>NC_134586.1:62421519-63021519 GCF_037038515.1 Microtus pennsylvanicus
ATGAGAGGTCATGAGGTTAGCGTTTGCTCCTTACATTATGCATATAAATTATTGATATGCAGTTGTGTGTTTTGAGTTGTGCCATTTCATGTTTCTTGTAATTTCATTCTGTTTCATACAGGGTGATTTAGTTACTGATGGAGATTTTTTCTTTCTTCTTTCTTTTTTTTTTTTTTTTTGGTTTTTCAAGACAGGGTTTCTCTGTAGCTTTGGAGCCTGTCCTGGGACTAGCTCTTGTAGACCAGGCTGGCCTCGAACTCACAGAGATCCGCCTGCCTCTGCCTCCTGAATGCTGGGATTAAAGGTGTGTGCTACCACTGCCCGGCAAATGTTGATGTTTTCAAATAACATTTTATTCAATTTTTCTAGATGAATTAACTGACAGGTTCTGCTTTGCAAAGTACACGAGCTACAGTTAGATTACTCACTTTCTATAAAGACTGGAGGAAGCCAGGCACGGAGCTGATGCGTATAGCCCTAGCACTAGAGAAGCTAAAGGAGGAGGATCCCCAGGTTTGAGGTTAGCTACATAGTTCCAGATAACATGGATTGCAGAGTTAGATCCTGTCTCAAAAGAGCAAGGAAGCAAACAAACAAATTGACCAGTCACTTCTATTACTTATCAAAGAACACAGCTGGAATAGACACCTGTGAGTGGGTTTCAAACAAGAGGTCTTGAAAATGTGGTATATCTGGAATTGGTGGTCAGGCTGGAGAAGACTCATCCTGACAAGAGCAATTTAAGGGAGGAAGGGTTTATTTTGGTTCACAATTTGAGAGTACATCCGTCATGGTGGGAAAGTTCTGGTGGCAAGAGCTTCAGACCAGTCACACACACCCAGACTCCTGAGCAAAGGGAAATGAATACATGTCTGTTTGCTTGTTTTCAGTTCAGTTTCTCTACTCTTAGCCAGTTCTGGAGCTCCTGCCTAGAGAATAGTGCCACCCACAGTGGGCAGGGTCTTCCCGCCTCAACTAACAAGACAGTCTCAGCAAGCAAGCAAGCAAGCAAGCAGGTGTTAATTTCTCTCTGTTCTTGATCATGGATGTGAAGTGACTTGTTGCCTTGAATTTCCTGCTGTGGGAGACTGTAAATAGCCGAGGGTTGTGAGCTAAAATAAACCCCTTCTCCCTAAATTGCTTTTGCTTGGTAGTTTATCACAGTAACAGAAATGAAACTAGAGCAAACAGAAACTTACTGAATGCTTCATTTTGCCTTCACTGATTGTGTTTTTCCTTTATGCTTTTATTTCTAAATTTTCCGACTCTTTGTCATATTTTATGTGTTTTTATTTGCCCATCTATTTTTCCAAACACATATATATGCATATGTATGGTAGAATTTTTCCACATTTGCCATATGTAATTATCGTTTTTTTTGAGCTGTTAATGAATTTCTTGGGAGGGTTTTGCCATCTGGAGTCAACTGGCAAGTTATAATCAGCTTCCCTCTAGCCACACAAACACCTGGAGGAGCCGGGCGATGGTGGTGCACGCCTTTAATCCCAGCACTTGGGAGGCAGAGGCAGGCGGATCTCTGTGAGTTCGAGAACACCCTGGTCTACAGAGCTAGTTCCAGGACAGGCTCCAAAGCCACAGAGAAACCCTGTCTCGAAAAACCAAAAAAAAAAAAAAAAAACAAACAAACAAAAAAAAAAAAACCAAACACCTGGAGGAACACTTACTTCACTTTCTGACTATGTGATGCCCCCAGCGGCTAGCTGGGAGAGGAAGTCAAAAGTTCTCCAGTAGGCAGACTCCATAGGAACTCCAAGGGAAGCCAAATTTATCCCTGTATTCCATTTATCATCTTTTGACCAGACAATTCAGTCTGGACTTCATTCCATTTGACAGTGTTCACTGAGCATCTCCTTAAAGGTCAGAGACTGTTCCAGACACTGGGCATACTTGTGGCTTTTTCTTTGGAGACCTGAACAAATGTTTATCTGTGATGGTTTAAATTAGAAATGTTTAGTTCAATGTTTCAGTCAATTGAATACTTGTGATGCCTTTAGATGAAGGAGGTGCAGCTTTGCTGCTAGAAGCCTGTCATGCAGGGTAGGAGAGGCGTGGGCAAGGCCTTTACCTGCTAAGCTATTTTGCCCTCCCTCTTTTTTTTTTTTTTTGGAGATAGGGCCTCTCTAATCACCCTGGTAGTTTTGAAACTCCCTCTGTAGGCCAGGTTGGCTTTGAAGTCACAGAGACCCCACTGTCTCGGCCCCCCCAGTGCTGGGATTAAAGGCGTTAAGGCACATGCCTTTGATCCCACCTCCTCCTCCTTTCCCCCTTGCTGTGCACTCACATAATAAGGACGGTTTAGGGGAACTGGTTCTCTCCTCCTACCTTTATATGCGTTCTGGGAATCGAAGTCAGGGGTTTAGACTCGTGTTGTAGATGCCTTGCTGGCGGAACCACCTAGCCAGACCTGCAGGGGCCTCTTAACCTCATTTTCTAGGTGCTCCTTTTCACACCACCGCAGGTGGTAAAGTCAGATCCTACTTCCTATGTTTTTGACTCCAGCGTCCATTTTTTAAAAAAACTATTCATTCGTTCCCTTACACTTCACCACTGCTAGATTCAAATGCCAGCTGTAGACTGTCACTTAAGGCACTAACTCTTTAAACATCTGTAATTTGCGAATGTGATTTATCCATTTATGGGTTTATCCTAGGGTTTGAGGGCGAGAGACAAAAAAAAAAAAAATCAGGAATGAATTGAGCAGGAAGTGCCCTAGCGCCCCCAGAAAAGCCCGGTCTAGGTTTATTGTGAGCATACAGTGCTATAAGCAAGGTCTGGTGACGAAGCAGGTCACAGCCTTCCTCTCCTGCAGCCTTCCCGCGCGCCCCGCGGGGCGTCCCTAGCAACGCGCGCGCTCACTCGCAGCCCCGCCCCGCCCGGGGCGGTGGCGTCAAGTGCGCCTGCGCGCAGTCGCAACCGCCAGTCAACTCGCTTCCCCCTCCTCTCCCCGCCCCCTCCCCTTTCCTCCTCCTCCTCCTCCTCCTCCACCTCCTCCTCCTCCCGAACAGCGCCCGGAGCGCGACGCCAACATGGAGCCGGAGGACCTACCGTGGCCCGGCGAGCTGGAGGAGGAGGAGGAGGAGGAGGAGGTGGAGAACGCGTTCCCGGCGGCGACCGAGGAGACCGTGGAGGCCCGGACCTCTGAAGAGACTGTGAAAGTGGAAGAGGTAGACTTTGAAGAGGCGGGGCCCGAGGTGGATTTGGATTTTAACTGCGAGTCCCAAACGCGGGAAAGCACGGACGAAGAGGAGGACGAGATGGCTAAGGCCTGGCTGCAGGCGCACCCTGCCCAACCTGGCAGGGCTTTCCCTCCGCCCCCGCCCCCGCGGTACCTGTACGCTCCGGTGGAGCATCTGAGCGAGACTGAGGTGGGTAGCGGCGTTTGTAGGAAGGAGCCGGGCCGTGGGGGAGGAGCGGGGCTGAGGCCGAAGCGTCAGTCGAGGTGCTTGAACTACTGAAATTGGTCCAGGATCTGGGAACCTGCTCGCCCCGGTTCGCCATGCCTACGGACCGGAGACCCCTGCTTGTGGGGCTGGCACACTCTTCGCAGTCTTGGGTTCTTCCTGGCAGTGACATCTGCGGTGTCTCTCCGGCCTCTTAGTGAGTCCGGGTTCTTTTGAACTTGGGCAGATAGGACAGCTGCGCAGGGAGCCGGCACTCCCTGAGCGTGCAATTAGAAAGGCCTCTTGGGCAGAAGGTGGGAGCTGAAGAGGGAACTTGGGAATTGCTAGCTAGCGGAGAGACATTTGGCACCTTAGTTTTATTGAAGTGTAAGAACCCCCGCTCCCGAGGAATTAGTGTGGATTATGTACTCTGCGTGAGTTGTCTCGATAAGTCTCCCGCCTATTGTGTGTCTCCGGAACCTCATTTGTAGCAATTAATGGGTACTTAGCCAATGGCAGGAACTTGGAATGGAAGCAGCTTGTGATCAGTCAGCTCTGGTTTGAAATATTAGAAAGCACTAAGTCAAGACCAAATGGAGGAAGAGCCGAGTTTACAGAGGTCCTGCCAAGATCATTTCGAAACTAACCATGTTCTTAATATTAATGTTTTTAACTATCAAGAACTGCATTCTTGTTCATCACCACCACGTGTGGTCCTTTACATATGAATTAGTTAGTAATAATAGAATTAGAAGGGCTGGTGGTGTATTTAAGTGCTAGAGGTCTTGCAGGTGGTGGAGGTGTGTGCAAGGCTCTCAGTTCAAAGCCCTTGTACTTGGGGCGGGGGGGGGGTATTAAAATTAAGAATTCAGCGGCCCTGTTTGATCACTTTTCAAGTGCTTGATAGCCGAGCTTAGGTTACAGAACAATTCCATCATCACAGTGATGCATGGACTGTGATTGCTAGGTATGGCAGGAGTGTTCAATCCCCTCAGCTGAGACTTTGAGCATTCACCTTGGGCCACACATTGAAATTTTGGTGAACCAAACCCCTGCCTTCCTAGCATTCCCACTCTAAAGAGGGAGGCAGATACAACCCACATGTTCTCCTAAGTGAAAATGGCATATGCTGAAATGCTGTGGATGCATAAAGCAGATAACCTGGACTTGTCAGTGAAGTCTGGGCAGGCACCTTGAAGACTGGGAGGCTGACTAAACAAGGGTTTAAAAAGAAGCCTAGAAGCCGGGCGTTGGTGGTGCACGCCTTTAATCCCAGTACTCGGGAGGCAGAGGCAGGAGGATCTCTGTGAGTTCGAGGCCAGCCTGGTCTACAAGAGCTAGTGCCAGGACAGGCTCCAAAGCTACAGAGAAACCCTGTCTCGAAAAACTAAAAAAAAAAAAAAAAAAAGCCTAGATGAGGAAAGGGAAGTGTGATATTTTCACAATTTACATTTGAGTTGATTTTTTTTGTAGGACTAGGATTGAACCCTAGCCTTTGGGCATTCTAGGCAAACGTTCTGTCTACCAATGGGCTACATCATTTAAAGCATGGCATTTTAAGGAATTAAAGGCCAGCAGGTTGAGTCTGGATTACAGAGCTTTCTGTGTTATTTCAGGGATTTCAAGGCTTTATCTCTGGAGTTTCGGGACATCAGTAAACTGTTTTAAAGGATGTTTGTGATTAGATTCGTATTTCAGCAAGAGAGCAAGTAGTGTAGATAGCTGTGCTCGTAGGGGAAGATGAGAGCATTCTGAATATGAAGGACACTAATTAGAGAGTTGTTGCAATACTGTCAGGCAAAAAGTCTTTTGAACAAGGAAATGAGCAGGGTGTGATGGCATATGCTTTTTAGTTCCAGGATTTAGAGCTACTAGTGGTTCCTAATGCTGTGACCCTTTAATGCAGTTCCTCATGTTGTGACCCAATCATAAAAGTACTTCGTTGCTACTTCACAACTAATTTTTCAATTGTTATTGAAGAGTCCAAGAATAAGAAAATAAAAATGTAGATTCCAAAAATAAGAATGTAGAAATAAAGAAATATAAACTTATAAGTCTAGGGGAATGAGAACAGACTGTCAGCAGGTTTCTCAGTAGATCAAGGGCCAGTCATTCACAGTGAGCTATTTTCTCAGCTGCTTAAGAAGCCTCCATCAGTTTAGATCGTTTTATTTTACAACTGGCTGTTCTATTTACGAGGCCAGAGCTTCTCTCTGCAAACTGAGAATAGTGTCCTGGCTATCCTTGATGAACAACAGATATGAACTGAGTTAACCTCTAGGAGACAGAGATACTATGACCTCTGGGTTAGACACTGCCTTTGTTACGAAAAACTGGCACCATCAAAGGGGAGGCAGGGGCCTTCAGTATACACTGCCTGGAGGTACCAGGAGAAACAGTGACCACGTGCAAACTCCTGATTTGACTAATGAGCTCTGATAAAATGGAGGTTATAAAGTTTGACTGTCTGTACCTGAGTTTTACTTTGAGATGGTATGAAAAGCTTTCTGCCATCTTCTCAGTTCGCAGCCTAAGAACCAATTATTCTGATATATCAACCCTCTGATATGACTAACAGTCCCTTTTCTGACTAATTGCTAAAGACACCTGTTTCTTGCAATTAGTGACTTTCTCTGTAATTACTCTGAAACATATTTCATGATAGCTGCCTAGTTACCTATGGACGTTAGAACCCACTCCCCTCCTTTGGGTCTATGTTGACTGGGTCAGGGTAAGATCGTAAAAATTCCTTTGTTCAGACCTAATGCTTGGTGCCCTAACTATAAAAGTTGGCCACAGCATAACAAATACCACCTCTGGCTGTGGTCTCAGCTAGCTGATAAGCTTCTGTGCCCAGCGGTGTTTTTTAATTTTAATTTTTTTATTTTTAAGTTTGCTTCTGGTTTTCCTGGGATCTGGTTTCTGGAATAAAGTTTGCTTCTGGTTTTTTAGACTTGGTGGTGTTCTCATCTTTGCGCGACCCCCCTGGACCCAACAGTTATGAATTGTAATGTAAATGCAAGATATCTGATATTCACCCTCCAAAGGGGTCAAGACTCACAGGTTGAGAACCACTGATGTAAAGGCAAAGGCAGGTGGGGGCTCCTGAATTCCAGGCCAGCCTGGTCTACATAGAGCAGGGAGGTATTGATGGGAATAAGGACAAGTAGGTTGTTTCAAGAGATGTTTATCATGCCAGGGACAGTGTTGACAGACTGGTGACGTGTGCTGTGGATGAATTCTCCAAGACAAAAAGGCAGAAGTAGAAAGTTTAGGCTCTCTAATGGGAGGCTTTTCTGGCATTGTCTCTTCTCTGGTGGGACTCCTTTATGTTTTCTCTTTTTGCTACTGGTTATCTGTGCAGGGCAGGTATGGGTCACTTGGTCAGATTTCTGATGGTCTGATGTGCACATTAAAGAGTGGAGACAGTGGTATTAGTATGCCCTGAGACAAATTGCAACCAGGCCTTGCTAAACTAGCTAGGTCTTTCTGGAGGCTGCAGGGGCTTTGCTTTGAAGTAGCCTGCTCTGAGATTAGAATGGCTTGGTACAAACCATCCCTCCCAGAACAGATTGACACTGAGAAAGTAAAGACATTACACTTAGTAATGGATTGGTTGTGGAGGGTAGTGCCCAGGTGTTAGGTTAGTGAGCAAATGCTTGTGCTGATGTGGAGATGTGGCCAGGTTTGGTGCAGGAGAATTGTCTGTAATCTGTTAATCATGCTTTAAATAAACGCTGATTGGCCAGGCAGAAAGAATAGGTGGGAAAACCAGACAGGAAGTAGAAATGATGTAATGAGAACAGGAGAATTCTGGGAAGGAGGAAGTTGATTCCTCCCACTCCTGCCCAGACCACTGAAGCAGCAGGATGTGATCTGCTCCATTGTAAAAGGTACTGAGCCACATGGCTAACATAGATCAAAAAAATGGGTTAATCAAGATGTGAGAGTTAGCCAGTGAGAGGCTATAGCTAATGGGCCAATCAGCTTTATAACTTTTGAGATCTCTGTGTGATTTTCTTTAGGGCTAAATAAACAGCTGTGAGGTACCAGGCAGGACAGAAAACCCAAACAAACAGGCACCCCGTTCATGTTACACAGGTTATCTTTGAGCTGGTGGTGAATTGGCTGGGTGGGTGCTAAGATTGAGTTTGGTGCTGAAGATTAGAGAAGTGGTTTGGGCTAGAAAGTACTAAAAGTCCTTCATTATCTACATCTAGATACATAGTGAAGCAACACTTTTGAAGTATACTCTGAGCTATAGCCCTCCTTCCTCAGGCTCACCCCTCCACACACACACACACACACACACACACACACACACACACACACACACACACAGTTTCACTTTGTGTAGTCTTGGCTGTTCTGAAACTCCTTGTGTAGACTGGGCTAGCCTTGAACTCAGAGATTCACCTGCTTCTGCCTCCCAAGTGCTAGGATTAAAGGCGTGTACCACTTTGCCCCACTCCCAGTCTTTTAAAAATGTGTTCACGCTGGGTGGTGGTGGCGCACGCCTTTAATCCCAGCACTCAGGAGGCAGAGGCAGGCGGATCTCTGTGAGTTCGAGACCAGCCTGGTCTACAAGAGCTAGTTCCAGGACAGGCTCCAAAACCACAGAGAAACCCTGTCTCGAAAAAACCAAAAAAAAAAAATGTGTTCATTGTGTAGTACTCAATTCCTCCGTCATCTATCTCTTCCGAAGTAGTAAGATTGTTGTAATGATAAGTTTGGTGTGTGTGTATGTGTGTGTGTGTGTGTGTGGAGGGGTGTAGTGTTTGTGTGCACATATGCATGTATGTATGCGTACATATTGATTGCTTCCCACCTTATTTATTAGATCACCTGCCTGTGCCTCCAGAGTGTTAGGATTGAAGGTGTGTGCCACCACACCTTCCATCTTAATTTTTGAGACAAGATCTGTCTTTGAACCTGGAGCTCATTGGACTAAGTTAGGCTGATCCACCAGCAAGCTCCAGGGATCTTGTCTCCCTCTAACAGAGCAGGAACTCGGTTGGATTGAATGCAGGTGAAAGTCAGAAGACAATTTGTAGACTCGGTTTTCCCTTTTGTGTTGGAATTGAACGCAGGTCACCAGGCTTTACGGGTGGAGCCAGCTCTGTTTCCTCTCTCCCTTCTGCTTTTCAAACAGTTGGTTGAGAAATGAGTGATCTAGAGCCTCTGCTACTTTGTTTCCTGTTAGTCCTGGGGATCTTTCCGCATAGATGATTTCAGACACCTCTCCTTGAAGCTTGCATTGTGAAGGAAAATATTTTTGGGAGACTGTAATGTTCATGGGTTGTAGCGCTAGAGGAGGTTCTTGTTGTTCAACTTTTAATGGAATCATGAACCCAGCTGAACTTTCCTGTCAGCCCTCCTCCCTTTCCCTCTTACCCTCCTGCTTCCCGCTAGTGCTCAGCATCTCTTCTGACAGCAGGTTGCCATTTTTTCAGAAGAAAGAATACATGGTCAGAGCTTTTAGCCTTGTCTGTGATATTCCATTCCATTTGCGTGAAAGGTGCTGGAATGAATATTTTCTATGCCCTGGAACAGGTTAGTTGTGTGGAAATGTTTCTCTGATGTTTGAGCCGTACCAGAAGCGAATGGTGTTTCCAGGTTCCTCTCAGCGGTGGTCTGTATATGTAGACTGGTGTTTCTTGGGTCAATTTTGATAATTTATGATTTTCCCAGAAAGTCCTTCATTTTAACAATGACTCTAGTTTTTTTTTGTATGTGCCAATTTTTATTTCTCATTCTTAGTTTTATGTATTTTTCTTTTGATATGCCACTGTAGAGGTTTATTTGCTTTTCATCTGAGGAAACTACTCTTGGAAAGCGCAGTTTTTTTCTTGTTTTAGGCTGTTAAAAACGCTGCTGCTCTAAGCATACATGTTACTGTGTGGACGTGTGAGTTCATTTCTCTTGGGTATATACATGTTACTGTGTGGACATGTGAGTTCATTTCTCTTGGGTATATACATGTTACTGTGTGGACATGTGAGTTCATTTCTCTTGGGTATATGTCTAAGCATACATGTTACTGTGTGGACATGTGAGTTCATTTCTCTTGGGTATATATCTGGTGGTGGAATTGCTGGACATTTTGGCATTCCTGTATTTAACCCTTTAAGGGCCTGCCAGATTGTTTTCCAGTGTGGCTGTGCTACTTTCTGTTCTCGCTAGTACTGTCTGACCGTTTCTGTTCACATGTCTGAGTAATGATGGACATATTTTCTTGTGCCTATTGATCATTCATACATTGACTTTACAAAAATGTCTATTTAGAGCTTTGCCCATTCTTTATTTGGACTGTTTCCAGTTGGGTCTTAAATTAAAAACTCAGGGCTTTGCATGTGTCAGTCGAAATCTCATATATATTTTGTTAATCTATTTTAGTACATTTTTAGATTTATTTATTTTTACTCTATGTGTATGAATATTTGCTGCTATGTATAACTGCACCACTCATATGCCTGGTGCCCGTGAAATGAGAAGATGGTGTCAGATCCCTTGGAGCTAGAGCTATAGATGGTTGTGAGCCTCCATGTGAGTGCTGGGAGCTACATGCTGGGTCCTCTGCAAGAGCAGCCAGTGTTTTTAAACACTGGGTCATCTCTCTAGTAAGCATCAGTCTAATTAATCTTTATCAATAATTAATCTAATTAATCTTTATCAACTAAAAAAATCAAGAGTCAGATATTGGGGTGAAAACCTGAAAGATCAGAGAAGCAGGGGAGCAGCCACAGTGACTTCCTACCTTTCTGGTTCCTCCGAACAAAAGGGGCTGAGATCCTCTGAGCCCTGCCTTACCTCTTGTCTTCTCTCTACAGTTCTCCAAACCTCTGTGGTCAGCTAGTGGCTGGTCCCGCCCTATGGCTTCAAGCAACCTTTATCAGAACAAAATCAAAAATATCACACATATATTTATTTAGAAGCAAGGCCTCTCTATGTAGTTCTGGGTGTCCTAGAACTCACTATGTGGACCAGACTGACTTTGAACTCACAGAGAAACACACTCGATACAGTTTGTAAATACTGCGATTGTTTTCTCTCACTTTCTGTAGTGTGCTTTTCCTTCCTCTTCTCCTGTGGCTATCCCTTTCTCCCCCCTGCTGTTTTGTCTCTTGTGTCTTCTCTCTGCCCTGTGCTAGATGCTGAACTAAGGGTCTCATGGATGTCAGGCAAGTGCTGTGCAGTCTCCCTTTTCACTTTGTTGTTTCCTCTGCTGTGCAGCTTCTTAGTTTGATACAGTTCATCTTTTCAGTTTGTACCCTGAGCTTGTGGTGTGACCAGAGTCAAAGAGCTTTTCCCTTGTGTTTTCTTGTTTTATGACTTTAGTTTTTACATTAAAAAGTTCATTTCGAGTTATTTTTCTTGTGTATTTAAAATAAAAAATATGATACTGTTGAAATACGGAGCGTTTACTCTGTAGTATTAAGAGCGGCGGGCTGCGTCCCCAGCACCCGGCCGCCCCCACAGCTAGCTTTACCCGAAATAATTACACAGAAAATGTATTCTTTTAAACACTGCCTGACCCATTGGTTCCAGTTTCTTATTGGCTAGCTCTTACATATCGATCTAACCCATTTCTAATAATCCGTGTAGCTCCACGAGCTAGCTTACCAGGAAAGATCTTAACCTGCGTCTGTCTGGAGTGGGAGAATCATGGTGACTTTCTGACTCAGCTTCTTTCTCCCAGCATTCTGTTCTGTTTTCTCCTCCCACCTATGTTTTAACCTATCAGGGCCAAGCAGTTTCTTTATTCCTTAACCAATGAAATCAACAGATTGATATGACACTCCCACATCATGATATCTAGCTTTTTTTTTCCTTAAAATTGCTTAGACTGTTTGGGTCTTTTGTGGGTTCATATGGATGTTGGAATTTTTTGTTTTAAATTTTCATGAAGAATGTCATTGCAATTTGACAGAGATTGTATTGACTTTGTGATTTGCTTTGGGCAATATGGCTATGTTAACAGTATTAATTCTTTCAATCCCCATGGACTGTCTGTTTACTTGTGCTTTTTTCTTTTTCCCTCTCACCTCCTCTTCCTTCTCCCCAAACCACCTCTCTTGAGGGTCTCATTGTGTAGCTTGACTTGGCTGGCCTGGAACTCAACTACACAGATCAGGTTGGTGTGTGCCACCATGCCTGGCTGTTGTGCTTTTTTTCATTTCTTTCATTAGAATCTTACACTCTTTAGGATACAAGTTTTAAGTATTTACGTATATAGCAACGGACTTTTTGTTTTTGTTTTTCTGAGACAGGCTTTCTCTGGGTAATAGCCTCAGCTGTCCAGGAACTTACTTTGTAGACCAGGCTGACCTGGAACTCAGAGATCTGTTGCCTCTGCCTCTTATATGCTGGGATTACAGGCATGTGCCACCATGCCCGGCTGACCTTTTTTTTTCTCCCATTGGTGAGGTGGGGTCTGAAAATTACTATGACCCAGGCTGGCCTTGGTCTCTAAGTCCTCCCTCTGCCAAAGTGCTGAGATTACTGGCTACTGATTGACTTTTGATATTATATTAATAAAACTTTTCTCATTTCTTCTTTGGATAGTTACTTGTATACAGAAATGTAATTGATTTTGTGTGTGATATTCAGTATATACATGTTCGTGTGTATGTGCATGCATGTATATATGCAAATAGTGAGTTCCTCAGTTACTGTTTACCTTATTGTTTAGCAAAGTCTTATTAGATTTATTTTGTTTGTTGTGTATGAATTTTGTTTGTTGCCTATATCTATATCTGTACCCCTGGTGCCCACAGGGATCAGAGTGGGTGTTGTAACTGGAGGTATAGATGGTTGTGAGCTGCCATGTGGGTGCTGGGAATCAAACCTGGGTCCTCTGCTATAACAAGTGCTCTTAACTGTTGAGCTATCTCTTCAGTTCCCCACCTTTTAAGACAGTTTCTCATGTTGCCTGTAACTCACTTCAGTTAGACTGGCTGGCCAGTGAAATTTGGGGATTCCTTAACATGCCCTACCCCCCAACTGCACTGTGGGATCACAGATGCATGGCTCTTACACGGTGCTCAGTAATCTCAAATTAGATCCTCATGTTTTTCTTGAGAGCTGTGGTTAGGACTTGTAATTATTTGTTGAATAGAACTGGCAAGAGAAGTTGCCCTTGTCTTGTTGTAAAACCTTAGAGGAATTATTTTTTTTAAGTTTTCCACATTGAATATGATATTTGCATGGGTTTTTCACGTTATGGGCTTTATTCTGAGGTATTTTTTGTCTATCCCCAGCTTCTTGTTTTTTGTTTTCTTTAATTATGAAACAGTGCTTGCCTTTGTAGAGCATTTTTTTTTCTGTTTTAATTGAGGTGATCATATGTGTCAAATCACTAGCTGAGGATGACTTTGAACTCCTGTTTCTTGTGCTACCACATCTTGAGTACTGGGATTATAGGGGTCTATCACCACACTTGTGGTATTTATATGGTGCTGGGGATTGAACCCAGGGCTTTGTATATCCTAGGTAAGCACTCTTCCAACTGAGCTACTTAGACAGTTTCTACTCTAATTTTTAGTTTTCTGTTTGTTATTTAGCCCTGCTGACTTAATTTATTGTGAACTCAAATTTGCATATAAAATAATCACTAATTTTACAGCTTCCCTCCTCTTCCTTGTTAATTGGTAATAGACTAGCTGTTTTGCTTCTAGACAAAAATAGATACAGTATATTTGGATCTTTTGGATTCTCTTTCCTCCTGACAAAAAGCTTTTGTTTGTTTTAACTTTCTTTTAATTTATTCTTTGTGTCTTTTACATCATGAGTCTTGGTCCCATTTATCTACCCATCCCTCCATATCCACCCTCTGTCCTAGCAACCTTCCTTCCCCAATAAAATAAAATAAAATTTAAAGAAAAAAAATGGAAATAAAGGAAAAATCTCATTATGGAAGCGGCAGTGTGACACAGTCTGACAGTAAACACTTTATCCGTGTATCTTTACTTGCAAGTGTTCATTGCAGAGTCATGGTTCCAGGCCTCTGATTTCTGCTACACTTTGGATACTTGGGACTCCCTGGCTATCCTGTCGTTGTTCTGTGTTGTAGAGATCTAGTAGCTTTTGGTCTGCAGTACTGGTCCCTCCAGCAGATCACAGATGGGGTGGATGTTGTGGTGATTCAACTCCTAGTCCTGATTCTGGGCGTGGGTAGTGGCAGACTTAGCCTGCCAATTCTCCCTTGTCCTCACCTTAAAGATGAGCTCTCCAGCACTGCCCTGGCTAGTTCTCTCCTTGCAGCAAGGGGACGGGTCCAGTTCTCCTGCTTTGAAGCCCTCAGGGTCTGCTCTTCCACACCTAACACCTTCAGGGCCAACTCTGCTGTGTTGCCCAGGTGAGGTGTAGGGGCCACTCTCTGAATGCTGCAGCTGGTAAAGGGGAGGGTCAGCTCTTGCCCACCACAGGTGGCAGGGTTGGGGGGGGGTATCTTTCTCTCACCCTCATCACCACACAGCAGACAGAGGGGTGTGGCCCGCTCTTCCATCCTCATACTCTCAGGGCCAGCTTACCCGTGACTCTGCCAACAGGGTCAGCTTTACTGTGATGCCCAGGTGAGGAGCAGGGTCGCTTTTAGCTGGTAAAGAGGAAGATGACCTCCCTTGTCTACTGGAGGTGGTGAGGGATGAGGAATAAGGGGGTTATCTCTCCCCCACCCACACTGCTGCTTGATAGATGAGTGGTGGGGACAGCTCTCCCACACTCACCCACACCTCTGCCAACAGGGTTGGTTCTATTGTGCTGCCCAGGGCCTGCTCTCAGGAGTGCTGCAGCTGGTGAGGGGCAAGGGCAGCTCTCCTACTCTTTTGACCTCGGTCAGCTTTCCACCTGCCTCAGGCTCTTTGGGGTGAGGATCTTCCCTGCCCTTACTGCGGGGTGGTAGATGAAGGGCAGAACCAGATCTCTAATGCTCACTCTCTGGGAGGTTAACCTGTGCTCTCCCCAACAGGGTCAGCTCTACTGTGCTGCCTAGACAAGGTGCAGGGCCTACTTTCCTCACCAGGGGAAGGCATCTGTCCCTTGTCCCCACCACCACACCCAAGATGAGGGAGGCAGTACCAGTTATGCCCCTCATACCCTCAGGGCTGGCTCACCTGCACCCCTGTCTATAAGGTCAGTTCTACCCTGCTGCCCAGGCAAGGAACAGGGCCAGTACTGCAGCTGGTAAAGGTTCTCTGGTCTGCTCCAGGTGTTGAGAGGCAAGGGGAAGAAGTCATCTTTCCCTCACACCACCACATGGGAGATGAGAGGGATGTGACTTGCTCTTCTGTTCTCATGCTCTCAGGGCCAGTTTCGCCCATGCCTCTCCCATCCCCCCAAAGAGGGTCAGCTTTATTTTGCTGCCCAGGTGAGGTGGTATAAAATCCTCTCTCCGGAGTGCTTCAGCCAGTGAGGGGCAGGACCTGGTATTGTAGTCAGTGAGAGGTGGTGACAATTCTGTACAATCCTATCATCTCTGCCGTTGGTGGTATCAGGAGTCATGGACATCAGCACTGACTGTGACTGCATCAGGCCCAGCCCAGGCCCAGACAGCACCATGGCCCTGGGTGGCAATCAGGTGGATCTGTGCATCAGTCACCTGGTCTACCAAGTGACCAGTGCAGCCAGGGCTACACAGTGAAACTCAGTTTTGAAAAATGAAAATAAAACAAAACAAAAAGATTAAGCGTTTTGGTATGCTTATTTTTTTCTTTTCTTTTTGAAATTATAATATAATCACATCATTTCTCTCCGAACCCTCCCATATATACCCCTCCTTGGGCTCTTTCAAATTCATGACCTCTTTTTTCATTAATAGTTACTACGTGTGTGTGTGTGTGTGTGTATCTTTACTAAATATAACTTATTTTATCTAAAAGATTTTTATTTAGCAAGTTTATAAGTGATTTATGGGTACTTTATGTTTGCAGATGAATGCTGAGACGATAAAAGCCAGTCAAAACAGGTTAAAGGAATTCTTCCTGTGTGTAGGTCTGAGGGAGAGGAAGACGTGTTTTGACTGTAAATGTTGCTTTATCTTGTTTGGAAGGTTTTATCAAAAGTGCTGGTTTATAGCCGAGAAAAGAACTTTAATTGATTAAAATAGGTCACCTTACATTTTGGCCTTAAGCATGGTTCTGTTGAACTGTGTCTCAGAAAAGGTCAGTCCCTTTACACAGCTGATCTTCACAGTGGTTTTGGTTCTTGAAAAGTTTTTGCACCCCGATTAACCTTTCTGCCGATGTAATAATCCAAATCAGACCAAATCAAACAGAATTAGAAAAAGCATTAGTGGATACTAATGCTCCCCGGTGGTCTTCCAGACCCCCAGGGATGGAGACAGAGAAGGGAGACTGGAAAACCACGGAGAGAGGAAAGGAAGACCAGAAAACCATGTGTGTGTTTTCTGAGGGGCAGTTTAAATACCCTGTGGGAGTGGTCTTGAGCATCTCTGAGGAGGGGGTCACCATTTGGAGGGCTTTCTCGGAGGTGTAGTCTGGACTGAGGCAACACTCAGGGGAGGAGGCTTGGGGTGGAACTTCCCACCCAAACAGTTCTTATTTTGTTTTGTGTTTTTAGAAATTGTGCTCAAATTCTGGACGCTGAGCCAGCCAGACATTTGACCTCGGGGTGGGGGGTGGTGGTGGTGGTAATATCTTAGTGGTGGCATTCCCTGTTTCTTCTGAGAAGAAGAAACCGAAGAAGCTGATTTGAAGCTTCTGATATTAAAGTTAATTTCATGACTGTAAGAACAGTAAGATTAGAAAAGAGACAGTTTTCGTTTTTTTCCTAATTGCTTTTATTGTAGGTATAGAAGATTTAGGACTGGGAAAGGTTTAGTGAAAAGTATGTTTGGGCCTAACTGGTTAACCTTAAGACCCTGGCTATTTTTAGGTGAGCGTGAGCATAAGTAACAGTTTCGATAGTGATTGTGAAGTGAGAGAGGCAGAGAGTGAGTTAGTTTGTTGTGAACTTTTCCTGGGGAGATGTGAATAAACATTTAATGACCACAGGTAGGTAATCAGTGATAAGTCAAAGTAACTTCCAAGTCCAACCTTGTTGTCAAGTGCATTTATTGAGCTTATAAGAGCATGAGATCAGAGAGAGTACTCAAGGCCTTAAGGAGGGGCTGGTTACTCGGGTGTACTTTGGGTGTTCTCTTATTTTAATTGATAGATTAGGTCATATATTTATTTTTCCTACTGCACATGTCTCTTCCCATAATGCATCCAATTTGATTCATATGCATGCCCAATTATACATAGGCATAAGATTATAAATTGGAATTTTCCAACAAAATTCACTGGAACAATATGGTTTGTCTTAGTGTACGTGTACCGCAAACCAGTTCAGGCCAGATCAGCCTTTCTCTTCGTTCTGTTCAGATACATTGGGATTGTACTTTAATGGTCGAAAATTGATCATTGTTGGGGCCAAGAAGCTATACTGTTGTTCAGAGTGAAGTGTACATGAGTCCCAATTAGGTGGAGAGTAGAGGGATTCTGAGGTTAGTAGCTGCATTGTTGGGAGAGAAATGTGTATGCATAGTACATGCAGGTGAAGGAGCTAGACTGCCAAGTGCATTATTACAAGGGTGTGTGTGTACATGCTCCAAACTAAATAGGGTCCCAAGCCTCTAAACTATTTCCTATGTTTAGCTGCCTTATGATGACTTTCCCTACATCCTCCTATGAGGGAAGGTCAACAGGCCCAGTCTTGAGAGCTGCTTCTGATGAAGATGGTCATGCTGTTATGCTTAAAGAATAACATTTTATAATAACATGAAAGCATTTTATAGAGTGAAAAGTGTATTTTAGCATGGTTACTTTTGTTATTGTACAGTCCCAGCATTACTCAGCTTTAGTGTGCTTTGATTTTCAGGTTGTTTCACTGACGAGCCATGGGTGGCAGCAGTCATCGTATCAAGACAATTCTAGAGCACAGCTTTCCAACTCTGGTGTAGTGTCATTGGAAACAACAGTGCGTCTGGGGCAAATTCTTTTCTTTCTACCTGCAGCACAGAAATGCTGTAATATGAGGAATGTGAAGATGTGGATCACTTTACTATTCCAGTGTTCTCATGGGACACAATTTTATATAGACTAGGAAGCTCATCCCTGCTTCTTTGTCTCAATAGTCTATATTCCTCAAAAGTATATATTTTTGTGTGTACGTATATTATCTCATGGGATATTTGGCATACAAGAAACTAAAACATTCAAAATTGCAAAATAATTCATTACCTGAGTATAAATAGAAAATTTTAAAGGAAAGTTGTTGTTTTTTTATTTTTCCCCTTTTTTCTTTTCTTTCTTTCTTTCTTTCTTTCTTTCTTTCTTTCTTTCTTTTTTTTTTTTTGAGATAAGATTTCTCTGTCCTGGAACTTGCTCTATAGATCAGACTGGCCTCTGACTCATAGAGATCCTCCTGCCTCTGCCTACTGAGGGCTGGATTAAAGTTGTGTGTTACTGCTGCCCAGCTGTCTAGTTCCATTTTTTATACAGCTAAGTTTAAATAAAATATAGAAAGGTAAACTGTTTTAGTTATACATTTGACAGATGAACTTTGAAAGATACAATTATAAAATATAGAAAAGTGAACTGTTTTAGTTACACAGTTTGTCAGATAATCTTTGAAGTATACAGTTATATAAATATCACTATGCTTGACCTATAGCATTGCTATTATGGACAAAAGTTTCTGAATACTATTTTAATTATTACCTTCTCCAGTCCCTTATCTTAAATCAAGCATCCTATAGTTGGTAGTTCTGCTTTGCCTTTTTAGAATTACAATGTGTGGATTTTAAAAATCTGATTTCTTCTGTATCAAGTCTTTAAATAAATTTTCATTGTTTTTGAGTAAACACAACTTCATTTTTGTTGAGTAAATACCCAGGAATAGATCAGCTAAATTATATTAAAATGGTATATTTAACTTTACAAGAATATGTTATCTTCTGAAGTATCTGTTCCATTTTGCCTAGGGAATGCTGTAGCTTTAGGTTTAGAAATATTTGTTCAGTTTTTTTTTTGTTTGGTTTTTGGTTTTGTTTTTTTTTTAATGACCACAGTATGGATTTGTCATGTAGTAGCAAATGATTGATTTAACAGTGAGAGCCTACACTGTAACACAGGTGTCAGTGACTACATGGTACTAGGAGCTGGTAGTGATCGGAAGAGGTCTAGAAGGAGGTCAGTGTAGTACAAAGTCACATAGAAGGAACAACTTTCTTTTGACTACTCTATATGTGAGAGTATTGTTTAATATGCTGAGTAGGCAGTAGTCTAAGCGTAAATGTGTGACTCAGTTAATGACTGAGCATCTTTTCCTTTAAAATTGTTTCAGAGAGCAGAATCTTGGCATCATCTTCCTCAAGAAAGGGACTCTTCCCAAACCTTGGATACGCCCCAGACTGAGATTGATGTGAGAAGAGAAGGAATGAAAGTAATAGACTTCCCCTCTCTGGAGAAAAGTGAATTGGCTCAGTCAGAACGTCCAGTCATGAAACCAAAGCTAAATCTCTTGTGTTCTCCATTGCTAGGTAATGCCTGTGTTTTATTAATACCTTTTTATTTCATGTGTATGGGGGTTTTACCTGCATGTATGCCTGTGCACCATGTCCGTGCCTGGTGCCCATGGTAGCCAGGAGATGTCTGATTCCCTGGGTCTGGAATTATGGGTACTGGGAATCAAACCTAGATCATCTAGAAGGGCAGCCAGTGCTCTTAACCACAAGCTTTCTCTCTGGCCCCAGTGCCTCTTTGTCTACCCCCTCCCCACAGCTGGTTTCTCAGTGTAAGAGCCCTAGCTGTCTTGAACTAACTCTTGTAGACCAGGCTGGCCTCAAACTCACAGAGATCTGCCTACCTCTGCCTCCCAAATGCTGGGATTAAAAGCATGTTCCACCACCGCCTGGCGCCTCTTTGTCTTTAACCAGAGGTAATAGCTTAAAATTCTAAAAACTGTGTGTGTGCGCATACATGCACATTTATTAGCCTTGCTCTTAACATTTTAGTCGAGGATCTCTGTGGAGCTATACTCAGAAGAGTTAGTTGGTTCTAGGTCTTCACACTGGCTGGTTGGCTTAGCTATATTATATATGCTTTTTAGCATACCCCACTATTCATAGAAGGCTAAAAGGAGATCACTCCCATTCTAATGGGTATGTGTCTTCCATAGCACAGTTGCTCTTGGGAAAACCTCATACTATCTTTGTTCCCTCATCAGTGGAGACTCAGTGTTTCCTGACAAATAAAATAAATATCTCCATGTTTTAGTTTGCTTTTCATTTCTGAGATAAAGATCATGACCAAAAACAACTTAGGGAGGAGAGAGTTTATTTGGCTTACATATCTTGATCACAGTCCATTGAGAGAAACTAAGGCAGGAACTCACAGGAACTGGAGAAGAAGCCATGGAAGAACACTGTTTACTGGCTTGTTCCCCTTGGCTTGCTCAGCCTGCCTGCCTGCCTGCTTCCTTCCTTCCTTCCTTCCTTCCTTCCTTCCTTCCTTCCTTCCTTCTCTTTCTTTCTTTCTTTCTTTCTTTCTTTCTTTCTTTCTTTCTTTCTTTCTTTCTTTCTTTCTTTCTTTCTAACTTCTTTCTTTCTTTTCTTTCCCAGCATTTTTTTTTTTAACACAACCAGGACCACCTGTCTATAGGTGGCATCACCCACAGTGGGCTCAGCCCTTCCTGTCAATCATTGATTTTGAAAATGCCTCACAGACTCAGTTACAGGCAATCTGATGGAGGCAATTTCTCAACTAGATTCCTTTTTCACAGATGTGTCTAGGTTTGTATAGACCTATTCTAAACTATTATTATCCTCAGCTTTGAGAACAAAACAATTAAGATGAAGAAATTGAGTCATTTCTTCGACATAGATCTTACTGCTCTTAGTGGAGAATGACTTTCTTAGCTTTCTACCAAAGATAAACTAAAAGTACCTTTCAAATCAAGGAATTTAACCATAAAGATGGTTTTATGGAGTTTTGTAGAGAAGCAGACTAAGACCCAGTTGGGCTTATTCTTTTCAAAACAAGCTAATGTGCAAGCCGGGATGCTAGTGCTGTGCTATGTATTATGGACCATTAAAGTCAATTGTATACTTCTCTTTAGAGAAACGTGGTGACCTTTGTGGTAGTTTGAACCTAAGTGGGCCCAAAAAGCTCAGGGAATAGCACTATTAGGAGGTGTGGCTTTGTTGGAGTAGGTATGGCTTTGTTGGAAGAAGTATGTCCTTTTGGGGGTGGGCTTTGAGATCTCATATGCTCAAACCATGCCTAGTATCTCAGTTTACTTTCTGTTGCTTACAAGATGTAGAACTCTCTAGTACCATGTCTACTTACACACTGCCATGTCCCACCATGTTGATAATGGACTGAACCTCTGGTCTGTAAACCACCAAATTAAATGTTTTTGTTTATAAGAGTTGCTATGGTCATGGTGTCTTTTCATAGCAATAGAAACCCTGACTAAGATGTAAGTTGGTACTAGGAACTGGGGTATTGCTGTGATAGGACTGACCACAGCCTTTGTTTGAAGAAATATGGACCTTGGGACTGGATTAGAAAAGCAGGCAGATCTCTGGGAGTTCGAGGCCAGCCTGGTTTACAAGAGCTAGTTCCGGGACAGGCGCCAAAACTACAGAGAAACCCTGTCTCGAAAAATCAAAAAAAAAAAAAATTAAAGAAAAGCAGTTGAATTCTTTAAGTGCTGCTTAATGGGTCATCCTATTAGGGACATTGAAGACAGTGGTCTGAGTGTGATTTGAACAGTAGGTGCCTGGCTCAAAAGGTTTCAGAGGAGAAGATTGCATGTGGCCTTAGACACTCACTTATCTTTTGATATTTTGGTGAATGTGACTGCTTTTTGCCCTTGTCCGAAGACTCTGCCTGAGGCTAAAGTGAGAGATTTTGATTAATTCTATTGACAGATGAGATCTCAAAGCAGCCTAGTATAGACTCTGTTATGTGGTTGTTGGTAACTCTAACGAAGATTTATAATGAAAAGGAACAAATTGAGCAGGGTAAACTAAAAATGTGAAATCTGAGGAGAAAAGGAGCAACCAGGAAGGGGAATGGAGCTAAGTTATGTGTTCTAAGGAGATGAACAGATTAGGAAATGGAATAAAGGGAGTGTTGACCTCAGGGCATATCCCACTCAGCTAAATTTCCAATTTGTGAAATGGAATTAAAGAAAAGCTTAGAGCACAATGTGGTGACACATGCCTTTAATCCCAGCACTCAGAGGCTGGCCTGGTCTACAGAGCAAATTCCAGAATAACCAAGCTTAGGCAGTGAAGGTAGCTATCGAAAAACAGAAAGCTGGTGAAGATGTGATTGAAAGATCTCTGAGTTTAGGGCCATCCTGGTCTACAGAGCAAGTCCCAGGACAACCAACCTTAGGCAGTGAAGGAAACCACTGAAAACAGAAAGCTGATGAAGATGTTTTTGAACAACGGGGTCATGTTCTAGACACAGCAAGCAGCAGAACTTGGCATCTTTGGCCATGTTGTTCTGGCTTTAGAGTCAAGGATAGAAGAAAGAGGTTGTGGAATTTGCCTCTGTGCCTAAGGAAAGCTGCTGAGGTCAGGTATGTGTTAGGGGTGTCGCTGAATGGAGGCCCAGAAAGGCCATCGTGTGAAGCTGTGTAGTTAAAGCCTGGATTGCCTTGGAGACCCCAAGATGTTAGAGATGCCAGAGTCATGGGATACCTGCTGAGGAAAGCTGCTAACGGAGTGGCACCAGCCCAAGAGAAAGAAGTGTGTTACAGTCAACCAAGTTGAAAGGAATTGGAGAGCTGAAGAGCGCTTTGACATTGGATGTGGAGATGCAGAGTTTGGAGTTTGCCAAGTTGGTTTTTGGTTCAGTATTTTCTCATGCTCTCTTCCCTATGTTTTAGAATAGTGATGTATATCATGTGCCATTATATGTTGGAAGTGTGTGATCTGCTTTTTGGTTTTGATTTTACAGGGGATTACAGTTAAGAGATTGATTGTATGAATCTCAGAAGAGACTTTGAACTTTAGACTTTTAAATAAGTTTGAGACTGTTGCAGACTATGGAGATTTTTGAAGTTAGACTGAATGCATTTTTGCATTTGGTATAGCTACAAACCTTTGGGGACCAGGAAGGTAGAATGTGGTGGTTTGAAAGAAAATGTCTCCCAAAGGGAATGGCACTGTTGGGAGGTGTGGCTTTGTTGGAGTAGGATGGCCTTGTTGGAGGAAGTGTCTCTCTGTGAAGGTGGGTTTTGAGGTTTCACATAAGCTCAAGCCACACCCAGTATCTCAATTCACTTCTTGTTTCCTGTAAGATGTAGGCTCAGCTCCTCCAACACCATGTCTTCCTGCAGGCTGCTATGTCCTGCTATGATGATAATAAATTAAACTTCTGAACCTGTAAGCCACCCCAATTATGTTTTCCTTTGTAAGAGTTGCTGTGGTCATAGTGTCTCCTCACAGCAGCAATAGCAATCCTAACTAGGATAGCCTTGGTGGGAGGAGATGATTGTGACCAAATGATTGAAGGTTGCCGTTAAGGAGAAAGCAACTCCTTTTTTTTGTCCATTAATTTACAGGACACATAGTAGCGACTATTTTGATCCAAGGGTAGATAGATGAATGCTAACCTCCTTTCCTGTGAAGAAAGTTCTATAAACAGAAGACAGCAGTACTATGAGACGAGTGCTACTGTCTGCAAACTGTAGCCCCACAGGCCGAGGCCTGATTGTACTCTCTGGGAGTACCAATTCTAAAAGTGCTTATTCTCCATATTTATTTAATTTAGTTGTTCTCAGAAAGAGCCTTGTGACATATCCTCCTGGAAACTCTAGGGCTTTCTGCTTTAACCTCCCAAGTGCTGAGATTATTATGGTGCTCTGGCTGTAACCCAGGGCTTTAGCAAATCCTTTACTGCTGAGCTACAGCCACCACCATTTGAAATTTTTTAAAAGATTTATTTATTTATTATGTATACAATGTTGTGCCTGTATGTCTGCCTGCAGGCCAGAAGAGGGCACCAGATTTCATTACAGATGACTGTGAGCCACCATATGGTTGCTGGGAATTGAACTCAGGACCTTGGGAAGAAGGAGCAGTGCTCTTAACCACTGAGTCATCTCTCCAGCCCCACCATTTGAATTTTTAAAAGACTGTGAAAACAATGTACATGTGACAGTTCATATGTTACCAATAAGCCTAAAATATTTATCCTTTGACTTTTGGTCAAAAATGCTTGCTAACTTGTAGAAGTTAAAATGAGGACATATAAAATATAAGACACTGCATTAAATCAATATAAGATCTTTAAAAAGGTAAACTGATTGGTGGTGGTGCATGCCATTAATCCCAGCACTTGGGAGGCAGAGGCAAGTGAATCTCTGAGTTCGAGGCCAGCCTGATCTACAGAGTAAGTTCCAGGATAGCCAGGGCTGTTACATAGAGAAACCCTGTCTTGAAAAACAAAACAAAAAGTAATATACCAGCAACAGAAAATAAGTTCTGTCGGCCGGAGAGATGCTTAGAGGTTAAGAGCACTGGCTGCTCTTCCAGAGGTCCAGAGTTCAATTCCCAGCAACTACATGGTGGCTCACAACCATCTTTAATAAGATCTGGTGCCCTCTTCTGTTGTACAGACATACATGCAGGCAGAATACCATATACATAACAAATCTGTAGTGTAATGTTTAAAAAAAAAAGTAAGTTCTCTTATGGCAAGATGTCAAGGAAAATTCTGTAATAGAAAGATTTTAGCATTGAATGAGAGACTATACAATGCAATTTTTTGTGTCCTAATGTGTTGTATATGTAGCTGCAGTTTTACCTTTACAGTATGTTGCTGGGCGCTAATGTCTTCCTTGGGGGAGGGGGTGAAAAGGCCCAACATGGAACACAAACTCTGGGAGTCAGGTGGAAGACTTATAGCATACTCATTTATTTAACAATGGGGAAAAACTTATAACCTTCCCAGCAACCAGGTGTTCTGATTCAGTTGACATTTCATGCTCGTCTCTCATTGGCTAGACATGATCAGGACCTCTGACAGTTCCAGGCAGAATCCCCCTCCCCACCCATGCTGGTTCCTTTTGACCTGGTAGGCCTTAACTTTCTACAACAGTAGGACATGCCATTCCTGCTAGTCTGTCCTTCATGGATGCTGTCATCATGGTATTAGGCTTTCATCTAATAACAGTCTGTCCACACGTAGGGAAACAGTTGAGCAGTATGAAGAAGGCATTGCCAGTTTGCTATATAGTCTTCCTGTCTCTTATACACATATACATGGCATGCTTGAAAATTAACTGTTTAATTCTCGTCTGCTCCCTTAGGAAATGCAGTTTCCTACTTACCTGACTTAGCTCTCAAACTCCACTCATGTGTTTTTAAATATTTGTGGAGTTGTTCACGTGGTGCTTATAACTTATTACTGATTTCTTGGCTATATGTCAATATTTATGATAATAATGATTTCTGTAAGTTCTGGAACTTGGTTAGGAATAACTGATTTTTAATTTTACTATTTATTTTTCATATTATTTTATGTGTAGGGTGTTTTGCTTGCATGTATGTTTGTGTACCACCCTAGTGACAGAGAATGTCAGATTCCCTGGGACTGGATTTACAGATGATTGTAAGGTGCCATGTGGGTGCTGGGAATCAAATTTAGGTCCTCTGGATAACAGCAGCCAGTGCTCTTAACTACTAAGTGATGTGGGAGGGTTGGAGAGATGGCTCAGAGGTTAAGAGCACTGGCTGCTCTTCCACAGGTCCTTAGTTCAATTCCCAGCAACCACATGGTGGCACACAACCATCTGTAATGAGATCTGGTGCCCTCTTCTGGTGTGCAGGCATGCAGGCAGGCAGAAAACTGTATGCATAATAAATAAATAAAAATCTCTAAGTGATGTGGGAGTGATTTCTTTCTAATCTGTTGCTTTCGTTGGTTAATTAATAAAGAAACTGCCCTTTGATAGGCCAACCCTTAGGTGGGTGGAGTAAACAGAACAGAATGCTGGGAGAAAGAAATCGAGTCAGGGAGTCGCCATGGTTCTCCCACTCCAGACAGATGCAGGTTAAGATCTTTCCTGGTAAGCGCACCTTGTGGTGCTACATAGATTATTAGAAATGGGTTAAGAGGCTGAAACTAATGGGCCAGGCAGTGTTTAAAAGAATACAGTTTCCATGTAATTATTTCGGGTAAAGCTAGCCGTGCGGGCGGCCGGGTGCCGGGAAAGTAGCCCGCCGCTCCTAACACAACAACTAAGCCATCTCTCCAGCCCCAGATAATTAATTTTTAAAAAGATTACCAGATCCTTTAAATGCTCATTGACCTAGTTAATTGAAAATAATTTTTTGTACCCACTAAAGTTCTTTATTAGCCTCAGATTCTTTTTCAAAACTTTGTTGATTCTTTCAGGGATGAAAATCATCTGCTTTGAAGGTTTCAAAATGATTTTCTAACTCAGTGCCAAAGATGAACCATATTAAATTTTCTCTGATGTTAAAAAGTTTCATGTGTTTGTGTTTCCAATGTATGCTGTGCATGTGCATGCCAGAGGACAGCTTCGGGTATTGTTCCTTTAGGAGCTAGTCATTTTCTCTTTTGAGACAGGGTCACTCACTGGCTGCCCTGTGATTTTTACCTCTCCAGTCCTGGAACTGGTAGTATGCAACACCATGCCTAACTTTTTTATATAGCTTCATGGAGTTGACCCCAGGTTTTTATGCTTGAACAGAAAGCTTTTACTGACTAAAATTTTATTTTGAAAGTTATTACCCATTTCATATTTTTAACCAATTCACTAAATAGTTTTAATTGGAATCCTACTAAGAGCAGCTGATGCTTCACTTGTCACTGAGGATCTATCTGTGATAAAGCAGCTTTGTGGAGTTTGAGAGGAACCAAGCCAGTGTGCAGAATCCAGAGCCCCAAGTCAGGACTATAACACCACTGTGAACAAAAAACCCTTTGTGGGAGTTCCAGGGTGGAGTCCTCACTGTGTCCATAGTTGAAATCAGCCTTTAATCCCAGCACTCAGGAGGCAGAGGCAGGTGGATCTCTATGAGTTTGAGGCCAGTCTACAAGAGCTAGTTCTAGGACAGGGTCCAAAGCTACAGATAAACCCTGTCTCAAAACACCAAAAATAGGGCTGGAGAGATGGCTCAGCGGTTAAGAGCATTGCTTGCTCTTCCAAAGGTCCTGAGTTCAATTCCCGGCAACCACATGGTGGTTCATAACCATCTGTAATGAGGTCTGGTGTCCTCTTCTGGCCTGCAGGCATACACACAGACAGAATATTGTATATATAAATATTTTTAAAAAACCCAAAAAATATAGTAAAAAAAACCCATAGTTGAAATCAAGAAAGTGTGCTGTAGTAGTAATTAGTTCATGTTGAAAAAGAGGTATAGTTTTAGCAACACATCACTAAAGCCAATTTTAGTAAACTGTTTTAGAAATAAACAGTATTTCTGTTTATTTCTAATGAATTTTGCATGAATATTTACTTTTTGTTTTATAATTGTATAAATGCTATAGGAAATAAGGATTTTATACTAGTTTATGTATTTAGTGACATAAGAATTACTTAAGCACTTGGGAGGAAAAGGCAGAGGCAGGAGGATCTCTGAGTTTGAGGCCATCCTAATCTATATGGAGGATTCCAGGATAGCCAAGTGCTTATATAGAGAGACCTGTCTCAAAAAACCAGAAATAGTATTCCCTGAACCAACAACTACTACTTAATTAGTTAAGATGGAAGGAAACCGTGGTGTTTTTTTCTTTAAAGCAAGTTCTCAAACTCTTGAGGTAATACCTATTTTATATATTTCAGAACCAGGACTCCAAAGAACATTTGTGTTTGTGATATCTTCTCATAGTAGAGCTTAAACAGAAAATTTAAGAAATGTTTATTTAAAACTGGCCACACTTGTAGTAATATGGGCGGCGGGGCTGCGTCCCCAACATCCCAGCCGCCTGCCCGGCTAGCTTATGCCCCGAAATAATTACACAGACACTGTATTCATTTAAACACCGCTTGGCTCATTTCTACCTAGCCTCTTCTAGGCTAACTCTCGCACCTGGACTAGCCCATTTCTTATCATCTGTATAGCACCGGTCTTACCGGGAAGATTCTAGTCTAAGTCCATCCTGGGTCGGAGCTTCATTGCGTGTGTCTGCCCGGGAGCAGGGCATGGCGTCTCTCCTGAAGGTGTCTGCTCCCTAGAGGAGAGCTGTCGAGTCTGCCCTCACACACTGTTACTTACATATTAACATCATACATAGTTTTATAGAGAACTATAAATGTTTTTTTAGAAGGGGGGCCTTGTTTTGATATTGAATATAATTTTGATCCTCATCACCGAGACCCTTGGATTACACTCTGATATAATGGTATAAGTTTTTATGTTACTTAAGATTGAGGGGCCAGTAAGATGACTAAGTAGGCAGAGGTATCTGCTGCCTAACTGGATGATCTGAGTTTGACCTGGGACCCACATAATGGAAGGAGGGAAATGATTACTGCAGTTGTCTCCTGATTGCCACTTGAGCACCATTGCATGCTTACATCTACCCACCCACCTTACTACTCACACAGAGTAGAGATGCAATAAAAGAGACACTCTTTAATTGTTTTATATATATTTAATATATATAGTATAGTAATTTGCAGAGAAGTTGGAATGCAGGCACTTAACCTTACAAATGAAGAGATTATTTAATAATATTAAATTTTGTAATCATATTTCCTTACCTGTATGTATAGTAAATGGTACTTAATCTTCAAAGTTGTCTTGGAGTAAATGAAATACTGTGTGCTAAATGATTGGGCTTTTACAGGTTCTGTAGATGGTTGCTGCTGTTGTTATATTATTGTAATGATTGTAGCATCTTCCAGGTGGTAGCATGGTTAGACGCTTAAGTATTGAATGAATACACCGAACACTGCACTTCTTGATTGCTCAGCTTTTTTACGTTTGAAACTTTGCAGTCATCCAGGATAATTTTACTACTCCTGATTTGCCTTTGCTGACATGTTTAACACAAGACCAGGAATTTGAGCCTGATTCCTTGCTCCAACAAAGTGAACTAGAATTTGCACCTTTGAGGTAGGGTGATTCATTTTTTGCCTTCTAAACTTTCTACTCATACTATAAGTTGTTATTAGTATTAATGGTTTCAGGCTAAAGTGGGATTTGGAGTAGGGGCTAGATATTCTTATCACCTTCTTGGTATTAAATTGGTGCAGTGTTTTGCATGCAGAGATATACTAGGTGACTATAGTTCATTTAGAGGTACGTATGATTTTGTATGTCCCTTTAGGCATGCTTTAGACATACTCAGTACCCTGTGTTTCCTTATTCTAAATCTCTGTGTATGCTGCCACTGTCCTTCCTCTCCATTCTACCTTAATTATGCAAAGGAAGCAGCCATTTCTAGGATACTAATTTCTCTGCACTTTCATTTTGCTCAGCTGTTATTGAATTAGTCTTGTTAGCTTTCTTTATACTATGTACAAATATCAAGTAAGATTTTTACAAAAACATTTCAAATTGATATCTTTTAGAACATTTAAAATGGGAGGACATTCTATAATTCTTCAAAATATACTTGGAATTGTCCAAGGCTTTGTTTTCTGTTAGAATGAATGAAAATTCTACCTTAAACTCAAAACTCTAGATGTTTATTAAACCCTGTCATTATACTGTAT
Source organism: Microtus pennsylvanicus (assembly GCF_037038515.1). Taxonomy (NCBI): domain Eukaryota; kingdom Metazoa; phylum Chordata; class Mammalia; order Rodentia; family Cricetidae; genus Microtus; species Microtus pennsylvanicus. Next base: position 62,450,637 of record NC_134586.1, read on the forward strand.
ATTATTTTAGAATCACAGTTGCATAGTTCTCTCTTCACGTTAGATTATCAAAGTGATGAAGCTTTGTTGTATTTTGGGAGTAGACCATAAGCGCAATAACCTGACCAGTAAGCAGAGGAATACAAGTTAGATGAATATTAATTCATAATAGATAACATGTATTTAAAACCATAAACTTTTTAAAATGCTATTTTAAACTTTTTTGTTTGTTGAAATTGATTATTTTAGGAGGATGTCAAGGCAATATTGGGTTCACTCATTAATTGCAAACTTTTATTTCATCTTTAACTGCCTTGTAGGAATTAAAGATTAGAACTTTTATTTTTGGTTTTTTGAGACAGGGATCCTTTGTGTAGCTTTGGGTGTCCTGAAACTGACCAGGCTGCCCTCAAACTCTGCTTCCCAAGTGCTAGGATTAAAGATATGCATCACCACCGCCCAGAATGTCAACAGAGACTGCACTTTTATTTCCTGGGCACCCAGGTCCAAATAATCACACAAACTATATTAATTATAAGTTGCTTGGCCTATTAGCTCAAACTTACTATTTTTTTAAAGAAAGTTATTATGCATACAATATTCTGCCATGTCAGAAGAAGGCGCCAGACCTCATTACAGATGGTTGGTGAGCCACCATGTTGCTGGGAATTGAACTCAAGACCTCTGGAAGAGCAGCCAGTTCTCTTAACCTCTGAGTCAGGCTTATTATTAACTAGCTCTTATAACTTAAATTAAGCCGCTTATTATTAACTAGCTCTTATAACTTAAATTAAGCCATATGTTTTTGTCTATGTTTTGTCTATGTTTAGCCACATGGCTTGGTACCTTTTCTCAGTGAGGCATTCTTGTAGAAGGAGCTGTGGGCAGGCCTTCTTTTCGTCCCGCATGATTCCTGCAGGGTTAGCTTTGCCCGAAAATAACAACACACAACTTGTATTCATTTAAACACTGCCTGGCCCATTAGTGCTAGCCTCTTCTTGGTTAACTCTCACATCTTGACTAACCCATTTCTAATAATCTGTGTAGCACCACGAAGTGGTGGCTTACCGGGAAAGATTCAGCATGTCTGCTCTGGCAGCTGCCTCAGAGAGGAGAGGCATGGCAATTGCCTCACTTCCCTCTTCCTCCCAGCATTCTGTTCTGTCTACTCCACCCACCTAAGAGCTGGCCTATCAAATGGCCAAGGCAGTTTCTTTATTAACCAATGAAATCAACACAAAACAGAAGACCCTCCCACATCATTTCCCCTTTTTCTGTTTAAACAAAAAAAAAGAAGGCTTTAACTTTAACATAGCAAAATTACATATAACAAAACAGTTATCAAGTAAGAATTACAGTTACAATATTTATATCTATTTTATCTTTTATCATAACAAAGGAAAACAACTATAACTATCTATCTATTCTTCAACTCCATCAAAGACTCCAAAAGGATATAATATTACCTAAGTAAACAAGAAATAAGCAACTTCAAAACTCTAGAAATTTGGACAGTCACCCAAATTTCCTCTGTATTGTTGGGACATCCATCTTCGGCCTACAGGCCCATAGTATCCAGAGACATTTCCAAGAAGCAGGAAATTCAAAGACAATTCAGTCACTTTCTGCTGTGTCCTGCAGAATGTCTCGCAGACTCTTTCATAAATCAGGAGCCCTGAAAGGCCATCTCACCTTTAGGCAAGTTTAGCAGTCCTCTCTCTGCGGGTTCTCTGTGTCCAGTTTATGCAACAGTCCAGACAAGAGCAGTTTCTTGCCCAAATGGCTATCAAACTCCATAAAGAGCCTCTTCAATGTCCATCTTCCTCTTGAAGTAGATTGGTGCTGCCAGGAGCAGACGTGTCTTGTTGTCCTGAAAATCCCTAAGTTATTAAGACATTAAATGCCAAATTCTGTAGTCCATGAAAGATATGAAGAATGCCTATCTGAAATATATCTATGCACATCTAGAAAATCTAACTAACATGACTACAAGCTTGACTATTACTGATGATTATCCATTAACAACCTATATACATTACATTTTTACATGAATTACACAATCACAATACCTTAGTCAAGGGCAGAAATACATATATATATATATATATATATATATATATATATATATATATATATATATATATAACAAAATTGACCTTAAATTTATATCAATAAACCAAGATTTATACCAATGCAAATTATCCATATCTATATTATATCCCCCTTTAAATGTAAAAGAACATTTATAAACAATATTTGGAAATATGGGCACAGTTTTTTCTCTCCAAACTGCTTTGTGCTGAATGGGGGCACTGTTACTCAGATCTTTCATGGTATAACCTGTTTGCTAGGTTCATCTCAGTTGGCAGTTGAGCAAAGTAATTTTTTTGAGGGTGTTCACAGCAACGTTTCAGGAGGGTGTGGTCTATCATACCATATTGGGATAGAAGCAATCCATAGGGTCTCATTGTCTGCGAAAACAAAAGAAGGACTTTTCCAAAGCATCATAACCTTAGATCCAAATTTTGAAGTCAAGGTATTTTCAAAATATCTATCTTGGATTAGTTCAGCAGCATTTATAAACAAATATCTTTTAGCAGCTGTTGCTCCTTTCTCAACATTCAAACAATTCAAAGAGAGCATAATAGCATACAGTATCAATATTCTCTGTGTATTTCCATCTTTGTGCAGCTTTATTTTAACCTCTTTTTTTTTTTATTTTTGCTTTTACTTTTTGAGACAAGTTTTTTATATATCTTTGTCCTGGAATAACTCTGTAGACCAGGCTGTCCTTGAACTCATAGAGGTACTTCCATCTTTGCCTCCTCAGTGCTGGGATTAAAGATGTGTGCTACCACACCTAGAAGTCACAGAGGTCAATCTACCTCTGCCTCCCAAGTGTTGGGATTAAAGGTGTGTACTACCATACCCAACTACTCTCTTTCTTTCTTTTTCTTTTTCTTTTTTTACTTTAAGAACTTTTTTAGCCTGCATATATTTTTAACACACTGTAAATCATTTAGACGTTTTCTTTGACTTTGAATCTTTCTTTTACTGTATGTCTCTTTTTTGACCACATGAGTCTTTAATTTACCAAGCAATATTGGTAGGACTAAAGCTGTGGCTTTGGCGGCTGGATCCAGCCCATTCCTTAGCTTTCCAGCCTCATGGTGGAGATACCAGCTGTAGCCATTTTTATTGCCACAACTCTCTGGCGTTTCAAGGTCCCTGCCGGCAAACAAGCTGCAGCATTCTGCTCACAGACCACACTCAGTCGGACTGCCTGTCTGAAAGAGTCAGAGTTTGCCCTGGCAGTATGGACCATAACGCCAGCATTTTAAAACAGCACAACTTTTTCCTTGCTACGGCTGAAAACAAACAAGCATGCAGTCAGCTTTTATCAACACCATTTAAGTGTTTCGTGGCAGGACCTCTTAAGAGCTGCAGGGTTTTGCAGCTAAAGCTGAGTCAGGAAGCCTCTCTTAGATGAGAGCGCTTGCTTGCCTATAGCAAGCAGAGCAGACCCGAGAAATTGCTGCTACCACGAAAACATGCTTTATTCTTTCCCAAGCTTTCTCAGGCTTTCAGTGGATTCAGTTATCCATGTTGGGCAGCCACATTCTCATCTTGTTTTCTTTACATCTGGCTGGTAACTGACTGTAGCCTTCTCTTCCCAGAATTTTCTTAGTCTGGTCACCCCACCTGTACTTCCTGAAACTAATATGAATGACAAATCTTTACAGTGTATAAGAGCATTATCCCCCAGCATAGCAAAAATGCAGTTTCAAGTAAACCTAATTTTAGTGACACCAAGTTTGTGTTTTTTGTTAGTATTTGAAAATTAAAGTATTAAGGAGCTAATAATTTCTTTATAACTTTGTATTTTCAGAGAGATTCCTGATAAGTCGGAAGATTCTGAATGGCTTTCTCGGCCGTCAGAAGTTAGAGAAGCTTTATTCCAGGCCACCTCAGAAACATCTTCAGACTTAGTTAACAGTTGCCTTAGTATATCTCAACATCCACTTACAAGTAGCACAACTTTTGGGTCTCAGCGCTCTCTTTTCCCGTCTGAACAAGAGAATAATGGAGAGAATGCACCACCTAATGCTCCTGATGAACTGAAAGGCCCCAATGGTTCTGATCACTATGATGCCTTGCTTTCATATATGTCATGGCAGACAGAAAAGGATACTCAGCAACCAGAAGGCAAATTGGCTGATAAAGACCAGGTTTCCTCTTCAACTTTTTCTGATATTAGTGATGAAAGCATAACTGCTAGAAGAATCAATGACTTTGACTCAGCTTGTTCACATGCTCAGTATTGGAAACAGGAAATCTTACAGCAGTCAGAAGCATGTCTACCCCGTACGGACCAGGCTTCCTTCCCATGCAAAATTACTCCTCCTAATAAAATGTCATATTCTTTCCTGCGATGCATGTTGGAAAGAGCTAAAGGGGCTCCCTTAACCTCTGTTAACCATCTTGAGAATGTTTGTTTAAGGTCTCCATCTGAGGATAAAATCAGTCCAAAGATGGATTCTTTGGGGGGCTTTGAAGGAAATGAAGATAAGAAGAAAACATTACCTCCATTTTTTAAGCAAAAGGAGATTAGAAATATTTTGCCGTCACCTCAGGTGCATGCCAAATCTCCAGAGGTAAAGTATATTGGGTTGGCTGCCGTCCTTGATAGTCATGAACAAGTTTCAGAAGCACATATACTCTCTAGAGGACTTGAAATCTCCAAACTAGAGGCTTCTGGTGGCCCCCTTCGAACAGTTAAAGCCAACTTGGATGAGACATCAGAACAACCGTATTTTCAAGAGGAAAGAAACCAAAAGGCAGCTTCTACTTTTGGTGAGAAAAATGTTGATGCTACTGAAAATGTAGCCTTTGAGGCAGTTATTGCCTCAATTGAGCCTTCCAAGCAAGAGAGTCCTATAAATGAAATCCAAATCAACATCAATAAGCCATTAGCAGATGACAGCCGTGAGAGAGAACCCCCCAAACCAGATCTTTCCCCATTAAATTATAGTGATGAAAACTCTTTCATGGATAAGCTTAAGGATCCAAAATACCAGTCTACTCCTGGGGTGTTGGAACCAGCAGCTTCAAAACCATTGTTGCACAAAGAAGATGATGGTGGTAGCTCCCTATCTCGGGATCCAGATTTAAAGTCACCCCCTAATGCTCCTCAGAACATGCTCAGTAAGCCTCTTTCTGTCATTCCAGAGCTTAAGTCATTTTCTTTAAGAGAAAAAGCTTACAACTGGGTTGTTGGTCTTGGGGAAACAGTCACCTTCATTTCAGTATGATATAAACAATCTTGACCTTACAGAGAAGGTAGGATCTTCAAACATTATTTTTGCAATGAAAGTATCAACTTATGAATCTTGGATTTTACAAGATTTAAAGCAGCAGACCTTTGAAGAAGTTGCAGATTCCTCAGATTATAATTTGGGTAAGGCTGTATCTGCTGCTGTGTGGAGCAGCTTTTTAGTAAATTTGACAGCACATGAGATGCATGTCCCTCTTTGCTTTAACTTTGACTGGTGATGCATCACTGATTCTAGTGAGCTAAGGAAACTGAAGAAGGCTAAGGTGAAATTCCTTGGCCTGGGGAGCTGAGTCCAGTTTCATTGTATATACATTTGTGCAACATGACTTTTTTTTTTTTTTTAAATAGATGGCCTACAGGAGAAGGCTGAGTCTGGCATTGTTACTCTGCATGGTGATGATGAGTACTCCAACCTATATAAAACTGCTGGTGTACACAGTGAAAGAATTTCTGAACTGCAAAGAGAGGTAAGATATACAATGAAGTGATAGTTGTAGAAATGTGGCCTTTTTCAGTACTGATTCAGGAAATGGTGTTTGTTTTTTACTTTTTACAATTTCCCAGACATGGGACCTACAAGGCTTAACTGGTGAGTACTTGGAGCTTGCAGATTTAGAGAAAATGCTTGATGATCTTTGCGACAGCTCCTTGTTTTGGCTACCTACTTCACAACTATCATCTGAGGAGAGCCATTTTGACAAGTCTGTAAGTTACTCTACTTGACCTATTTTATGGATAGGTAAAGGAATATTTTAGTTGAAAAGAAAATGATAATGAAAGTAAAAAGGCTCATTTATCTTTTGATAGCAATTCTGACTCACAATGTGGTCTTCATTTCATACCCAGGAATATGATCTAAATGTTGACAAAATGTTTTTTTCATAGACCATGACACTAAACAAGTTTGTTATTTATTTTTTTGGTTTGTTTGTTTTGGTTTTTGCCAACAGGATATCTTTGTATAGCCTTGGCTTTTCTCCTGGTACTACTCTGTAGACCAGTCTGGCCTTGGACTCACAGAGATCTGTCTGCTGCCTCTCAAGTGCTGGAATTAAAGGTGTGTGCCACCACTGCCTGACTTCATTTCATGAATTCTGTGATGTCTTAGAAAAGGACATCTTTTGGAGTTCTAGACTTTTTAATTTTTATTTTTTTTTTAAATTTTGAGACAAGGTATCTATGTGTAGTCCTGCTGCCCTGGAGTGTGTTGTGTAGGTCAGGCTAGCCTTGATCTCAGGAGAGCTCCTTTCGATGCTTCCTAAGTGCTAGGATTGAAGGCGTCTACCACCATACTTGGTCCTCCAGGCTTTCTGTCTTGAAGTATCTTTTTTGTATTGGGTCAACAAGAATCTTTGGAACATGTGAAAACTGAACACATTCATGAGGACATTCAATTGTGCTGTCTCTCTGGTCTTTAATGTGCTAGCTTGAGATACTCAAGTATTTCTGTTTAGAAGTTCTTGAAAATTTTGACTTCTGGCATTTAAGAAAATCTCAAGCATCATTGTTTCCCTGGGAAGAATACTGCAGTGCTTAGAATCCAAATTAGTCCATCTTTCTGAAAGGCTCTAACTCTGCCTCCTTCTATGAACTGCATAAACTTGTACACATCTTCCCCACATCTGTTTATGCCCCTATTATGGTACCTGTACTGAAAAATGGTGACTCTAGGGACTTTTTAAAATGCTTTATAAGACTTCATTTGTTTGGATCTTTGGACCATCTTGTCTTTAATATTCCTTGAGTCCTACCCTTGTTTGTGTGATGCTGTCAGGCCAACCTGGGTCTCACTTGTGATGTGTCCTTGTATCTCATTCAGGTTTAGAAGTTGGTTTGAGAACATGAGTGAGCAAAGATAGCATGAAGAGTTTTGCTTTTATGTATAGGTTGTTGACTATGTAAGAGAGTTTCGTGGGGTCGATTTTGTTTTCTTTAGTATTTTAGAGTAGGCATTTATGATGAGAGTGGGGATATAATGACTGACACTCTTCTCAGGTGCAGTGCCAAGAGCATCACAGGTACATAGTAGTCCACTTAGTCTGTCCTCAGACTGGGTTAGTGTGGATTATTTTCATCCACACTTTACAATGAATACTTCTAGGATTGTGACTCAATGTACAAGGATATCAGTAGGGAAGTAACTACTTTATGATGAACAGCCTTTGACCTGTTACCCTCTCTTCTCAAGAGGTCTAGTTTTCTAGCTAGCAGGTGTGGTGAACACCTTTAATACCAACACTCTCCCTCTAGTAGCTCTCTTTTGGGAAAGTCCTGTACCTTGCAAAGAGAAATACAACAGTGTCAGGAAGCATATTTCAGTCATAACTAATGAGAACAGGAGTAGGATAGGGAGCTGCTAGAGATGCCAGAAAACAGACTGAAATACAGAGTGGCTGCCTAGGTCAACTAAATAATACATAACCCAAAATATAAGTTCTGAAAAGCTCAAAAGTTTAAGTAAAGAATCCTGCTCCTAAAGATTGATTTTAGTATAGCTTGTGGGAGAAAGGCAGAGTAAGAAGTCGGGAAAGAGACAGATGAATACAAGAGATTTAATAAAGGGAGAAAAATTATTATAGCCTTAACTTTAATAAAAAAGTACTATTATCACATCTTCAAACATAAAGAGCTATTAGAGCAGGTAATACCAAAGAAAATACATATAGCTTTGTAGCCTGTTGGCTATAGCCAAGTGAAGAGAAAATAATGTGGAATGAAAACAATGAGAAGTATTTAATAGACCCAGAGACCCGAGGCATTGTATGAAAATGAGCAAAATGAAAGCAAAAATGTTAAGATTTATTTCCCATTTTTTAAATCTGCATGTGTGCTGTTGGGTAATGAACTCAGGGCCTTGGGCATGCTACAAAAGTGTTTTTTTTTCACTAAGGAAGGTCTTCAGCCCCTTAATTATCATTATTTTTTTAATTTATCTTTGTTTGTTTATGTATATATGTTCATTCCATGAATACAAGTAGCTGCCTGAGAACTGAAAATCCAACAAACAAAAACATGATAATTAATGTATGCAGTAATTCCTGCACATGACAGGTGGAGACAGGAGGATCAGAAGTTAAAAGCCAGCCTCAGCTATGTAGGGAAGCATTTGAGGTCAAACTGCATGAACTCTTGCCCTGGATGGATGGATGGATGGATGGATGGATGGATGGATGGATGGATGGATAGATGGATGGACAGATAGATAGATCCCATCTCCAGATAAGTAAATAAATAGATAATAAATGAAATCATGCTTATGTTTATTTTTGTATTCTGTTCTGAGATGGCATGACTAGACTAATCTTTTATAAACCAAATAGCACTGTATATTTTTACCTAAGTATCCTATGAATTCCATGGAAATTATGCATGTTTATGCCTTTGTGTGTGTGTGTTTTGTTTGTTTGTTTCTTTATCTCTGACTGTCCTGGAACTTGCTTTGTAGACCAGGCTGGCCTTGAACTCACAGAGATCCGCCTGCCTCTGCCTCCCTGAATGCTAGGATTAAAGTTGTGCACCACCACCGCCAGGCACATGTTTATGCTTTAATGCCACTAGTTAGTGATAATGTGATATTCTGTACGGCACCATCAGTGGTGTCTTCACCAAGCAAAATGTGATATGTATATGAATTCAATTGACTTGAGAATATGAGTGTCACCTTGTTACTAAACTGGCCCAGATCTCACTGTTAGCTTCCGCTGGCATCAAACTTGTCATCCTTTTGCCTCAGTCTTCCTTCTGAGATTTCAGGCCTATGCCACCACACCTGGAAAGAATATGATTGTAAGTGATTGGTAAAACTCCCCAGTGTGTTGGTTTGGGGAGATAGGTTATGGAGTACTTGTTCTATTAAAGATGTACTTTATTTTGTGTATAGATGTTTTCCCTTCACATGTATATAGTGCCCTTGGAAACGAGAAGAGGGTATTGCATCCTTAGAGACTGGAGTCAGACAGTTGTGAGATGTCATGGGTGCTAGGAATTGAACTCAGATCCTCTAAAAGAGCAGCCGGTGCTCTTAACTGCTGCAACATCTCTCCAGCTCAGCTTGTTCTTGAAGAAGACCCGAGTTCTATTTCCAGTATCCACATGGTGACTCATAACTGTAACTCTAGTTCCAGGGGATCCAATAACTTCCTTTGAACTCTGTATGAGATGCACACATATATATGCAGGATAAACACTCAAATATGTAAAATGAAATTAAAGTTAAAAAGATTAAAATAAAATTATTGAACCTCTTAAGTGTTCATTTAATGAAGTTTGTTTTTTAGCCAAGTTAAGTGTCAAATTAATAGAATCTTTTGTTTTGTTTTTTAACGTTTCTTTTCTAATTTCATAGGTAGACCATTCTAATTTGGACATTAGCCAGCCTTTTCCATCTCCATTATCTTCATTTGTTCCTCAAGAACCAACCAGTGAGTCAAAATATCTTTCTCCCAATCTCAGAATGTTGAGGGTATCTCTTGACACTCAACCAACAGCTCTTACACGGTCAACAGGTATGTATCTAGAAATTGTCGACACTATATGTCCTCCTTATCTAGTTTATGAATATTATCTTGCCATGCCTTTCTAGCAGTTTAGATGGATTAAGGGGTGCCTAGTATTACTGTGATAACACCTTGGTCATCTTACAACTCTCAGGTCTACTTCATAACTAAGGGAAGCCAGGGCAGGAACTCAAGGCAGGAACTGAAGCAGAAGCAACAGAGGAAATGCTGCTTAAAGGCTTGTTCCATTTGTTTTCTTGCATATCCAGAACCACCTGCACAGTGGTTAGCATCATCCATAATGGGCTAGGCGTTTCCTTCCCACATCAGTCATTAATCAAGAAAATGCCCCACAGTTGGCGTACAAGCAGAACTTATGGAGGCATTTTCTCAGTTGAGATTTTTCTCCTTTCAGATCACTGTAACTTGGGATAAGTTGGCAAAAAAAATTAACCTACACACTATATAATTGGTAAACAGTATTTTTATCTATACCTGTAAGAGTATGAGGAAGATATTTGAATAAGTAGACCAAATTGTGAGCCCATCTAATTGGTTGAGACCTGGATTGAACAAAAAGGCACACTGGGGTACCATTTTCCTGCCTTGGATATCAGAAAACCAGGTTATTTACCTTTAGGCAATTTCTCAGCCCTTACACTTGGACTGAGTAACACTTTTGGCATCATTGACTTTGAGGCTTTTGTGCACTGGATAAGTAATACCATCAGCTTCCTTAGGCTATTATCATAGAATCATTGTCTCCAATGTCAATTTACTTCTGAGAATTATCTTCCAATCTTTTTTTTTATTTAGTCATTTTCATCCAGTTTTCCTTTCAATGTAAATTCTGTTTCCTTTTCTTTTTTTCTTTTTTCCATATTCTTTTTTTTGAGACTAGGTCTCACTATGTAGCTCTGCCTGTCTGGAACTCACTGTGGTGACCAGCCTGGTCTTGAACTCACAGAGGTCTGCGTGCCTCTACCTTAAGCTCTGGGATTTAAGGTGTATACCTGGAAAATTCTAAGTTTTCCACTCTGTTTTCTTTCTCCCTATATTCAGTTTGGCTTTCCCTTCTAGCTCTATTCTATTCTGCCATAGAATATATTTATTCATCAACCAATAAAAGCAACATATATACACAGTGTACAGAAGGACATCCCATAGCATCTTCTCTTTTCTGTCTAATTAAAAAGGAAGGTTTTAACTCTAATATTGTAATATAGCAAAACAGGTATCAAGAATTACAGTTGTAATTATTTATTCTTTATATTTGGCAAAATTAAAGAAAATACGCTATCATCTATTCTTTGTAAGTTTTAAGTTTTATATCTAATTTATTGTCATAACTAAGGAAAACTATAACTATCTAGTCTTGAACTCTCTCAAAGACCCCAGAAGGATATAATATTACCTGTTACGGCATAAACGAACAGCGAACAGAATTAGCCAGGCAAGCTCAATATCAGCTTTAATAAGGGGAGAACTTACAAAACCAAGGTTCCAATGAAGAGCAGGAAACAAAAGGGACAAATAAGCGCACATGGATGGTTTTATAAGCTTTTGGGGGCCCTGGGGCAAACACCCTCCCAAACCAGGTAATTGTTTGAGATTTCCTTCAATTACCTAAATAAACAAGAGGTGTATTGTAAGCAACTTAAAACTCTAGAAATGGCAGAAATATCCGACTGCCAGGTCACCCAAAGTTCTGTAATGTTGGGTCATCCATCTTTAGCCTATAGGGTAATATAGTAACTTCACTTTTTTTTTTTTTAAATTTTCGAGACAGGGTTTCTCCATAGCTTTTGGTTCCTGTCCTGGAACTAGCTCTTGTAGACCAGGCTGGCCTCGAACTCACGGAGATCCGCCTACCTCTGCCTTCCGAGTGCTGGGATTAAAGGCGTGTGCCACCACCGCCCGGCGTAACTTCACTTTTTAGTGAAGCAGGAAATTTGAAATTTGCTCAACCTGTATTGACAGTATCAGTGGCTTTCTTTTGTGTCCTGCAGAATGTCTGGTGATTTCTTTTGTGAAGCAGGAACTGTAAAGGACTATCCTGCCTTATTTTTACGAAGTTTAGTAGTCATTTTCCTGTGGGTCCTACATGTCCAGTTTATACAGCATACAGTCAAGCAGTTCAGGCAAGAGCTGTTTCTTGCCCAAATGGCTAGCCTTGCCATATTGAAAGCAAATTCTGTAAGGAGTTTTCTTTATGCCCATCTTCCTCTTAAAGTAATTAATGCCGTCAGGAGCAGACATGTGTCACTGTTGAGAGAAGTCTTAAGTTCTTAAAACATTTTTAATGCTATATTCTGTGGGTCTTTGATGTGTTTGAAGATTACCTATCCATCTGAAATATATCTCTGCATATCTAGAAAATCTAACTAACATGACTATAAATTTGACTATTATAGATGACTATTTGTATTTAACTATATATTACCTTTTTAAATGAGCTGTGTAAACATAATACCTTAACAAGAGTAGAAATATACATATATTGTAAGAAAAATTGACCTTAAATTTGTATCAGTAAACCAAAATCCATTCCAATATAAAGTATTGTTAGACTAACAGTTGTTTTTGGATTAAAGTAGATTCAATAATCTACCTTTTTAAATCATTTCTATATCATATCCCCCTTTTTTCTTTAGAAAGATATTGACTATGATCATTAACCATTTGTAACTAACAGCCTTTAACAAACATTTATAAACAATATTTTGGGAATTTGGACGTAGTTCTCTCTTTTTTCTTTTTTTTTTAAAGATATATTTATTTATTATGTATTCAGCGTTCTGCTTGCATGAACATGTACATACCAGGAAAGGGCACCAAATCTCACTATAGATGGTTGTGAGCCACCATGTGGGTGCTGGGAATTGAACTCAGGACCTCTGAGCCATCTCTCTAGCCCCTTGGACGTAGTTTTCTATACTACTTAGTGACTATGGGCACTGGTAATCTTATTGGGATACTGAGAAAATTTAGAATTATAGTTAAATCTTGGCTGTAGTAGTCTGTGAGGCTGTATAGTCTCAGCCAGTTGTCTTGAAGTTGTTCTGGATGTTGGGTCACCTGGGTCATTGCTCCCTTGGAGACCAGGGCTCTTACTTGATCAAAGCATATTAATCTGGGAGGAATCCATAGCTTCTGATCTTTTAAACAGAACTCTATTCCAAAGCAACATATCCTTAGACCCAAATTTTGAAGTTTTCAAAATACCTTTATGTTGGTTTAGCTTAGCAGCCCTTACAATCAAATGTCTCTCTGCAGTTAGCTCATTAACAGTCAGAAAATTCAAAGAAAGCACAATAGTATACATAATCTAGACTGCCTGTGCATTTTTCATTTTAACATGGTTTATTATAATTTTTTATTACTTTATTTTCTTCTTAAGAACCTCAGTTTATTATCTTTATTCTTTTAATCTATGACTCTGTCTACCCTTTATCTTTTCTCTCCCAAGCCTATGCATATTTATCACATTGTGACCCTTTTAGAGGGCTTTTTGTCTGAATCTGCCTTTATTGTGTATCTGTAATTATTTTCTGATCACTGCTTTAAATTGGTAAGTGGGCATGGCTAAGACCAAAGTGGCTGCTTTGGCTCTTGGTTCTACCCTGCTCAACTTTTCAACATGGCAGAGGTACCCAGGCGTGTCACACTTAACCTTCCCAACACTGGGAAGCAGTACTAAGTAGTATACAGCTGTGCTCTTAGACCTTTGGCTGTGTTCTCAAGCCTGCAGGCAGTGGCTGGGAGAAGCTTTTTTGTCCTGAAGCCAGTGAGAGACTGAGGGAGTCTGCCATGCTGCTTAGGTCATGGTGGTTGACAGCTGGCTCCATTTCGTGGGCAACTGTCCAGAGATGCATCTCTGTACAATGCATCTCTGTATTGTAATGGCATGAGTGACTAGGAAGCCCAGTGAAGCTGTTTCGTCTGTGCATTTAGAACCCCTTTACAGCTTTTTTAGGTCTCTTGTGGATCCGTGCTAGACAGTGGGTGCCATTTATATCTGGAGGTTTCTTGTCCTGCCTGGTCCTGCACCACTTTTAAAATAATCATTCTGAGGCTTAATATTAATTGCATACTGTTTGGTGTTGTATTTGGAGCAGCAGGGCTGGGCTACGTCCCGCCACCCGACCGCCCGCATGGCTAGCTTTACCCGAAATAATTACACGGAAACTGTATTCTTTTAAACACTGCCTGGCCCATTAGCTCTAGCCTCTTATTGGCTAGCTCTTACATATTGAGCTAACCCATTTCTAATAATCTGTGTGGCCCACAAGGTGGCTTACCAGAGAAGATCTTAACCTGTGTCTGTCTGGAGTGGGAGCATCATGGCGACTCCCTGATTCAGCTTCTTTCTCCCAGCATTCTGTTCTGTTTTCTCCGCCTACCTAAGGGTTGGCCTATCAAATGGGCCTAGGCAGTTTCTTTATTAATAAGAAATCACTCCCACATCAGTTTGGTCTATTAGCAGATTTACTGTTAACTAGTTCTTACAACTTAAATTAACCCATTTCTATCAGTTTATATTTTACCACGATGTTCGAGGCTTGTTACCTCATACCTTCCTTCTCAGGCAGCTGCTGGTGTCTCCTTCGACTCCACCTTCTTTCTCCCTGTATTCAGTTTTACTTTCCCTTCTAGCTATATTCTACCCTGCCATAGGCCAAAGCAGCTTTATTCATTAATCAATTAAAACAACACACATTCACAGTGTACAGAAGGACATCCCACATCATACCACCTCCCTCAACAGATAATACTGCTTTCTTCTTCAAAATGATCTCCCATGCTCTTCTGTATAATATTATCCACACTTCTCTTGAGCTCAGTTGCTATTCCCTTTAAGTCATGAAAAGTGTTCCTCTGTGAACATTGGAATTCATTATGATTGGAATGATTGTGTCTCCTGAAATGTTCACACTGAAATTCTTACTTGTTTAGTGATAGTATTAGGAAATGGAACCTTTGGTAGGGAATGAGATCACAAGGACTCTTAGTGCCAATTAAAGTAAGGACCTTGGAATGATCCCTTGTCACCTTCTTTGAATATGAACACAGTACAATGGCGTCCTCTATTTGTAAGATGCCCTTGCCAAACCTTAAATCTACAAGCACCATCATCTAAGATTTTCTTCTTCCTTTCTTTGTGAAAATGGACAGTCATTCCAAGTCCTTAAGTGTTGGACCAGAAAGGTCTCCTTAAATGTTCACATAGATGATACCACTAAAGTAGAACTTTTAAAGAAAATATAGTTAGAAACTATCATTTGCTGGGCAGACTGGTCAGATTGCTTCAGAAATTCAGTTGTCTCTGTCTCTTTGGTGCCTGCTGGACTTTAGGGGACAGGTTTTGAGAGTTGGTCTCTCTTTCCATTATGGGTTCTGGGAATTGAACTCAGGTTACCAGGCTTGTATGGTAAACACTCTCTACCTGCTGAATCATCTCACTAAGTCCTACTTCTTAAGTATATGATCATATTGTGTGCAAACAGGAGTACTTTGACTTCTTTTTCTTGTCTATTTGTACCTCTTTTATTTTTGTCTTATTATTATAGGCAAGACTTCATAAGACTTCAAATAATATATTTAATCAGATTGGAAAGGGTAGATACCCTTAGACTTACAGTTTTTTTCCCATTTAGGAAAATTATATTGAGATGTTTCTTTTGTTTCTAGTTTCTTCATGGCTTTCATTATTAAGGGTTGTTGGACTTTGATAGAGGTATTTTCTATATCTGTTGAGATGGTTGTATGATTTCTGAGTCTATTTATGCTTATTGACTTACATAATGCATAATCATTCTTCCATTCCCTGGAATGACTCTTAACTTGGTCATTCATGGTAAATGATCATTATAATGTGTTATTGAATTTAGTTTTGCAAGTATTTTACTGGGATTTTAAGTGTCCGGGTTTTTCTGGTTTACTGGTCTATAATTTTCCTTTTTGTGGATCCTCATACATCATTGTTATCAGGGTAATACTGGCTTCATAAAATGAATTTGGTAGTGTTTTTTCCTTTTCTATTATATGAAATACTTTGAGGACCTTTAATGTTCTTTAAAGGTCTAGTAAGGGCTGGAGAGATGACTTAATGTTTAAAGAGCATTGACTGTTCTTCTGGAGGACCTGGGTTTGATTCTCAGTAACTACATGGTAGCTAACAACATCTGTAACTCCAGTTCATACCAGTTCACATTTTCTTCTGACCTCTGCAGATACTGCATGTATGTGGTGCATATGTGTGTTGTGTGTGTGTGTATCAATAAATAATGTTAAAAAAAAAAGCTTTGGTAGAGAGCCAGAGAGATGATTTGTAGGCAAAAGCACTTGTTATACAAACATGGGGTTTGATCCCTAGAGAGACTGACTTTTGAATGTTGTCTTCTGACTTCTAAACACAATGTTACACTGGTGTCTTAGTCATTGTTTTATGGCTGTGAAGAGACACCATGACCAAGGCAAGTCTTATAAAGGGAAGTATTTAGCTGGGAGTTTGCTTATACTTTCAGAGGTTTAGTCTATTATCATGATGGGGAGCATGACATTGCATAGACTGTGGTTGGAGTAGTATCTGAGACCCTTATATTCTGACCCACAGGCAGAGATAGAGAACCCAGGTCTGGCAAGACCTGTTGAAACCCAGTGACACACTTCCTCTAACACAGCCACATCTCCTAATCCTCCTAATCCTTTCAAAGAGTTCCACTCCCTCGTGATTAAGCGTTCTAATATATGAGCTTATGGGGACCATTCTTGTTTAACCATCTCAGCTAGTGTTTGTGTGTGCGCAACACACTAAGAAAATATTCAGAGTTTTAGAAAAGGTCCAGTAGAATTCAGCAAATGACACCATTTGGGCCTGGATGTTTTTAGTTCATTTTTTTAATAAAAGCTACTGTTGGTTGTAGATCTGTTTAAGTTATTTATATCTTGGTTTAATTTTTGTAGTTCGCATTTATGGTGGTTTGATGGAACTGTTTGGGAAGGATTAGGAGGTGTGGCTTTGTTGGAGGAGGTGTGTTACTGTGAGTGGGCTTTGAGGTTTCAAAAATCCACAGTATTCTCAGTTAGCTCTCTCTCTGCCTGGTGGTTGTATGTCAGGATGTAAGGTCTACTGCTCTGGGATCATACACCTCCTTGTCTGCCTGCCATCTACCATGTTAGTAGCCGTGATGGTCATGGGCTCACCCTTTGAAATTGTAAGCCTCAAATTAAATGCTTTCTTTTATAGGTTGCCTTTGTCACTGTATTTCCATGACAATAAAAAAGTAACTAAGACAATATGTACTTAGAAATTTATCTGATTTTAGATTTTCCAGTTTATTGCCATATGAGTTTTCATATTGGTATACCTTAATGATCTTCTGAATTTTATTGTTATCTGTTATAATATTGCCCATTTTTATCTTTAATTTTACTAATTTGGGTCTTCTTTCTTTCAGCTGGTTTGGCTAAGGATTTGCTAACCTTATTTTGTTAGAGAACCACTTCTTTGTTTCGTTGACTCCCCGTTCTTTGTGTTTCCATTTCAATAGTTTCTATTCTGATCCTTATTTTTGTTTACTGATTTCACATTTGGCTTGTTCTTATTTTTCTATTTCAAAGCTCTGACTTTAGATATTGGTATGTATAGCTATAAGTTCCTTCTCAGAACTGCTTCATTGTTTCTCATAGGATTTTGGTTTTGCTTTAATTCCAGTGCTTAAAAAATTCTCTCCTGATTTCTTTGACCCATTCATCATCAGTGGTGTGTTGTTCATATTTTCTGTAGTTTCTCTTGTTAGTTTCTTGCTTTATTCTGCTGTGATCAGATGGAATATAAGAATTATTTTAATTTTCATGTAATTGTTAAGACTTGCTTTGCTAAAGTATGGTCTGTTTTTGGAAACAGTCCCAGGCTACTAAGAAGCTGGGTGGGATGTTCTGTGAAGTCTCTTAAAGTTCATTTCACTGTTGTTTGGTTAACTCTTTTTTTTTATTCCAACACCATGCTATTGGTGCGAGTGATGTGAACCCACTATTACCGTGTTGAGTTATTGTGTCAGAATTATGATAATGAGGGATATCATTTTTTTGGTTTTGTTGTTTATCAGATTTGGTCCTTTCATTTGAAAAAGTTACTCATCTAACAGATCTTATTTTTACTTTGTGACCTTATGAATGTGTTTTTCTCTCCTTAGTGTATAGGAGTTCTTCAAGAATCTTCTTCAGTGCTGGCTTAATCGTGGCCATGAACTCCTTTACTTTATGTTTACCATAGAACGTTTCTCTTTATTCATGAAGGACAGCATTGCTGGTTATAGTGAGCTTCACATCTAGGCTGTTAAAATTTCTTGTGACAAATGTGCTATTACTTTGTTAGTTTTGCCCTTATGTGACTGGCACGTCTTTGTAGCTTTCAATATTTTTTCTTTGATCTATATACTTAATGATTTAACTACAGTATGTCATGTCAACGTTCCTTTTCTGTCTTGTCTGTTTGGTGTTCTAAATGCCTCTTGTTTCTATCTGGATGACTACCTCTTTCTCTAGGAGAGATTTTCTTTCTTTTTTTTTCATTGAATACATTTTTTTCTGCCTTTAGATTGTACTTTTTCTGTGCCCATGATTTGTTAGTTTAGTCTTTCAGTAGTCTCATATGTACTGTTTATACTTTTTTTTTATTTTTATTATTGTCTGAATGTGCTCCTTCATTTACCTTGTCTTCAAGCCCCGATCCATTCCTTTGGTGTGAATTTCCAGTGAATTTGATTGACTTAGCTTTTTATTTCCGAAATTTCAATTTGATTTTTTAGTATTTCTATCTCTTTGTTGAATTCTTGTTTTATATCTTGTATTGGCTTTCTTATTTTGGTTGGATGGTTACTTGTGTTGTTTTTGAATTCATTCAGGAGTTTGTTCATGTTTTCTTTGATTTTGTTGGACATTTTTAAAACTTGTTTTTGGAATTCCATTGTCTTTGGTTTTTACTTCATTTTCATTGAAATTTGTTACTATAATGGAATTTTTCGAGTAATCGCAGTCCCTTGATTTTTTTCCATGTTTCTTATATTTCTGTATTGGAACTTGGCATATACAGAATTAGATGGGTTTCTTTAACCACTTGTTTTCTTTCAGTTTAAGTATTTTCATTATTCATCCAGGACTAAGTTACCGTGATAAGGATGAAGTGTAGTTTTTCTCAATAGTATTCAGTAGCCATTGTTGTTTGTAGTTTAACCTTTAGCATACATGTTCTGGGCACTGGACACGGTCTTCAGCTTTTGCAGGTGCAGACTATAAACTGTAGAAGTAACCACAATTGATGGGTAACACCATTATGAAGATAGAGGAATAGCCAAGAAAAAAACCATCAAACCTCCAACTCCAGTGAGTTTTGAGGAATAAAATAACAAGGCCAATATAGCGCATACTAAGCTATTAGTTACTGACATTAGGAATACAAAGAAAATAAGCAGAGCAAGACTAGAATGGAGAAAAACAGAAAAGTAAGTAGAAAGGTGTAACAATATGGAAAAAAAAAGGTGGCTCTAATGCAAGATAGAATGGGAAGAGAAAAGAAATAGAGTCAGGCAACCTCCCAGCATGTGCGTTGTGAGAGAGCCTTTCTCCCATACAGAAATAACTGATCTAAAAAATTGCCAAGGCAATTTTAAAAATGAATGAAAGAACGGGAGGTATATAAAATGAATTAAGAGTTGTATTTGAGCTGCTCTGTCTGATTTAGTCAATATGACTTAAGCCAATCTCTGTAAGAGGCTTATGATAGGGAAGAGAGAGAGAGAAACAAAAGGGGAGTCTCACCAAAATAACAGTCCAAATATAAGCAGGGCTGATGCCAGTGGACATACCAAACTGGATGGGGAAAAAACCCATGAGGCCTCAACCCTAACAAGGAACTGTAGGCAGCTGAGGAAAGCTGGGAGCAGTAGAGGTCGTCTTCCCCAGGAGAGCTCACCAATTGGTTGTCCAGTGCCAAATAGTCAGCTCTGAAAACACGCATGCAAGTCACATTATGTGGGCTGAGCAGGTTATATTTAGGAACACACACACACACACACACACACACACACTCACACTCATGCAATAACAACTAGTGAAAAAGAGGCCATGAGTTTGAAGGAGGATGGGGAGGAATGAGAAGGGAGAAATGTAATTATAATTTCAAAAATTAAAAAAGTGGAGGATTGAGTAAAAATAGAAATAAATATTAATTAGATAAAAATAATAGCTGGTTGGTGGTGATACACACCTTTAATTCCAACACTTGGGAGGCAGAGGCAGGTGGATCTCTGTGTGTTCAAGGTCAGCCTGGTCTACCTTGGAGCGAGTTCCAGGACAGGCTTCAAAACTACACAGAGAAACCTGGTCAAGAGAATTGACTTCCATCTCCCAGTTACGTCACTTGTTTACGTAGAGGTGCAGAGTCTGTCTCAGTGCCGTCAGTGTCTGTTTTCACTGCCCTCATTTCCCTGATCTCCTTTAATCTCTCTGATTCTGAGAAGAAAGAAACGTTCTTTCAGGGCCAGTCTGCTAAGATTTGATGCCCAAGAGCAGCATGTGAGCCTTCCCTACCACCTATAGGTTTTTAGCTTTGAAACTCCTGTTTATAGCCCATTTTTATTCTGAAGTCCATTATTTTTTCTATAATTTTATTTATTTTTGTTTATGTGTATGGTTGTTTTATACGCACCCTGTGCATACCTGGTGCTCCCAAAGGCTAAGAGGATTCCTTGGAACTCGTTAGATTCCCGGAACTGGAGTTTTGAGCTGCCATTTTGCTGTTGGGAATTGAACCCAGATCCAGAACTCTGCAAGAACAAGTGCTCTTGCACTACTGAGCCATCTCTCCAACCCTCAGAAATGCACCGATTTGTTTCGGTGTGTTAGTGTTAATGCGCCTAGCAGTTGAGCTGGAATGATGAGTAAGCAGCCCTTAGTCACCTGTGGGGTGGAGGTCTGGGATGGCATCTCGTGTTGTTTGCTTTATTAACTCAGGCTGAAGACTGCTTCAGGTCCTCGTATGCTGTTCTGTCTCCTAAGGAAGCCTCTATGTAAATAAGCATTTGCTTCCTGGGAAAAGTTCCTGAGCAAAGCCTGACCGACTCTCTAGTCTTGATCACGTCTCTATTAGGTGCACACTTCACATTGGAAGGCAATTATGGTCCATTAATGGCTTTCCTCTGGCAATATCCTTTCTTTTCTGCAATCAAAACTTTATATCAACCCAGTTCTGAAAATGATCTTTGTGAATTCAGGAGCTAAGTAGTAATACTTGGTGTGTTTATTTCTCTCTCCCAGGGTTGAGAGAGTAAAAAGCACCCTACAATTATGTCAATTAGCCATCTGTCATCATGAATTCTTTACCTGTACAAACACTTCCAAATATAATTACTAGGTTTATGACCATGGATGCTTCTGACATTTTGAAGTATATGCCTTTAAGTTTGCATAGAGCTGGAGGGAAATTTCTTCTTTAACACTGCGAGTCTCTCTCCCTTTTAGCAGCTTACCTCTTACCCCCTCTTCAAGTTTCCTTTACTAATCTTTTCCCTTCTCCCCAGGTCTCATTAGCGCATATAAACCTCTCCATCTTTTGAGATCTGGGTTATATCTTCAGTCTTTGGCCACTCATCTCATTTGCTTCCTTCGTGGTGTTGCTAATACTTTTTGTAATAGTCAAAAGGAAGTAAAAACTTAGATAAATTGGAAAGTCTTTGGGGGATATAAGATTTTGCTTTGTTTGTTTTGGCTTATTAACTTCATGAATTTTTTTTTTTTTTGGTTTTTCGAGACAGGGTTTCTCTGTGGCTTTGGAGCCTGTCCTGGAACTAGCTCTGTAGACCAGGCTGGTCTCAAACTCTCAGAGATCCGCCTGCCTCTGCCTCGTGAGTGCTGGGATTAAAGGCGTGCGCCACCACCGCCCGGCCTTCATGAATATTTTTCATAAAAATATTCATGCCCCACATTTTCTCCTCAGGTTATATTGCGTTTCATATTTTCTTTTGCTTTTTGTTTTCTCGAAGAGTTAACACTTGATACTTCTATGTCTTTGCAACTCATTGCTCACCCTCTTTCTCTCAACATTCAGTTATCAATTGATGCTCAACAATAGCTTTAGAGAAGGGGATTCAGTAGAAGGGATCTATAAATCAGAAGTAGAATTGAAAGGTGTGAAGTATTCTAGCACTGGGTCACTGTGGAACTTGTAGAAGTGTAGAATTTCAGGTTTTACCTCGAGACCTGCTGAATCAAGAGTGTGCATGTTAGCAAGAGCCCTACATTTAGAAACTCCATCATATAGTTCTTTTTTGGAGAGAGGAAACTTTCTTGTATGTAAAGTATGGATAATACTTGTTATATTTAATAATCTTATTGCCAACATTTGACAAACCATGATTTTGCCGGTTTATCTGTTGTGAATTTTCCTGCTATCTTGTAAAGTATGTGAAGTAGGATTGTTTGTCTCTTGCTTTATAGTCTGTATTTGAAACAATGTCTGAGCACATAGTACATATATTTCTTAAGTAAATTACTGGATGATTGAGCAAGCTGTCAGACTTTTGACATTTGTGTTATGTATTTAAATGGGTATTCAGACAGATTAAGCGTCATTTAAAATTACTGTTTTAAACTGACTGAAATAGAACAAGTCTGCCGTTACGGAAAGCTTTGTTATTTTGTGCTGCTTAGATGTCCACATTCCCTTTCTACCCATCTTGAATCCTTATTTATGCAGAATGGTTCTTACCCAAACTGTTAATAACTCTTTGTGCCATTTACTTCAGACTTCTTAGAGACTTGTACAGTTTCATTTATTTAAAAAAAATAAATATTAGAAAAAATAATTTGAATCTATACATGCATAGTGCCTATCTGCTCTGAAGTTCAATGCCTCCACTGGACTCGAGGACCAGAGAAATCTCTTCTTAATTTATTCTTTTACTTTTTAGATTATTTTACTTTATTTGTATTAGTGTGTTGTTTGCATGCATGTTTTACCATGTGTGTGCTTGGTGCCTACGGAGGTTAGAAGAGAGGGCATCAGATCCTCTGGAACTGTAGTTACAGATGGTTGTTAGGATACTGTGTGGGTGCTGGGAATAGACATGGGTTATCCAGAGAAACATTGAAGCTAACTAAGCTGGTGGTTTGTTGGACCATGGATAATAATTTTGTTTCTTATTTTCTGTAACTGAGGGTCTTATGTCTCCTGCCACCATTCATAGTATAATAGCAGGCTCTTAGATTGAAAGTAGGAAGAAATCAAATCCCAGACCTAACATTCAGTTGAAAATCCTTAAAAACTCCCAATTTTAAGACCTATAACAATTTGTAAATGTTTATTCTATTATTTTTGCGCTATTAATTCTGTTGCTAATTATTTTTACTTTAGTTTGCCTTATAGTTAATATCTTCTTTACATCTATTTCATTTGTTATTTCTATAGAATTCTAAATTTTTAAAGGCCTGAAGTAATAAAGCGTCCTTTCTTAATTTATATTTGTGTACAAAGAAAGGAATTTTTAAAGTTTCAAAATTTTTTAGTGTGTGTGTGTGTGTGTGTGTGTGTGTGTACGTGTATGTACTCTGGCACGTGAGCAGAGCTCAGAAAGACTTTTGTTAGTTCTCTCCTGCCATCTTCACATGAGTTTCAGGGACTGAGTCCAGGTTGTCAGGCTTGCTCAGTAGTGCTTTATCTGCTGACTCATCTCTCATTGGCAAAAGAAAAAAATGAATTGAAAAAATATGTATTTATATAACATTAACAAATCATTGTATTTTTTATTTTCCTTTTTTGTTTCTTTTTAAAGGAGACACTTCTAAAGGAGGCAAAGTTGCAATTACTCAATCCAAATTGAAACCAGATATCACTAACACTCTTGGAGAGTCAGACATCAGAACACACTCACCTTTGTCCCTTGAAGATTTGTCTCAGTTTGCTGTAAGTTCTCTGAATGCTGTTGATCACCACGCTTATATTGTAAACATGAAAGTATTGACAGATTAGCATCTCACTAAAGAGAGGCTGAACATTGCAAATATTCCTGAATTAGCTGACCAGAAGGTATTGTCAGCACCTTCTACTTCCTACCCACATAGGGAAAAGTTAGTATTTTTCCAGGTGGTCATGCAATAGGCCTGTCATTAACAATTTCTGCTGTTACCCACCAACCTGAAGACTGGGGCAACAGCAGTACCCTCTTCTTTATACTCATACAGTGAGAAACCCAGCAGGGATTTCCAGAGAGCTGGCTATTCAATTTAGAAGGCCAGGAACGGTTCAGTTCTTTCTGAACTGGTTGACCACAAGACTGGAATACCTGTAGTATCCTCCATTTTGCACTCTCATACAGAAAAACCTGAAAAGCCTGGTATTTTTTGTCAACAGGTTGTACCCGAAGGCTGTCTATCTGAAGAGGCTTCCCAAACTTCACCTCATCTTGGATTAGTTACCCCAAGTATTGGGAAATCACCTGCAATCCCTACTTCCTGTTCACAAAGAGAGAAGCCTGGTATTTTCTATCAACAAGTCCTAACAGGTGGTCATTTACCTGAAGACATTATGAAAACTTCAGCTGCTCCAAGGCCTACTGACCAGAAGTTTGATAGTCCAGCTTCACTCCCTACTTCCTACACACATGAAGGACCTAATGTTTTCTACCAACAAATGGCAAAGAGTCATTTAAGTGAAGAGACTGTGCGAGGTTCAGCTCTTCCTGGACCAGCTACCCAGAATGTTGGGATAACTGTACCACCCTTTCCTTCTCTGTCGCATGGAGAAAAGTCTCATACTTTCTATTACCAGGCTTTGCCAGAAAGTTATTTGAGCCATCAGCCTTGGAAAGTTTCTGTTGCTCCTGGGCCTGTTGATCAGAAGACTGGAGCAGCAGTAGGCCCTTCCACAGATAGGTATTTTACTGAAGAGACTTGGAAAGTGTCATCTGCTCCTAGGCCAGCTGCTCAGAAGCCGGAGATGTCAACGTTACACTCTAGTCCCTACTCAAAGGGAATAAAACCTGCTATTTTCTATCAGTATCCTCTGTTAGAAAGTTATCCAGACAAAGAGCCTCTGGATGGTTCAGCTGTTTCTGGATCAGCTGAGAAGATTCGGTCTCCAACAGTAACCTCTGCTTCCCAGCCACATAAAGAGATAGCTAAATCTTTCTACCAGCAGACATTATCAGACAGTCATTTAACTGAAGAAGCATTGCCCATTTCTGTTATTCCTGGCCGAGGTGACCAGAAGACTCCTTTACTATCAGAATTACCTTTTTCCTATTCTCACAGAGCAAAGAACCTGCCTGAAGGAATGAAAGTTTCCACTGAGTCTGGATCTGCTGATGAGAAGACTGACATTCCAACAGTGTCTTCTAGTTCCTACCAGCATCAAAAGAAACCTACTGTTCCTTACTACCAAGAGTTGCCAGACAGTTATGTACCTGCAGGGACTCAGAAAGTTTCATTTGTATCTGGACCAGTTGACCAGAAGTCTGGAATTTCTCACCCATATGTTGAGATTCCCTGTGTTTTCTATCAACAGGAGTTGCCAGATAGTCATTCAACAGAAAAATCTACAAAAACATTTATCCTGAGGCCAGCTGTACAGAAGACTGATCTGTCAACAGTATCCCCTACTTCTCCATCACTTGCAGAAAAGCCTGTTTTGCCCTACCAGCCAACCCCTCCAGGTAGTCAGCTCTCTGGAATATCAACTATAACCTCTTCCTCCTACTCATATCAAGAGAGGCTCAATATCTCTCATCAGCAAAAGTTTCCGGACAGCTACCTAACTGAAGAGGCCTGGAAAGTCTTGGGTACCACTGGATCAGTAGACCAGAAGACAGGGACCCCAACAATGTCATTGCCTTCTATTTATTCACAAAAAGAGGGGCTTGGTATTTTCTATCAACCAGCCCTGGCAGGTCCTCTATATCAAGAGACTCTACAAACTTCAGCTACTCTACAAACTACAGCTACTACTAGTACAGTTGACCAAAGCATTGCTATGCCAACTGTAACCTGTACTTCCTTCTTACAAAGAGAGAAGCCTCAGATTTTTTACCAGCAGACTCCGCCAGGTGGTCATTTGCCTGGAGAGTCTCTGAAGGTTTCACCTGCTCCTGCACCACCTGACCAGAACACTGGGGCACCAGCAGTGTCTCCTAGTTCTTACTTCCCTGGAGAGGAGTCCATTATTTTTTACCAACCTGGCTTGTCAGGTAACCCTCTGTCTGCACAGTGTTTCAAAGTTCCAGGGATTTCTGGATTAACTGAACAGAAGACTAGCACACCAGCAGGACCATCAGGTTCCTATCCAGTTAGAGAGAAATCCAATATTTTCTACCAACAGACCTTGCCAGATGGTCATTTTCCTAAAGAAGCTTCAGATGTTTTAACTTCTGGACCAGTTGACCTGAAGACTGGGGAGCCACCAGTAAATTCGACTTCCTATTCTTTTGGAGAAAAGCCCATTATTTTCTATCAGCAGGCCTTTTCAGGTAGTCAGTTAACTAAAAAAGACTGCAAAGTTTTAGTTGTTTCTGGGCCAGCTGACCAGAAGGATGGGCTTATCACCTCTTCTTCATACTCAAATCTAGAGAATACCATTGTTTCTTACCACCAAGAGTTGCCAGATAGGCCTCTAACTGAAAACTCTGGGAAAGTTTCAGTTGTTCCTGGACCAACTGACCAGAAGACTGGGATATCAACAGTGCCTTCTACTTCCCACTCAAAAATAGAGAGGCCTATTGTTTCTTACCAGCAAGAGTTTCCAGATCTTAGTGAAAAAGCTTTGGAAGTTTTAGGTGATACTGAACCTATTGAACAGAAAACTGAAATACAAGTAGTGCCCTCTACTCCCTTATACAGTGAGACGCCTAATGTTTCTTCTCAGCAGGAATTGCCAGATCTTACTGAAGAAGCTTTGCAAATTTTAGATGATTCTGGAGCAGTGCCTTCTGTCCCTAACTCAAAGGATGCAACGCCCCTCATCTCTTACCAGCAAGAGTCACCAGATCTTACTGAAATATCTTTGAAAGCAGTAGGACCTGGCTCTACTGATCAGAAGACTCGGGCACGAATAGTTTCCTTCTCAAGTGGAGAGAAGCTCAGTGATTTTCATGAACAGGAATTGCCAAGTACTGGTGAGGATGCGTTAGGTGTCCAAAAGGTTGGGAAAACAACAGAACCTTTCAATTTAAAACAGAGAGAGGCCAGTGTTTTCTCTCCACAGGAGTTGCCAGCCACCCATCTCACAGAAGAGGGCCTGAAAGTGTCAGCTGGTTCTACACTTACAGCACAGACCCCAGGGACTCCAACAGGGCCTTCTAGTTCCTACTTACATAGAGGAAAGTTGAGTGATTTTTATCAAAAAGCCTCACCAGATGATGATCTAACTGAAAATTCTCTGAAGGCTTCAACTGATCCTGGACTATCTGACCAGAATAGGAGACCCACAGTCTCATGTGGCTCCTACTCACATAAGGAGAAACAGAAGATTTCAGCTGCAGATCTGCTGGATGACCAGAAGATTGAGTTGCCAACAGTTACTCATAGGTCCTGCTTATATAGAGAGAAGCCTGCAGCTTCATCTGTGATTGGACCAGATGATCAAAAGACTCCATTACCAACAGTTTTTCGTGGTTTCTGTCCTCAAAAAGTAAAACCTGCTATTTTTGTTCAAAAGCAGTTAACAGATAGAGATCAAAGTGAAGATATTCCGAAGATTTCAACTGTCTCAGAACCAACTGTTGTAAGCACAGGTGTACCGGTACCTCTGCCTGGTTCTTATTCACACAGAGAGAAATTGGATTCATCCTGTGGATACCCCCAGGAACTGCCAGACAGACATCTAACTGAAGATGCTCTGAAGGTTTCAAGTTGTCTTGGTCAAGCTGACCAGATTTCTGATTTACCTACATTTTCTTCTGGTACTTATTCACACAGTGAAAAGCACCGACTTGTCTCAGAACATGCCCAAAAGCTGATAGATAATTTGAATTCTCCTGAGTCTTGTTCTCTCATTGCAAACAGTATGCCTTTAAATTCTCAGATTGATGACGGAGTTAACATATGTAAGCCAGAATCTTCAAGTTTTGGTGATGTTGGCTGTGAGGAAATCCGGGATATAGGTCATGGTTCTAAAACTCTTAAAGAAATTCAGACTCTTTTAATGGAAGCAGAAAATATAGCACTGAAACGCTGCAATTTCCCTGCTCCCTTGGTTCCTTTCAGAGATGTTAACGATGTTTCATTTATACAGTCAAAGAAGATGGTTTGCTTCAGAGAACCCTCCACAACTGATGTTTGTACCCAGAGGGAGCCATTTATAGAGGAGATCCCTCACACTGAGTGTGTACAGAAGGACATTGGCACACAGACAAATTTCAGGTGCCAGAGGGGTGTTGAAAATTGGGAGTTTATTCCTTCAACTACGTTTAGAAGTCCTCTACAGGAAGCAGAAGGCGCAACGAGGGTGGCATTTGATGGAACTTTCAGGCAGGTGGACGCTTCCAGGTCTGTAATGAGGTCTGAACCTGAAGGTTGCAGTACAGGCATTGGGAATAAAATTGTTATCCCTATGATGACATTCGTAAAGAGTGACTCGAGCAGTGAAGTAAGTGATGGCTGCTGCTCATGGGACAGTAATTTACCCGAGTCTTTGGAGTCTGTTTCTGATGTTTTTCTAAACTTCTTTCCATATACTTCACCCAAGACTAGCATAACAGATAGCCGCGAGGAGGAGGGATTGTCAGAGAGCGAGGATGGCTGTGGTAGTGTAGACTCACTGGCTGCACATGTGAAGTACCTTCTGCAGTGTGAGTCCTCATTGAATCAAGCCAAACAGATACTTAAAAATGCAGAGGAAGAGGAGTCTCGGGTCCGAGCCCAAGGTAAGGACTGACTTATACTGGCACATGCAGGCTTATGAACATTACAGCTTAGCAGTTTAAAATGAGACATTTGAATTTCTGAATTTATTTTCTCCTAGAACTATAGAATGATTATATTTTCTACCTAAAATCCGGAAAACAAAAGCAAAGATATAAATAAGTTATATGATCAGTAGTGCTAGTCTGAGCTTCTGGATTTGGGAGACGACAGATGGACGTTGAGGAAGTAGTCTGAGCTTCCTTAATTCTTTCATTGTAATATCCTTGTTTTGGGGACACAGATGCCTCCAATTTGCTCTTCTGTAAATTATTTTGTGTCCTGTAGCTATGTATGCTTTCTCTTTGTTTTCTGATGAAATGTTTGGAGCTGATCTAAGGTGTATGGGAAAAACACTTATCAAAGTCTTTAGTACTAAAATTTTGGTTAGAAGTCTAAAAGAGGATATTTATTAACTTCATTCATCTCTAATAGTATCTTTGTAATGTACATAACAACCTTTAAGGCATGAAGAAATGTTTTGGATAGTAACTTGTAAGTAGCTCATAAGCACTAACTTCAAGACTGACTCGGAATCTTGATGTTAACTTGATGTAATCTATGCTGTTCCTTGTACATTTTGATGCTGTCAAGATCTCTCTAGTTTTGTTTACTAAAGTATTAGGTATCATAAAAGCATTAGTAACTATAGCAGATACAAGGGCGGTAAAGAGACTCTGATCAGAAGAAAAATTAAGATTAATGATTTAAATTTAAATACCACGTTTAGAGTGGCTTCTTTGGAGGTGTGTCTGTGGAGGATGTTTCCAAAACTCAGACTTCAGTTCATGTGTGATGGCATACACCTGTAATCCCTGCACACAGTCAGAGTTCAGGGTTACCCTGGATTACATAGAAATACCCTGCTTTGGAGAGTAGGTAGCCTTTAGTATGTCACATACAAGATCTCTTGATATGTCACCGACTTAAGACCACATGTTCAGCTTTGTGCTGGGCAGTAAGGGGCAGATGTTGCTGGTTTTCTTTGCTCATGTAGTCATTGAAAAATTAGCAGTTTCACAATTTTTAGATATCAACTGTGATTTTTTTTTCTCTCCAGCCTTGAATCTAAAGTTTAATTTAGGACATGACTATGGATACTCCATTTCAGAATTAAATGAAGATGACAGGAGGAAAGTAGAAGAGATAAAGGCGAAGTTGTTTGGTTATGGAAGAGCAACTCGCATGTCTGAGGTATTGAAGAGTACTGAAACTGAAAGAGCCGTAGAGATTAGAGCTCTTACTTGGCATCAGTGACTCCAGAGGAGCTGCTGGTGATCTTGGGATAAAGTTTTATCAGAGTCTTAAATTCTCTAAAAATTAAGATTGAAAGACTAGTGTGTGTAAGTTTTGATTAATTCCAGATTATCATAGCAGTAAAACAAGAATTGAGTTGTTTTGCTAATTTGATTGTTTTGTTTCATTTGATTATTCAAGATAGGGTTTGTCTGTGTAGTCTGCACTGTCCTGGAACTCACTCTGTAGACCAAGCTGGCCTCGAACTCAGCGATCCATCTGCCTCTGCTTCTAGGATTAAAGGCGTGTGTCACCACTGCCCAGCTTGCCAGTGTATTTTTACAACGGAGAGGTTAAATGTCTCTTTCACATCTTGCAATTCAGATGAAAACTCAGTTTCAAAAGTATATATTTTTTTAAAAATAGTTAGTTTTATCTAAAACAGCTTTCTTTTTAAGTGTTTATTTTCTTTCGTTAGTGAGCTGTTTCTTGAACAGAAGCACTTATCTAAAGAGAAGTTTATTCCTGTGTTTACAGTCCAACTCTCAAAACAGAACATTAACAGATGCCATTTGAGCTGGGCATGTGTACTTTAACACCCAGTATTGGGGAAGCTAAGGCCAGAGATGGCAAGTTCAAGGTTCTTTAGCAAGATTGTGTCTCAAAAACCAAACTAAACCAATACCTTCCCACCCCTGACAAATGCCATTGATATGTTTTGGATTGATTGCCTTTCCTAGTTTTGTCTTTATTTCTTACCCTTACATCTATTGACTCTGCTCTTCAGTGTGGGTTTGAATTAAGAGTCAGCATGATATGGGCCTGGAGAAATGCCTCAGTGGTGGGGAGCATTTGTTATCTTTGAAGAGGACCAGGGTTCAGTTCCCAGCACCCACATTGTAGTTCACAACTCTCCGTAACTCTAGTTCCAAGGGGTCTGACACTGTCTTCTGGCCTCAAGTCACCAGGCATACATATGGTATACCTACATACATGCAGGCAAAACACTCATATTCATATAAAGAAAAGAATCTGCATATGTATCCATTCTTTGAGTGGTAAGGTTCCATTTTGTACATATTCCACATTGTTTTCTCCATCATTCCTATTGGACACTTAGTTTGATACCATGTCTTGGCTATTAACTTTTTAAGCCTTTTAAAAGAGGTCCTCTTACATATCTATTAATATGTTGACTTACTGTAATATTTTAGGAAGAGTTGTTTAAAAATAATTTTTTGACAGGTACTAAAGTGTTGGAGGAGGGCCACTTCTTCGTCCTGGCTTCCCAGAATTGAAATAATCACACAGAAACTGTATTAGTTAAATCACTGCTTGGCCCATTAGCTCTAGTTTCTTATTGGCTAATTCTTGCATCTTAATTTAACCCATTTTTATTCATCTGTATATCACCATGAGGTCGTGGCCTACCAGCAAAGTTTTGGCATGTCTGACTCTGCCTTCCTTCTCCCAGCATTCAGTACAGCCCCCCCCCCACCTAAGTTCTGCCCTATCAACAGGCCAAGGCAGTTTCTTTATTCATTAATCAATAAAAGCAACACATAGACAGAAGGACCCCCCACACCACTAAAGCAATAAGAATTTAGAATAAATTGCATATATTCATTTTTGGGGGAGGGTACCACACCAAGGTCAGAGGACAACTTGCAAAAGTCTATTCTTTTATTCTTTCTCCCACCATGTGAATTCTGGGGATTGAACTTAGTCAGGCTTGACAGTAAGCATCTACATACTGGGTCATCTTGTCATCCCAAAATCTAAAAAGTTTTAAAGTGGGAGGATCACTTAACATTTGATTTATTAAAACTTGAAAGATGTTACAGGAAAGGTAGGCCATGGAGTGGTTCATAGAAAGAAGTAACAGGAAAAAGTAGGCTACAGAGCTAGAAACACAGTTAAGGTAAGTATCAATCTAATCCCTTCCAGTTTTAAACTGGAGGAAACTTGGATTTCCTAGTGATGTGTCAGATTAAAAAATGACAACTTGGTATACTTAATTGAATTTTTTTAAAAAGTCAAATGTTTTAAATTATATCATATGCAGCTATAAAAAGTGGTCTGAAGAGAGGGTATGTGGTATGTGTCCTGCTTCCAGCTTCTTCAGTGATCATATCTTGCAAAGCCTTTTTTTTTCTTTTTGGTTTCAGACAGGATCTGGTTGTTCTTGGAATTTACACTATAGACTCACAGAGATCTGCCTGTCTCTGACTCTCAAGTTCTGGGATTAAAGGCATGCACCTCTGTGCCCAACCAATGCTTGGCAAATTTTTAACTATCCCAGCTATGACATTGACTTTAATACAGTCAGGATACTGAAAACTAAACTAGCTAAGGCTACCCTGTCATAGCTACCTCTTCTGTAACACTTAACAATCACTAGACTAGTCCCTATTTATATATTTTGTAATATCAAGAATGTCATAAAAATGAAGTCATTTTTGAATTGGCCTTTTCATTCAGAATAACTGAAACATTTGAATTAAGAGTAATTCTTTAGAAACTTAGGGAGGTATTGCTTCTATCAATAACCTTCTCTTTGTATTGCTTTGAATGCTCCACAGTATGTTTAAATATTCACCTGGGAAGAACACTTTAGTGGGGGGGAGAGATGACTCAGCCATTAAGAGCACTGGCTTTTCTTCCAGAGGACCCAGGTTCAATTTCCCTCATCCACATGACAGCTTACAACTGTCTGTAACTCCAGTTCCAAGTGATCCAACACCCTCACGCAGACATACATGGAGGCAAAACATCAATATACATAAAATAAAAATAAATAATTACTTTAAAAAAAGAGAACATGTTAGTGGTTTTTGGATCTTGGGTTTTATAAACAAAGGTTGCCTAGCATTCATGTTGCTTTGTGTGGGAACATGCATTTGTTTCTGTGCTGTCAGTGTCCAGGAGTTCAATTTGGGTTATTTGGTGGCCATGTTTAAAGATAAGTGATTCACTTACCCATATCCTCAACAGCATTTAGTATTGTTTTTTTAGCCATTCTGTTAGGTTTGTCAGGAAACGTAAAATACAGTACACACATACACACACACACCATTTTTGTTTATGTGCATGTGAGTGTGCATGCATATTTATGTGTACATGCAGGTGCCCATGGAAGCTTGAGGGTATTGTATCCCCTGGAGCTGGACTAATAATGGTTGCTGGGAACTGAGCTTGGGTCCTCTGCAAGAGCAGTAAGTGCTCTTAACCACTGAACCATCGCTCCAGCCCCTAGAAAGACACTGTGTTGTGTTTTTGTTTGTTTGTTTGGAGATAAGGTTTCACTAAGAAGTAGCTCTGGCTGTCCTGGAATAGTGAGGCCAGGCTTGAACTTACAGAGATCTTCCTGCTCTTGCCTCCCAAGTATTTATTGTAGTTGTGGTTTATGTTTTCCTAATGTTTTTTGATGTTGAACATTCTTTTCGTTTTCTTATTTCTCTCATCTTTTTATGTCCTGTTTTTTGACATATCTATGTGTCCTTTTTTGTTGTTTGTTTGTTTGCATGTGTGTTATGCTAGGAATCAAACTCATACCATCATTCATGCTCAGGGAAACACTTTACCACTGACACAGTCTCATTGTTGAGTTTTGAGTTTTGTTTTTTGCTTTTTGTTTTGTTTTGGTGTATTCATGTGTGTGTTTTCTTTTTCAAGATTTACTTTTTACTTCTACTGTTACTGGTTTGTTTGTTTGTTTTTTTTGACACAGGTTTTTCTGCATTGCCCTGGCTGTCCTGGAACTTGTTCTGTAGACTAGAATGGCCTCGAACCCAGAGATTCCTCTGCCTCCCAAGTGCTGGAATTAAAGGCATTCACTGCTACACCCCAATATATTTAGTATTTTTTAACAATGTATAAATGTGCGTGTGTGTGCATGTAGGCATGTGTACATGAATGCAGGTGCCCTTGGAGGCCAGAGGCATTGAATCTCCAGAGCTGAAGTTACAGATGGTTGTGACCAGCCTGGTGTGGGTGTTGGGAACTGAACATGGGACCTCTGGAAGAACAGCTAGTGCTCTTAACCACTGAGCCGTTTCTCCAGCCCCAAGAAGAACAATTTTAAAAGAGTTTTCTAAGTCCTCTTCATTATCATGAGCTATTTTATCCTGTAAAGTTTCATTTTTCTTGCTGATCCTTTGACCTGTCTTGTAGACAAATAAGATGACCTTCATCGTCATTTTTAGCTTGGATATGAAACTCATCAGTATATAACTTTGAACTACTTTAAGTAGGAACCTTTTTATATCTTCTAGGGCTTGCAGAGTCCACGGGGAATAGGATGTGTGCCCGAAGCTGTATGCAGTCACATTGTTATTGAGAGTCATGAGAAAGGATGTTTCAGGGCTCTTACTGCTGAGCGACCACGACCAGACAGCCGCCATGGTGTTTTCCGACCTGTTGAACCTTCAGATTTGATTAGAGGACCACGGAGCCCATCATCAAGGAGAGGCAGGCACATCAACCTTTCCAGATCGATAGATCAGAGCAATACCCGTTTCAAAGTTTGGAATTCCTTTCAGTTACAGAGTCATCCCCCATTTCAAAAACTTGCACCTGATGACATCAAAATTAGCAAGGGTGTTGGAATGCCACTCCATGCAAACATGGACCCTCAGCCATTGGGATTAGTAGAGCCTACTTGTGTGGCATCTAAAGAAATGGATTTTCTTTCCTCATCACAAATACTGCCCCCTGAACCCACGGAGGAGTTCACTACCTCCGTCACTTTTTCTTCTCACCAACACTCTAAGTACATTTCTGATTCCTCTGTTGTTAAGGTTGGTGTTACTGAAGGTAGCCAGTATACTGGACCATCTTTAGGAGTGTTTAAGTCTCATATCTCTGAAGAGCAGATTTCTCTTAGAGATCTTAAACAGAAAACCTCTTCCCCTTCATCACTTAAAAGGCATAGTCATTCACCAGTGACTGTTTTAGCAGAAGGTAGTAAGCAAAGGCAAAAATTACTTCTTGATTTTCAGCATTCTCATCAAAAACGAAAACTTTTAGAAAGATCAGAGTTTAAAGCCAGTCCTTCTGAACCCAGTGTCAGTCCAAACTATAGCACTTTCAAGGGAATTCAGTTTTCTGGTAAGGATACCGTTATTAACCCAGACGAACTAAATACTACACTTGATGTAAAAGAGAAGAATGTAACTGTAGCTCCTGATCTACCTTCTTGTATTTTCCTTGAACAACGAGAGCTCTTTAAACAAAGCCACACTCCACATACAGATCACCAGATGAGGAAATACTCTTCTCCATTTTGTCCAGACATTGCTTCTTGTATTTTTCTTGAAAAGAGAGAATTTTTTGAGCAAAGCCAAGCCCCACATGTAGATCGTGAAAACAGAGAAGACCATTCTTTCTTTCCTAAGTGCCAGGATTATATAATTGCAGATCTTCCTTCTCCCGACTTTCTTGATGAGCAGGAATGCAAATCCCCAGATGTAGATGACCACATGAGAAAACAGCCATTCCCTCTTTCTCAAGGTCAGGATTGGGTAGTAGAAAAGACTCAGCATATACCTCAGTCACAGTTTTCTAATACGATAAATGTTGGAGCCAAGTTCAGTAATTTGATCTCCCAGTCAGCCCCTGACCACTGTACATCTGCATCTATTCCACCTCCAAATAGGAAAGCACTTTCATGTCTTCATATAACTCTTTGTCCCAAGACTTCTTCCAAGTTGGATAGTGGAACCTTAGATGAAAGGTTTCATTCATTGGATCCTGCTTCTAAAACAAGAATTAATAGTGAGTTTGACTTTGATCTTCGAACTGTATCTTCAAGGTCATTGGAACCAACCTCCAAATTACTGACCTGTAAACCTGTAGCACAGGATCAAGAATCTTTAGGTTTTCTAGGACATAACTCTCCACTGGACTTGCAAGTTGCACAGTCTTCTCTTCCAGATAGTGAGACTATTTCTCAGGACTTGAAAACCAAACCTACTCAGAATAGCCAGATAGTAACGTCAAGGCAAACACAAGTGAACATTTCAGATTTGGAAGGATATTCCAAACCAGAGGGAACTCCAGTATCTGCAGATGGGTGAGTTGCTGTGATAAGAGGCAAACTGATGGAATGTATAACAAAGGATTTAAAATAAGTAAATGGAAAGACTGTGGGGTGGGAATGAGGGCAGAGAGCAGTGTGATTTCTTTACAGAAGATTGAATCTAACTGGTCTGATAGAAGTCTTTTTTTAAGAGGTATGTAAATAAGTGAACATGTGAAGTAACATGGGAAGAGCGTTTTGCAAGATTTGACATCAGATAGAAGAAATCTAAAACTTTGAAAAGAAACTTTGGTTATCCGTTGGTACAATTGACTTATTTTTATGTTGGAGATGCACTGATGACTTCCTGGGAGGTTGAAACATAAGTGGGGAAAGATTTATTTTGGTCATGGTTTTAGAGGGGGCAGCTGATGTTTGCTTGCTTCATCATCATAGATAGCATAAGGGGATGATGTGGAGGAGCCGCCAAGAAAATGCCCCCAGTGATGTAATTTCTCCAACTGTTCTCCACGTTGGACAGTTCTGCCATCTCACAGTAGTCTGTTCATATTTTGAGTCCATCAGTAGTTTGAACTATTCCTGGATCAGAGTTGTCATGATCTAATTAGTTCTGCAAATACCCTCAAACATATCCAGTCATTTCTCAGTCCAGTTAAGTTCACAGTCATGACTAACCATATTTCTGCTTGCATGCTCTTTTTGCTTGTGTTTCTCTTCTCCCTTTCTAGCTAGAAGTTCTCTATTATATTTGTACTTACAAGAGATTTTTAAAAAATGCCTCACGACTTTATAGTATTTAGTCACCTAGCATATAAGCACTTTAGCCAACCCAACAGTAAAAAAATCATCATGTTTCTGGATGTGAAGTTTCTCTTACCATGTGTTATAGGAATGGAAACTCAATTCATGGGCAGGTTAATTAGGTTTGTCTTACTTGGCTTAATATTATTAATTCATCACGGCTTTAGTTTTCCCTTCATAAGTCTTTATGGCTAATGATTTTGTGTTAATGGTTGAGAAGGTAGCATACTACAGTGGAAAGCCCAAGGAGGAAAGGGAAATGTTTATTCAAAATCTACTGGCATAAGTGACAGTGATATACAGTCTTATTTAGTTTTCATGACAACTTGATTCCGTGATTGACTGGGAAGCCAAGGCATTGTCCCTTGTGCACAATGGTGCTGGTGGGAGAAGATGGCGCAGTAACAGCTTATTGAAGCAAAGCAGGGACTCACTTCCCTACACAGCTGGGTCGTACACATTCTTGAACACTTCTTTAACATTTCTTGTGGATGAACTTTCTTTCATCTACATTTTTTTCAATTTAATTTTAATTCACACTTCTGAGAAGATGTAGAAGGAAAGGATGAGAAGCTCAAAGCCCTTTACAAAGCTGAAGTGATTAAGAACTGGATTTGGTGGATGGATCTAGAAAAAACTATACAATGTGAGATAATCTAGACCCAGAAAGACAAATATGTATTCACTCATAAGTAGCTTTCAGACATAAAGCAAAGAAAAACCAACCTACGTTCCACAACCCCAGAGAACCTAGACAACAAAGAGGACCCTAGGAGACATACATGTATCCCAGTATTTGGCAGTAACAAGATGGATTCATACTTAAAATTCAGTTCTCATCACACCAAGAGAATTTGAAAGGAAGTTTATCATTCACACAAAAATATCTCAGGGAGGTCTGGCCCTAATAGGTCTGGACTAGCTTGAACAAAGCATACAAGGTGAGTTGGGCTAATGTAGCTAGAGCAGAAGACATGCATGAAGGGCTTAAGCTTCCTGCTGGTACCAAAGGAAGCATAGACTTTCTTGCCAACCTCTCCAGCTAAGGAATCAAAGTGGGGAAGGAAGGAAAAATCTTAAAAAGAAGTTGGTGATTGAACACCAGAAATGGAGGGAAAACATTATTGTGGTTTGTAGAGATTACTATCTACATCCTTAATTTATTATATCCTATATTGATGTAGTTGCCTGATATTGAAAGATTTTTCAGCTGTGATCATGAGAAGTATTCAGTTGTAATCTTCCAGGCTTGAACTGATTTCCTGAAAGTATTGGTAATTTGTGAAGATTTGGAGATAGGTTTGTACACTTAGTAGAATTCATCAATGAAATTCTCATAGATGGAAGTTTTTATTACTAGTTCAACTTATTTAATGCATATGATCGTACACAGATTTTTTTTTCTGGTGTCAGTTTTGAAAAAGTACTTTTAAAAAATTTTGTCTTATTTTAAGTTGTCATGGTGATAAACCGTTGTGGCATTAGGTTTTTTGTTTCTGATATTGGTAATCTGGTCATTCTTGTTAAGCTTTTAAAATATGGGTTTTGGTAAGCCTCTGTATTGTGTGTTTTCACTTTTGTTAATTTCTACTTTTATCTTTTATTTTGCATGTTAATTTGTTTTCTACCTTCTTGAAAGTAAATGTTTATTTTTAATGCATTCATCTTTTTTAGTTAATTTTCAACTTTTTTTTCTAATATGTTTATAGAGAATTTTTATGTAGTTCTCAGGTTTTTTTCCTTGTCCCATTGACTAGTGCTATGTGTTTCTTAACTGCATTGTGGCCATGGTGATTACTTTTAATGATTTCACTATATTTAGGCATTCAGAATTGCTTAGTGATATTTTTATTTTGACCAATGTGTGGTTGAAAGATGTGTGTTCTGCTGTTGCTGTGTGGGATGGAGAACAATCTGGTCAGGTGTGCTGTTGAATCTTTCCTTTTGCTGTGATTGGCTGCTTGTTAATCAGCATAAGAGAGGAGCATTTTACATGGTAACATGAAGTCACACTTTCAGATATGATTTTCTTATCTTTCTCCTTTCTTTTGATTTTATTTTTTGGAGTAAGTTCTCCTACTTTGTCATTTAGGAAGGAGTTATTGACCTGCCTCATCACTTAACATGGCACATTCCTATTTCCTAAAAGCTCTCCTATGTAGCAACAGTGAAAACACCTGGGTCAGGAAATTGATATTGCTTCATTACTGGTGTCTATTTCTCCTAGTGTCTTTTATAGCAAAGCAAACAATTCAGAATCGCATATTGTATTAGTTATTATACATGCTTAATATTTTTCCTTTGAAGTTGTTTCTTCAGTGGTTTCTTTTGTTTTTGAATATTTTGAGACAGGGCCTCTCTAAATAATAGCTAAGACTGACCTGAAACTGACTCTGTAGACCAGGCTGGCCTGGGACACATAGAGATCTGTCTGCCTCTGCCTCCCAAGTGTTGGGATTAAAGGCCCGATCTACCACAGCCAGCTTCGCTACTTTCTTGATGTTCATAATCTTGACACTTTGAAGATTTTATAAAACAATTGTTTTACGATGATTGCATGTCTGTTAGTTATGTCACACAAATTATATTGACCTTCTTCATTACATCCTATCATGTTGCACAGTTTTGATTTGTCCCGTGGTTGGAAACCATCACTTTAATTGCTTAGTAAGGTTGTGGTAGTTACATGTTACCATTGTAAAGTTACTCTCCTCCCATGTAACTGAATATTTTATGTGAGCTATTTTGAAATTATGTAAATACTTTACTGTTTAGCAAATTTAGTTTATTATTTATACCTATACCGAATTGTGCTTTCTTACTGAGTGGTTTATAATTTACTATTTTTATTTTCTTCTTTTATTTCAAGACAATTTCTCACTGTGTAGCTCTGACTGTTCTAGGGTTTACTATGTAGACCGGGCTGGTCTTTAGCCCATAGAGATCTCTCTGCCTCCAGAGAGCTGGAATTAGAGTTGTGCACCACTACTCCTGGCTCATTTTTGTTCTTGATATAGAATCTTTGTAGTTCAGGCCAGTTCAAACTCGTAATCATAGTGCCTCGCATATTGGGGTGACCAGTGTGTGCCATGAGCTCTGGCCATTGCTGCTGTTTTGCTTTTTCATTTTTATTCAAAATATACACAGACTATCATATAAGCACAAAATAAGTCAAGAAAACTGAATGTGGTGTCCCAGGCCTATAATTCTAGCATCCAAGAGTTCAAGTAGGATTGTCATGAATTCAAGCCAATTTGGTTTGTGTACTGAGTTACAGAGTAAAACTCTTTCAAAGAAACCAAAATAAGTAATAAGTAGATTAAAAAAAAAGTTCTGAACTGTGCTAAGTATCCATTACTCAGTTTTCCTGCTGGTAGTAAGTGAAGAGTATTATCAAAACCAGTAAATTGACGTAACCAAAATACATTTATCAGACTACAAACCTTAGCCAGATCTTGCCTTTTAAGAAAAGTACTCAGTGTTTTGTTTTGTTTAAGGTATATGTGTTTAAATCTATGAAGTTTGCTGACATGTACAGATTTCTGTAGCTACCATCTACATGCTACAAAAATGAAAATGTGGTTCCCCTGCTGCCAGTCTGTGTTCTTTCTCTCCTCCCAGTGACCCGTTTCCTGTGACTGGTGTTCAGATTAGCTCTTCTCTCCCTTCCTCCCTTCTTCTTTTCCTGTTCTTAATGTCTGAGGTCAAACTAAAAGCCTTGGTCATTCTAAGCACTCACTTTACCAGTGAACCAGTGACCAACACGCCCCAGCCTTTTAACAAAAATTAACAATACTGTGTTCTATTTAAACTAATACATCTCAAATATTTTAACATGCTATCAATAAAGTTATCTCTTTACATGCAGTCTCAAATAGGCTTACGACCTCAGGTGACTTTTGTTTAAATATTTTTATTTATTGTGTGTGAATGTTTTGTCTGCGTGTACATCTGTTAGCCATATGTATGCCTGGTGCCTATGAAGGTCAGAGGAGGGGGGCTACCATGTGGGTGCTGGGAATTGAACCTTGGTATTTTGCAAAAATAGCTAGGCTCTTAACCATTAAACTGTTTTTGTTCCAGCCCCGACTTCAGGTGATTTTTAGCGTTCCTTTCATAGTGTTAGGAGTCAAACCCAGGGCCCTGTGCTAGGCAAGTGCTCCACCACTGAGCTACACTCCGAGTCCTTACTTGATTGTTAGTGACAGCTAAAATAATTTTGCAGTCTCTGCTTTCAACCTCTCTGAGCAGCATGGCTCAGCTTGTATTGTCCTTTTGAATGGCAGCACAGATAAGCTCACTTGAATCTATATAAATGCTTCTAGCAGTTTAGCTCTGATCTTTAAAGCAGAGGTCTTTATTACTGCAGTGACCTGGTTGTACACATCTGTTACATAATGAATTGAACTTAATGGTCAGGTCTCCTTTTCTGAAAGTCAGGCCTTTGTCTATCATCTGTACCCCCAAGACAGGAGATAGTTGAGAGTCTGCTTCCCTACCCCCTTTTCCTTTCTTTGAGTTTTCTTTTTTTTTACTGTATTTTATTATTATTAAAAATTTCCACCTCCTCCCCACCTCCCATTTCCCTCCCCCATTCCCCCATTCCCCTCCCCCTCCCTCTCCAGTCCAAAGAGCAGTCAGGGTTCCCTTCCCTGTGTGAAGTCCAAGGTCCTCCATCCAGGTCTAGGAAGGTGAACATCCAGACAGGCTAGGCTCCCACAAAGCCAGTACATGCAGTAGGATCAAAACTCAGTGCCAGGAGACGCCATGCTACCTGCTCCAGGGAAGACGCACGCTATGAAGCTCCGACCCAGGATGGACTTAGGCTAGAATCTTCCCGTAACAGGGACAGCAAGACTGGTAAGGTCGCCCCAAACTATGCTGCCTCTGGTCTGAGAGCGGAGAAGCTGAGGAAACTGTGTGCCTGGAGAGGAGTGAGAGAGAGAATTCAAAGACAGAGCCCACGGCACTTACCCACACCCTACGAGACCCCACAAGCATGTCAGACCTGACTCCCAGGCTCGGGGCTCACCTTCAGTTCCACCGCACGGTTGAAGTGAATCCTCAACACTTCTTTGATTGATGTAATGATATACTCCTGCACAGCTAGCCTGGCCAGCACTAGAA
Organism: Microtus pennsylvanicus; assembly: GCF_037038515.1. Lineage (NCBI taxonomy): Eukaryota > Metazoa > Chordata > Mammalia > Rodentia > Cricetidae > Microtus > Microtus pennsylvanicus. Next base: position 62,492,602 of record NC_134586.1, read on the forward strand.
ACGAGAGTCAACCAGCAGATGCATTTTAGTGCTACTAGGAAGCATGAAGATGTCACTTCAGGAAGCCACAGCTGAGGCGAAGCACGCTAGCGGCTTGTTTTGAAACATAAGGCCCAGACTAGGACAGAGTAGAAATGTCTACGTGAAGTGTTATAGGAAACAGAAAAACTGGGCACAGCGTTGGCCTGACATGCTGAGAAGGTTGGTGGGCAGGACGGGAGAGCAGCAACTGTGGCCCCCTCGGGACAGGAGCTTCCACTTCCCACTTTCTTCTCAACAAGTAGTAGAATTCCTCCAGCTATGCACCCAACGGCAAAGGTTGAGGCTTTAAAAGCTCTCAGAAGTAATATTTTTAAAATCATTAGTAGCTAACAACTAGCGATGCCGTCCTCCACAGGAGGAGGACGGCTGCACCGAGTGTTCCAAGAAGCTGCTGGGGAGTGCTAACCACTATTGATGGGAGAGAATTTCTTGATAATGTCCACCTAGTAACATTTTTTATGGGAAATAAAGTAGTTTTCATTCCAAAAAAAAAAAACAAAAAAAAAAAAAAAACAAAATCAGTGCCATTGTCCTTGGCTTCTCAGTCAGCACTCATTGTCCGCCACGTTCAGAGTCCGGTTTGATCACATGCTCCATCAGTCCCAAATTCAGCTGGCCTTGGTGAGCTCCCAATAGATCAGCCCCAACGTCTCTGTGGGTGGGTGCACCCCTCGTGGTCCTGACTTTCTTGTTCATGTTCTCCCTCCTTCTGCTCCTCATTTGGACCTTGGGAGCTCAGTCCAGTGCTCCAATGTGGGTCTCTGTCTCTAAACACTATCCTGAGTAAGGTAACCCAGACCCAAAAAGATGAATATGGTATGTACCCACTCATAAGTGGATTCTAGCCATAAATAAAGGACATTGATCCTATAATTTGTGATCCTAGAAAAGCTAAATAAGAAGGTGAACCCAAAGAAAAACATATAGTTATCCTCCTGGATATTGGAAGTAGACAAAATTGCCAGGCAGAAATTGGGAACTTGGGGTAGAGGTAAGGGAAGATGGGGAGAGAAAAGCGAGAAGGGGAGGAAGGAGAGAGCTTGGGGGAATGGGAGGGTTGGGATGGAGGAAGGGTAGATATGGGAGAAGGGAAGTATATATCTTAATTAAGGGAGCCATTTTAGGGTTGGCAAGAGACTTGAACCTAGAGGGGTTCCCAGGTGTCCAAGGAGATGTCCCTAGCTAGTTCCTTGGGCAGCTGATGAGAGGGAGCCTGAAATGGCCCTATCCTATTGCCATACTGATGAATATCTACATATCACCATAGAACCTTCATCTAGTGATGGATGGACATAGAGACAGAGATCCTTTGAGTTTTCTATGGAGTAGGAGAGAACACGTTTGTAGAGAGACAGAGATGGCCAGATTGAAACTTCATCTCTAGTATAGTTTGTGCTTTCCCTTTTCTGATCAGTCAACTGCTGTGCAGCTACCTGTCATTTTTCTGTCAGTCTTTCCCTCACTCAGTACTTGAATGTTGATTCTGCATTGTGGTTACCGTTCAGTGAGCATGCTCTTCTCATCCCGTTTGGGCTTTCATTGATTATATTAGACTACTTTCAGCTTGCATACCACCCCCCTGGTGTCCCTAAAATGGTTTTGTCTCCTCAGAGTGACTCCCTACTAGGTTTTGAATCCCTATTCTTGACTATTCTGCATGTACTGTCTCCCTCATTTTGCCCAGGCTTGTGACATTGCATGTTAGGCTCCCCTCTATTTAGCCATCTTTGTCCTGTTCAGAATCTGACTCCAGATGCTAGGCTACCTCAAGTCGACATCTTCATTGTGATTTTTGAATTTTAAGCCAAGCTATCTTCCAACCTGTTTAGACCGTGGCACCATGGTCCATCAGATCCTATTTGGCATCTTATTTTCCAAGCCATCCTGTATATAAAACATTTTGCTTAATTGCTCTAGCTCTACCACTGTACACACACACACACACACACACACACACACACACACACACACACTAACCCATTTCTAAGCTTGATCTTAACCAGAAGGCTTAGAAACAACCAACTCATTTCTTGTATGTGCTGACGTCACATTATCAGGCTGTCCCACCCTCTGTGGAAGCTCCTCAGTCAGGTCCTGTTAAAGCCTGAGGACCACATCTCCATAGGGGTTCTCCTCTGGCCCTGCTTGGCTTCTACCCTGTGCTAGACTTCTTCTTTACACCCATCTTCCTCACCCTGAGGTGCTCTTGGCATTTTGTTGTAGGCATTTGTCACCCCACGTCTTGCTGGTGGTCACATTGTTCTGATCACCCAATAACCTTAATAATCAGGAAAGGAAAGGTGCAGGGAAGCGAAGAGGAAGCTGTATTTGGTTATATATGCCTGGTATATCTTTTCCCTTTCTTTCACCTTATTCCTACCAGTGGCCATATATCACTGTATATCACTGTATACCGACCATGGTGCCACACATCTATTATCCCAGCATAAGGAAGTAGAGGCAGGAGGATCAGAAGTTCAAGACTAAGCTCATAAATAAATTCAAACCAAAGAAAAAAGCCTGTCACTTCTGAGTAGAATATAGTTTAATGTCACTCATTTAAATCTCTGCTACTTTTTATCTGCTACTTTTACCACAGCTGGTAAGCCCCAAAGAAAAATCACACAGAGAGTCTACATTAATGATAAACTGATTGGCTCATTAGCTCAGGCTTCGTATTAGCTCTTATAACTTACATTAATTAACCTATTATTCTTATCTATGTTAGCCACATGGCTCAGACCTTTTTCAGCGGAGCAGGACTGTGAAAGAACTTCCTTCTTCCCAGAATACTCCTGTTCTCATTTCCCTGCTTCTACTTCCTGTCTGGCTACTGGCCAGTCAGCGTTTATTTAAAACGTAATTGACAGAACACAGAATTGACCCCACCAAATCCCTTTTGAATCAGGTTTGGTTTTTATGTTTGTTTATAATTTGTTTGATTTGTCTCAAGTTTTGGGTAACTTTTATACTCTATAAATTTTTAATTCTTATTGTGAAAGTCTCAGTTTCATCTTCAAAGTCTTTGAACTGAGCCCTTACAGAACTTGCTTTGCTCTATTTGCACCTTCTCCAGGGGAACTGCATCTCACAAGGGCTCTAAGATTTGGAGTGATCTTTTGACTTTTGATTAAGAGTCTGGTGGGTTTTTATTTAATTCCTTACCTTCAATGTTCCTGTTGTAGACAGCTTCAGAATTCTCTTTTCCTTTGGGGAGACTTTCAGTCTTCAGCAAAAAGAGGAATGCTTTTCAGCAGTTCCTCTGACCAATGATGCTACTTACTTAAAAAGTCTGGTGACTGTGTGTTAGATTTTAATCTAATGTTTTGGCTCAAAATTGTCTAATTGAGAACTCAGCTGGTCATGTTGCTCTATCACTCCAACCCACATGTTTTTTGGAACACTCTCATGATCTTGTGTTTTTAAGAGAGTGTGTCTACCTTTATCAGGCCTCTGTCTGGAGTACCAGGATGCCTCTCTCTAGAGTATTAGTTTCCATAACTCTGACTCCTTTAAGCCATGATTTTTGCAAATTGATTAAAATTTGTTTGTTTCAATAGTATTAATGATCTGCTACTGATTGAAACTTGGAATCTTTTTTTTTACATCATCATTAACTTCTTCCTACATTGATAGAGTTCTTGTATATTTTATAATACTCATTAGATATTTGATAGTCACTTATTCCAAGGCTGTATAGGGTTTTTTTGGGGGGGGGTTATTTGTGTACATAATATCTAGTATCAAAGAAATGACTTTTTCCTTTCTGACTTGTTTACCATTTTTCTATTTCTCAGACTTTACTATGTTGAATAGGAATGTTGACAATCTTATTCCCAACATCTCACTATTAAAATAGGACGGTTGCTCAGAGATTTTGCCAGTGGGCAAATGAGCATTCTTGAAAGATTCAGTTGAAAGAGTCCATCTCACTCTAGTCAAGAAATAACAAATGCTGGCAAGAATAAAGGTGGAAAAGAACTCTTGTACAGCGTTGGTGGGAATAGAAATTTTAAGACAATTGCTGTGGAAGGAGTGTGACAATTCCTCAAAAACTAAAATTGTAATACCATATGATCCAGCTCTCCTAGTTCTGGGAATATTCCTGAGGAATCTAAGTCAGTTTGCCATAAAGGCAGCTGCATATTGTGCTGACCATTGCTCTCTGTACAATAGTCAGGTCACGAGATCAGACTAGATGTCTATCAAGAGAAAAATGAAGTTATTACATTTGCAGGAAAAATGAACAGTGGCAGAGATCATCAAGTCAAGCTCGAAAGAAGGCAGAGTCAGATCACAAATGTCACGGATGGCTTTCTTTTCTACACAGGCGCTAGATTTTAAAGCAATATATATGTTAGGAAAACTAGATGCTGTAATGGTTTTTAAAAGAACTTCTAAGTGATGAAATTTCTAAGCAATGTGTTGAGGGTGGAACTTGTTTTTTCCTTAGATGTTGGTTATACAACACAAGAAAAAATGATTTTTTAGAAGTGTTAATTCATTTTACTTTATTATTATTTTGTATGTGTAGAGTATTAACTGGATCATTAGCAACTTAACTAGAAATGGCTATACCCTGAAGACAAATAATTCTTCCTTATTCAGCAACCTTTAATTGCTAATAATTCCTCATCAAGGGGTGGGCCTTCATGAGTAAATGTTACAGTTCTGAAGGGAAAAGTATCCTGGTAGTCAAGGAATACCTACAGCTCTGAAGAGAAAGCTATCTCAACAGAAGTGTTGCAGTTCTGTTCCAGAGGGTACTGTGTCCCCAGCAAAGCTTTACATCCTTCCTCCGAGAGAAAGGTTTCCCTAATGCAAGTGTAACAGCTCTGCTCCAGCAGGGGAGGTTTTCCCCAGCGAAGTTGGCCCAAACATGTTGCTCCAGCAAAGGAAAGTTAGAGTTCTGCTTTGGTGAGAGCTCCTATAACTCTGCTCTGCTCTGCTAAGGGAGTTTCCCAGCAGAAATTCTGCAGTTCTGCTCTGCTCTGGCAAGAGCCATTATAGCTTTGTTCTCGTGGGGGAGAAAGTAGTTACAACAAACACCATTCAAGAGATTTATTGGGAGGGAGGAATCCAGGAGAGTGGGAAAAGGCCAGCCCCAAACTGCACAGGTATGGAGCTTATAAAGGTTTCATAGGGGTGGAGCTTTTGGAGGTGGAGATTTTCATGGTGGAATTTGGTAAGAGCTCAATTCCTGGGCATGGGAGGATTTTGTGCTCAGGGATTGATTGATTGCGTGCTCTGGGATCAGTTGGATTTCAGTTCCTGAATTAGATAGGGGCAGGGTGTGTTTGTTTGACTCTGATCTCAGGGCTAGTGGTGTTCTTTCACTGGTGAGCCCTTTCTCTGTTCATGCTGGAATATTGATAGGCTAGAACCTGCACAGGTCTTGTGTAGGTACCACAGCTGCTATGAGTTCATGATCGCAATGGCCATGTATGTCCAAAAGATACTGTTTCAGAGAAGCCCCTCCCTCCCTGTCTTCCATTCTTTCACCACCTCTTCTGCATGAAGGAAATGATTTAAAGATGTCGTTAATAAGAAAAAAAGCGGAGATTTAAAACGTGGAAAATATTTAGCATTTCTGTATTATGAAAATGTGATAGTGTGTTTGGCAGAGAGCACCAGTAGTATGACCAAGTGGCCATATGACAAAATAAGTATGGATCAACCAGGTGCAGTTCACTAAGAATGTTAAAGACTATATCTGAAGGCATTTCAGATACTATTGGTGCCACTCCCACTGATGAGCCAGCGCGCAGGACCTTGGGAACATAGTAATTTCAAAGGAGACATTTCAGGTTCCTGTGAATTTTCTGTGTTCACTGCACAGTACTGCTCCACTTCTGTCTCACACTCTGTCTCTGCATCTCTTAGTCGTCTCAGGTGTGACTCTACCATGAGACGCCCCATGGGCATTGTCTGCCAGAGTCATGGAGACTGGAGGACTGCTTCTGAGATTCAAGATTTAGGACTTGCTTGGGACTTTTGTCTCCTTTTCCTTTTTGCAATGAGTATTATATGCTAGTCCTACCATTGTATTTTAAGGTATGATTTATGTTATTGGTTCTCAGATGGAGAACATTTTGTTTTCAGATACATTGAACATTGAATCTGCCTCTGATGTAGATGGTGTTCGAGGACACGCAGAACTTCCTAGTTGTTGCTGCAGTGAGTTAAGATTGGGGATGGAATGAATGTATTTTGCACGTGAGGACATGAATTTTGGGAACCTGGAGAAGAATACTATGATCTGAATACTTAGTCTCTCCAAAATTCACGTTAAAATCTAATCCCCATTTGATGGTATTTGGTGATAGGACCTCAAAGAAGCTTTTAGATTGTGAGAGTGAGTACCTCATTAATGAGATTAATGCCTTTGTCAAACGATCCCCCTTCTAACAGCTGTATAGACCCTTCCATTATGTAAAACATGGTAAGAAGGCAACATCTGTGAACCAGAAAATAGGCCCTCACTAGGCAAAGAGTCTGTCACTGCTTCAGTCTTGGCTTTCTCAGGCTCCAGAATGGTGATCAGTGAATTCTTAAAGGCTACATAGCCTGTAGCTTTTTCTTATGACAATGCAAATGTCTCTTTGCCTTTCGCAGGTGAAATTCACCCTTAAATCAGACAGGGAAAATTATACTCATAAGTCATCGTTATGATGTCAGCCTTGACCAGGTGTTGACTGGTTTTCTCACTTCTTAGTCTGTATTCTTTGAAATATAGCCACTAAGTTCAGCCTATATTAGGAGTTTGTGTGGGAGTTAAGCTTTCCTTCGTGGTACCTGCATGTTCAGTGGAATTCTTCAAAAGTAAAACTGTCCTTTCTTCCTACATGTTTGTTATTCGGTCATTCATTTCCTTTTTTTTAAAAAAAATTCTAAACATTTTTAAGCATTTAAAATTCTCAATAATCTTTATTACACACACACACCCTTTATAACTTCTTGTTCTACCATTGAAATATAAGACTTGGTTTCGTTTATCTTTGTGTCCTCTGGGATTTAGTACAGTTTTATACTAATTGTCAAATATATATAAATGAATATATATTAATTTCAACTAGAAAGTACTGTTTCTTCAGTCAAATTACATAATAGTATTATAAGTTAAGATTAAAAGTAGATTTTGGAATAAATAATAAGAAACATGCTTGATCACTTTTTACTATGTATCAAAATGAGGAATACTGTGAAAATGGGTTATTACATGTCAGATCACTATATTTACAAATGCCTAATTACTTAAATATTTTTTACCAAAGATATGAGCTGTTCTGCCTTTTTTTCCCCCCTCCCCATTAGTTTACAAGAACAGAATAAGGCTCCCTTTCCTACATCCTCTGGGAAGTTATCATCTGATGCAGGCACTCAGATAACAACAGAAAGTCCAGAAAAGACCACGTTTTCTTCTGAAATTTTTATTAATGTTGATGATTATGGACAGGAAGCTTTGGGCGCCATGGGTCAAAAGCCACCCAAGTTTGCCTCATCATCTTCGATGCAAGAAATCACATCTTCTCTTGGCAAAGACAGTAAGGGACTATAACTGAGTTTTACATCATAACCATCCCTTTTATGTGTAATTGTCTTTGAAATGTTACTGTTTTTCTCATCATTAAACCTCATTTTGCTACAAAGTTACTATATTCAGTTTTTGTTTGCATACCTGTGAAAAGAATAGGATTTCCATCTTAATTTTGAAGGCCTTAACAAGAGTATGTTGCAATTCATGCTGTTTATGGCTTACTGACATTGTCCTATGATTTTTGTAAAAATACTATTAGTATGTAAGAACTGTTTAGGGCAGGCATTTGGCTCATAGTAATATGACACATGAGACTTTTTTATAGTGCACAGTGATGATGTATTTCTTGCTTATGAAACTGTCACTGGTTACTCAGGTTGAACATTAATCCTACTGTATGGAAATGTGAACATATGTATGCACATGTGCTCATGCACCCCCATATGTGTAAACATGAACACATACCTACGTAAATGAAAAAAAATATTTCCATGGATGCTAGTGGATGTAGCTCAATGATAGTGTGTATGCCTACCTAGCGTGCACCAGGCCCTAGACCAGTCTGTAATATTACCCAATATATATAAATTCACACATACTCTTACACACAGGTATGTATTATTTTCTGTTGTTTAAAATAAAAACATTGCCTTTCTGTCTCAGGCTTATGAGCCAGTTGGAGTTTGGCAGAGTTAGGTTTCAGAGGGCAAATGTAGTTTAGGTGTGCCTCCAAATGCCTGTTTCTGAGATTCAGGCTATGGGACAATTGCAGTCTTGCCAGGAATATGTTGCTTTTATGATGGTAGCAGAAACACTCAACTGTTAAAAAATTTTAAACCTACATTTATATCAGAGTTCTCTATGTATGAATAGGCTAAAAATTAATATTCTATTATTATAAAACAGAAGAACTGAACTCTAACTTTTTATTTTACAATAACGAGTGTGTAAACAGAAGAAAAACATAGAATCTAATTAAACTTATCTTTAAATAGTCATACCTTGTCTTTTTTACATCTGTATATTTTCTTAATGTTCAAAATCATATTTTTATAATAACTTTATTTTGAAATTGTTATACAAAAAGTGAAGTGGACTTATTTTCTTATGTCTGTAGGAGTAAAGTAAGATAAACTGCTTTATAGTTAGAGCTATCTACTTATGGAATAAATTGCTGAAAATGCACCCCTCGTCCTACTTAAGCCTCATCCTGGTTTGATTTCTTTCCTGTTCCTAATCCTTCACAATATGTGTTACACTTCATGTGAACACTGCCTGGCAGGTATAAGGTGCTTGGCATGTGTTAGAGTCAGTGCTGCTTTCTTACTAACGGTTCTGATCTTTACTCCTCAGCCCAGCCCGTACTGTTACCATATAAGCCATCGGGAAGTTCAACGATGTACTATGTTCCACAATTAAAAACAGTTTCTTCAGATCTGGATTCCAAATCAGATACCACTGTTGAGAGCTCACATTCAGGTATTATGCAAAAAATTATCCAAGATTTTATTTTCAGAAATAGAGTGTATTGGCTGGTTGATTGTGAAACCTTTTAGAGAAATATGGAGGTTTTGATGCCTCAACCTCTGGTTGATTCATAAGTGAATTGTTTGATTTATAAGTGAGTTATTTTGTGTAAGAAAAAAAAGAAGGCTAAAACTGAGTTGACAACTGCCTGGGTTGGTGTCAAAGTCCCTTTAGATTGAGCATAGAGCCCAAAGACATGAAGACTCACTGGTTTCAGCTGTTTAAGGCAGTCTTCATACAGGCATTAGCCCGCCACTATGCAAATTGAGTAGAAACTTGAGTGGCCTTACACAGTTAAGTGTAGTCTTTATAGTCTTGGTTCAGAAATTACTAAACACAATGGGAGTAGAATCTAACTTTAACAGTTGCTATACTGTATTATTTAAATGTCCAAGTTTGCAGCTAAAAATATTAAGGAAAAACACAAGACACAGTATGTTCCATACAAAGAAAAAAAAGTGCCTGAGGAATCCCAGATGTTGGACTTACTAGACAAATACTAAACTAGTTAAAATATGTTCAGTGATCTAACTTAAATGGCTTTTTGAGAACTAAGGCCTTACCAGATAAACAACATTATAAAGAGATACAAATTATAAGAAGGGGCCACATTATAATTCTGGACTTAAGAAGCACAGCAGGGAAAATTAATTTGCTAGAGGAGCTCAACAGAAGACGATCAGGCAGAAGAAACAGTGAGTCTAAAGATAGGTCCATTGAGATGACTTCATGTGAGAACAAACAAAAGAGAAGAAGGAACAAATACCAGAGTTCTGTGGGACACCATTAAATTAAGTTGCCGCAAAGGCGGGAGCAAAAGTGTAAGATTAATGATGTGCCTTCCCAGTGAGAAACACTGTACACTTAGAGGTGAAAGAAGAGCATTTTATTAAAGCGCCTGCTGACTGGGGCTAAGGTCCAAATAAGAGTTGGCATTGAACAGAAGACTTTGCTTCAATCATTCAATGTGCACTTTAGGCTTATGCATTTGCCAAACAGTCATGCTTAAATTTCTTTTGGGTCTCTGGCCCAGGTTATACTTAGAACAGTTTGAATACAGATAAGAGACTATAAATCTGGCCATCTTAGGTAGATAGATTTACACAGCAAAGTTATTACATATTGCCAGAATTATTTTAAGTACATCAGTGTTCTTTTTTGAACAGTTGTTTCCCAGTGTCATCCTGCCCACCTGGCAGAATTGTGTCTTTCCTGATAAGAGCGCAGGGTACTCGATGGCAGACCTGGACTTAATGATGGCTGTGATCCTATACGTCCTCCTTTTGAGCTTCCCTTTAGAGCAGTGGTTCTTAACCTTCCTAATACTATGACCCTTTAATATAATTCCTCATGTTGTGTTGACTCCCCAACCGTAAAACTATTTCATTGCTACTTCATAACTATAACTATATTCATAACTGTAATATGCTATAAATAACATAAATATCTTATATTTAGAATATCTGATATGCAGCCCCCGTGAAAGGTCATTCAAATTTCCAGGTGTTGCAACCCACAGGCTGCTCTATGTAGGGAGCCACTGCTCTATGTAGACTTGGCTGACCTAGAATTCACAGAGATCTGCCTGCCTCTGCCTCCTGAGTCAATATTAAAGGTGTGCACCACCATATCAGGCTTGCCTTTGCTGTATGGTTGTGAGCTGCCATGTGAGGCTTGATGATTAAAATAACATAGGGCAATGACATTTTCATAAAATGTAACATGATATCAAAAATATAAATAACAAAGAAGAAATAGAAAAATAATTTGAAATGCTTGTGCACCAAAGAGTATCCTATCAACAAAAAGATAATTCATAGAATTCGAGGTTGATTTGTTTTATAGAGTCTTAATATGCTGCTCTGGCTAGCCTGGAGCATCACTATGTAGATGGCCTAATCTCAGACTCACAGAGATCCTCCTGCCTTTGCCTCCCTTGTGCTGGGATTAAAGGCATGTTCCACCAATATGGGACAAGAGAAAATATTTGCAAACCATATGTTTGTCTATAAGGAATCAATATTCAGACAAATGTGAAGAACTTACAGTTCAACAACAAACAACAAAATACTTTGATTTTTTTGCACTTCTTTTATTTATTATGTATACACTATTCTTTCTGCATGTATGCCTGCAGGCCAGAAGAGAGCACCAGACCTCATTACAGATGGTTGAGAGCCACCATGTGGTTGCTGGGAATTGAACTCAGGACCTTTGGAAGAGCAGGCAATGCTCTTAACCACTGAGTCATCTCTCCAGCCCCCAAAATACTTTGATTTATATATGCTCACGGAACCTACATTAACCTACAAATACATGAAAAGATACTTTGTATCAATCATCACAGGCAATTACAACCCAGAGCAATAACAGGTCACACATCACACTTGATAGAATCACTCCTAATTCTAAAAGACTTGTCAATGAGGCTATGAAGAAATTAGAATCTTCGTGCTGATGGGACTGTAAATGGCATAGCCACTGTGGAAAACAGCATGGCAATTTTTCAGAACTCCAAACACAATTTTTTGAGCAATTCTACTTTTAAGTAATGAAAACAGTATTTTAAATAATCATCTGTGTATCCATGCTCATAGGTAGTGGGAGAAGTCCTTATGTATATGTGTTGTTTTTATTGGTTAACGAATAAAGCTGTTTTGGCCAGTGGCTTAGCAGAATAGAGCTAGGCAGGAAAACTAAACTGAATTCTGGGAGAAAGAAGGCAGAGTCAGTAAGAAGCCATGTAGCCACCCACAGGAGACAGATGCGCCAGAACCTTGCCAGTAAGCCACAGCCATGTGGTGATACACAGATCAATAGAAATGGGTTAATTTTAGATGTAAGAAACTAGCCAGTAAGAAGATTGAACAAATAGGCCAAGTAGTGATTTAATTAATACAGTTTCTGTGTGATTATTTTGGGTCTGAGAAGCTGGGAATGAACGAGCAACCTCTGACTACAGATTGGCGCACCAACATGTGCCAGCTAAATCCACATAAAACCTGAGAGAGCTCTAAAAGGAATTCTAAACACAAAAGAATTAAGCACAGCTTCTTGGTAACCAGCATTTTTTTTAAAGTTATTTTTAAAGGGTTATTTAAGAGTAGACTCACAGATCACAGTCCTCTACATGAACAGGAAACAGGAACTGGAAGAAAGCAAGCGTGTGCTTCACGTAGGCACTTATAGAATAAGAGGCAATGTCCAAGTGGGCTGGTATCTTAAAGGCTGCTGGCTGAAGGAGTTCTTACAGCACCTCCCCCTTTTGTTTAAATAAGAGAGTTCTAAGCCTATTACAAACTATATACAATAAGAACAAATATCAAATAAAAATTAGAATTATAATCAGCATAAACAATATGAAGCAAAAGCATATTCTAAATGTTTCAATAATTATTCTATCATAAGGAGTCTGTCTTATAAAAAGCTTAGCCAAGTCATACGAGGAAAGTAACTACATCTATCTAGTCTTCAACCCCATCGAAGATGTGAGGACATTACTTGAGTAAACAGGAAGTGCAATCAAGTAACTTCCAAAATGTCCTATAAATGACAGAGACAGTTGGCTACCTGGGCAGTCACCCAAAGTCTCATTTGTAACTTTGGAGCAACCAACTTTGTCTAAGGCCTAGAGGCAGGAAAGTTTTCAAAACTGTCTTACCCTGTCTTGGCAAGATTTGACAGTCTTTTTTCTTGTGTCCTGCTTGTCCTCTCTGGACACCGTGCATTTTGCCAGTGGTCACCTCTGACTACACATAGAGGTAGTGTTCACAGTAGCCAAATGTGTACCTCATATGTCTGTCACCCATGAATGAATGAACACAGTAGGGAGTACTTATAATTCTTTGGATTTTGTAAAGTAACACCATTCTGATATATGCTGCATTATTTGTTCTTTGAACTAGTGAGTATTAAAAGGAATTAACATGTTCCAGCTGAATGCCATGCTAGGTTGGTAAGCATGTTACTGTTACTTTGTTTCTCCACTCAGGCTGAACTGATTCTTTTCAACTGGTTGGTGAAAATGTATAATTTTGAAAGCTGGTCTCTTCAGGATCCTACTTCTTACAGTTTGAGTTTGCTTGTATGTCATTAGCACAAGTGATTCAATTTGATCTGCTTTGCTGAGTCCTGGAACAGGAACCTTTAACAGAAAGAAAACAGAGTGGTGGCCAAACGTGGTTGACAGTAGATCATGCAGGGTTGTAAGCAATTTAAAAACATTTGTGCTTTGCTGCAGTAGGTAGCTATAGTTTGATTTATATTTGTAAATTTTTTCCAATTTTTCATACGGAGATCATAGCTTGTAGATGGGAAGTGGGAGATTGAGAGCCAAAGCGTTAGTGGAGACAGCACTTAGAAGAAGGATTTGTAGTACTGGGAAAAGTTTAGAGTGACATCAAACAGAAGAAGTAAGCAGACACAGGAAACACTTCCTCTGGACTTGTTAGAATGCCAAAAGTGTAGGATAAGGCAATTGGAAAAAATGATTTTTAGTTTCCCACGGTGAACACTGGGTAAGTAGGAATGACATTTCCTAAGATGGAGACTAAGAAGCAGGTGTGAGGAAGATGATATAAGTATCTGCTTTGGGCATGTGAATAGAGAGGTATTGTTATACAGCCACATAAAGATGTTGGCAAGGAGTAACATGAAGAGGCTCTATTTGCATCATAGATGAATGCTTTTATAAAAATACACAAATGATCAACAAGGGTCCAGATCTCTAATTACTGTTCTGGAAGAAGTAAGTTAACTCTTTCTGCCCCAGATAGAAATCCATATCCACATGTATTTCAGCTCTGCACAAATGCCAGATATAAGAGCATACTCTCTATTGTGTACATGCTTGTCTGCACTCTTCTCCAGCTGCCTCTTCTCTTGCTCATCCACTGCAACTGTGAGAAATTATCTGTTGTGCTTAACCCCACTGACCTGGTCACCACTCTTGGGAGAAAAAGGCTGATTGTTCATGTTGTTGGTTGCTCCAGACATGTGCTCTGGTTTGTAGAAAGATTGGTAAGAATAGCTACCAATTAGAGTTGTGTTCAACCACAATATATAGGAGCTTAAAATGTATAGAGAAGTGGCATCTATTTTTACTTTCTATTAACATGGTATAAAAATTATCTGTATCCTTTATTGTTAAAATCTGAAGCATAAAAGAAAGGAAACTCTTGGAAGCATCTATTTATTTATTTGTCTATTTATTGGTTGTTTTTTTTTCAAAGCAGGGTCTCTCTACGCTATTCATTCATTCATTGGTCTTTGTTTTGTTTTGTTTTTTTCAAGACAGGGTCTCTCTATGTAACTGGCTGTTCTGAAACTAACTATGTAGACCTGGCTGGCCATGAACTCAGAAATTCACCTGCCTCTCCCTTCCAAGTACTGGGATTAAAGGCGTATGCCACTATGTCTTGCTTAAGCATTTATTTTTTACCAACCATTTCTTGGTAGTTATAGTATACCTAGGAAGAGGAAGGTCTGGTTGTGGAGGAACTGTAGCACTGGAGACTTGTTAGAAGAAAGGATAATAGAACTTGTCAGAGAGCTAAGTGGCAAGGGACAGAAAGTGATAACCAGGTAAGATGAGAAGATTCATGTCATCTGTATACTTGATCTAGAAGACTTAGTAGGAAACTTGCAGGCTGTTTGAAATCAATGAGACTGGTACTTGTTCAGTCATAACTATCATAAACATTCTATCACTATAACAGCTATATATTAATTATGCAAGTATTAGGAGCTCAGGAAATTGTATATGTTTCTAGATCCTGGTCTAGAAAGGCAAACAGTTTTATAGAAGTTTGTAGTTACGATAAGCCTTTACATGTCCAGGAATGGTTTTTGCCTATAGATGTGACATAACAGATTAGTTTCTGTTTGTCAATTTTTTTAAAAAAGATTTATTTATTTATTTATTGTGTACACAGTCTTTAGCCTACATGTGTGGTTTTTGCCTATAGATGTGACATAACAGATTAGTTTCTGTCAATTTTTTAAAAAAGATAGATTTATTTATTTATTTATTTATTTATTTATTTATTTATTTATTTATTTATTGTGTACACAGTCTTTAGCCTACATGTGTACCTGCAGGCCAGAAGAGGGCACCAGATCTCATTACAGATAGTTGTGAGCCAGCATGTGGTTGCTGGGAATTAAACTTGGAACTCAGGACCTCCAGCAGAGCAGGCAGTGCTCTTAAACTCTAAGCCATCTCTCCAGCCCCTCTGTTTGTCATTATATATAGGAATGTTGAGATACATTTAAAAGAAAGTTTAATTCTTTCAAATATTTGTCACATAAATTTTTCCTTTCAGTTTTTTTCTTTTGTCTGTTTTTATATTTTTTAAAAAATTTTTTATGGTGCTGGGGATTGAATTGAGCCTCACATAGGCTAGACATATCTATGCTCTTTTCTCTGATGTACGTGACTAGCTCTCTTTCAGTGTTTTGTGTTGTAGGAGTCTAGCAGGGTCCCTGTATCTAGGATAAATCATTAGAGTGACTAGTTGTTTCCTAGAAGTAATTTGACCTTGAAAAATCATTGTGGAAAAATGATGATTGTTTTCTGTGGTTTGTGAAATTGTTCTTCTGAATGGGGCATTACAGTTTTTGAATGACTTTGGTCACAAGATGCTTCTGACACACCTGGAGCTCTTGGATTATTGTGGATTTCAAACAGAACACCATAAGGACTGAAGTACCAGGGACATGTGATGCTTTCCTTTAGAGAGACTTAAATGAGAATAGGGACCCTGGTGTGAGGAAATACGTCACCTGGAAAAACAGCTTTGTAACAATCAATAAATACACCTTTGTACAGTAGTTCAAAGTTCAGTTCATCAGAGGCTGGACTTTCCTGCTGCTACACAGGCCTTAAACTTTCATTTTTGAGTGACCTCTTTATTCAATTTATTCATGCAACATAGAACATCCCAGCATTAGACAAATCTTCCTGAGTCAAAGCTTATAAATTACTCCATGATTAAAAAGAATCTTCTTTGATATTTCATTTTATGTACAGTAAACTTTATGGTATTGGGGATTAGGATTCCATATGCTGCTGTTACGTTTAAATAGTACTCTTCTTAATGTATTCCATTGTCCAGCCTGACTAGTTCCTATACATGCCTTGTGTGTGTTTGTATGGTAACTACTATCTAATGTGTCTTTTTCCTTTAATCAATACCGGAAGCCGCCAACTCCCCCCCCCCCGTCATTTTCCTTCTTTCAGCAGCTTTCCTGAGCTGCTAGTAGTCCCCAGAACTAATCACTGTCCCATTTTTTTTGTCATGTCTGATGTCATTTTCCTTCTTGTCTGATAATTTTGCAATTTATTCTACATGTCTCTGAGTTTCAGTTTAACTGATGGTCTAATTGGCCTGCAACATCCTTGTCATGTGTTCTTTTCATAGATGTGGTCTAAGGGAAGAAAAAGTTTTTCTTGACTGCAAGACTATTTTTAGTGTCTATTGTGTAATATTTTCTCATTTTTCTGTAGGATCCAATGATGCTATTGCCCCAGACTTTCCACCTCAAGTGCTAGGCACAAGAGATGACGACCTTTCCGCCACTGTGAACATTAAGCATACAGAAGGAATTTATAGTAAGAGGGCCGCAACAAAGGGGGAAAAGCCCCCTCAGAAAGATAATGCAGGTAATGGGTGACCTTGCCTGTTTTACAGCTTGTTTCCTGAATCTTTTTATTTGAAGTGAGAATATTGTCTTTATTCATTTTCTGGTTTGTTATGGAAACTTTGTCCTACATTAAGTATATATGGCAAAGTTAAATGTTAGAATATTTAAAGTGCTTCAGAGAGATTGGAAAACTTTAAACTTCATTTTCACATAAATAAAATGTATTACAAGTGTTGAAATAAACACCAAGTCAAGCTTATTTTGATACTAAATATCAGAAAATCGTGATTAAAATTCTCATAAATTTATCTCTGCCAAATGTTGCAGAGTGACACTCTGGCAGGATTTGACAAGGAGTTGAGAGCTCACATGATGTTTTATTTTGCTGCCAACCTGTGAAAATTCAATCTTTGGGCTTGTGTGTGTTGGGCGGGGGGAGACCAGAATGTCTGACTACCCTTAGCTCACATTTCTCTGTGACACTGGTCGCCTTCAGCTGAGCCCTGGCTGTGTCCTGTCGACAGCACAGCCACTCTTCCACATCAGGCCTCTATCAGTCCTTTCAGATCCCACCAATTTCATTCAGACACTTGGTTTCTTGGGTCAAACTGTTGAATTTTCAACTTTTTCTCTAGATAGAGAGCAGCCATTTTCTGAAAGTATAATATATTTAAAATTGCAGGAAGATTGCTAGTTCCAGTGAGAGGCTGTTTTAGAAAAAATTAACCAAAACATAGGAACATAGATTAGTAGGGAAGTAGATGAACTGATAGGTAGATCTTCTATAAGAAATGCAAGAGTATGCCTTCTTAATTTTAGAAAAGGAAAAATTTCATTAAACTGGATTCCTTTCCAAAAACCAAAACAGAAAGTAAAACTGGCAACTCTTGCCAGATAAGGAATATTAAAGTAAAAAAATTCTATAAAATGTGAACAGTAAATAAAGGCAAATCAGAGCGGAAGTAAATATTACAGTGTGCACATTCCACAAAATATATTCTGAATATATAAAGAAGTAGTGTGAAGAAGACATTCTGCTTAGTAGAAATTGAACAAAAGAGACTATATAATACCCAATAGCAGCATTATAAAACTTTTATTTTTGTTGATAATCTGGGGATACAAATTAAAACAGCAGTAGCTTTCTGTACTCATTAGAGTGGCTGAAATGAAAAACGCTGTGCTGTGGATAATGAGAACTTATTCACTGACAGTCAGAGTGTAAATTAATATTCTGACAGTTTATGTGTGTTGCTGGGTTTTGAATTCAGGCCTCACATAGGCTAAACATGCATTCTGTCATTGAGCTATACCCGTAGCCCCGCACAGATTCTTCAATCTGTTTGTAAGTAGTTTCAAGCTAGAACCCACTCAAGTGGCCAATATTTCTTTAATAAAATAGGTAACTTGTGGTGTTAACACTATTGAATGCTTACAGACACGGAGAAAAGGGTAAGTGTATGTAACAACACACAATGAACTTCATAAACATAGTGTGAATGAAGGAAGGAAAACATATATTTTGTATTATCCGTTTATACACAGTTCAGGCATTTCTGATGCATTTGTTGTATTTAAAATCAGGTATTATACACTCTGCTTTCTCTTCAGTTTTTATGAATCTTAAAATCAAGTGTTGAATAAAATGGGAAGAAAGAATGAGTAATAGGCTGCTATTCAGATTTTATTTCTTGATCTGTATAAGGTTACACACATATTGTTCAATAATTAGTGACAGTCCTGCGTTTTTATACAGATGTTTACTAGGACAATTAAAATCTTTTTAAAAAGATGTGTAAAAGATAAGGTTATTAGAAATGAGCCTAAAGTACATGCAAGAGTACCATAGAGACAATTCTAAAATTGAAATTCATTAAGGAAGTCCTACATAATTAGAGAATTAGACATAATAGTAATAAAAGTTTTCAGTTGTCATTAAATTAATCTCTGGGCTCAATAAGAGAGCTTGTTGTACCAGCACCAGAATTTTATATGTAACTTGCTAAATATTGTTTGTAAAACGCCTTTAATCCCAGCACTCGGGAGGCAGAGGCAGGCGGATCTCTGGGAGTTCGAGACCAGCCTGGTCTACAGAGCTAGTTCCAGGACAGGCTCCAAAGTCACAGAGAAACCCTGTCTCGAAAAACAAAACAAAAAAAAAAAAAAAACAACAAAAAACCAGAAGTGTAGGAAGCAACCATATTGGTAAGACTTTATGGGTATGGTGTCTGACGTTTCTAGGAGACAGAATCTCAGAACAAATGTCCTGTTTCTCTGACTCGTAAAATCCCTTTACCCATTCTTCTACAGTGATCCCTGAGTCTTAGGTGCAGGAATTGAGTTATAGATGGGTCAGTTGGGACTGAGCTATACAACTCTGCGTTTTTATCAGTTGTGATTTTCTGTAAATGTGCTTTGTCTATTATAAAGAGAAGTTTTCTTTATGAGGGGTGAAAACTCTACTTACCGATGTGTCTAGTAAAGACAATAATAATAACACACTATCATGGAAGGAAAGCTTATGAGGCCTCAACTCTAGACAAAACTATAGGAAACTAAGGATTGTTGAGAACTGGAGAAATAGCCTTCCTTGAGGAAGAGCACACCAAGTGGCCAGCCCTGAAGACATATACATACCAGTAACATAAGACTGATCATGTTGTATTTATATATTTAGGAATACATACATAAATAAATAAATAATACATTAATATACACACATACTGCTGCCGCCATGAATTTAAAAAGAAGCAAGAGTTATAGGAGAAGGTTTGGGGAGGAGAGGGGAAATGTAGTGAAATTTCAGTTGTTTTTAATAAATAAAGCTTGCCTAGGGATCGGGAAAGTAAAAGAGGCACACTGGTCAGCCTTATAGCCAGGCAGTGGTAACACATACCTTTAATCTCAGTAGCCACACTAGTTGCCAGAGAAACCAGGCAGTGCATGTCTTTAATTTCAGCCCTAGAGAAGATTATAAAATGGGAGGAGATAGCACTCAGATACAGTCTCATTCTGAGATTCCTAGAGGCAGGATCGCCATTTCGGACTGAGGTTGAGGTAAGGGCCAGTGGCTGGCTGCTTTGTTTTTAGGGCCTTTGTGTTGAACCCCAGTTTCTTTCTTTCTTCCTTCCTTCCTTCCTTCCTTCCTTCCTTCCTTCCTTCCTTCCTTCCTTCCTTCCTTCCTTCTTTCCTTCCTTCCTTCCTTCCTTTCTTTCTTTTCTCTTTCTTTTTCCTTTTTTTGATTTTTGAGACAGGGTTTCTCTGTAGTCATTGGTGTCTATCCTGGAACTAGCTCTTGTAGACCAGGCTGGCCTCGAACTCACAGAGATCCACCTGCCTCTGCCTCCCAAGTGCTGGGATTAAATTTAGGCTTGCGCCATCACTGCCTGGCGAACCCCAATTTTATTTGAGGTTTTATTAATCATGCTTTAGGGAAATGTTATAATTATAATCTCTAAAAGAAAATTATTTTCTAAAAATAAAAAAATAAAGTATAATGTGACCCACAAACAAACAAACAAATGTGGGAACTTAAAAGAGAGATGGTGTGCCAGTCATGGTACTGCTTAGAAAATTGATAGCATATGTAAGAAAAGTCAGAGAAATCCTGTCTGCACACTGAACAAAAATATATGATAGCCATATGCAATGAAAAAGCAAAATTTAAAATTTATACCCCTATGTCTCTGAAATAATTCAGAATTTCATCCTTTGAGCTAGGGTGTCTTAGGGTTTCTATTGTTGTGAGGAGACACTTTGACTACAACAACTCTTATAAAGGCAAACATTTAATTGGGGCTGGCTTACAGTTTCAGAGCATGAATCCATTATCTTCCTGGTGGCATGCAGGCAGACATGGTGCTGGTGAAGGAGCGCTGCATCTTGATCTGCAAGCACTAGATGCACCTGTGTGCTGCCCTGAGCGTAGCTTAAGCATAGGAGACCCCAAAGCCCCCACGGTGACACACTTCCTCCAGTGATGCCACACCCACTCCAACAAAGCCACATCTCCTAATAATGTTCCTTCCTATTGGGCCATTTTCTTTAAAACCACCACACTGTTTCGTGTATCTTAGGCCAGTTTTGAACTTGTTATGTAGTTCAGCTTAACCGCTGCTATCTGGTTTGCCTCCCATTCCACCACTCCATACAGGTATCACAGACATTTGCTATGATTCCCAGTTTTTGTTTTTGTTTGTTTTGGGTTTTGGTTTTTCCAGACAGGGTTTCTCCTTAGCTTTGAAGGCTCTCCTGGAACTTTGTAGACCAGGCTGGCCTTGAACTCATAGAGATCCGCCCGTCTCTGCCTCCTGAGTGCCGGGATTAAAGACTATTACTACCCGGTCACCAGTCCCAGTTTCTGTGGTACTGCAGATCAAGTTCAAGAGTTAATGTGTGCATGCTACTTGGCAAGTACTTCAGCAACTGAGCTGCATCTCCAGTCCACAGTCTAGAAGCGACATGAGACATTGATTCCTGGAGGGGGGGCTGATGAAGTTATTAACATGAAAAACTTGGCACGTGAAAGATATTGTAATCTGTTAAAAGATACAGATTTTTAAAAAAGATGTTTGGAACTAGTAAAAATCAATGGGAAATGTTACTGGAATGCTCAGTGTACTGCTTTTCAACATAAAAAATAAACAGAAATAGCCAGATGTTGGTCAGTAGATGGGTTGATGGGTTAAGACAGAAGAATACTGCATATATTGACTATTATGACTAGTCTCAGGCATGTTAAGTCAGAAGGCATGCTCTAAGGCTGTAAATTATGAGTATAGATTGTTAAAACTATTTTTTTATTAATGCAACATGCTAAAGATATTGAGAGATACGCAAGTCCAGTATAAAGGGTGCTACTAAGAAGGGAATAAAGTCAGGTAACTATATCTGTAATGTTTTATTTTTTAAGTCAAGTTTTTAATACATTTTAGGCTCCTAATATGTCTAAAATATTAAAGATTCTAGAGAATTAGATGAAAAATTAGGACTGAAGTAATAGCAATAAGGAGAAAAACAATTGATTTGAAAGAAAAGAGATTTCTGGGTGAGTAAAGTCAAGGCTGGCTCTTCGTTGTGTGTCTCATTGTTGGTTACATTGTCTGATTTCTCTCTTGAAAAATATGGGTAGTTAGAGGTAAGAGAAGATAATATGACCAAGGAGGGAAGAAGTATCAGACAAGCTTAAAAGTTTTAACTACATGAGATATAGAGAATGTTGTATCTAGATAGTATAAGTATTTTTCTTGACTATATGGTATATTAAATAGCTCCACAATTGGTAAAAACTTTGAAAAGACCAAAGAACTCCAAGGAATTGTTTAAACCTGCATTTTTACTTTGAAAACCATAATTGATTTGAAAGAAAGGAGATTGTGGTTTCATCAGACTAGTAAAAGGTTTTTAAATGTTACTTTATTTAAACTGATGTTGTGCATTGAAAGATATGGCAAACTTTCTAATTCATATTCCAGTCTTCCAAACCAGAGCCTAGGGTCTTTTCCCCCTCATTTATATGTGGGGGTGGCTGTGTGTTAGGGAGGGACAGGAAATTTGCTTGACTTTTGTTTATTATCTTTTTCTCTCTGGAATCAATGTTCTTATCCAGAGGCCCCAGTTCAAGTGCCCGTCACTGGGGATCAGAATGTCTCAGACGAAAAACAGAAAGAGATCATCAGTAGACCGGTTGTGACCAAGATGGCATGGCCTGAAGAAAGAAGTTCCTTGCAGGACACTGCAGGTAGCTGAACTGGATTGTTTGGGCACTGGTTTCCTCTGTTCTGCAAAGACTGTTGCTTGAAAATCGCAAGCCGCCTGAGCAGCTGTGTGCTCTCCAGTCTCTCTCTGCTATCTCCAGGCCTCCTTCTCGCTTGCTCACACAAAGCAGCTGAGGGTTCTAGCTACTGTTTGGTTGACTTTGGTATGGATAAAGTTGATATTTAAAAACTTTTGAAGATATTTATGCAGACCTTTTGAATCTTATCGTCAGAAATTGACTTACCAGGAGCTTTTCCCTTTTGCGGTAGTTCATTTCACTATCACAGTGTACTTTCCACATGAAATATAGTTTTTTGTTTGTTTTGTTACCATAATCCTTGTTCATATTCTTGTTTTTGTCTTTTCTTTATTGTTCATAGAATTAATCCTCTATCTGATAGAACTATTACATTCCCCCTTGTTTCTGCTGTTCGCCTTACATAGTTTGTGTTAATTGTTGCCGTATGATTCATTTGGAATGCAAAGTTTCTTCCTCTTATTCCCTCCTCCTTTTTTGTATACAGTTTCCAAGTCATTATTATGAAGTATTACCATGTTTAGATTATGCCTATAAGATCTTGTTTTGTTGAATTTTTATAGCTCCTTTTAATTTTTTCTGCTCTTTAGAATATTTTAAAAATGAATAGCAGTGATACCAGTTGTTGAATTTATTAAACTATGCTATGTTGGAGGAGGCCGCTTGTGATTTCCAGATCTCAGCCCCGAAATAATCACACAGAGACTATATTTATTTAATTCACTGCTTGGCCCATTAGCGCTAACTTCTTATTGGCTAACTCTTACATCTTAATCTAACCCATCTCCATTAATCTGTGCATCACCACGAGGTCATTGCCTACCAGCAAAGTTTCAGCACGTCTGTCTCCAGTGGCTCCATGGCTTCTCTCTGACTCCACCTCCTTTCTTCCAGCCTTTAGTTTAGTTTTCCCTGTCTACCTCTATTTTTTTGCCCTATCACAGGCCAAAAACAGTTTCTTTATTAACCAATGGTATTCACAACATACAGAAGGGAATCCCACATCATTGCTATACATTTTAACTGAGTTAAAATGGTCTCTAATATAGGTTATACAATGTTTTATAAAGATAGTCTCTCATATCATTGTTGTGCAAAAGTGGTTTACTCTTTAGATATTCTACTTGTTTATTTTGGAAGTTATTTTACTTCAATAGGATTATGCTGAAATTATCTGTAGTAGCATGTTTAACTTAGTATTAGGTTTGGCTCTAAAAGATAAAAACCCAAAATGTAACAGAGTTCAAAACAGACAAGAAAGCATTTCTTATAAAAATCCAGAGCTCAGAGCCGGGCGGTGGTGGCGCACGCCTTTAATCCCAGCAAGCTGAGCAGGGTAAATTACAAAATGTAAAATTGGAGGAAAAAGGAGAACCAGGAAGTGGAATGAAACTAAGTCCTATATTCAAGAAGATAAATAGATAAATAGATTCAAGAAGATAAATAGATAAATAGAAATGTAATAAGCCGGGCAGTTAATCCCAGCACTCGGGAGGCAGAGGCAGGTGGATCTCTGTGAGTTCAAGGCCAGCCTGGTCTACAAGAGCTAGTTCCAGGACAGGAACCAAAAGCTACGGAGAAACCCTGTCTCGAAAAATCAAAAAAAAAAAATCCAGAGCTCAGGGAACAATGCTCTTTCTTCCTCTATTGTTGACCTTTCTGGCCTTCATTCTCAAGTTGTACCATCAGCTGGCCTCCCCTCAGCAGGAAGAAAGGGAAAAGAGAAAAGCCTGTTCTTCCTTAGGGGAGCTTTTTAAATGTTACACTTCCCTTCCATCCTAGAGGTCAGCCTGAGTCATGAGCTCACATAACTGGTATTTCCAAGGAGTCTGAGCCTTTATTCTGGTAACAGGCTCAGCTATTATTTTTGTTTTTATCGAGATATATATTTTCTCCTCTCCCCTCCTCTTCTACCCTCTCCCATGGTCCCCATGCTCCCAATTTACTCAGGAGATCTTGTCTTTTTCTACTTCCCATGTAGATTACATCCATGTGTGTCTCTCTTAGGATCCTCTTTGTTCCCTAGGTTCTCTGGGATTGTGAGTTGTAGGCTGGTTTTCATATGATACTTGTCTTTCTGGGTTTGGGTTACTTCACTCAATACAATGTTTTCTAGGTCTATTCATTTGCTCACAATTCAAGTTGTCATTTTTTTCTGCTGTATGTACTCCATTGTGTATATGTACCACATTTTTCTTATTCATTCTTTGGTCAAGGAGCATTTAGGTTGTTTCCAAGTTCTGACTATTACAAATAATGCTGCTGTGAACATTGTTGAGCACATGACTTTGTGGTACAATTGTATGGTCAGCTCTTTTGGAGGAAAAAGAAAATATGTATTGGAGGACAGCTGGAATTTATGCTACAATTATGAACTAGAGACATATTTTAGAACATAAAGCACTTCTCTTTTTTACATACTGTTTTTCTTAGACTGTAGAATTGCATTCAGGGAAACACCCCAAAATTTTACTACTTTTTTGTTATTGCTAACTGAATGTTTCTGAAATCATTTTGATTTTGTTTATCTCCTGATACACTTTAGTTTTCATTGTCCTTGGGAATAAAACCTAAGCTCTTTCAGTGGTCTTCTAGAATGTAAGGACCAGCTCCAAAAAGCTTCCCTGCTCATTATAAACACTGTGACCTGTGGATATTTAGTGGCTTTCCTCATTCCAGTCTTTTTTATGCAGCTTCTTTGCTTTCAGTGACTTGATTACTACTTCAAAATGTTCTCCATCTTCAGAGACCCAAGTCAATTGTCTAGAGTTCTTCTATGGTATTGTTTGCTAGAATCACTTCTCTTTGTTTGCTTTCGTAATACTTCTTCATCTGCTTCTTTCTTATTCTTATGGATTTTTTTTTGTTTTTAAAACTTGAAAATTAGAAACCATATATCTTAATTGATTTAATTGATTTTAAGTGTATGAGTGTTTTGCCTGTGTGTATGTATGTACCTCTTGAATTCCTGGTGCCCATAGAGATTAGAAGAGTGTGTCAGATCCCCTTGGAGTTACATAGAGGTTATCTGAAGCCACCATGTGGTCTAGAAAGTGAAACATGTCCTCTGCAAAAGCAACAAGTACTTTTAACCGCTGAGCCATCTTTCCAGCGCCTTAGGGTGCTTCTGTAGCTCTCTATGTGAATGTTTATATATGTGTGCTTTTTGTTCCCGTTTACATTTTTCTAAACATTGTGGTATAGGTATTTGTGTTTTGCAATGCCACTAGCAATGACTTTCACATATTAGATGGCTAGAGGCTTTTTTTTTTTTTTTTTTTGGATTTTCGAGACAGGGTTTCTCTATAGCATTTTGGTTCCTGTCCTGGAACTAGCTCTTGTAGACCAGACTGGCCTCGAACTCACAGAGATTCGCCTGCCTCTGCCTCCCAAGTGCTGGGATTAAAGGCGTGCGCCACCACTGCCCGGCCTAGAGGCTTTTTGTTTCAACTTCTTTTATGTATTAATGTGTTTATTTTGTTCTCTTAGGTTCCAGTGTTACCATTGTACAAGACAGAAAAACTGAAAACCTCTCCAATTCTAAATCCATCATAGAGAAGGAGGAGATCCATGTTAAAAGGACCATCCCTCAGGAGCTCTGCCCAGAGAAAGAAGGATCCTTAGAGATAGGTATTTCAGGTAATGAAGGATATGTCAGTGTGTGCGCCTGGGGCTAGTATCTCTGTGTTTCTGGTCCATTCTGATGAAAATAAGATCTTTTCTGTTTTATTTATAAATATCATTTTAATATTGCTCTGTCTATATGGATATGTTATAGATTTGTAAAAATAAATGTTAATTCTAGGGAAATATATACAGAAGCAGCATATAAGTAAATATATTCAGCCTTCCATACCCAATTCCATCAACTATGTGCAGAAAAATCTTACTGATTTGAGAAAGATCTTGTCTTTGTTGACCATGCATTGACCTCTTTTTTATTACTCTGCACAGACAGCATGGGATAATGACTGCTGACTTAGCGTTTACCTTGTTTCTGGTGTTAAAGTGATCTAGTGATGATTTGCAGCGTAGAGCTGCTGATGCACATCCATATGCACAGGTCTATCCAGGCCTCTTCCTGTTTTATTTAAAGCACTTGGCATCTACAAATTTTGGCATCTGCGAGAGGTCCAGGAACCAATTCCACCAGATACTGAGGAATGACTACCTCTAAGTCTAATGATGTTAGAAGTACAGTATCATGTCTTAGTATTGAAACGTGGAAACCTGAAATTACTCTAGAATCCTGAGAAAGATAACATCAATTAATAATAGTAAAAAGCTAAATTAAATGAATTGTATTTGTCTTTGGCCCTGACAAAAGAGAGGAGCATGCAGAACATAAACCATTACTATTCTGCTGTCAGAGTTTACCTGTTAAAAGATAAGAGTTTCCATGTAAGAAAAAAAGAGCAAAAAAGAAAAAGAGCAATATACTGAAAAGAGTTCCCATTAGCTCCTCACATTTAGAATTTATAAAATAATTTTTCCCAAGGTTACAAGTATTGTGCAGTGGGGAAAAGATAACCTTTTAATCTGATAGTGTAGAAAAAATGGATAATGATATTAGAAGAATGAAGTTACATCATTGCTTTACATAAAAATCACATCAAAAAGGATTGGCCGCATAAACAGAAGACCTGAACGCCTAAAACTAGTAGAAGACGTAAGAGTAAGGCTTCAGGAAGCTGTATTTGGTAATCACTTCTCTGATAGGACAGCAAAAGCATATATGAACAAATGAAACTCTGTTAAAACAATTTAAAAACTTATTCACCTGGAAACAAGCAAGAACGTAAATAGACTATCAACAGAAGTGGGAAAATACTCCCAAATTATCTGTCTGTTGAGAGTTAAACCTAGAATGAATAAGGATCATGTGTACCTTGAAAACAAAAACAACCCAACTTAAAAATGGACAAAGAGTTAAACATATAGTTCTCCAAAGAAAATATTCTTGACCCAAGTGAATATGAAATGACATTCAACTAAGTTAAGAGAAGTTCAGTTCAAAACCACAAGGAACAGTTCATGCCCATCAGAATGGCTACAATTAATGGGATGCTACCAAAAAAAAAAAAAAACCAACTGTTGGGGAGAATACGGAAAAGTTGGAATTAATGCACCATCTGCAGGCATGTAAAACGGTGTAGTTGTTCTGGAAAACAATGTTGTTTCCCTCAAAAAATTAAAGAATTATCATATGTAGTAGTCTCACTTTGGGGCACATATTCAAAAGAATTCAGAGCAAGACCTCAAACTTCACAACATGTTTATCAGTATTATTATAACCAAGAGGGAGAAGTAATCCAACTGTCCATCATATAATGGATAAGGAAAAAGTGAATTATTGGTCAGTGAAGAGCTTTTATAGAGTAGTTGTCTTAATTTAGGTTTCTGTTGTTGTGAAGAGTCACCATGACTATGGCAACTTTTATAAAGGGAAACATTTAATTGAGACTGGCTTACAGTTCAGAGGTTTAGTCCATTCTGTCATGGTGGGAAACACGGAAGCTTGCAGACAGACATGGTGCAGGCAAGGAAAGTAGAGAGTTCTATCATCTTGATTCACAGACAGCAGAAGAAGATTGCCACACTGGGTATAGCTTGAGCATATGAAACCTCAAAGCCTCTACAGTGACACACTTCTTCCAACAAGTCTGACCTTCCTAATTGCGCCAATCCCAATGGGCAAAGGTAGTGGGAGGCTGCTTGTTGGTTCCCGGCTGCCCGGCTAGCTTAGACCCAAAATAATCACACAGAAACTCTATTAATTAAATCACTGCTTGGCCCATTAGCTCTAGCTTCTTATTCACTAACTCTTACATACTAATTTAACCCATTTCTATGAATCTGTGTATCGCCACGTGGCAGTAGAATACCAGCAAAGTTTTGGCATATCTGACTCTGGTGGTGGCTCCATGGCTTCTCCCTGACTTTGCCCTTCTTCCTCCCAGCATTCAGTTTAGTTTTCCTTGCCTACCTAAGTTCTGCCCTACAATAGGCCCAAAGCAGTTTCTTTATTCATTAATGGTAATCTCAGCATATAGAGGGAAATTCCACATGAGCCAAACATTCAAATACATAAATTTGTGAGGTGCCATATCTGTTCAAACCACCACTGTGATACATGCCTATAATCTAAAGCACTTAGGAAGTCAAAGCAGGAGGATTACAAATTATTGGCCACTATTGTCAACATAGTTAACTCAAGTTCATTATAGAATACATAACTAGATGTTGTCTCAAACAAAATAACAGAAAGTATGTTATATATTTAAAGATGGTTATTATGAAGCCTTCATGAGGAAATTATGTCATATAGATGAACCTTAGAAGGACATATCCTGAGCAAAATAGCCCAGTCACAAAGACACAAATATTTTTTGATTCTACTAATATGAAATATCTCAAGTAGACAAAAATCATAGAAACAGAATGTAGAAAGGTGATTGCTAAGTGCTAGGATTAGGAGGAGGATGGACAGAGAATAGTGTTGTTCAAATAGACATTGATGTGGTAATTTTCCCGTCTTAGCTTCCCAAGTACCTGGAATTATTTTTGTAATGACTCCTGGCTTATTTTTGTAATAATGTTCTTTGGACACAGTTTTCAATTTTGATAAATATGGGTATTCATTTATCATAACACTAGCTGTTAAAACTATTTCCTCATCCTGAAAACTTTTACCAAAAATCAACTAATTATAGATATATAATTTTATTTCAGGTCTGTCAATAGTATCTGTTGATCTATGTTTTGATCATGTGATAGTACTAATCTGTCTTGATTACTATTGAGTTATGGTAAGGTTTAACCTAGGCATTTATTGGGCCTTCAACTTTATTTTTCATAATTATGTTGTCTTTTTTAGGTTTCTTTAAATTACATACAAATTTTAGAATTATTTTTTCAGTTTCTACAAAAGAACAATCTGGGATTCTGATAGGGATTGCACTGGATCTATAGAACAATCTGAAGAGTGTTACTGCTTGTTGGTTTTTTCTCTACGAATGAGCTCTTTTCCATTTATTTAGATTTTTAATTTTATAGCAATACTTTGTAGTGTTCAGACTATGGGTTTTTCAATTCTTTTATTAGATTCTTTTCTGATGCTATTGTGACTTGAATTACATTTTTAAAGAATTTGTATATAGGAATTTAATAATTCTATAGTCATTTGTAAGCCTCCATATATTTATCGGTGCTAGATATGTTCCTCAGATTCGGATGATTAAAGATGGGCAAGGTCATTTATTAACAACTTGGGGAAGTAAAGCAAAGGGAGACAATACTTTAACACCCTATACAATGACTCTAATGCTGTCAATGTTGAATACAACAAAAAACACCTTGGCAGCCACTCCAGTACCAGAGACGATGAAAAAATATTAAATATTGACAGGAGTGAGATAGAGGAAGCTATCAAGAGAGAGAAATGTAGAAAGGCCCCCTGAATGGATGACATCACGGTGGAGGAGCTGGACGTAACTACAGTAGACTCAGGGGCCAAGGTGCTTCTCAGACTCTTCAGAGAGATAGGGGAACACCAAGTGATTCCCATGGAATGGAAGCACTCGGTCATAATTCCCATACACAAGGGCAAGCGGGACTGCTCAGATTACAGGAGCATTAGTCTGTTGTGCCATAATAGCAAGATCTTCTCCATTTTCTTTCAAAGGATCAAGGGCAGAACAGAGGAAATCCTAGCAGAGGCTTATTGTAGATTCTATGCTTCATGCTTGCAGTTTTAAACACATGTCTAACTTGAAACCTACATAATTTTATTAGTTCTAGTTTTTTTATGGATTTTTTTTTAGTAAAGGCTAGAATAGAATTTGGTTAACGACATTCAAAAGTTAAGGTGATTGTACATCTAACTGATATATATGATACATAGATATAAATCTGGGATTGAGAGAAATCATAGCTTGAAGTGTAAATCTAAGAGTAGATATTGATACTGAAATGATAGTAAAAGCCATGAGGAGAAGTGTGATCTTCTTGAATGGGAATTTTGGGTATGAACTTCATGCTATCTAGATAGAACTCGCTGTTTGAGGAGACCATTGGTCACGTCAGAGCTGTTATAATCCAGTGGTATGGCTAAACTCAGGAGTAATTAGAAGAGAGAATTGGTTTGAGAATGAGTTAGAGAACAGGAAAATACGTATTTGCTATCTTAGCCACTTGACTGTGAAGAGGAACAGGAATAAGCCAGCACAAGGCTTTTCTGAATGCTTCATAGTCCATCAATCAAGGATTGAATCAAGGGATGCAGTTTTAATGTGCATTCAGAGAAACACGTTCTAGCAAACTGTAAGATATGATTGCATTAAACAGTACCTATTTTGATGTGGAATGATGATTGTCCAAGCATAAGGCTTTTTTTTTTTTACAAGTTTTTTTACTCTACCCACTTAATGCTGATGGTAAAATTCCAGAGTTTTTAGCTAGAGATATCCATCTAGATCTTACTAACAAGGTGAAATTTTTTTTTTTAAAGAAAGAACACATACAAAAAGTAGCCTATAAAGAACTGGTCATGGATGTGTAAGGGAACTAATTATAGTTTGGAGAACTACAGGGCACACAACTTTGTTACATGACGGAAGAATCCCATCCAGATTTGTTTTATTGTTGTTTTGTTTTTGATATAAAGTAGCCTTGACTGGCCTAGAACTCACTGTCTGTACCAGGCTAGCCTTGAACTCACAGAGGTCCAGTGACTTCTGTACTCTCTAGTGCTCTTGGTTTTTGTTTTTGAGACCTTTGTCCCAAAACCATACAATTATTTCAGGCTAACCTGAACTGGTCGTATAACAGAGGATAACCTGGAACTCCTGATCCTGCTTTCTCTGTGTTTCGAGTACTGGGAGTATAAATGAAGTTTATAACATGCTGGGAATTGAACCCAGGACCTTGTGCATGCTAGGCAAGCACTCTTTCATCTGAGATCCAGCCCAGAATTCACATATTTTGACTTATGCCAGTCTGGTTGCTAAGCACATGTTCTATGTCTTAACATAGTATTTATAAAAGGAATACAAATATTTCTAAATTCTTTAGAAATCTTTTTTTTCCTCTTTGTTCTTTTCAGAGTCTGAATGCCGTTCTGCATTTGAAAACACCACACACTCTGTCTTCAGGTCAGCCAAATTTTATTTTCATCATCCTGTGCACCTGCCCCACGAGCAAGATTTCTGCCCCGAGTCTTTGGGAAGGAGTGTTTTCATGCAGCATTCTTGGAAGGATTTCTTTCACCATCATTCAAAGCACAGCTGCCTTCCTCCCCCTGGCACAAGTGCAGACAAGACCAAGATGGATTACACCAGAATTAAGAGCCTCAGCATCAATTTGAATTTGGGAGACAATGAGAAGACAAATACTGTCAAGAATCAGGCCAGAGACCCAAAAGGCAAAAGACAGACAAATGACCCAAAAAAGGATCAGAGGGTCACCCCAGAGCTAGCAGCACGGTGCACTGTGAGTTTGAATGAACTCTGGAATAAGTACCAGGAGCGACAGAAGCAGCAGAAACCGCCTGGTGTTTGTGAAAAGAAAGAACTGTCTTTGGTGGAACGACTTGATCGTTTGGCTAAACTGCTTCAGAATCCCATCACACACTCACTCCAGGCCTCAGAAAGTACCCAAGACGATAGCAGAGGGGGACGGGGTGTGACGGGTTGGACCGGGAGGAGGCGGCATCAACATAAAGGCAAGCTGCAGAGGAAGCAGTGCAAGAGCCTAGAGAAGGGTCACAGTGGGAAATCCAATCAGATTAAAATTGAGCAGTTTAAATTAGATAAATACATCCTGAGAAAACGACCGGATTTTAATTATGTCAGTAATACCTCCTCAGATTCTAGACCCACAGATGAAAGTGAGCTGCTCACAGATAGTCCCAACATTTTCTCCAGCACCACTTCTCCTATGGACTCAGATGTATGGACTCAGACTGACAGGGATGTGACTTTAAATGACAGGAGTAGCTCCATATCCACCATCGACACGGCCCGGCTGGTCCAAGCTTTTGGCCATGAAAAACTGTGTTTGTCACCCAGGCGAATTAAATTATACAGCAGTGTCACCAATCAGCAGAGGAGATTTCTGGAGAAGCGGTATAAGCACAGCAAGAAGGCACTGAGCACAGGCTGTCCCCAAATGACTTCTGAGTACTCCAGAAGGAGGCACATCCAGGTACACGGCTACAGATTCCAGCTGGGATGCAACTGCCTTTTCTGTGGACTTTTTAGTTAATCTCTTCACACAGGCGGAAAAAAGAAGCAAGCCACTTTGCCCTTTCCTCACTATCCGTTTCTGCTGGAAAAGAGTGAGAAAGTGTAGCACAGCGCTATTGTTTGTGTCATTCTTTCCCCCAACACACGCTTGCCAGTCACCTGTGCATGCGGAGCTTTGCACTAGGTAGATTTCGGAGCTTCAGGCATAGCATGGCCTCTCTTCGGCGGGGGTGGGCTGGGTGAGGGTGGGATCTGTTTTTCATTCTTTACTCCTGTCTTTTGAGAAGTGTTTGAATTGCCTTTAAACGCATACACACATATAATACAATATTGTTTTTAAGTAAATGAAATTTAAAATCATATAAAAATTGAAAACGGGGTCCACCACAACATGATTTAAAATAAATAAAAGGAGAACTAACAAATGAAAAGACAAGTTAAAGCTATGAGGGGATAAATACACCTGGTGAATGGATGTGTTGGCCAGAAATAAGCTACAAGTTTGGTGTTACATACTCTAGAAGATAAGTTGTAATCACTTAACATGCTATAAAAGCAAATCAGAATTTCAAAATCATTAGTTATTTATTCAGTTACGAAAGCCCAAGTGAAGTTTCCTTATCTCTCTTCATAAAGAAGACATTAGCAGGGTGATGTTAACACCCTCGTGGTAGCAGTCAGAGGTCACCTTACTTCAGAAAAGAGTTGATGAAGGCAGATCCTCCATCTGAGTTAAATTAGTGCCATGGATGTAGTGATGCGCACTTGCTCTCTCAGCACTCAGGATGCTTAGTGTAAACCTGTCTCAAAAAACAAAGATCCAGAGAAGAGTTCTCCAAGGAGAGATGCTCTGTCCAATTGAAATAGGGAAAGTAGAGTTTATTTTTATTTTACTCAAACTTTCAAATTTTCTATTTTTGTATATTTTATAATATATGGTTAGTAAGATAATTTATAAATAAATATCTATTTTGGCAATTTGTGCTCAAAAGTATTTTGTTGGTAGGAGTTCATGGACACTGCTGACCTATAGGGAAGGAGACAGGAGGTGCTTAGTTTACCAGACCCAGTATTTCTCATCATTGATCTTTGCGTAGATATGAAGTGACAGTGGTTACATACATTAATTAAAATTTTTTAAAAAGTCATAGAACTGAAAAAAACACTGGAAAGGGAAAAGGGCCCAGGTAGAAAGTTTATGTGTGACCACATAGCACAAAGCTTTTGCTTTTGATCTGGGCGTTGTACGTAACTGTGTTTGAAGTGCTCATGAAGCTGAGACAGGAAGATTCCTGTGACTTTGAGACCATCCTGAGATATTGAGCAAAACCCTGCCTCAAGAGTCCAGATGTTTTCCCCCACTTAAATAACAACATTTGGGGCTTATAATCATCCATGTCTTGCCCTTTTTTTTCATTAGCCCTTGGCAACCAATAATCTGTCTCTGGGGACTTGTCTTTTCTGGTCATTTCATATAAGTACAGCCATATTATATGTGATCTTGTCAGACTCTGCACCCCCCAGTTGGACAGGGACACCTTCCCTATGAGGCACATTCTCTACCACCAAGCTGCGGTTCCAGTCCCCAAATCTATGCTCATACATATACATATAGCTGTTGTGAATAGGGCTGATCCTGGGGTCCTTATATACAGTTCTTTGAGTAGAAATGCCAAATCATATGCCAGTTCTCTCTTACTAGAGAACTGCCCAGCTGGTGAGACCACAGTGCCTGTCCTTGTATGCGTCTACCAGCAGTGTTGTGAGGGCTACTGCCCCCTTCTTCCTCTGTGACGGCATGATTTTCCACTCCCCTGTACTGAACAAGGATTTCCATTTTAACACATCCTTGCCAGGATTTATTTTCTGTTTGTTTTTTTTTTAATTTTATCTACTAACTGTGCTATTGAGTAGGAAGTGGTTTCTTGCTATGGTTTTGATATACATTTTAACCATTTGTATATCTTCTTTGACCTTTTTTACAAAGTCCTTTAACCTTTAGAAATTTAGCTGCTTAACTTTTTGTACTGAAGTTGTTAAACTTTTCTATATCTTCAGTATTGTAACTCCTTCTATTAAATGTATAATGTGAAAATGTATTTGGCCGTTCTGCAGGCAGCCTCTCACATGGTCACGTTTTGATTGTATCTGTGACATACAGCAGCTTTGATAGTGCAGCATGTACTTTTGGTTACCTGTACTTTGGGGATCACATCTAAGCAATTGTTTCCAAATCTGATGTCATAAGGTTTTTGTTTTTTTAGTCTAGCTTTTATATTTAGAAACACTATTTTGAGTTAATTTTTATATATGACATTCAGAAAGGGTCTACCTTCATCCTTTGGTGTGTTGTGTCTAGTTCTGACAAGATCATTTGTTAGACTTTTCCCCTTTTGTTCCTTGGCACTGTCATCAGAAGTCATGAATATATGTGTATGTCCGTCCACATTTGGATTCTGTATTTTGTTTTATTGGTTTGTTTTTCCTTTTGCCAGTACCACTTTGAATTTAGTATATCTTCATTATAAGTTTTGATAGAACTGTCCCGTTGTTTTGACCCTCAGAGTCCCTTCAGAGCCCATACTTGCAAATATTTTATTCTTTTTGATGCTATTGTAAGTATAATTGTTTTAATTTCATTTTTGGATTATATGTTGGTATAGATACATAGCTACTTTTTACATGTTGATCTTCTACCTTAGCAGCGTTGCTGGATTGATATGTTAACTTTTCTTTCTTTCTTTCTTTCTTTCTTTTTTTTTTTTCTGGGACAGGGTAGCCCTGGCTGTCCTGGAACTCACTCGTAGACCAGGCTAGCCTTGAGCTCACAGAGATCTGCCTACCTCTGCCTCCTGAGTGCTGGGATTATTTGTTAACTCTTAATTTTCTTGTAGAGCATGTAGAATTTCCTTTCATCTGCAGATAGAGTGTCTCTCACCTTTGTAGTTTGGATGGTTTGAATTTTTCTGATTTACTAAGAACTTTTAGAGGGGGGTTCTGTGGTAAAAGCAGGTACCCATGTCATGTTCAGGAGGAATACTTTCAGTCCTTCACAGCTGAGAGCATGTTAACTGGGGGGTTTTCTCTTGTGACTTGTTATATTGAGGAAGTTCCCTTTTTATCATCTGGATTTTATTTTTATTAAAAAAAAGGTTTTGGTTTTAGTCAGATTTGGCATCAACTGAAATGATCCTCACCATCCCATTTCCTATTAATACGATATACATGAATTGATAATCGCATGTTGAACCAATGCTGCACTCCTGGTATAATTCCCATTTTGCTAGTTATGCAATCCTTTTCATGTGCCATAGGATTCAATTTGCTAGACTTTTGAAGATGTTTGCATCTATATTCATATGGCCTATAATTTTCTTGTGATGTTTTTGCTATCTTTGTTGTTAGGATAATACCAGCCTCTTGGACTGAGTTTGTCTCTTTGGTGTTTTGATGTTGAGTGTTAGGATTAATGCTGTGATTAATGTTGATTCTTTATGTGCTTCATAGAATTTGCCAGTGATTGCCATAGACATAGTTCATGTATTTTTCTTTGATTTCTATTTCTTGAGGCAGTTTTTGTATTTTGTGTTTTCTAATAGGCATTACTTATTTTTAAAAGATTTATTTATTTTATTTTATATGGCTGCGAACTCAAAGAAAACTGCCTGTCTGTTTCCTGGGATTATAGATTTGTGCCACTGCACCTGACTGTGTACTTGTTGTCTTAATCAGACAGAGTCAGAAGTTTTTTTTTCTTTTTGAGTCAGAAGTTTTAAACTGGAAATACAGTAATGCTGACAGTAATAATTACTTATGTCATTGACTTTAAAAATGTTTCTTTAGTCAAAGTCTGATTGCAAATTCTTAGATGGGTCTCTGATTTGAAAGCATTCCGCCCAACAGTCTTCCTATGTAGCTCTGGCTGCTCTGAATTTAGTATGTAGACCAGTTTAGTTGGCCTGAGCACTGTGCAGGTGCTGCGAATCAAAC
Organism: Microtus pennsylvanicus; assembly: GCF_037038515.1. Taxonomy (NCBI): domain Eukaryota; kingdom Metazoa; phylum Chordata; class Mammalia; order Rodentia; family Cricetidae; genus Microtus; species Microtus pennsylvanicus. The sequence continues at coordinate 62,529,380 of NC_134586.1, forward strand.
CCTGGTCATCTTCAAGGAACGAAAAGTGCCCTTCACCACTGAGCCGTCCCTCCAGCTCCCATCCCCACCCACAATTGTTTTTGTGTGATGTTAATAGGTGTGCAAAGAAAGTGGATTTCCAAGTCTCTTGTTAATTTTAATTTTCCACCTGAATGATAATGTGACCCTACAGTTTTGTCATGGTAAATCCTCTCAAAAGTGTGGCAAAAGAGAAACGTGAGAGAAGTACTGTGCAGTTTCTGTGCATTGGTATCTTCTCTTCCTCATCTTCATCATCATCTTTTCTCATATACATAGTTTTACTGTGTAACCCAAAGCTGATCTCAAGCTTGTAATTCTCCAACCTCAGTCTCTCAAATTGTAGTATTCCAGTATAACACTGTCATGCCTGACAGAGAAAAAATAACTTTAGTGCTAAGAATTAGTTGAATTAAATGTGTTCCCATTCATGCTGCCTTTAAAAAAATTTCCCTCTACCTATTCTTATTTCAGTCATGTGGCTGGCCTTTAAAAAATATATTTTGGGTTGCATGGGTACTTAAAAATACTTGTGTATTGCCAGGTGGTGGTGGCACACATGTTTAATCCCAGGACTCGGCAGACAGAGGCATACTGATCTCTGAGTTTGAGGCCAGCCTGATTTACAAAGCAAGTCCAAGACAGCTCGGGCCACACAGTGAAACCGTGTCTCAAGAAAAACACAAAAACCTTGTGTGTGTGTGTGTGTGTGTGTGTGTGTACATGCATTTTTGTATATAATGTGCACCACTGTTTTTTTTTCTTTGATGCTCATAAGTTGAGAATCTACTGGCATCTCATCACAGGTGTCTCTAACCCAGGTGTCTCATCACCGTATAATATTCCATGGAGTCTTCACATTGACATGTGCTCTGCTGGACACCCCCCAGCTGTCCGGCACACAAAACAAGCAGTTTGTCTCTCGGTGACAGTCTTTTGCAGCTATATTGGAAGTGGGATTCTTGGGTCAACTACACAAGTACTTAGTTTCATACAAGAGTACAAACTTTCTTTTTTAGTATTCCTGCCTGAATTGTATAAAAATTTCCATTGCTACTTTTCAGCTGGTAATGTCTAGTCTTCATATGGAAATAAGAAATATGGATTTCTATACCATGTAAAGATAATATTTTTTAAATTTATATTTTTTTTAAAAAAACTTCTCATTTTACATAGCAATCCCAGTTTCTACTCCTTTTCCTCCTCCCTCTCCCTTCATGTTTACCTCCTACCCCTCCTCCATCCACTCCTCAGAGAGGGCAAGTTCCCATGGGAAGTCATCAAAGTCCAGCATATTATTTTGAGGCAGGACCAAGACTCTTCCCACTATATCTAGGCTGAGCAAGGTATCCCCCCAAAGAGAATGGGTTCCAAAAAGCCAGTACAAGCAATAGGGATAAATGCTGTACTCACTGCCAGTGACCCCACAGTCTGCCCTAGCTGTACAACTGTCACCCACATCCAGAGGACCAAGTTTGGTTCTGTGCTGGCTGGTTCCCCTGCTGCCATGCCCAGTGAGCTTCTGTTAGCTCAGGTAAGCTGTTTGAGTGGGTATCCTATCACGGTCATGAACCCTTTGCTCATATTACTCCTTCCTCTCTTCAACTGGATTTTGGGAACTCAGCCCAGTGCTCTCTGTGGATCTCTGCATCTGCTTCCATCGGTTGCTGGATGAAGATTCTATGATGACCATTAAGGTAGTCATTAATCTAACTACAGGGCAAGGCCAGTTCGGGCATCCTCTCCACAATTGCTTAGACTCTTAGCTGGGGTCATCCTTAAGAATTCCTGCAGTTCTTAGAATTTCTCTAGTGCCAGGTTTCTTGCTAGTCCCATAATGGCTCCCTCACTCAGCATAGCTCTTTCCTTGCTCTCCCTCTGTCCTTCCCCCATCTCGATCATCCTGTTCCCTCAAGTTCTCCCTCCCATTCCATCTTCCCCTCTCCCCCATTCCCATGCTCCCAATATTCTCAGGAGATCTTGTCTATTTCCCCTTCCCAGGGGGAATCTATGTTTCTCTTAGGATTTTCTTTGTTACCTAACTTTTCTGGGGTTGTAGACTATAGATTGGTTATCCTTTGCTTTACTTCTAATATCCATTGATGAGTGAGTACGTATCGTGCTCATCATTCTGGGTCTGGGTTCCCTCACTGAGGATGGTTTTTTCTAGTTCCATCCATTTGCATGTAAATTTCAATATGTCATTTTTTCACCTCTGATTATTACTCCATTGTGTAAAAGTCCCACATTTTCTTTATCCATTCTTTGGTAAAGGGGCATCTAAGTTGCTTCCAGATTCTGGCTATTACAAATAATGCTGTTATGAACATAGTTGAGCAGATGTTCTTATAGTATGACTGAGCGTTCTTTGGGTATATGCCCAAGAGTTTGGTATTGCTGGGGTAGATTGATTTCCAATTTTTTGAGAATCCGACATACTGATTTCCAAAGTGGCTATACATGTTTGCACTCCCACCAGCAAAAGCTGTCATTGGTGTTTTTGATCTTAGCCATTCTAACTGGTGTAAGATGGAATCTCAAAGCCATTTTGATTTGCATTTCCCTGATGGCTAAGGATATTGCACATTTGCTTATGTCTTTTCGGCCATTTGAGATTCTTCTGTTGAGAATTCTGTTTAGATCTGTACCCTATTTTAAAAATCGGGTTATTAGGTATTTTGATGTCTAGTTTCTTGAGTTCTGTAAATACTTTGGAGATCAATCCTCTGTCTGATGTGGGCTTGTTGAAGATCTTTTTCCATTTAGTACCCTGCCGTTTTGACTTATTGACTGTGTTCTTTGCTTTACAGAAGCTTCTCAGTTTCAGAAGGTCCCATTTATTTATTGTTGCTCTCAGTGTCTGTGCTACTGGTGTTATATTTACAAAGTGGTCTCCTGTGCTCATACGTGAAGGCTGCTTCCCACTTTCTCTTCTGTGAGGTTCAGTGTGACTGGATTTATATTGAGGTCTTTGATCTGTTTGTACCTGAGTTTTGTGCATGGGGATAGATATGGTTCTATTTTCATTCTTCTACATGCTGACATCCAGTTATGCCAGCACTATTTGTTGAAGATGCTTTCTTTTTTCCATTGTATAATTTTAGTTTTTTGTCAAAAATCAGGTGTTCATAGGTGTGTGGATTAATATCTGGATCTTTGATTCAGTTCCATTGGTACGCCCGTCTTTTCATGCCAGTACCAAGCTGTTTTCATTACTGTAGCTCTATAATAGAGATTGATGTCAAGCTATAATGGAACTTGTGATACCTCCAGAAGTTTCTTTATTGTACAGGATTGTTTTGGCTATCCTGGTTTGTTTGTTTTTCCATATGAAGTTGATCGTTGTTCTTTTGAGGTCTGTGAAGAATTGTGTTGGGATTTTTTTTTACTTTTTTTTTTATTGAGAAAAGGAAAAAAGTATCCGCCTCCTCCCAGCCTCCCATTTCCCTCCCCCTCCTCCCACCCTTCTCCCCCTTCCCCAAACTCCTCTCCCCCTCCCTCTCCATAGAGAAGTCAGGGTTCTCTGCCCTGTGGAAAGTCCAAGGTCCCCCCCCCCTCCGTCCATGTCTAGGAAGGTGAACAACCAAACTGGCTAGGCTCCCACAAAGCCAGAACATGAAGTAGGATCAAAACCCCGTGCCATTGTCCTTGGCTTCTCAGCAGCCCTCATTGTTCGCCATGTTCAGAGAGTGCAGTTTTATCCCATGCTTTTTCAGTCACAGTCCAGCTGGCCTTGGTGAGCTCCCACTAGATCAGCCCCCTTGTCTCAGTGGGTGGGTACACCCCTCGTGGTCCCGACTTCCTTGCTCATCTTCTCCCTCCTTCCGCTCCTCATTGGGACCTTGAGAGCTCAGGCCAGTGCTCCTTGTGTTGGGATTTTGATGGAGATTGCATTAAATCTGTAGATTGCTTTTGGTAGGATTGCCATTTTTATTTTGCTGATCCTACCTATTCAATAGCATGGGAGCTTTTTTCCTACTATGGCTGAAAACTAAAAAGCATGTGGTCAGCTTTTTATCAACACTATTTAAGTGTTTCTTGGCAGGACCTCTTAAAAGAGCTATAAGACTTTACAGCTAAAGCTGAGTCAGGAAGCCTCTCTTGCTTGCCTCTAGCAAGCAGAGCAAACCCAAGAAATTACTGATACCAAGAAATCATGTGTAATGTTGTTATTTTGTTCTAGAATTACTTCCCAAGCTGTCTCAGGCTTTATGTGGATGTAGTTGTCCACATGGGCACCATTCTATAACAGAGCTACCACAGCAGAATAGATATGGAGAAAGTGGATAGCCTTGTCTTGTGCCTGATTTTAGTGGAATTACTTTGTTTCTCTCCATTTAATATAATGTTGGCTGTCAGCTTGCTGTATTTTGTTTTTATTATGTTTCAATACATTCCTTGTAACCCTGATCTCTCCAAGATCTTTATCATGAAGGGATGTTGGATTTTGTCAAATACTTGTTCAGCATCTAGTGAGATGATCGTATGCTTTTTTCTTTCAGTTTACTTATTTGGTAAAGTACATTGATAGGTTTTTATATATTGAACCATCCCTGCATCTCTGGGGTGAAGCCGACTTGATCATGGTGGATGTTTTTTTTTTTTTGATGTGTTCTTGGATTCAGTTTGCCAGTATTTTATTGAGTATTTTTCATGAATATTCATGAGGGAGATTGATCTGTAATTCTCTCTCTTGGTTGAGTCTTTGTGTGATTTCGGTATCAGGGTAACTGTAGCTTCATAAAAAAAGTTTGGTATTGTTTCTTCTGTTTCTATTGTGTGGAACAATTTGAGGAGTATAGGTATTAGCTCTTCTTTGAAATTCTGGTAGAGTTTATGCTAAAACTATCAAGCCCTGGGCTTTTTCTTGTTTGGGAGACTTTTGATGACTGCTTCTATTTCCTTATAGGTTATAGGTCTATTTAAATTGTTCATTTATTTAAACTGTTCATTGTGGTATGTGGTACCTATCCAAAAATTTGTCCATTTCTTTTACATTTTCCAATTTTTTGGAGTACAGGCTTTCAAAGTATGACCTAATGAATCTCTGAGTTTCCTCAGTGTCTGTTGTCCCCTTTTCATTTCTGTTTTTGTTAATTTGGATATTCTCTCTTTGCCTTTTGATTAGTTTGGATAAGGTTTGTCTATCTTGTTGATTTTTCTCACAGAACCAGCTCTTTGTTTTATTGATTGTTTGAATTGTTTTGTTTCTATTTTATTGATTTCAGCCTTCAATTTGATTTTTTTTGTTTTGCTTTGTGTGTGTTTTTGTTTTGTGTCTGAGTGAATGTTACTTGTCTTTGAGTGTGCCATATTCATAAACTGTGGCCATGACATGGTGACTCATCTTTCCATGTCAACAGAGCAGCTTTAAAGACTTGTCCACCCACACACACTTCTAATATGGAATGTGATCCATGGAGTGGATGCTCACATATACACGAAGAAAGGATGGGAGACTGTAGTACAGTATTAACAAGCTTCTTTTAAGATCTCTGTAAAACTCCATTCTTAAAACTTAGCATCCATAGTTAATTCCAAACATCTATGGAAAATTTACAAAAAGTAATTGCACATTAAGCAAAATGCTGACAAATCCCAAAGTAGTTTTATAAGTAAACTAGTATTCTGTAACCACAACACAGTAAAACTAGACTGAACAAATATTTTAAAATTAAATGCATTGTTTTACATTTCAAGGTAATAACGGTATGTCAAAACTAGGAGTTGTGGCAAAATCTGTGGTGAGAAGAGCATGTCCACCATAGGAATCCATTCCCAGGACTGATGAGTACAGTCAAGAGCAGACCCCTTAACAGAACAGTAGTTTTCTCTGGTTTCTTGCCACAGAAGGAAAGAAAGTGATAGGGATACACAGACACAGACAAAGAGGATGTTTCTTAGACTTATGTATGTGGCTTTGCCTGTATGTGTGTGCATCAAATGGGGACAAAGGCGATATTTTCATGGTTGTTTTAGGCAGATGTATTTTAGAATCTAAGTGGATGATTATTGAGGAAAACATAAATTGAAAGAAATAGACTTAGCTCATCAAAACTGAATTGCTGTCTGTAATCTACAGCCCACTACCTCTTGGCCCAGAAGGTGACCCCTCTGGAAGGGTGTTTCCAGAAAAGTTTCCCGTTCCGCAGGTCTGAGAGCATGTGCCGTGTTATCCCAAGGCCCAATTCAGGGACTCAGCTTTTTAACATCTGCTAGTACTCTGAAATGGTTTTTTAAAAAATTAGTTTAAGATTTTCCATTTATATTTCTTATGCTGTCTTTGATAGCCTTTTTCATTATTCCCTGAAGATTCCTTTATTGATTCTTAAACATTAGTTGTTCTGCAATCATGTTGTAACATTGTTTCTTTATTCATTCTGCTAGCCCACCCTTAAGCTTATAAACACAAATTTCCTATTTAAAAGTATACAGGGGTAAGGAAGCAGTACGTTTAAACTGCTAATGTATATAGTTTATCTTGTGTGTAAATTTTTCTAAATAATCAATTATCAGTAGATATCTTTTATTAAGAAAGTAATATAGAGTTACTAAGAAAATCTGCTGTCCTTTTTTTTTTTTTCTTTTTTTGGTTTTTTGAGACAGGGTTTCTCTGTAGCTTTGATACCTGTTCCGGAACTAGCTCTTGTGTCCTTTTGTTAACTGGACTCTTAACCATTAAGACTCAGTAATTGAGTAGCATGTTTTTCTTTTGAAATTTTAATCTAAAACAGTTGAATTATTGGGACCTGATCAAAATGGAAAGATCTGAAGTGGAAATTAATTTTGGCTCAAGTATAAAGTTTTATTCACTAATGCTAAAATTGGATCAGAGCCTCCAAGTAAACCTAACATAAGGTGCAGCTGGCCACCTGAGTCAAATGGTGATAGCGACCTGGTGAATGATCAGGATCCCTCTGGATGTTTAGAGCCAGGGGCTAAGGTTTTCAAGGGAGCACAAAGAAAAATGCCACTTTCAGACCATATTGTTTCCATCTTAATAGAAAACCTTTGAATTGCTACCATCCCGCTCTGCAATGTTTTGTGATCATGAGTCAACTTCCTGCCTTGTCCACATATTGATGGTGGAGTTGAAGTCCTAGGTTTCCTTTCTCCCTCTGTTCTTCAACCCTGCTGTATCTGGGAACTTTCCTGATGTCAACTGTAATGACCTCCGTAGCATGTTAACCACCTTGGTAGTTACAGTGTGAGTGTTGGGGTCATCCACAGTTGTTTTCCTATCTTCAGTCCTTACTCTCATGGATACCAGGAGGAGAAAACCCAAAAGCCAAGAACCTATTCAGATACAATGCCCTTTTAACCTATGGAAGGTTTGACACACATTTTTTGTTTGTTTTTTTGAAATAGGGTCTTTCTACATAGCCCCAACTATTTAGAATTCACATGTACACTATCCTAGCCTCAAATTCACAGAGATCTGCCTGCCTCTGCCTCCCATTAAAGATGTCTGCAACCATGCCCAGTTGTTTTTCATAATGGGTATCATTTACCCTCTAGGTCTCCCTCGTAACTTTTGTTTCTAGGAATTACATGTCAAAGGTTATTTTTTGTACAGATACATAATTTTGTCACCCCTTAGTGGGCCAATACATTTTATTACTAGACTATAAATTATCTAGACATCAACTATAGTTAATCTGGTCTTTTTCTGTTAATTTTGGGTTTTTGTTTTTTTTTGGGGGGGGAGGGGAGGCAGGATTTCTCTATGTAACAGCCCTGGCTGTCCTGGAACTTGTTTGGTAGACCAGGCCTGCCTTAAACTCACTGAGATCCGCCTGCCTCTGTCTCACAAGTGCTGGGATTAAAGATGTACGCCACCACCACCAGGCTTGATCTGGACATTTCTAAAAGCCTTTTGGCAAGAAACATGTTTTGGTGCCATAGAGTTCCTCTGATTTTGACTGACTTACTAGAGTGTGTTTCTGACTTAAGCTTAGGTAGTTATGATGATTCCATTCCTCAGAAGGACAAAACTCTCTCCTCTCTGGTGCCTAGCTGACTGAAGGCCACTGATATTAAGCTAACAAGTACATTTTTCCAAGCTTAATTTTTATATCCAGAGTAATTCTCTATTTTGGACAGGGTCTCAGGTAGTCCAGGCTTTTAACATGCTGTGTACCCAAAGATGACTTAGATTTCCTGATTCTCTTGCCTCTGCTTCCCAAGTGCTGGAAGACAGGTATACACTATCACACCTGTCAGCTTGTCTGTTTATTGACTGGTATGCTTAATGAAATAGAGATAATTTTAGACTCTTGAATGGTTTTAAAAAGCTGGGGCATAGTGGCAATTGCCTGTAGTCCCTGAATTTGGGAGGCCAAGACAAGCAGATCAGAAATTCAGTTGCCCTTGCCTGCTCAGCAAGTTAAAGGCAAGACTGGGCTACATGAGATCCCGTCTCCATAAATACAATATTTAATTTAAAGGCTTCCTTTCTGGATCTTTCTGATGTCTAATCAGTAAACGTAGGAATGGGTCTTATCTAGTATTTTTTAGGTTAAAAGATTCTACAAAAGTTGTAGCCGGGCGGTGGTGACGCACACCTTTAATCCCAACACTCGGGAGGCAGAGGCAGGCGGATCTCTGGGAGTTCGAGACCAGCCTGGTCTACAAGAGCTAGTTCCAGGACAGGCACCAAAGCTACAGAGAAACCCTGTCTCTGCAAAAAAAAAAAAAAGTTGTACAAAAACATCCCTGCAATGGTGGCATGTTCCTTGACCCTCTGTAGAGCCAGGCAACAGCAGGTGAGTTTGCTCTCATAATAGACACTAGAGAGAAGCAGCCCGCTAGCACACATCTTCCAAGATGATCCACAACCGAAAGCATACACTGTGGTAACTGATGTCATTTAACTTAGGAACGCTTAAATCTTTTTATGAAAGCTCCATGTAGGAAAGCAGAATGAGCCCGTCTACACTCAAATCTGGAGGTTGATAAGGTGCCTGCGTCCTTCTTTGGACAAAGTGATCTGGTCTCCTGCTTGCCAGAAGCATTTGTTGAATTTTTAAACATGTATCCCATGGTGGATCCCCAAGCCAGTTTGACACAAGTACAAGTCTTCTCATGGTGACTTTGGAATCTGGGTAGAAGTCAGTACTCCCTGCACCACTGCTGACCGGCCATATACCTTGTGCTTTGCTCTAGGGTGTGGAGCTGCATTTCACCTAATGCTTTTATGTTAGACCATAGCACATTTGTTATCTTTGTGATTAGATACTCCACTTAGCTGAATGCCACATTTTGTTTTGTCATTCAGTTCATGGATAGGATTTTCTCCTTTTTTGCCTATTTCAACAAAACTGGGTGAGCATGTCCACATTTTCATGTGTTAGCCTGTTCCCTTTTCTTAGGAATATGTCTGGGGTGGAATTGTTTGATCTCATGCAACTCTTCACTTCTGGTGAGCTGCCAGACTTTGAAAAGTGCCTTTAGCAGTTCCCATCCCCGTCAGCAGTGAGAACATTTCCGTTTCTCTGCATCCTACTTAGTTATGTGTTTGTCTCCTTTGGCTTTTACCATCATAGATGGCTGAATAAGTACATTTTGTTGGGAGGAGTTTATTTTAGGCTATAGATTTAAATGTTTAGCGTTTCATAGCAATTTGTTTAAAATGCACTGTAATTGTGGTTTCCATGGCTTGTGCGTTCACAATGAGTTGTGCGATCATCAGCATATCCGACCTAGACTGTTTCTGTCCGGGAAGCTCCCTTGTTTTTGTTTACAGCTATTCCCAGCTTTGGGAACCCTCATCCTGCCCATTCTGCACAGTTCAGTCGAGTCGCTGATGATGCAGCCTTTGCTTCTGGCTTGCTTGCTTTAGCATGCTGATCTCAGAGTTTACCCGTGTGTTATGTTGTCAGGAATTCCTCCTGCTGCTGAGTTGTAGTTGGTTATATGGTTTAGCCACGTTGTGTCTGTTAGTGGACATTTAGAATGTTTAGGTTGTTTTTAATTATTGGAATATGACTGTAAACATTGGTCTAGAAGTTTTATGTAAGCATTTAAATTTCTTTTATTTCATTTATGACATATGGCAAATTTTTAAGAATCTGCCTGTGTTTTTTCAAATTGCCCATGTGCAGTGTGTTGAGTGAGTATTCCAGTTCTTCCACATCTTGCCTGTCATTATTCGTGTTTTTGTGGTGACTATCCTAAATGATGTGAAGGAATTCATGATGCTTTTAATCTGGACTTTGCCAGTGGGTTGATAGTGAGGATCTTTTTGTGTTCTTGTCTTTGGTGGGAAGGATACTCAGATATTTTGCCTGTTTTTAAGTTAGGTCGTCTGTCTTCCTATTTAGCTTGTAAGAGTTTTATGTATTTAGTCACCTGTCGGCCTTCAGTAAGATCAAGTGTGGTGTCTGGTCTCGTCAGCTCTGTGTTTTTGTCACAGGTCTCACCAGTGTGTAACCTGAGGACAAGACCTCCTGTCTGGCACTCTCTCCTAGTTTATTTTTAAAATAAAATTTGATGTTTAAATGCTGAATAATGCATTTAATTTAAATCCCCCCCCCCCGTGAATTGTGCTGTTACTATTAGACCTGAGATTTTTTTTTCCCTAGTCAAGATCACAGAGATTTTCTCCTATGTTTTTATTTTAAAATTTGATGTCGGCTTGTCCCACCTGTAGTCCACATGTATTTCAGGATAGCTGCTGTGCCATTCATGGATGGCAATGCCATGTAGCAATCTCAGAAAGTTTGGAAATATCTGTTGGCTTTAGTAATTCTTTAGCTCTGCTCAGTAAAATGTATGTGATGTGTCTAAAGTCCTCTTGTATGTGAAGTAAAGTGTATGTGATGTGTCTAAAGTCCTCTTGTATGTGAAGATGATTTGTTCTGCATCCCTTGTTCAGAGCTCTATCCTCTCCTGCAGTGAGTAGCTTTGGTCCTTCCTGGAAGATCACTGACCACACTCCTCAGAGTCGCTTATCTTCTCAGTTCTTTGTTGGCTGCTGCAGCCTCAGTTATAGTGTGTCTTAATCATTGTAGCTTTGTTTTGAAATCAGGAAACGATTTTTTTATCTGGTTTTTTTATTTGTTCTTTCTCTTTTTTAATAATTTTGGTCTCTGATGATCCTTTGCCTTTCCATGGAAGTTTGAGATCAGCTTACAAATTTCTTCAGGAAGGTTCATTGGAATATTTTAGGCTTATGGAGAACCTACAAATTAATCTGAAGAGACTTGCCATCCTAGCAGTTTTTGAGTTTTCTGACTCATACTTATGAGTGTCTCATCAACATTTTTAATTTCTCCTATAAATACTTTATAGTTTTTCTATTGTGAATGAGATTGTTTCCTTAATTTTATTTTCAAATTTCTCAGTGTTAGAATGCAGAAATGACTTTTCTCTCTTGAGACTCAGCCCATTCGGGCACCTACTGTACTTTGTGTCTCAACTGTAGAGGTATGTTGTATTACCTGCCATCGCGTCTCTTCTCTACTTGCAGATTTTGCCTTTTAACATCATAGCATTCTCAACGTTTTACACTAGTTGGGTTTTTGTTGTGTTTAATAGTCTATCATCAAAACCATTTTTATTTGTTTGTTTTGAAATGGTGTCTCAATTTTTTGCCTCGACTGGGCTTGAACTCATGAAGAGCTGAGATTTTATTTTTTCTAGTATTTCTTTTGTTGATTTATTTCTTTTGTTATATGTATGTCTTAATTCCTTTGTTTGTTTTGAGACAGGGCCTCACTGTGTATCATCAGGCTAGCCTAGGCTCAGTCCTCCTGCAGCTCCCAAGTGTTGGGATTACAGGTGTAAACCAGCATGTTCAGCCTCTGTCTACTTTTCCTGTAATTTCAGGAGCAAAACCCTCAGTTCCAAGTCTAAGTGAGGGAACTGGCACAAAGAGACAGCTTTGTGACTTGAGAGACGACGAGTAAAGGCAGGCTCAAGTTTTAGGATTGTAGGCTTGGAGCTGACTTTGTTTTTTTGGGGGGGAGGTTCCCTTCTACATCAAAAATTTCCTCGTTCTGTCTACACAGTGCTCTCTGGCCTTTAATTTACATAATTTCACTACCAAACATCCCTTTGTTTTATTTTGACCGTACTCCTGTTCCTAAAGAGCCTCTCAGGCCCTCTGGGTATTTATTATGTAGGATTCCTGCTTTCCAAATCTCCAAGGTGTTTATATATAAAACATGAAGCAAGAATGGCCAAGCCTAGAGACACAAGGGTGCTCAATGGGGATTTGTGCAGAGCAAGATGTCTACGCAGGGTCTTTCTGAGTGTTGAAGTAACGCTAGGGTAAGTGTGGACTTACTGATCGAGCTTCTACCAGCGTGTGTTGCCATTTCAATCCTTGGAACTCTGCCTAGTTCCCAAACATGTTATTCTTTTGTTCAAATACAAGTACACCATACAAGCTGCCACTCAGGGACCAAGTGTACTAGGAAAGCTGCTACCTTGGCAGGCCAGTTGTTGTCGTCTTTCCCATGCTCAGACATTTGCTAGCCTTGACTTTCACATGCCTACTGATTGATTGATGTTGAGTTCTGAACTTGACAGGTCAATGGTGTTAAACTCACCAGTTTCCAATACTTACCTTTCTGAAAATCAAAATGTTTCCTGCTGTCAAATATCTTATCATGGCTTCTTTTTTCCCAAGATTCTGGGCTAAGTTCCTGGAAACCTTGGAGTATAGTTTTTATAGTTTAAAGGAGTAGATACCTGGTTTGAGCTGTAATACACATCTATCAAACTTGCTTTGAAATTGCCATTTGGCACTTAATTAAAATTTCAGATGAACAAACCTCTCCCCTAGAGATTCTGTCCCCCCACCCCAGTTTTCCCATCCTTATACATTTTTATGATGAGCTTAAACACTCCAGCTTGAGAGGTATCTCAGTGGGGGGAGCACTGCTGTGCCATCATGCCAACCAGTGTTCAGGTGCCCACACCTACCCGAAAGCTGACATCATTTATCTGCCTGTAATTCCAGGTCTGAAGGAAGGGAAGCAGAGGCAGGATTGCTGGGGCTTCCTAACGTCCCAATCTAGCTGTGAAAATGTAAGCCCAAAGTCTAGATTGAGAGCGATGGAGGAGGCTGCTGTTGCCCTCTTCTGTGTTTGTGTGCTTGGATACAGACAGCTTTTTGTTTGTTTGTTTTTAAGAAACAGTTTTTTGACAGGTGGTAGTGGTGCACACCTTTAATCCAACACTTGGCAGACAGAGACAGACAGAGACTGGTGGATCTCTGTGAGTTCGAGGCCAGCCTGGTCTACAGAATGAGTTTCAAGATAGGCTCCAAAGCTACAGAGAAACCCTATCCAAAGAAAAAAAACCAAACAAAACAAAAACAGTTTATGAAGATTTTTTTTTTCCACCCACCAGTGTCAGCTTTGATCCCTTAACTTGACTTCGGTGCTCTACTTGCTCTGAATATAGTTTAAAAGGACCTTGGGGCTTTCATGTATTTTGTGCTTGACTCATTTGGGATTTCTTAAGGTGCAATGCAGCTCTTTGGTGTCTGTCTGTCAGATAAGAAGTGTGTCTGCTCTGATTGAGGGGTCCTCCGGACTTCATCACTTTAGTTAGCATCTCTTTTAGCTCCAGAATTATCTACAGGTGCGAGCTGAGAATTTTACTCTGGAGATGTGTCAGGCTAAGGTTTAGCTACCAGCTTCTTCAGTTTTCTCGAATCCCAGAGAAATTTCCAGCTCTCTTTGTATTGCCGTAGCTTGGGCCTGTCCTTCGAGCAGCATTCTTCACGTCACAGACACGTGTGCACATGGGTCCTGAGCGTCTTTCAGCTGTGTCCCAGCAGCTTGACTAGAGAGGGCTGGCTTGCCCTGTAGCTAACCACTCCTCTGGCTACTGGTCACTCTTAACAGAGACTTTTGTTTTTCCAGGTGGCAAACGAGATTTCCTCTGACTCCGGCTCATCTGCTGGTAGTTTCTTGAGCTTGGCTTCTACTCTTTACAACGAGGAAAGTGTGCATACGTTGAACAAGGGTGTACAAGCTGGTAAAGCCTTTGAATTTAAATTTTGCATTGATATAAAAATGCTTCTTCAACACACTTATTTAACCTCCCTCATGATAAAGGGTATAAAGATTAAAAGTACCTGTATATTTGGATACGATTTTTGCTTATCAATTGCAAAAAAAATTTCAAGTTTCTAAGCAAGAGTGTAGGAAACTAAGTGTCTTTGTAGCAGGGTTCAAACACAGCCTCTGTGAAGAGCAGTTTGGGAGCTCGTGTTAAATTTCCTTTGACCCAGCGTGCGTTTGTTTGTTTGTTTGTTTGTTTGTTTTGACCAATAGATATACTTAAATATGTTCAAAATGCTAAGTGTAAAAAGTAGGGTTTTTAATTAAAATCAGCTTTGATAGCCATCAATAACAATGGTGAAATTAATTACTGTACTTTTGCATAGAACGAGGAAGCTCTCTTGGGGCTGGTTAAGAGCACTGGTTGCTCTTGTAGAGTTCTGGGTTCAGTTCCCAACACACAGAGGTCCCCAGCATATATATTTTAAAAGAAAAATCAAGGTACAGAATATGTACAGTTTGCTGCTGTGTGCATTTTGTAAAAACAAAGGAGGAAGAGAATGGCCTAAGCGAGTGGCGTCCTGGGGTCCTGAGTTGTAAACAGAATGGCGAGAGGGGCCAGGAGAATCCGAAGCTTATGCCTCAAGAGTGTTTGGCTGCATAAAGTCAGTCTTTTTTCAAATCTTATTTTACATACCAATCCCAGTTCCTCTCCCTCCTGTCCTCCAGCTCCCCCCATCTTTTCCCCCACCCACTCCCCAACCTCCTCTCCCACAGGAAGTCAACAAAGTCTGTCATATCACTTGAGGCAGGACCAAGCCCCTCCCCCCTGTATCTAGGCTGAACAAGGTATGGCCCCATAGGGAATAGGCTCCAAAGAGCCAGTTCATGCAGTAGGATAAATACTGGTTCCACTGCTAGTGGCCTCACAAACTGCCCGAGCCACACAACTGTCACCCACATTCAGAGGGCCTAGTTTGGTCCTATGCAGGTTCCTCATCCTTACGAGATGATTGGCAACAGGCCCAGAAGTGCTTATGGTTTTGCTCCCTTGGAGGTGAAAGTCTGAACCAATTGAATTTATATTTTTTTGTTCTGTGGTAGCTAAACCCACTTAGAAATTAAACCTGTGTCTGCTTTTTTGCCCACTTCCCCCCCACACTCTCCCCCGCACCATGCAGCATATCTTTGAGTTATTAATAGGGACTCACCCCTGACTTTAAACCTGCCAAAGTCTGTATACAAGCAGACTCTATCTAGTCTGCTCCCAGATACATCTGTCTTTCCCCTCAGGTAACTTGGAGATTGTGACCAGTGTCAAAAAATACACTCGTGATGTTGGGGTGACTTTCCCAACTCCCAGTCCTAGTGAAGCCAGATTGGAAGAGGACAGTGATGTGACTTCTTGGTCAGAAGAAAAAGCCAAAGAGAAAAAGTTCCTTACCAATTATCTGCGGGACAAAAACTTAAGGAAGAAGAAGCCAAATTCCTGTGAAGGTTGGTTTGTTTCATTTCGAAGGTCAGTTTCTGACTCCAGGTGGCAGGAACTCTCACAAAGGTGTGTCTAAGTCACTTGCAACACCGAGATCCCTTGCTTCTGAGGACTCTATGTTGACGCCACTAGCCACAACACTGGCATGGTTTGAAAGTAACTAGAACTTCATTTAGAGAGTCCTGCTGTGGTTAAGACGAACTCAAGGGCACCCTCGGGGTTCTCACTCCTAGCAGATGAGTCCTTGCAAGTCTGTGTTATATATATGTCTTTGTAGTTGGGTACAGTTATTGAAAAATAAAACTTTTCAATTTCTACTTGAAAATATTTCCTGTAGGTGTCGCGTGGTTTGTTCCTGTGGAAAATAGAAAGTCTGGATCTAAGAAGGAAAACCTGCCCAAGATTTATGGCCCTGGTATCTCCTGGTTTGAACCAGTAACCAAAACCAAACCCTGGAGAGAGCCCCTGAGGGAACAAAACTGGCAGGAGCAGTGCATGGGCAGTCGTGGGTCCCTGAGAGGCACAGGTGGAGATGGTGCCCGGGCTCCTCCCAGGCCATTTGTGAGAGCAACCCTGCAGGTAGGTCCAGTGACGTCAGGTTGACTTCAGCCATATTGTTTGTGGGAACATGTGTGGCTGGCTTGCTGGGCTTGGTCGTTCCACCATTCCTGACAACACAGAGGAGGGTACTCTGGCACTGCTCACTCTGTGTGGGCTCCCACATGTTCAACAGCAGGCCTGGGGTTTGTTAGGATGCATTGTTCTAGGGCCTCACAGTGTTAACCAGGTGCTCACCCATGAGCTCTTCCCCAGGCCTTGCCAGTCCCTTGGTTGCTAAAGGAAATGATATTTAATGGTGAATTTGTCTGAAGGGAATGAACTGACCTCTGACATCAACATTAGAAGAGTTGCAGGTGACCCTACCTTAGTTCTCAGCTTTTTCCAAAGGCATTTCTGTGCTCCCTTTGGTTTCCCTGGGGCTGCCCTCCCCTGCAGACTCTCAAGCCTGTGGGGCAGGTGCCATTTTTCTGGGCACCTAAGCAAAGGCCATGTCATTAACGTGAGGTTTTTCTCCTTTAGGAATCTCTTGAGCTTCACAGACCTGATTTCATCTCCCGTTCTGGGGAGCGGATAAAGCGCCTGAAGCTACTAGTCCAGGAGAGGAAGCTACAGAGCTTGTTCCAGAGTGAGCGGGAGGCTCTGTTCAATGCGGTGCGGCCCTTGCCTAGGAGAGGTGTGCCTCTTGTCACCTGTCTTGTCTATGAGAGGTGTCTCTTGTCACCTGTCCTGTCTTTGAGAGGTGTCTCTTGTCACCTGCCCTGTCTATGAGAGGTGTGCCTCTTGTCACCTGCCCTGTCTATGAGAGGTGTGTCTTTTGTCACCTGCCCTGTCTATGAGAGGTGTGTCTCTTGTCACCTGCCCTGTCTATGAGAGGTGTGCCTCTTGTCACCTGTCCTGTCTAGGAGAGGTGCCTCTTGTCATTTTTGCTGAATGGCTGCTACTGTGCTGACGAGCGCTGCTGGACGCCAGGCCACAGTAAGGACCTTGAATGTGGCTTTGCTTGCTGAGACTCGAGTCTCCTTAGCTCGTAGACTGGCCCAACCTAGCTTTCCACTCATCTGTGACCCCAGTAACCCCAATTCTGCTAGCCTTGTCACTGCATAGAAATCTCTTTAAAAAGAGAGGCTGCCATAAGGATGATTCTTTTGTGAACTAGCCTTGTGTGCCACTTTTCCGAGTGTAATATGAAAACAGCAATGGTAAACACAGACCTAGGTCTGCCCAGCACGGTTCTCACAGCACCTGACTGAGAACAGCACTGTATTTATACTCTTACTTCCCAGGGAGACTAAATAGCTCTAAATAATTAATTAATTATTATCTAAATAATTCTTCTTAGTGAAGGAGCTGGGGTTCACAGCCAAGATCTGTGCTCTTAGCAGTTACACCAACTGGCAAGTCTCAATAAAATAACACAAGAAAGCAGTGAAAATGTAAAATAACCAGCCAAAGCTATCAGCCTTACTTGTCAGCTGGTCCACACTGTGGCCTGCCCCCCCACCCCTCGCAGTGGGTATAGACTTTGGTCACAGTGCCCCTACTGCAGTTCAGGCTTTGGCCTTGCCCTTGATCTTTTACTCACTGCCCTGTGCCTCCCACTAGGTTAGGGCCCAGCAGCTCCTCTGCACAGCTCTACCTTTCCTTATGGCTACTGTCTACTGATAAACCTTTCCCTTGTCTAGCCCTCCTGACTGCCCAGAAGAACAAGCCTATTGGAAAGAGGGAAATGATCCAGAGGACCAGACGGTGAGTCTGAAAGAATGAGAGTAATTATGCAGCTACACTCCAGGTCACCGGGTGATCGCTCAGCTTCCCAGCCCGCAGAGCGTGCCCGGTTGGAAGCATGTGAGGTTAGTGGTGAGGCGCATCTCAGAGCACAAGGAAGGAAGAGAGAAATAGAAGATAGGGTGTGAGTGGTTCCTATTCAAAGGGAGAAGGGGAATGCTGGGGATGAGCTTGTCTTGACTAGAAATATGGATGAAACTAAAAAAATTTTATTTTGGGCCACATTCTTTATCTTAACAATCTCATTACTAGGAGTTTTTCCAACACAGTAAGAAATAATGAAATTGACTTTAAGTTAGGAACTTGAGTTTCGGAAGCATGTTCAGTTTCAGTCCATTGCTACATTGGAAAAAGAAATGCGTTTGCTTTTATAGCTGTGTAGACCTATACATACATGCATAAAATATTTCTGTAAGTTGCAAAAGACTTGGTAATAGTGATTCCCTTTGGGAAACAACAACTGAGTGGATCCCGGGTATAGGGATATGAGAGGCCAGATTTTTGTTGTTTTTAAGGTTTATTTTTGTTTTGTGTATATGAATGTTTTTCCCATATGTATATAAGTGTGCAAATCCACATGCATGCAGTGTTCCCAGAGGCCAAAAGAGGGTGTTGGATTTCTTTGAGCTAGAGTTAAAGAGCTTTGAGCTGCCACATGGGTCCTCTGCAAGAGCAGCCAGTGCTCTTTTTTTTTAATTGTTTTTATTGAGCTATATATTTTTCTCTTCTCCCCTCCCTTTCCCTCCCCTCCCCCCTTCTACTCTCTCTCATGCTCTCCACATTCCCAGTTTACTCAGGAGATCTTGTCTTTCTACTTCCCATGTAGATAAGATCCATGTATGTCTCTCTTTGGGTCCTCTTTGTTGTCTAGGTTCTCTGGAATTGTGAATTGTAGGCTGGTTTTTCTTTGTTTTATGTCTTAAAGCCACTTATGGTGATTATATATTATATTTGTCTTTCTGGATCTGGGTTACCTCACTCAATATGATGTTTTCTAGATCCATCCATTAGCCCGCAAATTTCAAGATGTCAGTATTTTTTTTCTGCTGTGTATTACTCCATTGTGTAAATAGACCACATTTTCCTTATCCATTCTTTGGTTGAGGGGCATTAGGTTGTTTCCAGGTCCTGGCTGTGACAAATAGCTGCCGTAACATAGTTGAGCACATGTCCTTATGGTATGATGTAGCATCTTTTGGGTATATACCCAAAAGTGGTATTGGTGGGTCTTGAGATATGTTTTTTTTTTTACTAATTTTCTGAGAAATCACCATACTGATATCCAGAGCAGCTGTACCAGTTTGCATTCCCACCAGCAATGCAGGAATGTTCCATGTACTCCACAACCTCTCCAGCATAAGTTGTCATCAGTGTTTTTGATCTTGGCCATTCTTACAGGTATAAGATGGAATCTCAGAGTGGTTTTGTTGTTGAAATAGGGGTGGCGGGCTACGTCCCTGGCACCCGGCTGCCCGCACGGCTAGCTTTACAGTTTGTCCCAGTTGGGATCTGCAAATATTTTTAGAAGTAGGAAGAAGAAAGTAACAATTACTCAAAATTCTTCCCTCCATCCTACGTGCACTTGTCTTGTTTTTTAGCTCCTCTCAGCTTGAAGTTAGGGGCACTGAGCCCTATCTGTGTAGGATGAAGTGTAAGTTCCACATGACTGCAGCCCACCTCAGCCTCTCCCCGCCTGTTTCCCTGTACCACAACTCTGTAGCTCCGTGTCTACCAGTGCACAATCCCCAGCTCGTATACTTTGCTCCCTTCTCTGTCTCTAGTCCTAATGATTCTTCATTCCTAACGTAAGCCTAAGCTCCTGAAGCCTGCTTGGCCCTTTCCACAGAGTCAGTGTCCCTTCTCCGTTAACTGTGTATTTTACAGGGACAGCTGTTCTAGTACTTTCTGTTTCCCTGTGTTTTTTTTTTTATTTAACTTTATTATGTTCGTTGGTGTGAAGGTGTCAGATCTCATGGAACTGCATTTTTCAGACAGTTGTGAGCTGCCATGTGGGTGCTGGGAATCGAACCCGGGTCCTCTGGAAGAGCAGTCAGTGCTCTTAACCGCTGAGCCATCTCTCCAGCCCCTCCCTGTGTTTTAAATACAGTGGTAACTGAAACTGCTAGAGGCCAAGCACATCAAGATAACAGGGAGATGTGAAGACTTTCTGAAAAGCACAGAAAATAATCCTAAGAATTAAAAATGAAGTTTCATGAAATTGAAGTTTCTGTTCTCATAGCAAAGAAAGAAACATCAGCAGAGTGAAGAGATGGCTACAGAATGGAAGGAAATCTTTGCTGTTGTATATCTGACTTAGTTATATTTTTGTTGCTGTAAGGAACAAAGGGTTTGTTTTAGCCTATAGTTCCAGGGGGATAAGGGCCATCTTAGTGCCAGGCAGCAGGGAAGCCATGGTGACAAGGGCGGGAGGCTGGGTGACCCGTCACATTGCACCCCTCAGGAAGTAGGTCCAAGCTCAAGGCTCATCCCTTTTGATGATCCACATCTTCCAGTGAGGTTCCACAACCTTTCTAGACAGTGCCACCAGCTGGGGACCCAGTGGTCAAACATATGAGACAAGAGTAACGTTTCATAACACCATGCGACACAGGATTATTACCTGAAATCTAAGAATAACATTTCATAACACCATGCAACACAGGATTATTACCTGAAATCTAAGGAAACTCTAAAAAGATTAAATACGTTAAAAGAGTCATCCAACCATTAAATAGGCTAATGAACTAAATAGACAAGTCACAACAGGAAAATCAGATGGCCAATAAATACTTGAAAATGTGTTCAACATCTTTAGCTATCAGCGAAATGCAAATCAAGACCCTTCTTGAGATTTCGTCTCCAGTCAGAATGAAATGTTTCTGAATTTTTCCAGTCAGGAAACAAATGACAGCCGGTGAGGGCTTGGGGAGAGGAAGTGCACTGTGGGAGGGGGTGTAAACCACTACAGCCACCGTAGACTCAGTATGAAAACTATCATGTGACCCAGCTATACCACCTGAGGATGTACACCTGAAGGGCTTTATTCAACATATCACAGAAATAATTGCATGCCCATGCATATCACAGTTCACAGTAGCCAGCAAATGGAATCAGCTCCAGTATTCATCAGCAGATGAGTGGGTAAAGAAAATTGGGGCATATATACAATGGGGTTTTTTTTCAGCTGTAAAGACAGATAGTATATTTCCAGGAAAGTGGGTAAAACTAGAAATCATTGTGTTAAGCAAAATAAGCTATACTCAGACAAATGCGGTATTTTCTTCATATGTAGAACATGAAGTAGAAAGGCGTACTTGAAGAATGGGGAGACTACAAGCTAAGGACTGTGAATGTCATGAAAACAGAAAGGGGGAGCTATTTTGGAAAGAAGGGGACCAGCAAGAGGAGTAGAGAGGACGAGAAGGGCAAATGAGAGAAGCAATGATACAGTGTGACGTGCCACAGTCCAGTCCATTTCTTTGTACGTTAACCAAAAAGGTTTTTAAAGATGCAATAATAAGCTGGATATGGTGTTGCATATCCATATAATCCCAGCATTTAGTAAACTAAGGCTAGACTGAGTTCTAGACTAGTCTGGGACACCTCGGCTGATCCTGATATTGCATACATAGGGGTGTGTGTCTGTGTACTCTGTGTATCTACTTAGTTCTACCTTTTTGTTATATTGAAACTATATAGTTTTGCAGATAGCATGGAAAACATAATTTTACCTTTTTCCTTTTGAGGAAATAAGCAGTATTATCAATGTATGATATTTTCATTCATCTCTCTTCCAGATTGAGGGCACCCCAGGGCCAGACTCCACATCCATAGACATGGGTGCTTATCAGGGGCTGGCTCTGTGCACAGGCTGGATGCCTGGGCAGCATAGGACCAGAGGTGTTGGGAGAGCCATCATGTACCTTCACGCCAAATAACTGTGCTGCTTTCTGTCTTCTCATGAATGCCATTTCTTAGGATTTATGAGCGGCTTCCAGAAGTGAAGAAGAAGAGAGAAGAGGAGAAGAGGAAATCAGAATATAAATCCTACCGACTGCGAGCTCAGCACTTTAAAACGGTTAGCTGGGTTGACGCTCTGTCCATGAAGGGATGGATCAGGCCTATAGCGGAGGGAATAGAAGCAGCCTGACTGACACTTGAATACAGCGGCTGAGTGCTGAGACTTCAAACCTAGGCATTCTTCATGTGTCCGCAGCTAAACCAGACCTCACACAGGCGATTTAGCCCTCATGGCTGAGCTGCATTTCCAGTGTAAATGACAATGTCTATGAGTCGGCAGGGAGTTAGAGGATGGAGCCCGCCAAGAGCCTCCTAGGGCAGGGTACCAGTTAGTTTCCTTAGACGCCACACTGGACACTGCTTAAAGGGTCATGTTCTTCACAGCTCTGATTTTTCTCCCAGGCTTCTCACTATGTAGAGGGCTCTGAAAGGCAGAAACTAAAGACCAGACCATACTAATGTGAGACTTGCAAACCGTGTCTCGAGCACCCAGGAGCCTGGGCATTGGGGAGATCCTAGGAGCTACATGGCCTTCCTGCTGTGTTAGCATCCCATGGGCCTTTGCTGTGCTGGGTGTTGTCAGCCCTGGTCAGTCCATCACCATCCTAGCATCTGTTTCTATAGAGAAGGTGTGCTTATTGACATCTTTCCAAAGCACTTTAAGGAACACAATGTTCCTAATTTCCATATGTCTATAAATGAGTAACATACACAAGATGTAGGAGTCTCCTCAGCAGTGTGCCGAGGTGGGGATGGCCAGCCGCCCAGTGACTGCGTCTGACTTCAAATCCTGTGTTTTCTTCCACAGAAAGTGACCAACCAGCTCCTGGGGAGAAAAGTGCCTTGGGACTGACATAAGACTACTTTCCTCAGAGCCTAGGAATACTTTTTTATAAGCCTAAAGAAGCCTAATTTATTCTTTAATGAGTGATTTAATAAAGCTTTCTCTTTGTCTGTGTGTAGCTTAGTACTCTGGGGTATGGGCAGTGGTGACTGGAGCAACTGTAGTTGGGAATCTGCCCTCCCTTTCTCCGTCGAGGCCATGCCCACAGGCCCTTCCGCAGGGTGGACTCTGGGTTCTAGCCAAGGAGGAGTCCCTGTTGTGTGTGTTCTATACTTTCAGAAAGCAAAGCACTACCGGGTGGACTCCTAGGGGACAAGCAGCACGAGGTCGTTTCTTCCGCATCGGGAGAGGAGCAGGCAGCTGGGCAGCATCTGGCCTGCTGTGTGGAGGGATGTGGGTCTCAGAACATGAAATGTGGCTTCTTTTTGAATCACAGCATAGTGCATAAGGTCTGCTCATCACGGGCTTGTGTGAAATCTGCATCACCAGAGGCTCCCAGCAAGGCTCCCAGCCTTCTCCAGCAGGTCTCCCTTCACTTGCTCATTTTTCTGTGAAATTGAAGCCTCAGACCATCCATCATCTCATAATAGAAATATGAAACAATATTTACAACACAGGACAGTTTTTGGAAAAGAAGTGTTGATAAATGATTCCCACTCTGGTCTTAATCCAGTACCTGGGCAGAATACAGGAAGCTTTCTTCCCCTTATAACTGGGAATCGCAGCTAAATCGCAAAGCCAAGGAAAGAATGTGCTGTACTTTCAGCAGACACCTCCCAGCCCCTGCAGAGGGAGCGGCAGCATGGCCAGTGGCTACCTCAGAAGACTCCCTGAGAGTTTAGGAAGGCAGGTCCTGCCCCCAGTGCCCCATGAGCCCGAACTTGTGCTTGTACCCTTAAGATATCAGAAGATGCAGGGGAAGGGTGCTCGGCCACCTATAAATTGAGAACATCAATACTCTTAAACCCTTTTCAGCTCCAAAATGCTGTGACTTGTGGGTTCCCATTCATAATAGAATTCCTTTGCAAGGCAACTTAGGCATGGTGGAAATCATGATTGCTTGGGCCCGATACTGGGTTGTTCGGATGTCTTCCAAGAGCATTCAGATCTAACACCCCAGGGTTCATGGAAACAGGACCAGGGAACAGTTCTCAGAGCTGAGGTCTCCCTGCTTTTCTATGCAAAGGTCTTTCGTAGCCGCCACCTTGTGGGCAGTACTTTGTACCGCCTGCAGACTCTTCTGCTCCCAGAGCACAAGATGGCTTCCCTGCTGTTTATAGCTCCAGTTGTGCTTTGTACTGGGCAAAAGCCAGAGTCCCCACTTCAGGCCTCATTCCTCAGGTGATGAAACTGGCCTGCCCCTTTCCCACCACCACACACTTGCCCTAACCGTATTCTGCTGCTGCTTCTGTGTTACTGTGATTTGCTTAACACAGCCCAGTTTTGCAGTGATCACCAGGCCTACAGTTTGGAGTGAGGGTTTGGGCAAAGAGGACAGAATTTGAATGCAAAGCCAGGCCTGGTGGAGTGGAAGTGCAGCTCTCAAAATCAACAACAATCATCCCTGGCCTCCCAAATACTGGGATTTCAGGCATGTCAAACCATGTTTGTGTCTCAAGTGATTGTTCTGTCTAGCTATGAAATTAGACCACTCTGAATCATTATTGTGACCTGCATCTTTGCTTGCTAGGAGCTAGGTGATTTCAGCCTATGTAGTTTGGTTGCTTAGAGCAGTCTACAGGTGGTCACAAAACACTTGCCAGGGGCAGCTGGTCAGAGAGCTCACAGGGAAAGGTTTTACAAAATAATGTTGCCCTCCAGGGGGCACTCTTGTTGTTAGGGGATTACATTTCTTAGGAACATGAACATGCACTCAGTTCTCTTAGTCTGAGCAGCACTAGCTCTGAGTTCCTTCCCTAATTTTCAGAGAGCTAAGGTATCCAGAAATACCCAGGAATCCAAGCTGTCTCCTAGACTCTACGGTCAAATCTGCACAAGGGTGCCTGCTCTCTCTGTCCAGCACCATTTCTTGGTCAGCCTAGGTTGCTAGGTTTCTCTTCTACAGAGGACCCGTGGCCAAGTTCCGAAGTGGGCTTGGTCAAATGTACATACACACTCCTCCAATTCCTTGCCCAGTCTATCAGTATTCATCCTCATCTTTGCTCCCCAAATCCAGAATCAGCTTAAGACAGATGGAGCAAGACTGAAAAAACCCTCCACTTGATTCCATGATTTAAGACCTGAGAAATAGTAAAAGGAGCTTTAGGACATTTCTGCTGCCTTCAGAACATGGAGACCAAGCACCTTGGCCAGACTAGATAGTACTATCACCCGTGACAGGCACAGGAGTGCTGTCACCTAACAGGAAGGCTCCAAGCAAGCTCAGAACAGAGCTAGAAATATAAAGCTTGTTGCTTCGGAAGTTGTTGCTCACTTTTTTTGTTGTTGTTTTGTTTTCCTGAATTGCCCACTAAAGTCTCTAGAAAGGCAGGGGGCTGGAGAGATGGCTCAGAGGTTAAGAGCACTGACTGCTCTTCTAGAGGTCCTGAGTTCAATTCCCAGCAACTACATGGTGGCTCACAGCATCTATAATGAGATCTAGTGTCCTCTTCTGGCCTGCAGGCATGCATGGAAGGAATGTTGTATACATAATAAAAAATAAATGTTAAAAAAAAAGACTATGTTCGCGCTCTCCCCTGAAAGAAAAAAAATTAATTAAAAAAAAAGACTCTAGAAAGGCAGTCAACGCCATTGTCTTCTTGTTATTGGCTCTCGTACACCTGTAACTTATGGTTGGCTCTGTGCGAATCTGCACAGTGCTTCACAGAGAGTGATCAATCCAGATTAGAAGTCAGGGGCTTTGGAAAGAGGGTGATGGTGAAGGAGATTTATGACAGTTGGAGATCGAATAACCAATAAATATACAATGAAAACAAAAACCTAGGGGAAGAATAAGGAACTAGTTTTACTATGTAGCTCAACTTAAAACTAAACATACTATATATGTTTATATATCCTTGTAAAATTGACTGGCTTTGGAATCCAGGAGAAACATCTTGGGCATGTCTTCTTCAGAGGCATTTCCAGGGAAGCTTAAGTGAGAGAGAAATGTAAATGGAATTTTTCTGTCCCATAGTCACTCTCAAATAAGCACTCAGAGGCTTAATATAAATTATAAATGCTCAGTCAATGGCTCAAGCTTATTGCTAACTAGCTTGTACATTTTAAGTTAACTCATATTCCTTATTTACACTGTCACATGGTGGGACCTTTATTAGCATGGCATGTTTATCTCTGCATCTGGCTGGTGGCTTCTGACTCTGCCCTTCTCCTTCCCATCATCCTTAGGTTGGTCACCCTGCCACTACTTCCTGCCTGGCTACTTGTCAATCAACTTTTTATTAAACCAATTCTAGTGACAAATCTTTGTAGTGTACATGGTCCTCCTCTGCCTCCCTGATCTTTCAAGGTTTACCCTGATATCTAACTCCTGGTTTTTACTGATAAGATTAATTATTTTACATTTCAAGAAATCCCACTGTGAATGTGGATGATACAATCCCATGGGCTGGAGTTCCAGCAGAATAAAAAGGAAGTGAGCTGAATACCATGACTCATTTTATCTGCTTCCCACCACAGCTGAACCCGTACTTACCACCCTGCGTTCCTCCACATGATAGACTGCACCCTCAAACTCTGAGACCAAACAAGCCATGATACTGCTTTTTTGTCAGCTCTTTGATCACAGAAATAAGACAATAATACCCCAAATAGCACTCCCTGTACAGGGGACTGGGAGAAGGAATTGTGCACATGCGTGTGGATACTTGACACTTATTCTCAGCCTTGCTGATGAGGAAGCAGCACAAAGCCATGACTGAACAGCAGAGGAGTCACAGAAATTCTTTACAGGAGCACGGGATGTCCTGCACAACAAACCCACAGATTTCGTTATAGGTATATGTATTTTTATAAAAATCAAAACTAGGGCTTGGTATATTGCTCATTTAGTAAAGTACTTGCCCTGTAGCATGAGAACCTGAGTTCAAGCCCCAGCACTTAGATAAAAAGCCAGGGCAATGTTTGCTGTAATCCGAGTGCCAGGAAGGTGACAGGTTTATCCCAGGAACTTGATGGGGCCAGCCTCAATTAGCTCCAGGGTGTAGTAAGAGATCCTTTCAGAAATGAAGTGGAGGTCTGGAGAGATGGTTCGGTGGAGAGGACCCGTATTTCCTTCCCAGAAGCCACGTGGCGGCTCACACTAACTCCAGTCCCAGGGGGTTTGAGGCCCTCTGGCCTCCTCAATCACTGCCTGTCCATGCTGTACAACATATAAACATATAAAACATAAAAAAATAAAAGTTACACATAAGAGAGTCATGTTTATACCTGAGAAATTAAGGATGAGACAATTCCAACATGTTTGCTTTTTCATTAGTTTAAAGTAATGATAACTATAACTCAACATAAAAATGTAAAGTTATGAGTTGCATGTTATAATAAATACTTTTAATAAAAGGATGCATTTTTCAAAAATAAAAAAAAAAGAATGAAGGTTAAAAATGTTTTTGAGTATCAAAAGTTTATCTAGCAAGGCTTCATATGGAAATGTACATGACCTGATGCTATGTCATAGTCAAAGGACAAATCAGTCTGATGGATGGGACTGAAAGGTTTGCATTGTATGCCAGTTGGCAATGATGGGCCACACAGGGAAAGTCCCTAATCTTTAACTTCTGATTGGTGAAAATTGGGATTTTTGTACTTATAAACCTGCTTTTGCCCCTGCTTGGGACTGTCAGGAGAAACAAGACCCCAAGTCCTTGTCCTGCCGCCCTGATCCATCAATGACTCTGCTTATGTGGAAACTGTTGTCTCTCTCCTTCCTCACGACACATAGGGGGCTTAGTGTAACAGTGGTATTCCTTGTGCACGTCTGTCATCATCTGATGTCCACTAATGTCTTCAGGTCTGGAGGGGGGTCTTGCTCATGGCAGGAGCAGGTGGCCTCACCTCTACACACATGGCATGTTCTTTAAAAGTTTTTTTAAAGCCAGGCGGTGGTGGCACACGCCTTTAATCCCAGCACTCAGGAGGCAGAGGCAGGTGGATCTCTGTGAGTTCGAGGCCAGCCTGGTCTACAAGAGCTAGTGCCAGGACAGGCTCCAAAGCTACAGAGAAACCCTGTCTCAAAAAACTAAAATAAATAAATAAAAGTTTTTTTAAATGAAGTGGGAAGCAACTGAGGAAGATACCTGTGCATATACACATATGCCCTCCGAGGTAGTTTGAATGTACTTGGCCCCCATAATCTCATAGGGAGTGGCACTATTAGGAGGTGTGGCTTTGTTAGGGTGGGTGGGGCCTTGTTGGATCAAATGTCACTGAGGGGCAGGCCTTGAGGGTTCCTTTGCTCAGGATACCATCCAGTGACTTGTTGCCTACAGGATATAGGACTCAGCTGCTATTCCAGCACCATGTCTGCCTGCATGCTGCCATGCTTCCCATCCTGATGATAATGGACTGAACCTCTGCAGCTGTAAGCGAGCCACCCCAATTAAGTGTTTCCTTTATGGGAGTTGTCATGGTCATGGTGTCTTTTCATCCTAATTTAGACACCTCCCCCACCCCCAAAATTAAAAAGAAATACTAAAGGTTAAAAGAAAACATTTTGGGAGAAAATAAGAATTTCTCTAGGAATTTAAATGTGCACCACACATATACCTGGTATTTGTGAATGACAAAAGAGGACATTGAATTCCCCAGAACTGGAGTTACGGATAATTGTGTTGATGAAAGAAGCAACTCTCACCTCAAAAGGAATAAAGAACATAGCTTATTCTGGAGTGTATGTGAATGACCATGAACACAGACTCAGCTTACTCCAAAATTTTGTGCTCCCGTGTGGAAGCAGTTTCATGAAGATTTTATAGTCTTACAGAACAAAAAACGTGCTGTGGGATAATGCTCTTGAACGTTAAAGATTTGCCCCTTGTATTGGTTTAATAAAATGCTGGTTGGCCAGTAGTCAGGCAGGAAGTATATGCGGCCAGACTAGGAGAATTCTGGGAAGAGGAAAGGCCAAGATGCAGTCACCAGCCAAACGCAAAGGAAGCAAGATGAGAATGCCTTACTGAGAAAAGGTACAAAGACACGTGGTTAAACATAGATAAGAGTTATGGGTTAATTTAAGTTGTGAGAACTAGTTAATAATAAGCCTGAACTAATAGGCCAAACAGTTTATAAATAATCTGCAGGACCAGGCGGGACAGAAACTTCTGTCTATAAGACAAGTTTAAAATACATTGGTGGGTACACTAAAGAGCAGCTACAGCGAGATGGGAGGACCTATTCCATAGGTCTAGATGGTACTTGATGACAGATGACACCCTTAGCTTTGGGGTTGATGGAAGTTGTTTGTCTGCTATGTTAACAGATTCTAAAAGGCTTTTTTTAAAATCTATTGTCACAAGATGTTAGTTCCCGTACAGAGGGGTCAAGGAATGGCTGTTCCAGAAGCTAAAACTAGCCCAAGATAAGGTAATTAGCTTCTGAACCCGCAACATTCCAATTTCTCCAAGACTGGAGTGCCAGGCTGTTGATCAGTGTCTGCACACAGACTCCTTCCAGGAGCTTTTTCATTTGCCGTCACACAGCTTCTTTTCAGGAATCTTTGTTCACGATTATGAACTGTCGTGGGGTCACTGGGATCGCCCGGGTCCTCTGTAAAAGCAGCAAATGCTCTTAATCATGGAGCCACCCTTCCAGATCCCTTGTGGGAGCCAAAGTTACATTTTAAGTTTTAATTACTATGCCTAAGAGATTCGTGAAACAATACAGTTGAGTCCTAAGGCTGCACTCTGGGACAGTGTACCCTACTGCCCACCCAGGAAGGTTAAAGGCAGCATCTTCACACCAGTGCAAAGAGCAGGAGCAACTCAAGTTTTTGCATGGGAGAATAGGTAATGATTTATTTACATAAAAGAATTTTAGATAAGGGAACATGGTTAGCAGTCACCCGCTTCCACTGTGGATAATCTTAGAAACAACACAGAATTCATTCAAAATCTGGGAGACTGAGATAGGAGAATCTTTAATTTGAGGTTATTCTGGGCTATAAGGATAGATAACTTTTCTCAGAAACCAATATATATATATTGTCATATATATATAACAGGGCTTTTAGAGACAGGGTTTCTCTTTGTGCTGGGATTAAAGGTGTGTGTCACCACAGCCCCACTGACAAGATTGTCAATAGATTAAATAAAGTTTAAAAAGCTAAAATAAATGTATTGCCTAGGAATATGTGGACTCAAGTAGATAGACAGATAGATAGATGATAGGTAGATGGATGATAGAGACGGATAGATAACAGAGGTACCAAAGTGGGGGAGGGATTGGAGCAATAGGGCAATGTGTAAAAGTACTGAGTGTTCTTGTACAAGACCTAGGTTTGGTTACCAGAATCCACTTGGCAGCTCACAACCATCCATCCATAACCCCAGTTCCAGGGGTTTCAGTACCCTCTTTTGGCTTCTACACACATGATACATATACACATACCCAGGCAAAACTCTCATACACATAAAAATAAATTTAAGAGTTTAAAGATATGACATAAAGCTAGAATGGTTAAGTTAAAGCCTTTAGAGGGATGAGAAATGAGAAATCAGGAATTCCAAGAGATCATAAATCAAACAAAAACAATGAAAAAAGACAAAAACATACTTGTGAATAATGAGAACATAAATCTAAAAGTTTCAAAAAGAAAGCAAGATAGAAATGAGAAATGGGGGAAAGGCGGTAGAATGGGAAGAAAGGGAGGAAAAGATAAGGGAGGATATGCATGGGGCAGTCAGGGAAGGGGTAGCTGTGTGACTGTTGACAGAGGTTTCTGTCCCACAGGGTCCCACAACCATTCAGTTGCAAAGAAACACAGAGGTCTACATTAATCATAGGCTGATTGGCCTACTAGCTCAGGCTTCTTATTAACTCTTATATCTTATATCTTATTATATTAACCCATAATTCTTGTCTGTGTTAGCCACATGGCTTGGAACGTTTTATTAGTGAGGCATTCTCATCTTGCTTCTTCTGTGTTTTAGTGATAACTGCAGACTGAACCTTTCCTCTTCCAAGAATTCTCCTATTCTGGTCTCCCTACCTATACTTCCTGCCTGGCTACTGGTCAATCAGCGTTTTATTAAAATACAAGTGAAAAATGTTTACAGTGTAGAAGACCATGGTCCCACAGCATGTGACTCTCCCAGACACAGAATGGGCACAACATGTATATTGGGAAGAACCCAGTTCACACTTTGTTTTTTACTGATGGAAGGTGGTACATGCCTCAATCTCAGGCTGAGACAGGAAGAAAGCGAGTTTGAGGAATAGGATCCTCTGCCCTTTTCTTCCTGCTTACCTTCCTGTCTCTCACCAGGGAGGCAAGGGCTGCAGATTCAGCCTCATCTGCCCACTCCAGAGCCCCTCATATCCATCCTACATTAAGTCCAAGCACATCCAGGTTACTCAACATAGTCACCACGCTCCCTGACTGCTTCTGCATGTCTCCCAAGTAGAGCCTCTCACATCTGCAGTATCTGGGGGAAAGTACTCCGAGTTGTTCAGGGTCACACCCACTCCCTTCTCAGAATGCTCCCAATCTCATGCACCATATGAGTTCCCCAGGCACCATCTTTCTGCCAAGCCATGCTTTCCTGAAGGAGCCACCGGTTTTTAAGTTAAGGCTGAGACTTCTCTGCCTCCCTGTTTCTTAGTCCCCACAAGCTTGGGGCATGCTCACCTAATTCTGCTTATCTCTATGTGACAGGCAATGCCCCTCCCTCCTTCACACAGGGCTGAAGCAAGATGTGACTGACAGGAAACATTAACTGGTAAGAAAAATGCCCCCTTAACCTTCTCCTGCAACATCTGTGCTTAACGCAAAGAAGCCTTAACCCACTGTTTTGTCTAGTCAGGCTAATTCTAAAACTCAAGCCTTCTACTGGTCATGAGTCTCCATTAAGTCTAAATAATTGTTCCTAAAACAACTTGATTTAACAATGCCCACATTAGATTTTATTTTTGTTTTTGAGATAGCCTTTCACTGTGTCGCTTAAAGTGACCTGAAACTCGCTATCTTCGTGCTTCAGCCTGGGATTATAACCATGCCCAGCCATACTGGCAAAATTTAAACTGGATCCTCCCTACAGAATACTTTCACATTGATTTTATTGGAAAGGTTAACCAGGGCTGGAGAGATTGTCAGCAATGAAGAGCATTTGTGGTTCTTCCAGAAGACCTGGGTTTGATTCCCAGCACCCACATGATGGCTCACAACAGTTCCAGTGGATCTGACACCCTATTCTGATCTCCAATGGACACAAAAACCACAGCTCTCATCTTAAAGGAATCAGAGATTTATTCTGGAGTCATTTTGGATGACCATGGCCTGGGAGCACAGATTTAGGTTACCCCAAATTCCATATTCCAATATGGAAACAGTTTCATAAAGTTTGTATAGTTTTCCAGAATAAAGAACATCAAGAATCAAAGCATGTTTAAAATGTATAGGAACTAAGCCACAGAGAAAAGGGTCCTGTAGTCAGACTGATGATTATCTTAAATATCACTATAGAACCTTCATCCAACAACAGATGGGAACAGAGGCAATGACCCACATCGGAGCTTAAGAAAGGGAGGAGTCACAGACCCATGAAATTCTCCCCCTAGCCAAATGGTGCCAGCAGCCGGCTTACCTGCTAACAGGTGACTGCACTCCCATACCAGCTTGACTGTCCCCTGGCACCCAAGCCACCTGTCACCGGGCAGGTGGTCAGGCAGAGGGACTGTCACCCGGCAGGTGGTCAGGCAGAGGGACTGTCACCGGGCAGATGGTCAGGCAGAGGGACTGTCACCAGGCAGGTGGTCAGGCAGAGGGACTGTCACCGGGCAGGTGGTCAGGCAGAGGGACTGTCACCGGGCAGGTGGTCAGGCAGAGGGACTGTCACCGGGCAGATGGTCAGGCAGAGGGACTGTCACCGGGCAGGTGGTCAGGCAGAGGGACTGTCACCGGGCAGATGGTCAGGCAGAGGGACTGTCACCGGGCAGATGGTCAGGCAGAGGGACTGTCACCAGGCAGGTGGTCAGGCAGAGGGACTGTCACCTGGCAGGTGGTCAGGCAGAGGGACTGTCACCTGGCAGGTGGTCAGGCAGAGGGACTGTCACCTGGCAGGTGGTCAGGCAGAGGGACTGTCACCGGGCAGGTGGTCAGGCAGAGGGACTGTCACCGGGCAGGTGGTCAGGCAGAGGGACTGTCACCGGGCAGGTGGTCTGGCAAAGGGACTGTCACCTGGCAGGTGGTCAGGCAGAGGTATACACAAAGGCTGCGTACTGTACACGTACAAGGCTGTGGCGGCCTTTGTGCAAGGGTTGCTCTAGCAGGATTTTTGGTATTTCTTGCTTTAGGGCACACAACCTTGACATGTTTCTGTCATAACCAACCAAATTTCTTTATTGACTTATCCATTGGTAACAAATAGACTTAAGTGATTCTGTTTTTTGTTTTTCTTTTTTGACACCAGATACAGAAAAGCTGGGGTTTCCTAGCACAGTTCAGCAGGGTAAGGACATTCCTAACACTGGGATGGGAACCAGATTCCATGTCTGCTGTCTCAGTCCAGCCCTGGGATTGGAGGCTTCCATCAAACTCCAAGGAAAACCCAGGACTCAGAGCTAAGATCAGGACATAAAGCTGTCTGGATGAAGCTGACTGAGCAGGCTTCTCTGCCTCTGGACAGAAGAGAAATCCTTCTGAGGTGATAGTGATTCGGGTGTGGAGACAAGTGTAGTGTGGGAAGAAACTGGGAACTCCAGAACCAGTTTGGGGGAGTTGGAATTTCCAAGCAGAGCAGAGAGAATACAGGGGACTTTGTGCTGAGGGTAGCTTCAGGCTCGGCTTCCTCTGAGTGTTTCTGGTAATGTGGGCTAGCCTAACTTTGGACAGATTCCACATCTCTAGGGAAGTTGCTGGTTTGCCTGTGCCAACCTGGGTTAATTTTCTACATACTGGATTTTTCAGATGTTTATGATTAAAAAGTTGAACTTTTTCTATCTTTTAGACATTTGACACCCCCATGTGTCCTTTTAGACACTCAGAATTGCTGACCATTACAAAGGCTGTGTACTGATTAGACAACAAAGGCGACATGTATTCTTGGCCGGAGCAGAAGTGGAATAAGTTCTTTGTCCGTGTTGATCTGGGGACAATGGCTGTAGAGTAAAGAGGAAGGGAGCTCTAGACTAATGAAGAGGTGGAATTCCATGTCTCTGGGAAGGTAGAGGCCTTGCAGGATTTGGCATGTCACTGCCTTTTGCTTGTTGTACAGTTCTTTTGTCACCATGGCAATGCCAGCTGTCTTGGGGATGGGTGGGGGTATCAGTAGAATGCAGATTACAGTGAAGGTAGAGACAGTCTGGTGAACATTCTGATGGCCTCCTTTAGACTCAGCTTGTCTCAGCCAGCCCACCTAAACTAATGCCGCCTTAGGAAGCAGAAAGTACGAATAATCTAGGACCTTATGCTATCTCAGCAAGTTTACTCTCTCAGACCTATGATTTCTCTGAATGAACATATAGATTTATAAAACATACCAACCATGCTCATTGTTTCAGTAATTTAGAGGAGAAAGCTTCATTCACAGTCTTAGTGTTGGGCTGGTATAACAGCTTAGAACTGGAGCGTTCCTGTGTTGGCTTTGTCACCAGCTGGCGACACTATTGGGAGGTTGTAGTTTTTTAGGAGGTAGGAGACAGTGGTTGACTATACTAGCTCTCTAATCTGTTCCTTTCTCTTTCTATTTTTGGACCCAGCAGTTTACACTGCCACTCGTTGCTGGTGCATTAGCGGCATCGCTGTTATGAAGGCTACAAAGCACCCTGTGTTTGGATCTAGATGTACAATAACCAGAGCTGCCCCACCATAGCAGTCTCCCTGCCACAGGACACATTGAAATCTCTGGAACTGTGCACCAAGGTCACTCTCCTCCTCGCATGTTGGTAGAAGCTGAAAAGAAACCTATCTCTGAAGTTCTAGATGTCTGAAAGAGAAGTCTAGAAACATTGATCTCAGAATCCGGGTAAGTAAAAGAGAAAAAGAAAACTGTGGACACCTCCATTAGGTTTTGAAAGGTAAAGAAGGAACATTTGTTCGTTGTCCTTTTTCTTATGACAATTTTTTGCAAAGACTGCTTTATTGGTGGCAGTTAGTGCTCATCAATAAATACCGGTGCCCACAGAAGAGCTCGTTCATCAGATTCTGGTCCATCGAGCACCGGATGAAACTGAGCCACATGAAGACTGGGGTGATGAAGTCAGTTCTGCTTCCTGGGCCAAGAAGATGAAGCCACAGCTAACTGATCAATGGCTTACAGTGTTCCATGGACTGTCTAAAGACTGGGATGATGAAATCAGTTCTTCTTCTTGGGTAATGAAGATGAAGCCAGAGCTAACTGATCAATGGCATACAGCATTCCACGAACTGTCTAAAGACTAGGATGATGCCGTCAGTTCTGCATCTTGGGTAATGAAGATGAAGGAAGAGCTAATTGATCAGTCACATACGGTGTTCCATGATCTGTCAGAGCCGCTGTGAGCCTGCAGAGGAGGACATCAGGTGCCCCACTCTTCAGATGCACTAAGATCCCATTATTCTCCTGAAACAACTTTTGTTTCTCTAGAACTTTGCTTTCAAAATGCCTTCGTGAAGTAGTGCTGATGGTTCTTTGGGGAGTCTGATCTCTGGATGGCCAGTAGATTCCGCAACTTCTTTTTTTTAATGTTTATTTTTTTATTATGTATATAATATTCTGTCTGTGTGTGTGTGTGTGCAGGCCAGAAGAGGGCACCAGACCTCATTATAGATGGTTGTGAGCCACCATGTGGTTGCCGGGAATTGAACTCAGGACCTTTGGAAAAGCAGGCAATGCTCTTAACCACTGAGCCATCTCTCCAGCCCCGATTCCACAACTTCTTGACTCAATTGCTGACCATCGTATAATACAACTGAACACCAAAATTGGAGACCACTAAGCCAGAAATGATAACATTGCCTTTTTTATTTCATTAAGTTTTTAAAAGGATATAAAACTGGATTTTGTTATGACTTTTTAATGCATGAGTATCATTATACTCTTTGCTAATATTTGCTTCTCATAACCCTTGGCTCCTGAGTGTTGAAAATTTCCATTTCTCCTTAGAACTATGCATTAATCGTAAGAGTCAACAAAGCCTCTTCTAACTGAATATCTGCACTGTCCTCCTAGGGATCTGGCTAGTTAGAGAGAAACACTGGGGATTGAACTCTGAGAAGGATATGTTTTGCAGGGGATTGTGACACTGTCCAAGATCCTGGGGTCTCCCTCTGGGGCCGGAGGAGGATGACCATGGGGGAAGAATATGTCATTTTCCTCTGTGTACCTCATGGAGGAGGAGATGTGATCAAGAAGTCCAGGAACTCATATCACCAATTATTAAACCTCTCACATGCCTCAACTAGTGGGCTCACACGTCACACCCCACCTCACATAGAATTTTACTCTGTCAAACCTGATTTGCAAACAAGACAAAAGTTACAATCAATGGCAGGGTCAAGCTGAACAGCGAGAGAGTCTCAGAGTTCCTTCTTCATCTGCCCAGCTGGGCACAATTCTTGGGGACACCTGTGGGCCTCCACAAGGAACAAAGGCCTGAGATCAGCAAAGGCTCTGGTGTTTGTGACCATCCTCAGAAGAAGACCTCTATAGCACCTGGACAGGCATTGGACTAGACCCTACGCCAGGCTAGCTAATACTTGGCTCTAAACATTGTTACCTACCTTTTCCTAGTTCTCAATGAACCCATGCCATCTGCTTAGCTCCTTTGGGTAATGGAAAACGGCACCTCCACTCCTTGTCTTAGTATTCGTTCAGACATGAATTGGAGTCAGCTCCTGGGGTGGTTACTATTCTTCAGTTGTTCGTGAACAGTTCAGACCTCACTGTGGCTGTAACTGGAACACGAGGCCCTGGAATCCAGTGTGGCCCCACTAGGGAAGGTAGAGAAGACCTACATAGTGGCCTCTCCCCTAGGATTATCTTTGCACGTGTGTGTTTTTATGGATGTATGTGGTGTATACTCACATTCATGGACTTACAACATACTACATGTGTATGTTTGGTTAGACTCCAGATAGATGACAGATATCACTCCCTGATTAGTCCCGGTTTTAATTTTGAGATAGGATATCTCTGTGAACTTGAAGAGGTGAACTTGACTAGTTTGGTTGGTCAGTAGGTTGTAGTAATCTATGTTCCTCTACTCCTGCTTCACCAACCTCCATGGTTGGCACCTCCCCTGAATTTTGAAAGTGTCTCCTAATCCCAAAACTGTTACAGACACAAGTTTGGCCTCTTTGGTAAGCTTTTTAGGTCTTATTGTGATTTTAGAGTACTCTAAATGCTTTTCTTATTTCCTGATGAAATCTGTTTAATGTGAAATTGCCCTTTTACACTGTGAAACTTTGCAGCATTTGGCCTGCTGACAATATTTTGGTAGCAGCTGCTTCTCAAATCCTAAATGTTCTTCAGACAGCTCTCTACATGTTTACTGGCAGCTGTGGCTCCTTGGTTTCCGAGTCTGTAAACCTGGACTAACCTGGTCTGCCCCAAGCTCTCAGCATGCTCTGGTCTGGGTCTCCAGGTTTTGCCTCAACTCTCCTGGCACAATTTCTACCAACCACATGGAATTACGGCAGTCTGCGGTACCAAAGAACCTTCCTACTGCTCTAAACACGTGGTGTGACATGATTTGAGGTCTCTTGTTTGTTTCACTGCTGCCTGGCAGCTCAGACTCAAAATAATTACACAAAAACTTTATTAATTAAATCACTGCTTGGTCCATTAGCTCTAGCTTCTTATTGGCTAACTCTTACAGATTAATTTAACCCATCTTCCATTAATCTGTGTATTGCCACATGGCAGTGGCTTACTGGCAATATTTTGGCATATCTGTCTCTGGTGGTGGCTCCATGGCTCCTCCTCACTCCCCTTTCTTCCTCCCAGCATTCCTTTTAATTTTTTTCCTCCTAGCTCTGTTTATACTATCAGTACAAGCCAGTTTTCTTTATTCATTAATGGAAACCACAGCATACAGAGGGAAATCTCACATCAGTGTGACTTTAACACAGTATCTCTGTGCACACATGAATGCAGGTTCCCCACACAGCCTCTCCTCTGCACTCTCTTGGAAGATCTGAACTAGCCTTAACATTGGAGTATGTGGACCTGGCCTCAGAGAACACAGTACAAGAGGAGACTGTCTCTGGCTCTCCCTGCAGCTTCTCCACATAACATCTTGGACACCTACCCATGTTTCTGAACATGGAACTTTTGAGAAAAAATGTACCCATGTTGTTATTTGCTTTGTGACAGAAGTTTGTGTCCACTCTTGTTTTAAACATCCCCCCATCAAAGTCCCTGAAAATGTACTTCTGCCCTCAAAGGGAGCACATTTGGGACAGGCACACCTGCTGTCCACCTCTGGCTGGAAAGACTGGTAGAAATGATTATAAAGGAACTGATGGTGATCGTGGTATTAAAAGCCCAGTCCTCTGAGCGGATGGGGCTGTGTGCACCAGAGAGTTAAATAAGAAAGTTAAGGGCTCTATTCTATTTAGATTCTAACCATTGGAGGCCTGAGTAACTTTGCCGTGCCCAGTGTGGGGCATGAGCATTACAAGTGGGAACATTGATGGATCTGACTGACTGGACTAGCCTGTGAATGGTGCTGAGTTTGAGAGAAAGGGAAACCAGGTTTGTTTTTAAAGGCTTGTTCACTTGAAGACAAACGTGACAGGACTTGAGTTGAGAAATAATTTCCATGACAGACGGCCAAAGTAGATACGCTTGGGAGCTTCTGATGACTTTCTGCCTGGAATGTCTGCTCAAGAGAAGGGGTGAAGACAGGGGGATGGTGGTGATCCCCATGACACCTGCTGCTGCAGAAAAGATGTCAACAGCTCCCTGGATAAGGTGGCCAAGGCTGCTTGCAGGGGAGGGCTGTGCAGGGCAACTGGAGGTCCTGTGTTGAACTGCAGGTCTGTTGTGCCCTCACTGATGGCAGAGCGGACGGACATTGGTGGATGCTGGGTCAGTGTGTGTTGACTCATGGGAACTCCCCAAATTACCAAGGCAACAGAAGCAGTGTGTAGATACAGAAACAGAGCTGTGGAGGTGAAAAGGAGCCAGCTAGCCCCAGCAATGGATAGCTGTCCCTGACTGTGAGCGTTCCTTCCCAACAAGAGAACATACCCGGTGTGCGGGTCATTCCTGGAACTCAAGGGCCCCTTTAAAACCCAGGTGCAGCCAGTGGGGAAACAGTGGCAACGGAGCCAGCTTGGATCCTGTCACATCTGGGAAGACTGCTCAAGCAGAGGGCAAGACAGGCATGAGAGCAGGCTTCCTTCTTGGTTCTGGACAAAGCCACGCAGTTTAAGCCCTTCATTCCAGGCTCAGTGGGGTAGAGATACAAGGCATCCCTGAGTCAGTGCGCCATGGTAAGAAAGCCATATGCGCTTGGAGAATGACGGTGGGTGGGAGAGGGTTAAATAACAAACAACATGGTAGCCCTCATCCATGAGACACTGTTCCCAATGTTCCTCGTGAGGAAACACGTAATAAAAACAATGGGAAGAAAGGTCATACTGTATTCGAACCCATTAACATTTTTTTTGCTATCTCATTAACTGCTAAATCCCAAGACCAACTGAAACTGTTTTTCCTTAGGTAGAAGGTTTCATTATATAATGTGAACATGAGACCGTCTTACAGATCTGTAACAGCATCTAGGAAAACTGTAAAAACAGAAGTTCAATAATTTGAACCTAGGAACATCATAACGTGTCTGATATCCCAGAACCTAGAGGCAGAGGCAGGAAGATCACTGCAAGTTTGAGCCAGCCTGGTATACATAG
The DNA here is from genome assembly GCF_037038515.1 of Microtus pennsylvanicus. Taxonomy (NCBI): domain Eukaryota; kingdom Metazoa; phylum Chordata; class Mammalia; order Rodentia; family Cricetidae; genus Microtus; species Microtus pennsylvanicus. The sequence continues at coordinate 62,569,126 of NC_134586.1, forward strand.
TGATTTCTAGGCTAGTCTGGAGTACAAAGTGAGATCCTGTCTCAAAAACGTAAGAACTTGAAAGAAGGTACCTATATGGGTATAAAACATGATTCCCAGGCGTCATAAGGCTGTTGGGTCAAAGCCTCATTGTGAGATGTGGTTTGCCTCCTCCTAGGTGCCAGGGAAGCACCTGTGTCCTCAGTGTGTGGCCACGGCTGCTGGCTGCACGGGAAATACACTGCTGTGCGTTGAATTCCCTCTCAAGCGGTAGGCACTGACAGAGCTGGAAAGGGCTACCTGGGCCGCTGAAGGAAGAAGTGTTACCAACAGAGCCGGATTGTCACACACAATACCTCTCTGGTCAGACTGAAGGCCTTCCACAGAGGAGAAACTCGTGTTTGGTGCTGTAAGTGGTCAAACATCTACGGGGAAGCAGCTCCTAGTACTGTTTTCTCAAATGGGTGTCACGTGCCCGACAAAGTGCCTTCTGAACATTTGTGTTTACACCCACAGACTGCGACTGCTCACCAGGACAGTAGACATGTCTTTTTCACAATGGGCAGCAGTTCTACAGGGATTCCTGCCTGGTTAAACTGTGGAAAATAAGCATCCAGTGCTGTGGGCTTGAGTGTTAGAACTGATATCATTCCATCCATGGCCTGGGGGACACTGAGGAAGAAGCTTAAGCACCGGAAGCGGGTGAGGAGTGTAGTGGAGCTATCTCTTCCAGACGGAAGCATTTCCGTGTGGAAGAAAAGGGGAGGCTCATGGACTCCTAAGAGAGCTTGAAGGTTCAGAAGGCCATCTCTAATGTTCACAATTGCCAAGGTGATGGACTCTTGGGGACGCTGTAGCCTGCTAGTTGTGCAAGACATTCCCGGGGAAACATGCCCACCAGTCATTGTCCTTGTCAGTGTTGATTTTGAGTATGCAGCTGCCCAAGCACCCATGGTGTTAGAAGCAAAGCCAGTGAGCGCATTGGCTCATCAGATAGCATGGAAGGAATCGTTTCTTTCAGCTATCATGTTCAGCTATGGTGAAAGATGTCACTACATGTGTGCACAGGAAGCTTCACATCAGCAGCGGTGCCCTGATCCTGGCTGGAACGGCAAGAGCTGTCCTCCAGTATTCAACTCTCCATCATCTCACTATGGAAGTTTACGCCTTGCTGACCTTCCCATAGCTGCCCTTTGGTCCCCACTATCCGGGGCCCATGTGCATCCTAAATGTTTAAGAGTTCTCCCTTGCTATTGGGTATGTGTTTCAAAGAATAGGGACCATTAGACCATGCCTGGTGCCCATGGAGGAGAGAGCACCAGATGCCCTGAACTGGAGTTAATGGTGGTAATCCACTGTGTCCATACTGGGAATTGAACCCAGGGCTTCTGCAGGAACAGCCAGTGCTCTTAACCACATAGCCAATCTCTCTAGGCCCATCTTTCCATGATTTTGGAGCTGTTTGTGGAAAACCTGGTCTCACTGCATGAGGAAAGCAGGAGACACTTGAGGGAGCAAGTCCTAAGCATCCCCGACACAGGGCTATCTGGAGAGGCCCACGGTTGCATGTGAAGCATCAACAAGTTCCTTGGTTTGGGCAGTGGCCTGGGTGGAATGACTCGGGAGCAGATGTGGATGGCTGAGTTGTCAGAGGAGCCTAGGGGGGCTGGCCAGAGGGAGATGGACCTCAAGAGGAACTGTGGGATTGTTGTAGGCAATGAAAGGCAGAGCACTGTACAGGAGGCCCAGAGTAGGGGGCCACAGTCACAGATGATACATGACTTGGGATTGGAACCACTCCATGTGGCTATGAATGGGCCTGTGACAAGGCCAGTTGGCAGGATGACAATCACCCGTCAAATCCCTTGGAACGAAATGACAGGCTGAACAGTAGCCCTGGATCTTCCTGAATGTCACAAGTGATTGTATGAGGGAAACCTGGACAACTGTGTCCAGCAGGACTCTCGGAGCTGGGGAAATGCAACTAGGGACTCCAGACAGCTAGGGTGGTAGAGATGAAAGACACAGAATCTGGACGGAAACACATTCTATTCGCCAGAGTGCTGGAGACTTGTGTGAAGGAAAGATCAGGCCTATGGCACCTGTTTCTTGAGCCCCCAGTTCTTGCCATGCATGATGGGTGCAGCTAAGTTGCAAGAAGTGGTAGGAGTGAAATTGCTCTCCAACCACACTGCCTCTTTCTGGATCCACAAAAACACTCCACGCATGGCCTGCAGAGACTCACACGGTCCATAGATTGAAGCTAGCCAGTGCCAGTGGCAACTACACAGGCTAGTCAGGCCACGTAAGTTACCCAACTGAATCACTGGCCACCACAGCCCTTCTCTAGGAAGGAAAATAGAGCACAAAGGAAATAGAGCACTTCCTTGCCTTAGTTCTTTATCTACAGCAAACAGAGAGGAATACAATGAAAATGACAAAGGAATTTTGTGATTTGTCCACTGCAATATCAGGGCTGTTTGTTCCACAGCACAGTGAGCTGGACTGACAGACACACAGAGGAAGAAGGTCACAGCTCATGTTCGGGAACAGAAGGGAATGAGTATGTGAAACAAATTACAGAGAGATCCAGGAGCCACAGGAGTGTGTCCATAAAATATTCACGTGTCTTCTGGAAGCCCATGCTGTAGTAAAGGGTCACAGCACCTTGCTGGATGGCACCTGTTCCAAGGACAACATCACTGTAACCCTGGTCCCGTGCAAACTGGAGGACAGTTCTGACCAGTGCTTTCGCTATCCCCTGTCCACGATGCTGTGAGGACACAGACAGGCGAAAGAGCTCCAGCTGCTTCCTCCCTAATGGGGGATCCTTGACTGGTAGACCACCCACGATGCCCACCACCTCTCCCCCAGACTCAGCCACCCAGAAGCAGGAACCACGTGCATTCAGGTAGAACTTGGGGATGTCAGCCATGTCTGTGTGCAAACTGTTGGACACATACTTGTTCCAGGCATGACTGACAAGGAACCAAAAGAATAGAAGCATGAAGAAGATGCATATAACAGCCAGGAGCCAGGAGTCAGACAGCAGGACTATGGCAAGAGGCACCCCAACTAAGACCAGGAGGGTTCTGGGCAGTGTCAGCAGGTGGCGGAAGGAGGCAGGGATGTGCTCCTTCAAGCCCCTGGAGAACAAATCCACGACTTTTTCATAGTCTCTCTCCTGGAACTGGCGGATGTGAAAAGAAGCCATTGGAGAACTTCGTCTCAAATCTCAGCATCCACAAGACATATCCCGGTCTGCTTGCACTGCTTCCTTACAGCCCTACAGGAGTCAGAGAGAGCCTCGTGAGTTTCCCCAACCTCCACTCACCACCCAGATCCCAGCCTCCAGACTCACAGGTGCACATTGCCACTGCCACCGAGGAGGAAACAGAACACCAACAGTGGGAGATAGCATTAGTTTCCAGAACATTGCACCCCTGACCCTTCCAGTGCCAAGTCATGTGAACCTAGGCATGCCAACCTCTCTGAGGCTGTGTACACTCATCTGTGGATCAGTGTAAAGCAATACCTGGTGTCTAGGGTAATTTTGAGGACAGCAAGCTTGATACAGCACAGGCAATTGCGGTCTCCTTTCCACTTCTCCAGTCTTCAGTACATTGAGATGGTTCCCCATGGAAGGAAGATGGGGTGTCCCCAACTGTGTTTTCTCTTCAGGATTTATGGTTTCAGAACCCCATGTTCCCAATGGCAGTTGTCAGCAAGTATTTCCTTAGTTAGAAATATCTAATCCACGAAATAGCAAAGGCCAAGCCCCAAAGCTAGTGACTCTTGAACACCCAAGAAGGATATGGGCCTTAGAGTGAGAGACACCGACTTTGCCTCTCTGTCCTCTTAGCTGCCTCCACATCAGAGTGTCCAGGATGACATCCGGAACCTGCCAGGGTCTGTCCCACTCTGGGGAACAGAGCTGGGCTGGTGCCCTATAGGCAGGCTCTTGGATAATCATAAACCAGAGGTCCAAAAGCTGGAATGGGACAGAGGAGAGAGCCTGGTCCCTTCACTGTGTATTTCCTCACAGCTTTAGCACAGAGAAGCAAGCCCTGGGATGGTCCTTACCCTTATGGAAGTCTGCTATCTCTCTTCCTGATTTCTTCATGTTATACCATCTCTCACCCAGGATGCTTGATCTTGTCTCAAGCCCAAGACACTGCTGTTAGGAGAACCATGGGACAGTGTAACTACCCTTGGACTCACTTGGGTAGAAGTCTCATTGGCTGGCACCTGCATGTTTGATAATCATAAACCCGGGGTGAAGAAGCTGGGTTATTACAAGGCAGGGCCCAAAGTCCAGCTAATTTTGTGATTCCCACTGAATTAACCTGGAAAGGAAGGGGGACTCTAGATGACTCAGGCTTCCTTACCCTCATGGTAAGCTGCCACCCATCTCCTTGTCCCTTTCAACCTATAACCTTTGTCCTGTCTCACTTGTCCTCACTGATGCCACCTTGGTCTCTACAAGTTCCTCCTAGGAGGAACTAGAAACTGAACCACTCATTTTGACCTCACTTGTCACAAGCAAGAATCCAGGTCTAAGGGCTCGGGAACAAGAGCCTCATTACAGAGTGTCTCCCTCCAAGCTCTGCCTGCTCCTTGACAGAGGGTCTGGGTGGTCCTCACTGACTTCTGCCCCTTTCTTACCAACAGGCTCTCACTCAATCATCCATCTTTTTAGGGACATCAGGGTGGGATGCTGTGAGACAATGATCTTGTTCCCTGTAAAGATTTCTCACTTGTATTGGTTTAATAAAATGCTGGTTGGCCATCAGCCAGGCAGGAATATAGGTGGGGTGACAAGAATAGGAGAATTCTGGGAAGAGGAAAGGCTCAGTCTACAGTCATCACCCAGACCAAGAGGAAGCAAGATGAGCATGCTCACTGATGAAAGGTACCAAGCCCATGGCTAACACAGACAGGAATTATGGGTTAATGTAAGATGTAAGAGTTTGTTAATGAAAAGTCTGAGCAACTAGGCTAACCAGTTTATAATTAATGTAGGCCTCTGTGTGTTTTTTGGGGACTGAGTGGCTGTGGGACTGGATGGGACAGAATCTTCTCTCAACAGTGGTAGACCTGGACGAAGGATATTTGCATGAACTCTAGGGATTGCTTCCAGGTGAAGCATCACACACCATCCCCACCCCTGCTGACACACAGCAGTTTCAAATGTAGACTGTATAGAGGTGCTGTACAAGTAAGGATTTCAGATATTTAATGTGCAAGTTAAAAAGTTCCAACAACTGGGGGCTATTCTCATTCAAACCAATCACATTTGATGATTTTTTTGTTTTGTCTTAAAGGAAATTAAGGTTTATTAGGGAAAAAAAACAACCAGAAAACGAGGTCAGGCTGAAGGACAGGAGCTTGTGTGCTTTCCCTTCCATCTATGCGCACTGTGCTCACTGCGGGTTTCTCAAAACCCAGTAGTCTAACTCCCAGGTGACTTGAATGTGTGTTGGACTATGGACTTTTCTGCTGTTCTGAGTGCAGGGTGAACCTTCTTCTACCAATGCTCTCCTGACACAAGGCTGTAGCCTCCTAGTTTCCCTCTGATTCAGCTGCTCAGTTCAAGTTCACCTGTATTTTCTGAGGACAGGAAGTGTGGATCTGCCATTAAGAGCCAGTTCCTTGCCATCTTGAAAAGGTTCAGTCCCAGGGACACCAGGTTGATGGAGATTCAAGCCATTGCAATCTCAGGTAGCTGGTACTCCAAAGACACTGATGACTTCTAATAATGGGATTACTAGTGACTCTCAGGGATGTTTATGGTGGCAAGAGCATACACACTCCACAAGGATGGAGCTCCTCAGGGAGGACAAGGGCCAAAGCAGCCCAATGCAGAAGGGGTGGTACCACCAAGGCCCCCAGAGACCTACCATCATAATTCAAGGTTCGTACCTGAAACAGGGTATGGACCACTACTTGTCCAATAACCTAAGCACCCCAAGAGATAAAGGACCCCGGGAACTCAGGAAACCTACATAGAGATGTAGATGTAAGATATACTGGAACCCCAAAAGAACGAGAGATTACAATGCATTAAAGGGTACAAACACCCTGATAGGGATGAAGGACCTCTGTGTATGCAGGACTGAGGGGTGAGTCATGGGTGCACATCACCTACTCTAAGCGCCACAGTACTGTTCGAGAGCCGGGCAAGGACCTAGAGATTGAAACACACAGAGAGAGACACGGGTAACGCCAAGAATGCCCTATTATTGTGTTCCAAAGCAGCTTATATAGGGTCTCCTTGACTAATATCCACACCCTAACTCTCAGCTATAATCCCACCAGAAACCACTCCCCTGCCATCAGGTACTCCTCAGGGTCTCGTGCCCAGAGCAGCTGCAAAACAAGTTGTTTGCTCAGAGCAGCTGCAAGCATAGGAAAACAAGCTGTTTACTCTGACAGGCAGAGAGTCACAGGAAATTCAGGGTCTGGGGTCCACAGTCCCCGACAGGTGGGCTCTAGCCACCATGAGGGTAACAGTGGAGATACCATGGGGGTGTGCAGAAGACCCAGAGGCTTACAGTGGAGACAGAGACTGTATAAAGTAGGTAAGGAGGGCTGCAGAGACGGCTCCGTGGTTAAGATGCTGGCTCCTTCGACCTCCGTGGGGGCTTTATTCACACGGCACATAGGCACACATACACGGCACACAGGCACACATACAGGCAAAGCACCCACACACAGAAAATCATATATTTCTTTTTTTTTTTTTGGTTTTTCGAGACAGGGTTTCTCTGTGGTTTTGGAGCCTGTCCTGGAACTAGCTCTTGTAGACCAGGCTGGTCTCGAACTCACAGAGATCCGCCTGCCTCTGCCTCCCGAGTGCTGGGATTAAAGGCGTGCGCCACCACCGCCCGGCTCATATATTTCTTTATAAAGTGAATTTTCAAGGATGATGAGGCTCCAGAGTTTGTGTTTTGAGGGTTCTGTTCCCTTCCTATCCTGTTCAGCTGATTATGGGATGGACAGTTAATAGAATTCTAATTTTATCCTGACTTCCACAGATACCTTCCTGGTAGATTATGATGCTCAGACAGGTCCTGAGATAGAGGCAACAGAGGCCTCTGTCTCTCCTTCTGGTCTGCACTAAACATCCCACCCGTGAGCCCTAGCATCCCTTCCTCACTCTCACCATGCGGCCACCCTGTTCCAAGTTCAAACTGACAGCAGTGTCTACAGTAAGAAGTGGTGGGAAGGTCTAGACTAGGAGGGCCCTTCCTCTCGCGCGTGGTGTTAGAATGACAAGCAGAGGCTGCGTCTCCAAACACAAGTCTAGTGCAGTGGGGACTCACAGAGCATTGCAATGGTGTGTGTGTGTGTGTGTGTGTGTGTGTGTGTGTGTGTGTGTTACGGCACACACTGCCTGCTTTCCAATGGCTGCTGGAAATTGAGAAGGAGGACTACATAACACTCTTACATAACCTTTCTTGGCAACAAAGATGAAAATTGAGATGGATCAAGGATTAGCATCCAGAACAGTACCACACCCACAGTGAACTACGTAGAGGCAGTACCAGATTAAGGTGATCTTTTGGCAAGATGTAGCTCTAGTTGAGTCTCTGCTGCGTATTACTAGCTTGGGGACACATATCTCTTCTATGCAACCAACCAGCTTTCTTTGCTGAAGCATCATCTGGTGAGGAATTGCCCGAAGTGAGTCTGGGTAGATTGGGACAACTCACACAGAGGCTCTGGGGTTTGCCAGCCCGTCTGTGTCTTTGGAGTTCAGTGGAGTAGAGAACATTCAGTGGTGTGGGCTGTGGCTTTAGTGCTTGTCCTGTCTGGCCCTTGGTCTCAGTTCCTAGAGTGGAAGCTTCCAGACAAACTCCATCCAGGATTGGGACAGCATCCATCTGGAAGAAGCTAGCTTGACTGGCTTCCTGCCTCATGGGAGCTGATGAATTCTTCCTGGTCTTTGTTTCTAATGCTCTGGAGTTGAAGTCAAGTGTGCACTGGGGAGAACAGAAGTCCCACATAGCCAGCCCTGGGGAGTTTGGAACATCCAAGCATAGCAGAGAGAGTACAAAGATCTTGTACTTTCTTACTGCTGAGAGCAGCCGTACCGCCCCCCCCCACTCTGCTGAGTGCTGAAGTCCACAGTTCATATCTTCAGGTTGTTATGGACTCACCCAACCCTAGCAGATTCCACATCTCTAGTGAAGTTGTTATGTCAAATTTTGAGGTTCATTTTCTCTGTCAATCTTTGAGGTCTGTGATACTAAAAAGGCTAAATCCTGTAGTAATAAGGGTGGTGGGGCTGCGTCCCCAGCAACCCGGCTGCCTGCTCGGCTAGCTTTACCTGAAATAACAACACACAAACTGTATTCATTTAATCACTGCTTGGCCCATTAGCTCTAGCCCTTACTGGCTAATTCTGATATCCCGATCAACCCATTTTTAATAAACTGTAGCACCAGTCTTACCGGGAAGATTCTAGCCTAAGTCCATCCTGGGTCAGAGCTTCATGCGTGCATCTTCCCTGGATCGGGGAGCATGGCGTCTCTCTGAGGCGTCTGCTCCCGAGAGGAGAGCTGTTGAGTCTGAGCTCACTTCCTTTTCCTCCCAGCATTCTATTCTGTTTACTCCACCTACCTATGTTCTAACCAATAAAATGGGCCAAGGCAGTTCCTTTATTAGCCAATGACCTTCCTCCATCAAAATCCTTTTGATCTTTTACTGATTTTGACCCCCAAATAGGTGGAGTTTTTTGTTTGTTTGTTTGTTTTTCTTCTTGGAATTGTGGAACAGCTGTGTGTTCAAGCTAAGGAGACTTGTATTCTGAGCATGTGCCCTTCTGAGAAATCCTATTTGATTTCCTGTTTATAGTTTGATGGTAGGACCTAGGTGGCCTATGCCTCAGGCCACACAGCCAAAGGGAATGCTGAGGGTGGAGCTTCGAGTGGGAAGAGGTGTTACACTGTAACCCATCAGGGGTCATATCCTAGTTCTACCTCTGGGGAATATCTTCAGCTCTTGGTCTCCTTTCCTACAGTTGGGGAAGCCACACCCCACCCCCAACCCTGCTCTGGGTTCTCTTTCCCAATCCCCAAGAACTTTGCACACACGGGTTTGGTCTCTTTGACTTTTTTAAGTCTTATTGTGACTTTAGACCTATTTAAATGCCCTTATTTCTTGGTGAAATGTATTTAACATAAAATTAACCTTTTACACTGTGAAAACTTGCAGCTGCTGACAACGTTTTGGTGGTAGATATTTCTCAAATGCTAAATGTTCCCAGGACAGGTCTCAACCTGTGTTCTGACAGCTGTGGCTCCTTGGTTCCTGTCTCTGTAAACCTGGGATAACCTGGGCTACCCCCAAGCTCTCAGCATGGGCGGGTCTGGACCTACAGGTTTTGTCTCAGCTCTCCCGGCACAATTCCTGCATACCACATTCTGAGTACCACAGTCTGAGGTACCACGGAACCTTCCTGCTGCTCTTTGCCCACCATGTGATCCAACAACAGTCTCCCCGTGCTTGTAGGGTGCTAGAGCTGCGCAGCAGAGGCTCCTTCTATCTGCTCTTCAGCTGGCACACTGGACTATAATTTGATACCAGACCTCTTCCAGGATGCGCCACCCCTACAACAACCTGGAAACTGATCTCATATTTCCAGAAAAACTTGAATCATGTTACTTGCCTTGGGCACTGAAGATACTTTGGATCCACTTCTGAGCTGAATAGACTTTAGGCAATATAGCAGGTGGTTGGGGAAAGAGGCTCTCAGGAACACAGGGCTAAATCTCCGTGATCGCCACGATGCAAGTATTTGTCTGGATTAAAGAGCTGACAATTCTCCTCTTTTAGCCTTGAAGAGTCCGTGCACCAGAGAGGCAGTCTTCACACTCGCCCAGCTCTAGGGACTATGAAGCTCGTTCCTTGGCCTCTGAAGTTCCCAGAGAACTTCACTGAGGATGAAGAGAAGGTCACTTTGTCCCAATCAACTCCCAGGAACATGCGAAGCTGTGATGGCCACCTTATACTTTAAGGCTCAGCAGCAGGGACGCTGCCATAGTCAGCGTCCCCTCCCAGGAGGGTCTTGCAGGTCTCCTGGTGTATATATATATAGTGAGTTCTAGGCTAGTCTGGAGTACAAAGTGAGATCTTTTCTCCAGAACTTCCCTTCCGACCAAAGATTCCTGGGATACGGGGGAGTCGCCTGCAGTAAGAAGTACTCAACTCATGGTGGCGCTCTTCCCAAAGAAGACGCTCTTCCTGCTCCTGCTCTGGGACGCTGGCGTGGGAAGAACTGTTTGTTTCCTTTCTTATTTTTCTCAGAAAATGCCTTTAATGCTACTTTTATTCCCAGACTAAGAATAGTCTTTAAGATTAAAATAGAGAAGTTATAAGAAAAAAAAAAATCAAGTTACTGATAGGGGTCCAGCAGGCCAGTAGTGACTTCACCTTCACAGCTTCCTGTAGAGAATGGGTAGGTGTTGTGCTGGGACATGACATCACCAACGGAAAAAGTTGGAACCAATAGGGAGTAGCTTAGAATCGCAGATGAGCCTGCAAGTGGACTTGCAGAAAGAAGGTTGCTAGGAAAATGTGATATGGATGATGAAAGAGTTGAACATTATTATAGACAAAGACCAGCTAGCAAATGAATGTGGCATTATGGTTTGGGAGACCACCGCAAAAGCAATATAAACAGCAAAAAGGTGTCCCTTACTTGAGCTGAAACTATCCTTCCAAAGACCCCTGTAAAAGAGTCCCAGAGTGAACATGTAGACAGAGCTGTGGACAGGGTGTGTCTAGATGTGTTATAGCCAAGTTCTTATCCACACCAGACCTGTAACAGTCATTCAACCCTGTTCTGCAGGTTGTGTAGGAATAATTGCAGGGACTAGGAGATGGCTCCGTGGATAAAGTGTTTGCCACGCAAAGTGTGAAGACGGGAGTTTGGATGCCTAGAATCCACGTGAAAGCAGAGCAAGCGTGCTGACTGACTAAAATGGGGTCAGGAACCCTCAGAGCAAGCTGACCAACCAGTACGGCCAAATTCATAGGTTCCAAGTTCAACCAGGCACTCTGCCTTGATAAATAAGAGTTAAAGAGATTGAGAAGGCTCATGTCAACTTCAAGCCTCACATGTATGCACACACATGTGCACCTGTGGCAAGCACATGCATACACATGCCAGGTGAGCTTTGATAGTTCACCTGTAATCCTGGTGAGTAGCAGAGATAGGCTCCCCAGGTTGAGCTAGCTAGTTGTACTCCCCAAACCAGCAAACTCCTGGTCCAAGTGACAGAGTCCGCCTCAACACACATGAGAGTGTTATGGAATAATCCTTTTGTACACTGTGAAGAAGTGACATTCTGGTTGGTTTAATAAAGAGCTGAACAGTCAATAACTAGAATTTCCAGGCATTGAAGATGCCGGGAAGAAGAAGAAGGACAGAGATGTGAGAAAACACGGAGGATGTAGAGCAAGCAGGATGGGCACTACAGAGATGTGGTACTAAAGCCACAAGGCAGGAAGTAAATTAATAGAAACGGGTTAATTTAAGGTATAAGATCTAATTAGAAAAAAATCTAAGCTATTGGCTGAGTTTTCCTAATTAATAATAAGTCTCTGTGTTTGGGAGCTGGCTAGCAGGACAGAGAGTAATTGAAGGAGACAGCTAATGATGTCAGCGTCTGGCCATGCGCATACGTGTGGATATGCATGTGTGCTTGGATGCACTAGACATACAAAAGTAAAACACAACACAGATGGCTCTGGATAAACTCCGGGGGTCACAAGATAAGCTAAAAAAGTCGTGATTCTGGGAAAGGGACTTGTGGGAAGGAGGGCAGTTTGACAGAAACTGAAGGAAAATAAAAGAGGGTAGGAGGAAAGAATAAACATAATAAACCACACACTTGCAAGAAAATTGTCGAGCTGGGTGGTGATGGCACACATCTTTAATCCCAGCTCTCGGGAGGTAGAGACAGGCAGATCTCTGTGAGTTTGAGGCCAACCTGGTCTACAGAGCGAGTTTCAGGACAGCCTCCAAAGCTACACAGAGAAACCCTATCTCAAAAAAAAAAGTCAAAAAATAAGTCTAATTAATTTAAAAAGCACAACATAAAACTAGAGCACAGGGGGCTGGAAAGATGAAAGATGACTCAGCAGTTATGATCCCTTGCTTCTGCAGACAACCCAAGTTTGGTTCCTAGCACCCACATGAGTGCTTATAACCATCTGTAACTTCACTTATAGGGACTCCAAAACTCTCGCAAAACTCCACAGACATTAGGCATGCCTGTGGTGTGTGTGTGTGTGTGTGTGTGTGTGTGTGTGTGTGTGTGTGTGTATAGTTCAGGCCACACGTTAAAACACATCAAATTTAAGAAGTAAGTTATAAAATTAAAATTTAAGGCATGCCCTTTTATGAACAGAAACAGAGGAGGAGTGGATGGGGAAGGGGCAGTGGGGAGACAGGGAGGGGATGGGAGGAGAGAAGGAAGGAGAACTTCGGTAGGGATGTAAAATAAATAAGTGCAATTTTTAAAAAGATAAAAATGAAGAATAAAGCAAATATGTTACTCAGAAAAAAATACTTTTAAAGCAGGAAAGAAGAGTGGGTTTTATTAACATGTTTCCAGGTGTATTGAGATTTGGCCCCGGAAGAACACTTGTTTTCTTCTTCTTCTCTCATACTGACCACAATTTCCCCTCCTTCCACTCCCCCCTCCCAGTCCCCCTGAACCTCCCCTCTCCCCCGGATCCATTGCTTCTCTTTCCTCCTTCAGAGAAGAGCAGGCCTCCCAGGGATATCAAGTGAACATAGCATCACAGATTACAGCAAGACTAGACTCAAACCTTCATATCAAGATGGAAGGAGGCAACCCAGTGGGAGGAGAAGGGTCCCAAGAACAGGCAGAGCAGTCAGAGATAGTCCACTCCCCCTGTTAGGAGTCCCACAGGAACACCAAGCAACACAACCGTAACATACACAGATGGTCTGGCTCAGGCGCACACAGGCTCCCTGACTGTCACTTCAGTCTCCACGAGCCCCTATGAGCCCTGCTTAGTGGACTCTGTGGGTCATGTTCTTGTGGTGTCCTTGATCCCTCTGGCTCCTACAATCCTTCCTTCCCCTCTTCCGAGGGATCCCCCAAGCTCCATCTAATGTTTGGCTGTGGGCCTCTGCATCTGTTTCCATCCGTTGCTGGATGAAGGCTCTCTGATGATGACGGGGCTAGGCTCCAGTCTGTGAGTATAGCAGGGTATCTGAAGAACACTTTCAATGCTGCCTTCACCTTAAGATTTAGAAATACTTGGCCTACTTAACTGGCTGTAGTGCTGCACACCTTTAGGTGAATCTGTGTTTGAGGCCAGTCTGGTCTACATAGTGAGTTCCTGGACATCCAGGCTACACAGAGAAACCCAGTCTCAGGCCTTGAACCCGCAGAGATCCACCTCCTGATTGCTGAGTTTAAAGGCGTGCGCCCTCACCATGGCCCAGCATCACAGATTTTTTAAAAGGCCCACAAAGGCTTCTCGTGCACGGTTGGAACCTCTGACTCTTTCTAATCCATCCCCCATCTTTCTAATTCAGCTTTTTTGCTTCCTTTAGGGCTTGGGTATTTTGCTAAGTTGCTAGTGTGCCAAGAGGAAACCTTTAGGGAGACAATTGTGAATAGCACAGTTCATTCCAAGCAGTGGTTGAGTTTAGAACAGCAGCTTCCCTTGAAAAGATTTCTGCATCATGACTTGCATTTTAATGACCTCTCGGTTTACAAAAACAACAGCCCAGGGAGTTTTTCAGATTGCACCCTAAAGACAACTTTGTAAGCCTCCCCTGTTGAATGGAGCTGCGGGTTGCATTCCTGCCACCCAGCTCCCAGCCACCCGGCTACCTTATGCCCCGAAATAACAAGACACAAACTGTATTCATATAAACACTGCTTGGCCCATTTCTATTAATGTGTGTAGCGCCATGAGGCAGTAGCTTACTCACAGGAGCTCTGTGAGTCTCTATACAATACGGTCATTGTCACTGCGTTTGGTTGCATGTCAGAACTAGATAGCGAAGATTTTGCATGTTTCTTGTGATAAGACATAGGAAAATGTGCTGAGTTGAATACTCTGTTCCTATCAATTAACATTTCCAGTGTCAGAAAAGGGCTGCTCAAGGCTCTGCAGGAGAATTGTTTCACTCTTGGTACCAGCACATGCCAGGGTAGTTGGTTCTGCTGGTAATGATAGTGGTATAGCTATGAGCACAACTAACTGCTTTCTGGTTGAATGCAAAGCCAACTTCACAGGGCAGAACCTGGGGTTGGTACTATAGTGAGCAAATCCCATGGCTTTGGAGGGGAGTCTACTTCTAGTGTGTCTAATTGATACATGTGTCTATCAAATCGCCTTCCAAGCACGTGTATCCATACCCAAAGAGTGCAGCTTCTGTGAGTCCCTGTTGTGGAGAGGAGTTTCTTCTCTTTCAGTGGGCCGAGGTTACTGTGGAGGCTCACAGCTAACCAAAGTGAGTGTGTTACTACAGTCTACTATTGACAACTCTTTTTCGGTCCATGGCTCAGGGAACATTGCGAGAGCTGTGTGGATGTAAGAACTGGAGGAGGAGGTGGAATGTTGTGTAATTATTTACTCCCGATTAAAACATTCTCTCGCTGGAGAGAAAGAGACATTTCTGGAACTCTCAAGAAAGCTGAAGTCCCAAGAGTTCCCTCCCCAGGGTTACACAAACAGCTAATGATTACTTGTGCTTAGGAACACTTTGATAACACAGCTTCTCACAGGTTGTTCAAAGAACCCAGTGATGCAGCCTCCATAGTCATTGCCATGTCGAGGGGGTTTCCGGTGACACAAGCCAAGTCTCCCACAGTGATGTAAGCAACCCATCCCTACGCTGCTCTAAGCAACTCAGATGAACTCATTGCCTGATCAAGATAGACTAGGGGAGTTTGCTTGTTTACTCTGTCTTTGGTGTGATAGCTGGAGGCAAAGATGCTATTGTTTCAAGTCTCCCTCAAAGCAGAAACCCTGGCCCTAATGGGGCTCACCAGTGACAAGCTGGAGTTTGCACATGTTACCATGAGCTCAGGCCTCCCATAACCTCACAATGAAATGTTTCCATTGTCCTGATTACCCTTTCCATCATCATCACCATAGTCATCATTGTCATTGTCATTGTCATCGTCATCATCATCCTCATCATCATCACATCATCATCACCATCATCATCACCATCATCATCATCATCCTCATCACATCATCATCATCATCATCATCGTCATCATCATCATCATCCTCATCACATCATCATCACCATCATCATCGTCATCATCATCATCATCCTCATCACATCATCATCATCATCATCATCGTCATCATCATCATCATCCTCATCACATCATCATCGTCGTCATCATCATCATCATCATCGTCATCATCATCATCATCCTCATCACATCATCATCACCATCATCATCGTCATCATCATCATCATCCTCATCACATCATCATCATCATCATCATCGTCATCATCATCATCATCCTCATCACATCATCATCATCATCATCATCATCATCCTCATCACATCATCATCATCATCATCATCCTCATCACATCATCATCATCATCGTCATCATCATCATCATCCTCATCACATCATCATCATCATCGTCATCATCATCATCATCCTCATCACATCATCATCATCATCATCATCGTCATCATCATCATCATCCTCATCACATCATCATCATCATCGTCGTCATCATCATCATCCTCATCACATCATCATCATCATCATCCTCATCACATCATCATCGTCATCATCATCATCATCCTCATCACATCATCATCATCATCATCATCATCATCCTCATCACATCATCATCATCATCATCATCGTCATCATCATCATCATCCTCATCACATCATCGTCACCATCATCATCTTCATCATCATCATCATCCTCATCACATCATCATCATCATCATCATCGTCATCATCATCATCATCCTCATCACATCATCATCATCATCGTCATCATCATCATCATCATCGTCATCATCATCATCATCCTCATCACATCATCATCACCATCATCATCGTCATCATCATCATCATCCTCATCACATCATCATCATCATCATCATCGTCATCATCATCATCATCCTCATCACATCATCATCATCATCATCATCATCACATCATCATCATCATCGTCATCATCATCATCATCCTCATCACATCATCATCATCATCGTCATCATCATCATCATCCTCATCACATCATCATCATCATCATCATCGTCATCATCATCATCATCCTCATCACATCATCATCATCATCGTCGTCATCATCATCATCCTCATCACATCATCATCATCATCATCCTCATCACATCATCATCGTCATCATCATCATCATCCTCATCACATCATCATCATCATCATCATCATCATCATCATCATCGTCATCATCATCCTCATCACATCATCATCATCATCATCATCGTCATCATCATCATCATCCTCATCACATCATCATCCTCATCACATCATCATCATCATCATCATCCTCATCACATCATCATCCTCATCATCATCATCATCCTCATCACATCATCATCATCATCATCATCATCATCCTCATCACATCATCATCATCATCATCATCGTCATCATCATCATCATCCTCATCACATCATCATCATCATCGTCATCATCATCATCATCCTCATCACATCATCATCCTCATCACATCATCATCATCATCATCATCATCATCGTCATCACATCATCATCCTCATCACATCATCATCATCATCGTCATCATCATCATCATCCTCATCACATCATCATCATCATCATCATCGTCATCATCATCATCATCCTCATCACATCATCATCATCATCGTCATCATCATCATCATCCTCATCACATCATCATCCTCATCACATCATCATCATCATCATCATCATCGTCATCACATCATCATCCTCATCACATCATCATCATCATCGTCATCATCATCATCATCCTCATCACATCATCATCATCATCATCATCATCGTCATCATCATCATCATCCTCATCACATCATCATCATCATCATCATCGTCATCATCATCCTCATCACATCATCATCATCATCCTCATCACATCATCATCATCATCGTCATCATCATCATCATCCTCATCATCATCGTCATCATCATCATCATCCTCATCACATCATCATCATCATCGTCATCATCATCATCATCCTCATCACATCATCATCATCATCGTCATCATCATCATCATCCTCATCACATCATCATCATCATCATCATCGTCATCATCATCATCATCCTCATCACATCATCATCCTCATCACATCATCATCATCATCATCATCCTCATCACATCATCATCCTCATCACATCATCATCATCGTCATCATCATCATCATCCTCATCACATCATCATCATCATCATCATCGTCATCATCATCATCATCCTCATCACATCATCATCATCATCATCATCGTCATCATCATCATCATCCTCATCACATCATCATCATCATCATCATCGTCATCATCATCATCATCCTCATCACATCATCATCATCATCGTCATCATCATCATCATCCTCATCACATCATCATCATCATCATCATCGTCATCATCATCATCCTCATCACATCATCATCATCATCATCATCATCGTCATCATCATCATCATCCTCATCACATCATCATCATCATCATCATCGTCATCATCATCATCATCCTCATCACATCATCATCATCATCATCATCGTCATCATCATCATCATCGTCATCATCATCATCATCGTCATCATCGTCATCATCATCGTCATCATCATCATCACATCATCATCATCATCGTCATCATCATCATCATCGTCATCATCATCATCATCGTCATCATCATCATCATCATCGTCATCATCATCATCATCACATCATCATCATCATCGTCATCATCATCATCATCGTCGTCATCATCATCATCATCATCATCGTCATCATCGTCATCAAGTTCTGTCAGTTTCAGCGGTCAACTTGGCATTGCCTGGCTGCATCTTCTGAAGGCGTCTCAGCTGAGGTATTGCTCAGATCAGACTGCTCTGTGGGCACATCTGTAAGGGACTGTCTTAATTTATGATTGATGAAGGAGGACTGAGCCTACTGTGGACAGCACAAGGAACCAGCCAGCAAGCAGCAGCCCCTAGGGTTCCTGCTGTACCTCCTTGTCTGTGAGTGAGTTCTCTAGTCAGAGCGAAGGCCCTGAGGGTCAGCAAGCCATCAGTCTTGCCTTGAGCTGCTGGCCCGACTTCCCTCCGTTGTTTGTGATCATTCTTATTATGGCAGCAGAAAAGCACACTAGAACAGGTTCACAGAACCCAAAGTCCATGTGTGTTCTTTTAGGTGAGGAAAAACCATCTCTCTGCTTTGTATGCACATTACAAGGACAGCAACAATCTTGAATCACCCCTGTGTCCTTCCCCGGGGCCCCTGGAAGTGCTCCTGGAATTGCTGCATAAGGAGAGCCTGGGCAATCGGAGCAGTAGAGGCTTGGGAAGGGCAATTCTTGTACTTCCCTGACTCATAAAGCAGTCTGAGGGCCTCCATTTGAGAAGGAACTGCTCTAGAGATCAACAGTCACAGACATCTTTGTAGCTGTAGCTTTGTGGGTGAGCAGGAGAAAAATGGTGGACTGTTGTGCCTTAGAGAGGCATGGGGGGAGGAAAAAGATAGGCCTGAGGATGGGGGTGGGTCTGAAGAGGGGGCTGTGGGCACACTGCAAGGTCTGAAAATACACCTAGTCATAGAGTTTTGCCTTACTGTACCAAACCCAGGCTCTCTCTATGGAGTGATCCTTTTTTTTTTTCTTTTTCTTTTTAAACAATCTTTTCTCACTTTACACAGTCACCCCCGTTTCTGCTCCCTTCCCTTCTCCTGCTCTATCCTTCCTTCCACCTCCCCCCATTCCACTCCTCAGAAGGGGTAGGGGAGGGGAGACAGCCTTGGTCTTGTCTCCAAGTGAAGTGTCAGACTTTGTTGATTCCCCCATGGAGTGATATTAAATCCATTCAGAAAGTTGGCTGTAGCTATAGCAACCATGACACTATCACACCAGCAAGAATATCTTGCCTGATGTGATAAAACAGCCCTCCCTTCTACCCCTGATAGCCTCCATAGCACTTTCCAACGTTGGACATGCCACCTAGTAAGGAGAAAGCTTTTGTGTTGGTCTGTGTGGAAGTTCCAGAGGGAGGCACATGTTCCTGGGAAACAAGTCGCTTTAGTTTGGAGCCACTTTAGGATTTACCAAAAAGACACCATGACAATATATGAGCCTGGGACAAGACTAGTCGGCAGGTTGGCAGAGAATTGCCTTTTGGGTCCCTCAAAGACAGCTGTGAGCAGAATGCAATGCCAAGGGTAGGCAGTAGTTCCAGGGCTGACTGGATGAGGACACCCTCGACAGTTGTGATCTGTGGGTCCTCCTGGGTTGGTGATGTCCAACGTGAGACGGTGTCAGACCTATGTTAGTATGTCAGGGCTAGAGATGAAGCTGCAAACAGTCTTGCAAACATCAGACCATAGCTGAAGCACCTAAGTGAAGGCATAAGTCACAAACAATCCCACACCAGTTTGGAATTATGATTAATAGGGTGGTATTTATTTAAAGGGGAAAAAACTTAGAGATCACCGTCCCAGACAACAGCCCTCTGTGCAATCAGGAAGGAGTCTAGTCGCCAGAAACGGAGCAGGAAGCAAAGAGAGAGAGAGGAGGGAAGTGGCCACTTTTTTAAAGAGAGAGACCACGCCCCAATGGGCTGGTATCTCAGTGGCTATTGGCTGGAGGAGCAGAAGGACCTCCCACAACACCTCCCCCTTTTGTTTAAGTAAGAGAGTTCTAAACCTACTACGAAATTATATACAATAAGTACAAATATCCTATTCTAACTAGCTTAGGTCTTGTATAATAAATAGCTTGGCCAAGTCATGAGAGAAAAGTAACTACATTTATATAGTCTTCAACCCCATCGAAGATCTGAGAAGGGAAATAATGTTACTTGGGTAATTAGGAAGTTCAGTAAAACAACTTCCAAAACATGCAACAAATCACAGAGACAACTAGCAAACTGGGCAATCACCCAAAGTCACGTTTGCAGCATTGAAGCAACCAACTTTGGCTAAGGCCTAACATAACTGACATACCATTTTCAAAGGCAAGCAACTTTTCAAAACTATCTTACCCTGTCTTGGCAGGATATGACAATCCTGTTTTATCTATTGATGCACGCTCTGTATCTCTGTCAGTGGTTGAGGTATGGGCATTTCTTTGCCCAAAGGCCAGTTCTGCCAAAAAGAAAGGCTCCAGGTGGAGTGTCTTTGGTGCTCAACATTCTCTCGGGAATAGAGTGGTGCTGCCAGGAGCAATAGTGTCTCACTATCACAAAACTCTGAGTTAGATTAAAGGCCATTTTCTACAGCTCTTTGAAGAGGTTGAAGATTATCTATCTATACTGAGTATAATCTCTATGTATCTAAAGAACCTGATTAGTCTAATAAATGACAAACTTAGACGACTATTGATCTATATAATTCTCAATATCTATCTAACTTAAAGACTAAGACAATAAACAACTGTGTAACAAATGAGGATAATGACCTCCAAATATAAACAATGTACAAATATACATTGCAATATGGTAAATATATATCAATACACAAACAATATATAAGTATCTTAATCAGAGGTAGAAATGTGTCACGCCCCACCTCGTCCAGCAAGGATGACGCGCGACACACCGGAGCTCTTCTCATTGCAGTTTATTCCAGGACTTTATTCACTTTCTCTCTCTCTTTCTCTCTTCCCCTCTCTCCCCGGGCAAACCTCTCCCAGCCCTTAAGAAGGCAAGGGCTACCAACCCCGGATTGCCAGGTGGGCACTGCCCATAGGTCCACGCATACACAAGCAGCTGATGATCATTGCATGATCATAGCATAGGTCAGGCCTTAGCCATCTCAGGAGCTGATTATACATCTCCATCAGGTGTGACTCCACGCAGCTCGCTACAGAAATGTACACTGCAATATGGTAAATATATACAATATATATCAATACAATATATGTCAATACATAAAAATGTTTTAAACAGAGGTAGAAGCATGCATGCATACAATAGTCAATATAATTTAACTTTGTATCAATATATAAGAATCAATACCAATATATTTGTCTAAAAACAGTAACTCACAATTACAAATCTATTATCCCATCATCCCTCTTTTTTTTTCAAAATGATCTCTGAGCTTATAAAATTCCTCCCCCAACATCCCAACCCCTAAATGATATCCCTAAACCCAACGGCAAACTTTACTGGGAGAGGGGACGTCGTCCTCTAGAATTACTTCCAGCTGTCATGGGGGCGACATTCTTTCTGGGGGATTCTGTGAAAGTAAAATGATGGTTAAATTTCAAGATCAATGTCTTTTAAGATTGCAAATAGTCTCTGAGTATTTTGTCCAGGTCTGGCCAGAATGTTGTACAAGATGTGCACCATTTCAGCTAACCAAGTGGGGATCGTCTTGTGCAGCTGGTACCCAAAACGGGTCTTGTAGTAGCGCTATCAGTATCATGACATCATATCAACCAGGTGGAGTTGTTGTTATGGGGCCCCATCTTCTTCCTGGGAACTTCAAATGTCACTTCAGGAAAAACTCATTGTTCATTGTGAAAAACTTAAACATTAATCATATAGACATATATAGGCATATATATATTCAATGAAAGGCATGAGATATATATATATATATTCAATGAAAAGTATGATAGATATGAAGAAAAGCAAAGATGTTTTCTAAACTCATATTTCTTTTTGTCCCATATCATGGCTCTTGACATGAGACAGAAACTCCAGAAACTCTGGGTTTTTCTCTTACCAACAGGCTTGGAATTGGAGAGGGACTGAGCCAGAGTCCAACTTCAAAACCAGCTCTATATATTTATAAATAAATACACATTAATACATATTTAAAGATAAGAGTAGAATAAGTTTACTTACGAGACCTGTTTGATTTTCTTGCTGATTCTTATTGGGTTGTAAATAGTTTTCATCTGTCAGTATTCAAACATCCAGGGTCCCTTGAATTTTCTGAAGATGAGTGTTTTCCTGCAGAGATAAGAAGAGAACCCTGCCCCCATTCTATATGTTTTTCTTACCACCTGTATAAATATCATCATTGTGGATGAGCTGTTATTTCTCCTTTCCAAGAGGTTTCTCCTCTTTAAATCGAAACTTTATTAATTTTGATGGTATCCACAATTTTTCTTCTCCTGTGAAAACAAGAGCAAAACCCCTTCCCCAATGTAGCACATCTCCTGGCTTCCATTGAGAGGTCAGCACATTTTTGAAATAAATTGGTTGATTTAGTTCAGCAGACTTTTCCATTATCCAATGTCTTTCTGCTGCTGTCATTCCTTTCTCATTAGCATTAAGAAAATTCAAGGTTAATAAAGCATTATGTAATCTGTTTCTGGGGGGTATTTTCTGTCCCTTTCTGTTTGTTCAGCATGTCCTTTATAGTACGATTTGATCTTTCTATAACTGCCTGACCTGTAGGATTATTTGGTATACCTGTAATATGTTTTATATTATAATAATCAAAAAAGCATTTCATTTTCTTAGATACATATGCTGGACCATTGTCTGTCTTTATTTGTGCAGGTATACCCATGATGGCCACAACTTCCAATAAATGTGTGATTACTGAATCAGCCTTTTCTGAGCTCAGGGCAGTAGCCCATTGAAAACCTGAATTCGTGTCTATGGTGTGGTGTACATATTTTAATTTACCAAATTCCATAAAGCAGTAAAGGAACTGACAATGATTGAGGAAAAATTACAGGAGGCACATGTGGATACGGTGAACCCAAATCTTAGCTGCATCCTAGTCATATTGCCTTCCAGAATTTCTCCTACAGGGATTCTAATGCAGAGGAAAGATATTATTTTAGAGTGGATATTTATATCCACATCCATCTGCCAGATTTCATTTTTCTTAGTACCCTTTGGGTTACTCCCTGCGGGCAACAGTGTTTGATTATAGAAAGAACAAGTAGGACATCTCTTTATAATGTTCTTAGCTTGTTGCCATGTAATGGAAAATTCTTTCTTTAGGCCTTTACTATTGACATGATGCTTTTTATGAAATTCTGAGGCCTGCAACACACTTCCAAATAATAATTGATCAATCTCAGCGTTACCTTGAGCTAGAGGACCAGGCAGACCTGTATGGGACCGGATGTGTGTTATGTACATCAGACAAAGCCTATTACTGATTATGTCTTGTACCTGGATAAACAATGAAGTCAACTCTGTGTCATCTGGTATAAATTCAGCTGTCTCAATATGCAAGATAACTCTTTCTGCATATTGTGAATCTGTAACTATATTAAGAGGTTCTTTAAAATCCCTAAGCACCATAAAAATGGCATATAATTCTGCCTTCTGGACAGAATTATAAGGGCTTTGTTCCACCTTACTCAATTCATCTGACTTGTAACCTGCTTTCCCTGATTTATTTGCATCAGTATAGAACGTACGGGCTCCAGTTATTGGAGCATCACGTACAATTCTAGGAAGAATCCAAGAAGTTCTCTTTATGAGGTTAAGTCTACCACTTTTGGGATAGTTGCTATTAATTTCTCCCAAAAAATTAGCACAAGCTCTTTGCCATGGTTCATTGTCTCTCATAACTTTTTTATTTCTTCAGTAGCAAAAGGCACTATAATTTCTGCTGGGTCTATACCTGCTAGTTGACGAAGTCTCAGCTTACCTTTTATAATTAATTCAGAGACTTTTTCCACATAAGTTTTTAATTTTTTTACTTGGTTTATTAGGTATAAATATCCACTCTAAAATAATATCTTTCCTCTGCATTAGAATCCCTGTAGGAGAAATTCTGGAAGGCAATATGACTAGGATGCAGCTAAGATTTGGGTTCACCGTATCCACATGTGCCTCCTGTAATTTTTCCTCAATCATTGTCAGTTCCTTTACTGCTTCAGCTGTCAGTTTTCTTGGACTATTCAAATCTTTATCACCATCTAAGGTTTTGTTTAAATGAACTATTAGATCAGATGTTATCCCAACAGCTGGTCGTAGACTGGAAATGTCTCCTAACAATCTTTGGAAGTCATTAAGAGTCTTTAACCGGTCTCTCCTAATTTGTGCCTTTTGCGTTTTAATTTTCTCTAACCCTATTCTGTAACCTAGGTAATTAATAGAATTTCCTCTTTGAATCTTTTCAGGGGCAATTTGTAATCCCCACCTAGACTTTCTTTACTTCTTCAAACATCCTTTCTAAAGTATCTTTATTTGAATCAGATAACAAGATGTTATCCATGTAATGATAAATTATGGACTTGGGGAATTGTTTATGAATTATTTCCAATGGTTTACTTACAAAATATTGGCACAATGTAGGACTATTGAGCATACCCTGTGGGAGAATAGTCCATTGATATCTCCTATTGGGCTGAGAATTATTATAAGTAGGCACTGTGAAGGCAAATTTTTCTCTATCCTTTTCTTGTAACGGTATAGTGAAAAAACAATCTTTCAAATTAGTAAGTATAAGAGGCCATCCTTTTGGTAATAGAGAAGCAAAGGAATTCCAGATTGTAGTGGGCCCATAGGTTGAATTACCTTGTTGACAGCTCTTAGATCTGTCACCATTCTCCATTTACCAGATTTCTTTTTTACAACAAACACAGGAGAATTACAAGGGCTGGTTGATTCTTCAATATGGTGAGCATCTAGTTGCTCTTGCACCAGCTGTTCCAATGCCTGTAATTTATCTTCAGATAGAGGCCACTGTTTGATCCATATTGGCTTCTCAGTTAGCCATTTTAAAGTTAAGGCTATTGGTACCTCTAAAGGTTTGGTATTTGCTGTATGTTCTTGTACAGCCTGAATGGCTGGTGACCTTTTTCCATAATACCTCATCATCTCCTTCCCAGAATTATGAGTTCCTGGAACTACAGGAATGTTAATCTGGGTATTCCATTGCTGTAGCAGGTCATGGCCCCATAAATTTATGGCAATATTGGCTATATATGGCCTTAGTCTTCCTATCTGCCCTTTGGGCCCTATGCATTCAACCCATCTTGTGCTTTGTTTTACACGATATAGGGTTCCAATTCCCAGGAACTGAACATCTACCTCTTGAAGAGGCCAATTCGGATGCCAAGATTCTGGAGTAATGATACTTACATCCGCACCTGTGTCTAATAAGCCTTCAATAAAAGTGCCATTTATACAGACTCTTAGCTTTGGTCTTTGATCATTAATAGAAATCTGCCAAAATATACGTTTACTCTGTCCTACTGGGTTTTTTGACTCATCCTCCACGCATAATTCATCATTTAGACCAGTATTACTTTTTACAACAGAAATTGGAGCTTTTAATTTTCTTGGTGAGGAACGTTCTCCACTGTGACTGGGAATGACTGAGCCACTGTTAGCTTGGGGGCCTGAGAGAGGCCCCTCAAGGAGTTTCCCAACGGTATCGGATTGCCTTGTCTGTCTGTTGTTGACCTGCATTCGTTAGACCAATGTCGGCCTTTACCGCATCTCCTACATATATCTGCAGCACCTTTGGCCCCTCCCCTTCAGCTGCCCTGTGGCTTTACTTGTTGTGCAGCCTTTTCAGCCCCAGAAGTGATGCCTTCCCGCTGACAGACTCTGGATGAGAGCAGGGAAGACTCCTCCATCTCACACTTTAGCTGCGGGGCAAGAGCAAATCCGAGGGACACCCAGCTCTACGGAGCTGTCCCTGGTAGAAGCAATGCTCCTCTGCCCCCCAAATGTGACCAGCAGACTTGTGAAGGTCCTATTGTCCCCTCCCATGACTCCCTGTGCAGGTGGAGTTTCATGGGAGCTTTGGGGCTAAGGAAAAGTGGGACACCCTCACAGTAGTGACAAGAACCACAGGAGGAGGCTGCTGAGAAGTCAGGACAGAGGACGGATGGTTGGTCTCTGAGCAGTGAAGGCAGCTGGTCAGGGTGAAGGGGCAGAAGTGGGGATGGATGCTCCTGAGGATAGTCGAGTGACTAGTGCTAGTAGAGACCTGGGTATACTGGACCCATATCCCTGCCGAGTAGTATAGACATTACATTCCAGATGGGCAAGGCTAGGGATGTCCTTTCAGCTGGGATACTGAATGACAATGAAAGACCCCCAGTGTGGGGAGACTCTCACTCAAGTCTCAGGATAACACGACCCCCCCCCCCCCAGTAACTCATGAGAGACCATCCTTGCTGCAATCACACGAGGTTTATTTGACAGGTACCAGTGCACTGGGGCCGAGACTCATAACCCACGCAGGGGAGGAGTTCGACCCCGAGTAACAGGGAGAAGGGGTTTTTAAGGGAAGAAACCACAGCCCAGTAATCCAAAGGGGTAAGGGGGGGACATCATAGAAAATTCCAAAAATACCAATGATAATCACTTGTGGGCAACTCCCTGTTTCTCAAGATTATTCTCAAGATTACAGTCTAATTTTATCTTCAGCTAGTTCCTGAAACTGAACCGGCTAATCCTAGATTTCTGGATTCTTTTCTCCCTGCTTAGATTTTTGGCTCTGTTTTTTCCTGCTGGGGGCAGGGGGTCTGGATTTATCCAGGTCTTTCAACAAGTGTTGTGGTGAAGCCACATTTGTCTTTATTCACTTGGAACAGGAGTCAGTCGTGGCAGGACGAGAAGCTGTGCATAGGGGTGTCTGGATGGCCTTGGCAAGACAAGGGTCCCCCCAGTGTGCAGGCTGCACGCTGCAGAAGCCTGTGCTCAACGAGATGTCCTGGAAAATAACACGCAGAGCTGGCTTCCAAGAGGAACCCGCACACAGCTGGGTTGGGGATGTCACGCCCAAATCTGTGGGTCCCCACAAAAGCCAACAAAGGAGACCCGAGTCTCATATGTAAAAGCAAAGAGCCTTTATTTTAATCAAGTTTGCAAACTTGGTCTCTCTGCATGTCCAACATATTGGAATATCCGGAGAGCCCCAAGCTCAATTAGAATTGGGTTTTTATAGTAGTAAAGGTGGGGGTGATGGGTCTCTGGGGTTCAGGACCCCTGATTGGCAGACATTTGTCTAGGGGTGTCCTGGTGAAGTACTGGCAGGTGTTTCTAGCTACAGTGCTTGGAATGCCAGGAATTTTCTTTGACTGGTCTGCTCTTGGGTGGGGGTCGGGTAATCTCTGCCTGCCAGCCATTGTCTCAGGGTAAACTATTGAGACTCTAGACTCCATTTAAATTTCTCGGTGGCCTGAGTCCCAGGTGATAATGGTTGGAGGAAGTAAAGACCTTCCTTCCTGCCCAGACTTAGATTATCATGGCTGGCCCTCACAGGGACAAGTTCAAAGTATATTTTTTTAATTGCTAAAAGATCTTATTTGCCTGCAATGCTGAGGACCTAGTGGCTTTATTGTTTCCAAGGGATCATTGTTCACTGTTGGCTAAGAAGATAGCAGCCAGAACAGCTGGCCTTTTAGCCTGTCCAGCAAGTCACAGGCCAGACAGTAATCTGCACCACCTTGAGGTGCATTGGGGGTAGAAAGCGAAGGTCAGCACTGCTCAGCCAGCAGTGAGCAGGAAGAAGGCTTCAGAGATGCAGAGAGGGCTGGGCAGAATGGCTAAGCTCCTGTTGGGAGAGGCTAGTTTTAGAAAGCTCAGGGAAGGTCTGTAAGTGATATCTGCAGATTCTTCATGACCAACCAGAGGCTGGAACTCAGGTCCTGGAGGAGGCTGTGGCAATTCCAGATGCCAATCTTCAAGCTAGGGTTCCAGGTTAACCATATTCATAATTGTTAGGAATATTTTTTAATATTAGCTCCCTGACGACACAAAAATTCCCAATCAAGCCAAATGAAAACAAGCCAAATTAAGAAATATCCAGGTTTAATGGGAGATCTGTGCTCTCCGGTGGCGCCGAGGGGGAAACCGGGAAGCCGAAGGAACGCTACCCTCGGGAGGAAGAAAGAGAGACCACGTGTTCTTCTTTTGGGGTATCACTTAAGTACCCTGGGGAGTGGTCCTGGCGGTCAGGACCAGGCCTGCTGGGATTTGAAGTCCAGACCAGGCCTGGGGGCTGGGATAGATGCGAGGGGCTGGGGCCTACGCTCCCAACTTAGCAATAATGCTCGTGAGAAAATAGGTGTTATGTAGCAGCTTCCAATACAAGATGTTTATAGGAAGGCAGAACAATGAAATGTTGCAAGAGGAGGAGAATTACTTCACTTGCTAGAAGCTTCTTAAACTTAGAAATTAAGCAACTCAAGAACTTCAGGAAGCCCCTGAAACTGACCAGACTGACCACAGTTTCCTTCTTAAGCATATAAGTATATACGAGCAGTGGGCAGACTGCTGGGAGACAAGATGCACTTCCTGAAAGAAATGGAGATCAGCCACATTACCCAGAGATTTAGACCTACTGGACCTACAATATAGGACAATGAAGGACACTCTCCAACCTGCTGAAGTGGTGGAGTACAGTTTGCTCAAGTTTTCCTGTATTTGTTATCTGTCACACACGATGGGGTGAGTTTTGATGATGCAGCTGTTTCTGAATCATTCCTGCTATGGTAAGGGACTATGAGCCAATAAAACTCATTGGTTCGCTAAGCTGGACTTTGATGGTTTCTGTACTTTGGTCTGCCATCAGCCCTATCTGTGGTAAGTAGGTGTGTGTGTGTGTGTGCGTGTGTGTGTGTGTATGTGTGTGAGGGACTCTAGTCAGTCTGAGCATGACAGACATGACTTGGCAGACCTTGCCCTTCTCCTCCATTTCCTCTGTCTTGCTAAAAACTGTTAGATTGTATCCCTATAGCTAGCCACCAAGGTCTAGTCCCTTCTTTGGCCACTTCCTTCTCCCTAGACTGATTTCCAAAATCCAGCTATCAAATATGAGCAATCAGAAGCCCCCTTTGGCACACCCAATTAACATGCCCAATTAAAATGAAAGGCACCCATCCTAATATGAGATCCCCCCTTGTACCTTTGTAAACTGCCATTTTCCCATGGGCCATGTCTGTTTCCCCTCTATCCAGAGGCGGTCCTTTGTTCCTGTCTGGGACAGATATCCCCGCCCCCTCCCCTTGTTCCCTTCCCCTTCTCTCTCATCCTCTATCTCCTAGTTTTCTCTCTTATTCCCTGCCCTTTCCTCCCACCCAACCTGTGGGTTAGGGGCCACTCTCCAGCCCTAATGGAAGTTGTACCTGTTGTTGCCTGCCAGCGGAAAGGGGGAAGCTTATGCCTCACAACCCCTAGGGCCAGGATGTCTTAGAGGGTTTTATCCTATGAAGAGACATCATGATAATGACTACGGCAGCTCTTTATTTTTTTTTATTGAGCTATACATTTTCTCCTACTCTCCCTTCTTCCTCTCCTCTCCTGTTCACCCTTGTCCCCATCCCTTCCCTTGTCCCCCATACTCCCAATTTACTCAGGAGATCTTGTCTTTTTATCCATGCATGTCTCTCTTGTCTAGGTTCTCTGGGGTTATGGACTGGAGGCTGGCTATCTTTTGCTTTATGTCTAAAAGCCACTTATGGGTAATGCATACTATATTTGTCTTTCTGGATATGGTTACCTCGTTCAGTATGTTTTTGCTTAGTTCTGTTCATTTGCTTGAGAATTTCAAGATAGTGTGAGATGCCATGTGGAGAATGGAATTGAACCTGCTCTGGATGAGCATCCAGCACACTTAGTCATGGAACCATCTCTCCAGCCCCTGGAATAACCCTTAAGGTAGCACATGACGGCACATGTCCACTCTTTCGTTCAGGAGGCAGTGGCTTTTCCTTGGTGGTTCCAGTGCTACTGTAACATTGCCTCTTCCCAAAGCAGCACTGTAGAAAGAGAAGGCTGGCATTAGAGGCACGAGCCGCCACGCCCGGACTCACTTCTTTTCACTTTGTTTACGGGGAGGAGAACAAGTGTGCCTCGGTGTGCACGTGGAGTCAGAGCACAGTTCTGATCATCAGTTCTTTAATGTCACTGGGGCTGTAGGGTCCTGGCATTCAGCTTAGCTTCCCTTTAATGGAGAGTGGGATGAAGAAAGGCACAAACGCCCAGTGATTGATTTTTCCATATTCCAGACTGATGCTGTCTGTACTAACGTCAGAGCAGAGATGAGGGTTCCCACAACCCTCCTAATGCCAACACAGGGGTGAGTCTGCCCCACAGGGCTACTAATGCCAGTGCAGGGGCAAGGCTGCCCCACAGCAGTCTTGCAAGCAATGCAGTTACTAAACACGGTTTTGAAAATACAGTCACTATGAATTGTGGTGATGTAAAACAACAGGATTGGAGTGCACGGAGCGCAAGTGTGCTCTGTTTATTCTCTGGTAGATCCTGTCTCAGTGAGGGTAGGGGGTGACGGAGAGGTGGCTCATAGGTCAGGAGCACCACATGCTATCCAGAGGTCTCAAGTGCAATTCCCAGCATCCACATGGCAACTCACAACAAGCTAAACTCTAGCTCGTGGAGCTGATGGCTTAGACAAGTCAACGGTGCACAGACATGAATTCAGACCAAACACCCATCACATAAAAATAAAAATAAAGCGAAGCCATGAATGTCCTTAAATATTAAGCATGTGTTGGGGGCTGGGAATATAGCATAAAGCACTTCCCTAGCATATGTGAGGCCTTTAATACTTTAATAATAATAATAATAACAATCTTCTAAGGTACATTTAGAATATACTATGAAGTTAGTATCTAGATATGTGTTTTTAAACTTGTCCTCTTCCCCATCAAGATCACACAGACCTGCAAGAAACCCACTGGACAAGTGTTCCTGGTTGCCATGAGTGTGTACCTTTTGGTCTTTGTGAAGATCAGCTTGCCTCAGCAGATGGGGGAGGGAGTGGGCGTGGCTTGTCTCTTAAAGAGTTCATTACATTCCCATCTCTTTTTTATAATAAAAAGGTGGGAGGTTAGGCACCACAGGTTAAAGGAATTGGGATGACAGATTCTTAAGACTTCTTCCTGCTTATTTGTGGGTGTTGTCTTTGGGGGAACCTGAGAAGGCTGGGTACTGGTCATATCCTGGCATAGTTGGTCTCTTTGCTCCTGTCTGGTGTTTGTGGTATGGAAATATTTGGTATCTCTTACACCTGTTTAAGGTATTGGCAGAACAGAGGACAAAGTTAAGTTAAGGAAAAACAATTTTAGGACCAGGGAATTGAGGGGGATGTATCTGACCTGTTTAAGGTGGTCTGTGATTTTAGAGTTTCATCAAACAACCGTGTATTGTGTAGCTGTGTCCTCCAGACTGAGACATATCCTAGAGAGAGAAGGGCTCACATGACTCTGGAAGCTCTCAAACCCTAATCATGCCCATGAGGCTCTCTCTAGGGTTATATAGACAGTAAGCAGTTGTTGGGGGTGGTGAGGGAACAACCTGCTGTTCAGGGGCTTTCGGTGATGCTATTTTCACAAATCATTCTCTGTGCTGATGTGGGCACCAGTCCACTCCCTGATTCATTGTGGTACTTGTGCTTGTTTGAATGAAAGTGGCCCTCATAAGCTCATAGATTTGAATGCTTGGTTACTAAAGACCAGCACTATTTGAAAGGATTAGGAAGTGTGTCTGCAGGTCCCTTGGGTAAAAGCCGTTTTACAACCCACACTTTCGGTATTTACCATTTTATTAAGTCTGTTTGGGGCGCCAATTATAGGGAGCCTTACTCCACATATGTTGGTGCAGCGAAGAAACTATGACCACCCATTTCAAACAAGTGGCTCCGGATAGCTTGGACCGTTTTTATAAATAAAATTTCAATAGTTTGTATAAACAGTTTTACAATCAAATTTATTTTCACTTGTATTTAATAATGTCTGTGGGATAATGATCTTGTACACTGTAAAGATCTGTCAATTATTTTGGCTTAATAAAATGCTGACTGACCAGTAGCTAGGCAGGAAGTATTGGTGGAGCAACCAGACTAAGAGAATTCTGGGAAGAAGAAAGCCAAACACAGTCATCAGCCAGAAGCAGTGGAAGCACGATGAGAATGCCTTACTGAGAAAAGGTACCATTCTACGTGGCTAAACACAGACAGGAATTATGGGTTTAAGTTGTAAGAGTTAAAAAATAATCCTGAGCTAACAGTTTTATAATTTTTTTAAAAAATGCTGCAAGATCCCCGGCGGCAGTAGGCAGCAGAAATGCTGTAGGTCCCAAATGGTGGTAGCAGGCCATGTGGCAGCAGACAGGGGGCCCTGGAAGCAGCCAGTCCCAGGCTGAGACTGCTGCCAGTCCCAGAGTGGTGGCCCGAGCGGTGGTGGTGGGCCATGTGGTGGCAGGCAGTGGGCTCTGGGAGCAGCCAGTGATGGCTGCCGGTCCTCGAGCAGTGGCTGGTCGCAGGCAGGGCGATACATGGCAGGCAGGAAGGAGACAGAGACATGGATAGACACGACTTGCAGAATGAGGTTGAATATTTATTCAGGGGGTTGTGAAGGGGAAAGGGCGAAGGGGGGACAGAGAGAGAGAGGGAGAGAAGAGAGAGAGAGAAGAGGAGAAAGAGACAGAGAAGGGGGGAAGCGGAGAAGTGGGGAGAGAGGCAGAAGTGGAGCTGCCTCTCTGAGAGGAAGATGGAAAAGAGAGCGAGCTCAGGCAGGAAGCTGAAGATCAGTCTGCCTCAGTGGATGGGGGAGGGAGTGGGCATGGCTTGTCTCTTAAAGGGACCAGGGGCCAAAACCATAACAAACAGGACAAACAGTTTGTAATTAATGTGAGCCTCTGTGTGTTTCTTTGGTACTGAATGGCTGTGGGACCAGGAGGGACAGAAACATCTATCCACAAATAATGATTATGATAATTGCCAGCTGTCTCTTTACCTCATTCCTGTCTGTCCCCCGACTTTCCTACCAGTAACCATTGAAGTAAGCTACCGGATTCACAGCACTATTGTTAGAAGCAGAAGCAGTGTTGCAAACACAGGAGGAAGTTGTCTAACTAGGCACACCTACAGGTAGAGCAGTGTGCCCAGTTGGCAGCATTTGCAGTTACAGCATTATGCAAAGTGAAAGAGATTTTACCTCTAGTGATTCATATTTACTTCTGGCAAAAATCTAAGTTCCCACAATCAACTCACTAGCCAAGGCTAGATCAATTGTTCTTTATTCTGCTCCTAAGGGGACTCTACCAGGCTTTTTCCTATCATCTTGTAAACTACATAACTTAAAAGCTTACTCTCAATAGTTGGCACCGCTTATCTCTTGTTCTCATATCCCCTCTCTCTCAGCTTCCTACTGTATTGGCACAAATGAGGGCACTGTGGGTTTCTAAGATTCTGCTTCATTGCCTGTACCTAGACTGTTCCTATTAACATCTGACATCATCTGCTATTAGAATTTCTTCTCCTAGACTCTTGTGGTTAAAATCATTCTCTCCAGAACAGTTAAGTGTTGTTGGTAGTTGTTTTACCTTTTTGGCTCTTTTCTCTTTTGGGGGGCTGCCACCCAGCTCCCAAATAAACACACACGGAGACTTCTTCTTACTTAGGAATGCCTAGCCTTAGTTTGGGTTGTTTCTTAACAGCTTTTCTTAATTAACCGGACTACCTTTGCTTCTGGGCTTTTTCTTTTTTTTTAATTCTGTATCTTACTTTCCTTCTTACTCAGTGGATGGCTGGCTGACTGGCTGGCTGGCCCCTAATATTGTCTCTCCTTGTTCTCCTTGTTCCTCTCTCCCTTTCTGATGCCTTCTTCTATTTACACCCTCTGCCAGCCAGCCCCGCCTATCCCTTCCCCTGCTTCACTGCTGGCCGACCATCAGGTGTTTTAGACAGGCAAAGAATCACAGCTTCCCAGAGTTAAACAAATGCAGCATAAATAAAAGCAACAAGTTTTTACATCGTTAAACAAATGTTCCACAGCATAAACAAATGTAACACACCTTAAAATAATATTCTATGACAGTTATGCAAGTTTTTAATGTCATGAACGGCTGTGATTCTTTTATACTAGTTACAAGATACATTGGAAAGGCAACATCCTATTCTTGAGAATACTGAATTTATGGTCAAAGTTGAAACATCAAAGGTATTATAAGCCGAATTTGGTCCACTGTATATTTTTAACAGCATCCTCTCTGGCTCATCCAAAGAAGAGTCATCAGGAAGACGTTTTCCTTATACAATAGCCGTTTCATCCATAGCTCTAAGAAAATAAAACTAGAGGCAGCCAGCAATATGATTTGTACAAAGAAAGCAAGAAGAGCAGGTAGCACATATGCTCCTGGGTCATGCCAAGAGTTATCCGGGGAACTATCCATCAGTCTTGCCTAAATGGGTTAGATTCTCCAGGGCCTTGCCACAAGGAGAATTCGTTCTGTTGTGCCTGAGTCCTAGGACCCCCCAAGAAGACCACCCCAGAGCCATAAACAATTGTGGGCTGCAGTCAGCAACTATGTAACTTAGGTCTCTCCATTAACTACTGCTTCCCCTAAAGAGGGGTCCTACAGCCTTCAGTTTATCCTGGGCACTTGGGGGTGGGGTCGGCCTTCAGCTCTTCTGCAGCCTTCAGCTTATCCTGGGTCCCAAAAGGGCCCAACATAGAAATGGTATCTCATTCATGCTATTCTCAGGCCTCATACCCTGAAGAAGTCACATGACTGCCGACACTTAAAACCTCCCTTGGAGCTGGAGAGATGGGAGGGTTGTTAAGAGAACTTGTGGCTTTTGCAGAAGACCTGGGTTCAGTTACTAGCACCCACATTGTGCCTTACAACCATCTTTAATTCCAGTTACAGGGATCTGACATCTTTTGACCTCCATGAGCACCAGGCATGCATGGAGTACGAAGAATCATATAGGCAGAGACTCTTACACAAAATATGTTCTAAACAATTTTGACTGAGATTGAAACATTCCATCCTGCAGGGATGCTCCTTAACCAGGGAGGTAAACAACTGATAATAGCTTCAGAAAGTCCCTGAAACCTATGGAATTCATTCCTCCCACACCCACCTCCAAAGAGTAAGCAATAAAGCTGCAAAAACAGACTCAAACAACCCAAGCCACAAAGAAAACTGAGACCAGGCCAGCAGTTGAGAGAGCGCAGAAACCAGCAAGCTGCATGGAAGAGATTTACACAAGACTCACTTGGCAAGGACTCTCTCCAATCTCTTGGATTGCCGGTCTGCGAGTCATTTCTGCTCCTATAAGTGCTCCTCACCCATAGAGCTCACAATAAAATACTCATTAGTTCATCGGGTTGGACTTGGGTGGTGTCTGTACTTCATCCATCATGGACTCCATATCTGGGGCAAGTAACATGTGTTGCATCTCCCCAGAGAAATGTTTCTCACACAACAAATAAATCCAACCTTGTCCCTGCCTCCACCATCGGAAGCACGGTTTGGCCCAGCACACGTGTACTTTGCCATTGAGAGAGTTAAATTCCTCACCTGGATCTGGCTGACTTCCGTGTTTGCTAAAGGATTGCTTGAATCTCCCTAAGTAAAGCAAAAGTAAAAACATTTGCCTTAGGAATTATAAAACATGGGATTGTAAAGCCTGCCCCAGCAGGGATGTGATCTTAGCGATGGCTAAGTGTGAGGTGGTAAAACCTGCCACACTGGTGATTAACACACGACACTGAATGTGAACTAATCTCGGATTATAAAGGTGCTGCCTGTTCTAACGGGCTGGCCCTTAGTTAAACTCTTTTGTAAACGTGCAGTTCCTCTCTTGTGACTTTTGTGTGCTGTGCCCAGATTACGACCCCCAGAGAGAGACCACCAGAGAGGCCCAGACTGTAATAAGCAAGGTTTAATCAGCATAATACAAACATGTTTGGAACTCATCTCCATCCCCATTACAGCGCTACCCTCTGTGGGGTAAGCTTTTAAAGGCATAACTACAAAAAGAATCTTTGTCACAGGTGCAAGGACTTTTGCTTCCTCCCATTCTGCTAAATCAGCTTTTTCCTTGATCTTAGAGTAAGGCCACTGTTTCTGGGTCAGGCCATCTTTATCAGCCTGTACCAGGTGGCTGGCTGGGCTGAGCTAAGTGACCTTGTGCTTGGAATCTCCCAGGTGGGAGAGGGGAAGGCCGCTATCTTTCTGGGAAAACATTTTGCTAGGAAATTTCTTCTCGCCCCTTTGAGAATAAGGGGTGAGGGTTCCACATTCCCCACTCCTCTTGGTCCTAAGTTTAATCATGAACTGGCTTTGCTAACTTTGGCCAAATTGTCTCTTAAAATTACAGAGTCTTTTTATGTTTCTTTTGACTTAGCATTTTAACCAGGGACTATTGGACAATGTATTCTTTTAAGTGCTTCTAGCTGACTTTGGGTCGTCATTGTCAAGAGTTAACAAAGGTGAAATACTAGTCAAAAAGAGAAAATTTTAGGAACATTTGGTTTGTGGACTTTGTTGAAGAGCCAGGGAGCATTTACATTGGCTAGACTGGTCCACGTCAGATTTTTAGCAAGTCCACGGTCCACAGTCATTTGGAGCAGGTTGTAGTCAGCAATTAATGTTTGTTTGTATCCACCAACCAAGGGGAAACCTGTTGAGACAAATTTAAACTAGGAACAGAAGTTAATGCATCTGAAACTTTTAGGCCCATATTAAAATCTATATTATAGAAATAGCAAATAACAGATATCTATAAAACAGTAAAAATAGACTCATACCTTTGAGTCCCAGCAAAAACACAGAAAATCCTGAGCTTGTAACCCAAACAGTATATCGTCATTGTTTTATTGTTTATTAGAACTATCTTCAATTATTTTTTAGACCCTTAATGTTAATGAACTTTTATATCCTTAGACCTTTATATATAATGAGCTAACAAGCTGGCTATAGCTTTGTGGAAGGATCTGAATATCCTTTTTGCTCTTAGGCTGATATTATAGCTGGCCTAGCCATTAATACAATCAGAGATCTTAGAAGGATAAATAAATTATACTTAAGTACAGACAAAACAGAAAAATGACAGAGACCAGCCCATATACAGTCATACCCAGGTCTCCATAGCATTGGAGGCAGAAGTATCAGAATAGCAGGCTTTACCAGACCCACAAGGTGATTGGTTTCTGCGGAAGAGGGACATGGAAAAGACTGACCTTATTTTGTCTAGGCAAAAGTGGTGCGATTAATTCTCCAAGATCCTACTGTCCACAGTCTGGGCTGGGTCCTGGTAGCAGGGTCGTAGCATTGGGGCATCTTGCCCAGTGGTCAGCATCGTCGTTATCCAGGTGGAGACATTGTGGTGTCCCATAGTCTTCTTTGGAGACCTTGGGTCACTGTTAGGATCTCAGAGTCTCTGAGCTAAGTGACCTTGTGCTCCGAATCTCAGGGAATCTTCCGGGTGGGAGAGGGGAAGGCCATTATCTTCCTGGGAAAACAATTTGCTAGGAAATTTCTTCTCACCCCTTTGAGAATAAGTGGTGAGGGTTCCACATTGTGAACATTTTGTCTGTCCTAATTGGTTGACCTGTGGTTGAACCCAACACCTCTGTATTTCCTGTGTGTTGCCTATGTTCCAGTCTTGCCGCAGCCCCTCTCCTGTGCCAGTGTGGAGGGAGTAGCCCAGGTGTCGTGACACAAAATTTTTTACTTTTGGAACACTACTGCCTCTGAGAACTCTTTGATCTAAAATTAGGGCTACAACAGCAATGGTCGGTGGCTCCTCACGAACTTCACTCATCTTTGGAGAATATACCTTTCTTGCTGGTTTACCAAGATGAGAAAAAAAGAAACAAACTCTTGGGTTAACCCTTTCTGAAGCATCTCACCACGACAGCACTGTCACGGTCTCGGAACTGGGTGGTGACAGTGAGGAAGGGGCCTACCAAAGGGATGTCAGAAATCATAGACAGGACATGTGGTCAGGGTTAGAAAGAGGGACCTAGGTCCTAACGCCCCTGGCTCTAAGTCTTGTCAGAGCTTCATGGCCTCCCAGGAAGCCAGAGTAACCGTGGAGTTCAAGCAAGCCCACATTGGGGCCCTATTAACAGGTGTATGGCTGTTCTCTGGAAATGAACAGGATGAGGGACACGAACTGGACACCAGACCATCAAGCATGTGGCAGGCCTTGCCCCTCTCTCCCAGGCCCTCTGCTGCTGGGGAATATTATTTCCAGGTGTGTGACATTCGTTTATGCTGCATTTGACTAACTGTGAAGCTTTGATTCTTTTCCTGTCTAAAATGCCTGTTGGTCATAATAAAGAGTTGAATGGCCAATAGTAAGGTAGGAGCAAGGATAGGCAGGGCTGGCAGGCAGAGTATAAATAAAGAATGAGGCACAAAGAAAGAACAAGGGGAGGGGGACAACAGGGGACAGCCACCCAGCTACACAGCAAGTCACAGAGAAGGAAGGAAAGAAAGCTATACAGAAATAGAGAAAGATAAAAGCCTAGATGTAAAAGGTAGTCAGGATAATTTAAGAAAAGTTGGCAAGAAACAAGCCAAGTTAAGGTGAGGCATTCATAACTGAAAATAAGTCTCTCTGTGTGATTTATTTGAGAGCTGGGTGGCGAGCCCCTCAAAAAGCCAAGAGTAAAATACCCTACAATAGTCTGCCTTGCTAAAACTGTTAGACTACATTCCTAAAGCTAGTCATCAAGGTCTAGTCCCTTATTTGGCCACTTGCTCCTCCTGAGCTTGACTACCAAGGTTCAGCTATCAAAGCATTGAAGTCCAGCAATCAAAAGCCCCTTTGGGCTCGGCTAATTAATATGCCCAATTAAAATTAAACACCTCGCCGGGTGGTGGTGATGCACACTTTTAATCTCAGCACTTGGGAGGCAGAGGCAGGTGAATCTCTGTGAGTTCGAGGCCAGTCTGATCTACAAAATGAGTTCCAGGATGGCCAATACTGTTTCACATAGAAACTCTGTCTTGACAAGCCAAAAAAGAAGAAGAAGGAAGAGGAGGAGAAGGAAGAAGAGGAGGAGAGGAAGAGAAGGAGGAAGAGGAGGAGGAGGAAATAAACATTAAACACCTCATCCTAGCACAGGCTTTCCCATTTTACCTTTATAAACTGCCATTTTCCTATAGGCCATGCCTGTCTCCCCTCTATCTAGAAGCAGTCCTTTGTTCCTGTGTGACAGACACCCCTTTCCCCTTCCCCTGCTCCTTTATCACTGCACCCCAGCCCATTCTAACAGAGACCTCCCCTTCTTTTCCTTCTCTTAAAAATTTCACCTGCAAGGTCATTTGCTGCTGTTTCCGCCTGAGTCAGAAAGCAGCCACTTTAGCTTGCCTTTCTGGCCTAATATTAAGGATCTCTCTGTGAAAACAGGATTTTGGGTGAGATTTGTACCTATTCTAGGGTCCGGAGGAAGCCCCTGCTGTGCAGGAATCCTCTTCGCCATCTCTCTCCCTTATTTCAGAAATCACCGAAGAATGCATTGAAGTTGGTTAGTTTGCTCTTCATTCTTTCTGAGCATCTATCACTATGACCTTCCTTCTCTTTGTCTTTTCTCTTTCCTGTGTTTAATTTAACAAGAGAGCTGAGCAGCAGGACTCAATATTTGGATCCCAGGGTCCTGCTTTTGTCAAAGCTTCTTCCCATATGCACATATAGACACTATATAGCACTCATTTCCTTCTGGCTATGGGCACTAGGACTCTCGCTATAGGTACTGTCAACCCCTGGAGTCTCAGTAAAAGCACACACATGAAATGTGTGTGTGTCTGTGTGTCTGTGTGTGTGCATGCGCACGCGCTCATCTGTGGACATACATGTGTAGAGGCCAAGAGTCCATACCATATGGATGTACTCTTGAGTTACTTCTCCACTTGCTGAGACAGTGTTTCTCACTCGCTGATTGGCTAGACTGATTAGCTGGTCTGCCTCAGGGAGCTGCCTGTTTCCATTTCCCTGACATACACTGTGCTCCAGCACCTGACTTCATATGACTACGTAACTGAGCTCAGGTCTTCACGTTTGTGCCAACTCAGTCATCTCCTCGGTCCCTCCTGCACTTCCGGTGAGGACCAGATGAGTGCGTACCACAGTGGGAGCCAGAATGAACTGGGTTTTCTTATGGGCACCCACATCAGCACAGAGCGTGACTTACCAAAGCTGCATCAAAGGAAACCCCTGAACAACAGGCTGATAGCCCCATCACAGTCCCCTCTTCACCCCCAACAATTTGCTACTCATAGAATCCTAGAGGGAGCCCCACCGGCCTTGTTAAATTTAATCTGAGACATCTAATCCCGCAGATTTCAGGACCCCAACAGAAATACAAAATATCTTTCAATGCATTGAGAAGCAATGAGAGAGCCACTTGAGTCCAAAGACACTTATGCTTCATAGACACGGTGCTAGAAATGGAACTGCGAGAACAAGTTCTTTTAACTACTCAGCCATCTCTCCAGCCCCATGGGAGGTTTTGAGGATCATGGGAACTGTTATAAAGCCTTAGTGATCAGATGCCCGTGACCACAAATCATAAAATCTAAGTAGTTCTCAAGTTCAGCTATCAGAACAAGGCCACTCCCACCTTGAGCTAGCAGTCACTGGCAGGTGGCCAGGCAGAGGAATTCACTGTGCAGGGTGTGGCTTTAGGAGTCTTTGCTCATTACTTCATGCTTTAGGATGCTCATTCCTGAACTCTTTTCAGGACCAACCAGCTTTCTACACTAAGGTACTTGGTTAGGGACTGGAAAATGACTGGTCTGACTCTTACCACTTGCACAAAACAGCTGGAATCTACTAAATGACCATTTTTTGCTTGTTGTTTATTATATTTTGTTTTTAAAGTGTATCACATTAATTTACCTGGTGTGTATGTGTGTGTACGTGAGCACATGCATGCACACATGCATGAGTACATGCAAGCGCCACGATGTGCAGGTGAGGGTCAGAGAAAAACTTGCTGGAATAGGTTCTTTTCTTCCACCCTGTGGGTCCTGGAGAGTGAACTCAGGCCATCAGGCTTGGCCACAGGAGCCTTTTCCTGCTGAGCCATCTTGCTAGTCCTACAGCCATTTTCAAGTACATAGTCCCACAGTATGAAGGGTGTCTGCAGGTGGGGGGAACTGGCTCTTGAGCCTTCCCTTCTTCAGTCCCTCAGTTCAGCTTTGAGTCTATGTCATGGTCGGAAACTTGCAGCTGAACTCCAAGGAGGCCAGGACTCAACAACATAATTTGTACTTCTCAGGCTTTGAAAAAACGACACAATTTATGTGAGGAATAGGCTCAGTGGGCTCTCATGCCTCTGTGGAGGGGACAAAATGCTCCGATTTATTCAACCACCCACTTCAAGCTACAGAGTTGAAGCTTCAGGTCCCTCTCAGGCCTGCACCGGTTCTTTCAGCGAACCCTGTCTGAATTTGTAAGTTATTCTCCTTAACATAGAATCCAAACTATTAATGCCTCAAGTTCCACAAGTCTAATATAGATGCCGAGGACAGAGACTCTGTTGAGAAAAGTAGGCTAGGCTTCACAGCCTGGCTGGTGCTCCATTTGTGTCTTCACCTCTGTCCCTGGGGGAGGGGGGTGGAGTCATCCAGTCGGAGCCAAAGTGGACATTCCATGATAAAGAAAACTGTGCCCACAGTTGTCTTAGCCCACTCTGTCTTAGAGGTGCCAGTCCCATGCACACATACACAGCCATCAGCACAGCATGGCCCCACGTTTGCATCGTTTTGGAAGAGATGGAGAAGCCTTATGTGGATGTGGTTCAAGACCACTAAGAGAGGGCTCTTTGGCCCCTGCACAAGGCCCTGTTCAGGTGGACATGTAAGGGCTGGTATTAGCCTTGGGGAGTAAGGAGCTCCATGTCCCCTCTTCTAATCAGCAGGCAATGCAGCAGCTGATGGTCGTGGAGCAAAGAAATAACTCTCCATGGAAGCCAGGATACCTAAAGGACAGGATTCTTCTCTGCTCACAGGCATCCTTTTGTCTGAGCTGAAGTGCAGTTGCTGAACCCATAATGATCATGGCAGGGGAGTGGGAAAAGAGGAGAATGTCAGTGGTCAGCAGTGTAGCTTGTTTGGAAGCTGCCCGCCCTGGAGCTGCTGTCGTGTCCCTAGAGGAGAGGCAGGAACTGGGGAAGGGAGGTCAAGGTGCAATTCTGATGGTGTTTTTCAGGGAATAGAGTCCATAAGCAGGAGAGATCCCCAGAAGTGAGCTGGAGAGTCACAGAGCTTTCCCAGGAGCCAGGACTCACTGATTTCCTACTCTGGCAGGCTTTCCATCCTGGATCTGCTTGGCCTCTTTGCTCCAGTCATTTGGATCAAGTATGGCTTACCCAAGGGGGTACAACACGAAAGAAAACCCATCCTTTTTGTACCAGTGTAAGAGTTTTTGTCTGATTTCCCCTGGGGATGACAACAAACATCTACTCACACTGGACAGGGCACCAGGAGAGACCAAAGGAACAATTTGGCCCAAGCCAAGTTTGATGAACCAGTTTATTGGAGGTACTTGCAGGAACATGGGCGAGGGATTATTTACAGGAGCAGGGGTGAGCCAGGCAGCTGTAGTAATTGAAAGGCCACCATTGCATGGGTAACAACACACGAAATCCACAACAGTGGGGTTCCTAAGAGTCTTTTCTTTGCTAGGAAATGTTTACTGCCTAGGTGACTTTAGGGAGAGTTCACAAGAGCCCTTTCATGAGTCTGTTGCATCTCTGTTAGCCCTCCATTGGAGAATGTTCCAATTCAGACCAAACACTCTGCCCACTCCAGATCTTAAATGTTTCTGTGCCCACACCGACAGCTCTCCTAAGCCTTGAAACAGATGATATATACATTAATTTCATCCATTTCTGACACAATACTGGGCTATATCAAAGGAAAGTATTCTCAGCAATTTGACAATTATGAGTTTCTGAAAAAAACACCACCCACTGTGAAAAGTCTCCTTTCATACTGAGGCTGGCACAGCAGCCACCTATGGGCATAAACACAAATGCTTGAAGGCAAGTTGACACGTTATACTTGTCTAATAACAAATAAACAATAGAGGAAGTCTCCTTACTGGGCCTATAACCTCCACAGACACAGGACTTGATCTTGGCTTAGAGTACTCAGGAGGAGTCCGCCCTGTAGAACAGGCCTTACGTTTAATCAGAAAGCAGCTGTCTGCACTCATAAGGGCAGCATTGCTGCACTGTGTACATCTTCCTGGCATGTAATAGTACGGCACGTGGATTC
Source organism: Microtus pennsylvanicus (assembly GCF_037038515.1). Taxonomy (NCBI): domain Eukaryota; kingdom Metazoa; phylum Chordata; class Mammalia; order Rodentia; family Cricetidae; genus Microtus; species Microtus pennsylvanicus. The sequence continues at coordinate 62,612,324 of NC_134586.1, forward strand.
CAGAACCAAGCAAGACTGTCTGCAACAGTTCTCCCTCAGCCGCCTGCCTTGTCCTCTTGGCACTAGAAATTCAGCCAGCAGAGACCCTTCAGCTCACTCCCTGTTGGACTCCTTTAAGTCTGAGACAGAGGCATGCAATGTCTTCCGGAATGAGTCTCTAGGTCAGGCATTCTACCAAAGGCAGAGGCAACAGCATTTATGTTGGACCTCAGCGCTTCTCCTTACAACAGCTCAGGGAGGCTCCCTCATCCAGCATGGAATTTCACCCAGCAACCTCACTATTGTGAGAGTGCATTTGTTTCAGCTCCTGGACTGTCATTTTATCTGTCTTTCTGGGGGTTTCTCTTCTCTGTAAGACACTTGGGGTTGGGCTTCTGAAATCTTTTTACAGAGGATAACCAGGATCCCTGGAGGCCACTGCTGAACAACTCAGCCAAGGGCCACTTGGTTCTGGGATTCTTCTCTATGGTGACATATTCATGACACTTCCTGACTCCTTACCCTTCCCCTGCATCCATAAGAGATCACCACACCCAGGAGAGGCCCTTCAAGATTGCTCTCGCTGCATCAGAGGGCCCCTCCTCCCCTGGGCACAAAGGTGGCTTAGCAGTAAGTTAGGTGCTTCGCTGCTCCAGTTCTCACAGAACAACTGCCACCCTGACTCCTGACTGTGCCACACCTCTGGAGGAGGCTCCACTTCTGTGCGGTCTTAGATTTTCCCCTAAGTGACAAGTTCAGGGTCCCAGGAAGTACTCTGCTCCCTCTGGGTTCAGTTTCGCCTTTCTGCAGATGCTGAATCCTGACTGGGCTGCTGGAACTTGAGACCACCTAGCTGAAATTGAGAGCTAATGTTTCAACGTAAAGTGTGTGCAGTATGGGCTCGGGTTGGCTTCGGTGCTATATCATCACGGCACCAGGAAGGAAAAGGTGAAACTTCAAAAGACAGAAAGGAACAAGGAGCCAAAACTTACAACTCACCTCCAGCAAGACTGGATCTGAGAGGAATGAAAAACGAGCTCGTGTGATTGGCAGCAGTAAACTACCAGGGTTTGCTGGTTCTTGCAGCAGAGTAAACTGGAGCCTCACAAAGGAGAAGGATCACATCTGTGGTTCCCAATCAAAAGGGAGAGAGTAGGTGAAACGAAGGATAGAAAAAGACATTAACCTTGTGAATATGCTAACAAAGTACTCATCTGTCTTCCTGAAGCCCATGGCCTGGTAGAGAGCCAAAGCACTATACTGCACAATGCTGGTCTCGAGGACAACATCACTGTAGCCCTGGTCCCGTGCAAACTGGAGGACAGTTCTGACCAGTGCTTTCGCTATCCCCTGTCCTCGATGTTGTGAGGACACAGACAGGCGAAAGAGCTGCAGCTGCTTCCTTCCTAATGGGGGATTCTTGACTGGCAGACAACCCACGGTGCCCACCACCTGGTCCCCAGACTCAGCCACCCAGAAGGAGCCACGTGCATTCAGATATGACTTAGTGATGTCAGCCATGTCTGCTTGCAAAGATGTAGACACATAGTTTCTCCAAAAAAGCCAGTCAAAGAGCCTCAGGCAAAGGAGTAGAAAGAGGCAGCACACTGTGGCCAGGAGCCAGGAGCCATAAACCAGGACTATGGTCAGGAGTATCCCAAGTAAGGTCAGGAGAGTCTGGGGCAGTGTTAACATACGGCGGAAAGAAGCAGAGGAATGTTCTATCATGCCCCTGGAGAACAATTCCAGGGCCCTTTTGTGGTCCCTCTCCTGGTACTGGCGGATGTGATAAGGAGCCATGGGAGATCTGTGGCTCTCAAATATCAGTGATCACAGGAACAGCGAGACCTTCTTGCACAGCTTCCCTGAGCCCTGCAGGAGACAGAGGAAGCCATGTCAGTCCCCAAACCTTCCCAGCCTCCCAGAAACCAGGGAGAATCTACAGATGGCTGTACCTCTGTCAACACCTAGGGTGAAGAAGCACACTGCTACCTGGAGAAGCATCAGGTCAGTGTCATCTAACAGCCCCTCTTCTTCCTCTTCCTGCCATGTGACCCTGGGACATGTCCCTTGACCTCTGTGAGCCTGTGAGTCTTCATCTGTAGACCATGGTAAATCATCACCTGGTCTCTGGGTTGCTCTGAAGATTTACTACAGTAAGCTATGTGCAGACCTTCCCAGTCACACTCCTTATTTGATTACAAGTTATCTCACCTTGGATATTGGGGTACGCTGGAAAACTATGTTGTTCTGAGGGCTCTGTTTCCTCTTCAGGGTCCTGACACTGAACACTCCTGTGTTCCCAGGCACAAGTATCAGCAGATCCTTTTTCCAGCAATTGGAAAGACTCAGTCTACAGAAAAGCAAAGCGTCAAAACAAAAACATTCCACTCATGGGTCCTCAGCAAGGGTGTGGGGCTCAAGACCCATAGAGATCCCAGTCCCAGCCCTCTGTCCTCTTACCTGCTACCACAGTTGCAAGAATATCCTGGATGGCCTCAGCGTCCAATGACACCCAGGAGAATGTACAGGGGCTGATGAGGCTTAGGGAGCTGATCTGGTCTGACACTTCATTAGCTGACTCCTAGTCAATCATAAACCAGAAGTCAAGGGCTGAACTGTGACACGGGAGGGGATCCTCATTTCCTCATCTCCAGATCTGCATGAGCTTCACCTGCAGAGGAAGCTGGCTCTGGCTGGCCCAGGGTTCCTCACCATTGTGGTAGCCTCCCTCTCCTCTCTGTCCCCTTCATATCACAGCATCTTTCCTCCCAGAACACTCTGCCACCTTTGGCTCCCAGCCTGGTCCTTGACACACAGCTGCTGAGAGAGGTGTGTGCTCAGGACAAGCTGGCCCTCTCTTCTCTCTGAGCGCTGGCTGTTTTAGGACGCGGGATCCTGATGGTCCAAACTGACTTGCTGCCCCCTTCTATCATGCCCTCACTCAGCCACCATGTTTTGCTGGATGAGTCCTTCTCAGCCCCTGCACTGCTTGTCTAGATACCAGGCCCCACACAGTGCTCAGCTTTGTGAACTTGGAACCAAGACATCATACTCCTCATGCAGATTAGCTGAGGATGCACCTCCACAAGTCAGGCAAGCACACACAGAGGGGCACCCTTTTCTTGCAAGATCTCTTCAGGTAAGCTAGAGGGTTTTAGCTTGCTCAGGTGCAGTCCTGACTCTTTTTCCCTGGCTCAGACCAGAAGCTGCTTCTACTGATATTCACCCTATCCCCAGCACCCCACTCCTCAACACACACACACACACACACACACACACACACACACTAGTCAACTCAGTTCCCAGAAAAATGTCTCCCTTGGATTCGTGTGCTTTAGAATTGAGTCCATGCTGTCTAATAAAGAGATTCGGGACCCGCAGAGCCAGGTCATTGTCTCCCATTCACTTCCCCGTGGCCACCCTTTCTTAAGAGTGGTATCTTGGTCTTGTGTCACTCACTTCCCCCACAACGCCAAAGGCCCCCCGGTTTGACTCTAGGGTCCTCCCTTGGAAAACTCACTATATCAGGAATGCTTGTCATTGCTGAGGGTGTTCACATGACCCCAGACTCCAAGCACCTGAGGGGTTTTTTCAGTGTAAAACAATGCCACCACTCCCCCACGTGGCTGCCTCCGTTCCTCCTCACGAAAGCCCCCACTAGACAGAGTCCAGAAGGTTCTGGAAAAGGACAGTGAATCTTCCCTTGGTGAATACTATTCTTCATAAGAAGAACCTGAGGGCCTCTAATGAGAACCAGGAGAACGACTAAGAACACAGGCACCACTCAGAACCTCATCTCATCGTCCACCTGGTTCTCTTCCTGCCATCATCAACCCTGGCTCCGCTGTGAGGACGACTCCTCCCAGGGAAGGTGCTCTACCTGGGGGGTGGTGGGGAGAGGGAATTGGAGGCTTCCGGAAGTAGCGACTTGTTTGGCGGGGATGATCTTCCGGGGCTGAAGGTGAGTTCCACTCTCAGGGCCTGGCGGGAAGAAATGCTCCTCCCGTCACGCTGACACTTTTCTTGTGTGACAGCGCACAGCTCTGGCCTGTTTGCAGCGCTCCCTCCAAGGCAGGGCTAGGGAGCAGTGGGAGGGGTGCACGGCACAGCGCCTTCCGCTCCGCTCGCCTTCTCGCTCCGCGGCGCCCCCTGGAGGCAGTGCTCGGCTGAGGCAGGAGGACGGTGTCCAGGGCAGCCTGCAAGAGACACAGACAACTGGATCAGTATTACCCACTCACCTAGCGCACGTTCATGTGTGTAAATGCGTCAGACCCACTGTAATTCTATCTACTCTCTTGGGTAGACTGCTGAACCGTGTCAGATATCTGTGGATACCCACAAAGGGTTTTGTCACTACAAACCGGGAAATTGCGATGAAAAGTCTACTGAAATTGTGTTCGACCATCATCTGAAGGGAAAACTAGTGTCTGAAAAAGAGGAAGAACGTGGCTGAGGAAGAAGGCAGCGTGGGAGTTGTTTCAGACATAGTAAACCCTAGTGCCTTGTTTTGTTTTGATATCAGGGATTTTAAAAACTATCTCAGCAGTCAACACTTCAATTCTGATAGCACTGAAGAGGGTGGGAACAAATGCTACCTAAGATCTCAAATGGAAGGCCATCGGGTTTCCCTGAACATCCTTCCGGAAATAACAAGTATAAGAAATCAAAAATATTGCGTTCTGGGGGCTGGTGCGGTGGGTGAAGTTCTTGCCCAACAAGCACAAGCACCTGGGCATGGATCCCCAGCACCAATACCAAGCTGAGCCTGTGGGAGGCAGAGTTTCAGATTCCAGAGCTAGATGCCTGGCCTAACTAGCAGAATTGTGAGCTCAGATTCAGCAGGAGACACCCTGCCTTAAAATACAAAGTGGGAAGTGTTGGGAGAAAACACCTGCCGTTAACCCCTGGCATCTGTGAACATGCACCCCTCTACACACGCCTGCACATATGCTCATGTGCACACGCACACTGCACACAAACCCCAAAAGCTTTATAAATCTGTATTTTCATAATAATAGAGAAGAAAGGATGCTGTGTTGCTTATTAATAACCAGGCACTTATTTTTGGACTCTAATATTTACTTAGCCTGCAAGGTTAATCAGCTGATGGCATTGTCATACATGTTTATCACTGGATTTTGTTCATATTCACTCCCTATGAAATTAAGAAATATTAATGCAATATTCAAATTATATGGGAAAATTAGTATGGGAGTGTTTATTGAGAAAAAAGAATCAGGAGGTGCAAGTTTGTGCAAAATATAACAAAAAATGGTAGATGCAAGCATTCTGTCCATTTTTATTAAATTTGGGCTGTGTAGTGATATAATATGAGAATATCTCTTACTTTCTAAGAGAATGGAACTTTTGCTGGGCCTCACAGAGTTAATAATGTACCTCGAGGTCACTCAGGACCACCATTCTACTGTGTACTCAAACTGTTTCACCTGCCTTTAAGAGAACAGTGTGTTTCTAAGCCAGCACTCCCTAAGGATGAGGCTATGTTCAGCTCAAACACCAAGACTGTGAAGAGCCTGGCATCTCTCAGCTGCTGCCCGAGCTGGAGATGAACTCAGATCTCAAGGGGCAGCTGGCAGAACTCAACATTACCATGGCAAGAAAATCAAAGTTCGTGCTGGCCAGGAAGCTATTCTAATTTTTTTTCTTTGCCAGTTCCTTAGCTGAAATCGTCCCAGAAAATCCAAGTTGGGCGAGCTTGTGTATTGGAGAAAAGGTTTAGCGGGAAACACATTGTCTTTGCAGCTCAGAGGAGCAGTCTGCCCAAGCCAGCTCAAAAAGCCATACGGAAAATAAACAAACGCTCCCAGAAGCCACACACTGACAGCAGTGCATAACACCATCCTTGAGGACTGGGTCTTCCCACGTGAAATTGTGGGTAAGAGGATCCCTGTGAAGTTGGATGGCAACTGGCTCATACAGGTTCATGCAGATAAAGTTCAGAAAAATATGGCAGACAAGGTGGAAGCTTTCTCTGGCGTGTTTAAGAAGCTCACGAGCAAGGGTGTTAATTTTGAATCCCCAGAGTTTTGCTTGCAAAGAAAATGACTGGGGTCCCTGCTCCTGTGCTGAGAGGATCCAGACAGGTGAGTGAGTGGCCCCATGGCCCGTCAGTCCCAGGGAACTGAGTACAGGCCCCCTCCAACTCACTAAGCTCTCTGGCCATCCAGCAGGGTGTTTTCTGTCTGCTGGCTCTCTTTAGCATATTACAGCTTCTCCCCAAGGACCCCATTTTCATCTGTGAGGTCCTTGAATCCCCCAACTCAGCCTGCTCCAGTACTGAGAGGTTGGGGAGCCAGTGGGAGGGTCCTTGCCACTGGAGCTTCTTTATACTCCCCCACCCTGTGTCCCAAGCCTGCCTTTTTGTCTGTGGGGTCCTTGGAGCCAGGCAAGAGGTACCTGCTCCTGTACTGAGAGGATCCAGACAGGAAGAGATGGGCAGGCACCAATGCAAGAATTCCTCCAACAACCTGAAAAGCAATATGATAACAGCAGAATCCAGTGAACATGAAACAGGAAGACTCGAACACCCTAACCCAGAAGTAGAAGATATCGACTTTAAACGTACCCTTATGAAAATAATTGAGACCTGGCTGTTTTAGGACGATGGATCCTGATGGTCCAAACTGACTTGCTGCCCCCTTCTATCATGCCCTCACTCACCCACCATGTTTTGCTGGATGAGTCCTTCTCAGCCCCTGCACTGCTTGTCTAGATACCAGGCCCCACACAGTGCTCAGCTTTGTGAACTTGGAACCAAGACATCATACTCCTCATGCAGATTAGCTGAGGAAGTACCTTACCAAATCAGACAAGACACAGAGGGGCCTCCTCTTGTAACCTATCCCTGTGAGATATGTGTTCTTTGCCCCAGTTGTTCCCTATAGATCAGTGAGGACCCTGTTATCTCTTCTCAAGGCTTCCTCAACAGGGTCATGCTGGAAGTCAGCACTTGTCCCCTGCAGTTTGCTTGGGCCTATTGGAGGCAAAGACAGTGCACTCTCAGTAGCAAACAGACAAGCAGGTAGGGTGGAGTCTTACATCATAGACGCTCCTCAGGAGTCATGTGTGGCAAAGGAGGGGAGTCTTCGGACTTGGGACTAGGTAGCATATGTAGGGCCACAAAAACAGGACTGATGGGCATAGCACAGGGTCATCTGCAAGCCAGCACTTTTCTGTAGCATTTAGCCGGGCCTATGGTGAACTCTAAGGGGAAAGATAGGAGGCAGCCTTGATGGGATCTTACATTGAAGAAGACTCTCAGGATCATTTTGGGCTTGAGAGACAGGGAAAACTTTGGAATTTCAACACGGCAATAAAGACCAGAAGATGTGGGGAGGGGATGAGAGGTAGTGAGGTAGAGGTTTTTCCTGGGAAGTCTTGAGGTCAAGACTCTAGGAGAGGTAAATTAGCTTCTGCCAGCAGAGAGGGAAGCTTCTCAGGCCGAAGAGAGAGTAATTGGGATTTCCTTGAGCAGGGCTAAGGAACAGCTTGGGGAAAATATGGTCACAACTTTTGAGGAAAGACATCTTACATGGATTCTAGGTGGGGAAGGGTAGGATGTAAGGAGTAATGTGGGACGGAGGTGAGGGAGAGAACAGATAGATAGTCTTTTAACTATCTATTTATTTATTTAGTAAGATGCATGGACTCTGTGTATATTTATGAGACGATATATATGTAGGAATCAATCAGTGGAGAAGATTGTAGCTGACTTTCTCAAAGGTGGGTGTAGGATCTGAGCTAGGGAAGTGAAGGTGTGCAATTTGCTCACAAAACAGCTGGTTACATGGAGCGACCGTGAGTGAAATCAAGCTGCCCACCATTGTCACCACTTGAGTCCCAGCTACTAAGTGAGCCTGGCTAAAAGAAATGTTGTTATCGCTAATTCACTCAGAGGTGAGGCTTGTCTTGCATTTCATGGTCTGCCAGCACCTTAGAGTCTATATTATTTGTAGGAGAGTCTTGTCAGGGTTGACAAAGAAATCATCGGGTTGGCTGAGACCCAAGGAACATGGAGGTAGCTAAGACCAGAGTAAAGGTATCAAGACCGCTAAGCCTCCACCATGTGGGCATACATTTTGGAGCTGCAATAGCAGCAAATTTAACATGATTCAGATGGGGATGAACACAAGTCTTTGACAGAGCATCGAGGGTCATGCTAGGGCAAGGCCACATTTGGAAATCTCGTTGCTTGCCTGTCAATGATTCTTTAACTTCCTCATGGCAAACCAGAAGCTACAACCCAGGTCCTGGTGGAGGCGTCTGTTACAGCCTGAACACCAAATATTCCCCACAGGTTTATGTGTTTGAACATTTGCTGTCCAGATAGTGCCATTGTTTGGGTAGGTTATGGAGCTTTTGAGAAAGAAGGAAGGAATATTTGCCCATGTGGGACAAAGGACTGAAAGAGGGAAACCCTGTCTTAGGATGAGGCGCTTAACTTTGATTGGGCATGTTAATTAGGGCAGCCAAAGGGGGGCTTTTGATAGCTGGACTTCAATTCTTTGATAGCTGGACCTTGGCAGTCAGCCTCAGGAGGAGGAAGTGGCCAAATAGTGAAATAGACCATGATGGGAAACTTTAAGAATGCAATGGTTTAGTAAGGTAGGGGGAATAGAGGAGAAGGGTACTCTCTCTGGCTCTACAATGCCAAAGGCACCCAGGGTTTTAAACCTTTGCTATCAACATGATGTTTCTTAGGAAATTCTGAGGCCTTCAACACACTTCCAATCAATAGTAGTTCAATTTCTGCATTACCTTGTGCTAGAGGACCTGGCAGACCCATATGGGATCAGATGTATTGTGTGTGTGGGACAAACCCTATTCCTGATTGTCTTGAACCTGTATGAGTAATGAAGTCAATTCTGTATCATCTGGTATAAATTTTGTGGTTTCAATATGCAACACAACTCTTTCTGTATATTGTGAATCAGTAACTATAAATAGAGGTTCTTTAAAATCCCTTAGTAACATGAGAATAGCATATTATTCTGCCTTTTGGACAGAATTATAAGGGCTTTGTTCCACCTTACTTACACCTTCTAATTTGTAGCCTGCCTTTCTTGGTTTTCTTGCATCATTATAGAATGTATGGACTCCAGTTATTGGTGTGTCATGTACAATGTGGGGAAGGATCCAAGTAGTTATCTTTATAAGGTTAATTCTGTCACTTTTGGAATAATTGCTATTCATCTCTCCAAAAAAACTTAGCACAAGCTCTTTGCCAATGTTCATTGTCTTTGCATATTTTTTCATCATCAGTAAAAGGCACTATAATCTCTGCTGAGTCTATTTCTGCTAGATGACAAAGTCTCAATTTTCCTTTTATGATTAATTCAGAGACATTTTACACATAAGTTTTTAATTTTTTACTAGGTTTATATTGTAAAAAGATCCATTCTAAGATAATATCTTTACTTTGCATTAGAATTCTTGTAGGGAAAATTCTGGAAGGCATTATGACTAGAATGCAATTAAGATTTGGATTCACCATATCCACTTGTGTTTCCTGTAATTTTTCTTCAACAACAATCAATTTCTTTTCAGGTTGAGCTGTTAATTCCCTGGGACTATTTAAGTCTTTGTTACCATCTAAGGTTTTGTTTAAATGAGCTATTGGATCAGGCGTTATCCCAACACCTGGTCATAGACTGTAAATATTTCCTAACAATCTTTGAAAATCATTAGGAATTCGCAATCAGTCTCTCCTAATTTGTGCATTTGTGTTCTGATTTTATGTAAACCTATTTTTTTATAACCTAGGTAATTGACAGAATCTCTATATTTTTTCAGGAGTGATTTATATTCCCCATTTTGGCAAAACTTTCTTTACTTCTTCAGACAATCTTTCTAAAGTATTGACATTTGAATCAGATAGCAAAATGTCACCTATGTAATGGTAAGTTATAGATTTAGGAAATTGTTTAGGAAATTATTTCCAATGGCTGACTTACAAAGTATTGGCACAGGGTGGGGCTATTGAGCATTCCCTGTGGGAGGATGTCAGGAGCCATTTTCCCCCCAAAATTATTACAGGAACCATTGCCCTGAGGATTAGCAGAGAACCCCACTCACTCCTAACAATAATTAGAATTGTTCTACTGGCAGAGCCTATCCCACACCCAATTATCTGTTAACAGAGAGCTGTCTGTTAGCGGAACCCACCCGCCTCACATTCCAAACTATCTAGAGAACTAAGGTGTGTCAACTTGTTACTTCCTGGCCGAGGAATCGTGACCTGACCTTTTGTAACCTCCTGGCCTATGTGACCAACGTGAACCACGTGGCAAGAGCCCAGGCCCCTGTGTCCCCCCCCCAAATTCCTTATCTTATATAAGCTGTAACCCTGACTCTAATAAACAAAGGCTTCGACAAATCTGCCTGGCCTTCTTCCTCTCTCTTGCTCATGTCTTTTCAGATAGTGCCTCTCGGGGACCCTGGAATAACTGATCAGCCAGGCAGGTTACACCCCTAGACTGAGTAACCCGCCAAGGCAGTCTACAGGAGGACGTTCTACTGAGATTCAGGAAGTACTCATCTAGCATCTGTTACTCCTATTTGTACAGCCTTAGTTCATCTTTGTAAAAAGTCACTAAAGGGTTCTCTCTGAACCTGTTTAATCTTGGCATATGAGTCAATTTATTTTCCCATTCTTGAATCCTGTCCCAAGCATTTAATGCTGCTTTGTGGCATGGGGACTAGATTTGTTCATCATAAAGATCTTGAACCTGTGGGTCAGCATAAGTGCCCTTGCCAAGAATTTGATCTTAGGAAGTCTCAAGTCCTTTTGCTTTTCCCTCTTGTTCTAAAATTTTTACCTCTTCTCACAAATAACATTTTCACAGTAATTGTGGCCCATCATCCAGGACTGCTGAAACTAATTGACACCAGTCATATAGGGTATCCTTAGTGCTAGAAACCCATGACTTTACCATCTCCCTAACAAATGCAGAATGTAAGCCATAAGATAATTAAGCTTGCTTAATTTCTTTCAGATCATTCATTTTTATAGGTAACCAACTAACTTCTCTGAATCCTTTTGGGCATTTAGAACTTGATGCTTTTTAGATTACAGGGTAGGAAGCTAAAATCCTGGTAAGTCATCTCTGACAGGTACTGGCGATGTTAAATTCTGTCCTTGTACCTTCTTTCCCTGCTCATCAGCTCCAATAATTTCTTCAATCATTTCTAATCTTTTTACTACTGTCTTTTGGCTTGTATATATTTCTAGTGATTTCACTGAGGCACCTATCCTCTGGTACTCCTTCTGCACATGTGATTCCAAGGTCTGAAGTTTTTCCTTTAAAGATAACATCTTATCTGTGGACATTATTTGGATAGTGTGCAGATTGCCTTCCTGGAAAGATACTCTATCTGCTAACCTATCATAATTTTTAACAGATTTTTATTGTCAGTATGAATTCTTTCTGATACCCTTTGACATGGATTGAATTTTGATGCCAAACTAATGTTATCTTTTTCAATAGCATTAAATTTTTCAGGTAACTTTGATTTTCGATGGCATTAATCCTGTCAGCTAGCTGTTCATTATTAGTCCGTAAAGATTGCATTATTTGTAAAAGTGCCTCATTCTTGGCTCTGCGGTCAAACCATTTTCTTAAGGATATAATGTCGATTGCCTTGGCGGGCCACTTAGTCTAGGGTTAGTAGCCCGCCTGGCAGTCAGTTATTCCAGGGTCACGGAGAGGCACTACCTGGAAGATATGGGCTAGGAGACAGGAAGAAGGCCATGCAAAGTTTGTCAAAGCCTCCGTTTATTACAGATGGGGTATAGCTTTATATAGAGTAAAGAGTTGGGGGATGGACACAGGGTTCTGGGCTCTTGCCGCATGGTTCACATTGGTCACATGGTCCTCGTTGGTCACGTAGGCAGGAGGTTATCTTCGGTCAGCAACTAGGAGTTGACACACCTAGTTCTCTAGATAGTTTGGAATGCGGGGTGGGTTCCGCTAACAGGTAGCTCTCATTAACAACCAATTTGGGTGTGGGGTAGGCTCTGTCAATAGAACCATTCTTAACACAATTAGGGGTGTGGGGTTCTCTGCAGACTCCCCAGGGTGATGGTTCCTGTAATGATTTTAGGAGGAAATTGGCTCCTGACAGATCCCCCTTTCTTTTATAAAGACAGGCAGCTATTAAGTGAAGGGCATCAGGTCAGAGTCCAACCAAGGTGTCAGATCTAAAGGAGAAGTGACTGGGACAAGGAGAGACCCTCCTCTCGAATGGTGAAGCAATTTACCTCTCCTGGGAACAGAGGGGTGCCTTATGATTCTTAGGTCTAGTGGGGACCAGGTCTTTATCCCCCTTACCCGTCTTAGGATTCCCAGTATCCTGTCTTAGGTTGGGGGATTTCCTGCCACAAGTCACCCGTCCTTGGAGCTCCTCAAATGAAAGGTATCTAGCAAGATTTAAAATAAACAGATCACAGGTCACCCTGTCTTAGGCCATGTGGAGGGCACTCCTCGTGCCTGGCACCATGCCATTGTTGAGCCGGCCAGTACAGCCTCTGTATGGTGTGCTGTTCAGGCGAGGATCCACACTAACTCCCGTCATTGGGCCCCTGTGTCTATCACTAATGAAAAGACTGTGAGTAGCTCCTCAAACAAAATATAATGATATAATTTTGGGCACCAATAACTCCATCTTCCAGACAAGAAGAAAGGGCGTTTTCCAAACCCAGTATTCACCTTTTAATCTGGCCTTAGGTATCCTCCTTCCTAAATGCCTACTCCACAATAAGATTATGAGTGCTGCCTGCCAACAATTAGGGCAGTGTAAAAGGGATCTAAATCTAAAATTTTTAACATATGCATTAAACCCAAACATTTTACAGCGTGTGTCAATCCTTTTCCAAAATCTATAAGCAGTTATAAATATCATTAGATCAATTGCAGTAAGAGTACAATGATATACATTGTTGTTATCAAATACCACCAGTTCCAGTCTCTGAGCAACAGTGACAGGAACCCTAATCTTCCCCCCTTCTTAAGTGAAGAGAGGTTAATATTTTAATTAAAATGAGTTTTGTGTCCCAAAGATTAAAACTGTCTGATGTTTAGTCTGCATCTTAGTTTCAAAGCAAACCAGAATTCAAACTGCAGAAGGAGCTCAGCATTAGTGATTCAGGACAGGTGGGATTCCTGGGTGAGGTGAGTTGGATTCAGCAACCTGAAGCACATCCTAGCACTTATCTCAGGCGAGTCTCCCTGGACTCTCTAGGGGCAGAATTGACACCCTGCAGAGTGGGGTAGCAGGTTGTGTTATCAGGCACTCCTCTCCTTGGGGGCAGGAAAGGCCGGACCAAGGACCTCTCCCCAGTCTCCTCTGGAACTCCTCTGTGGGATGTCCGCAGCCTCCACAGCATTAGATCCAGCTTTTCTTTTCTTTCTGTGAAAAAAGCATAAACATATCCTCGACCCCAAATATATATAGGTCGGGTTTTTTCATAATGCATTGCAAGGGCTTTTCCACCTTGCCTTAGCAAAGGTTAGCTTGGTGTTATCACACCAGATCCATTTGCATCAGGATCTGTTGGCAACTTTTATGAGTTGCTTTCAAGGAGCCTTGTTACGCTCCACAATTTCTTTTTTATTAGCCATATATGCAGCTCTTCCATTGGAAAAGCCATTTGTAAAATTTAGCATAAAATCCTTTAAGGGATTTTTTTTGCTATAACATTAGCAAAATACAGTTGTGTGAATTGTAGCAATGATCATCTGGGAAAAGATTATTGTTTTTGCCTTTGAATTGAGCAAAGACAATTGTCCAGGAATTAATCTTAAAATTATCAATGAATCTATTGTTTAGTATAAGAAGTATTGATCATAGTCAATATTTTGTCAAGCCATTTTTCAGCTTTTATCCTGCCCTTTTGTATTAGACAGGCTTTAAATTAAGAGTTTAATATCTTAACTAGCAAAACTGTGAAGGTTTAGCCATAAACAGCATTTTTTATAAAACTGTTGTAGAATAAGTTTTACATTTAATATACACATTTGTCATAGGTGAATTATAATTAATATACTGTATCTGTTGATTATTGTATACTTTACCTGTTGATTTATATTTTTTACCTGCTTGAGTACCTGTTAGGCAGCTTTCTTTAAGCTCTCTATTGGAAACTGTTTTTTGTAAGAATTTTACCTAGCGGCTCAAGGTCTTCCATAAGAATATTATAACTAGGGCTTTAACCATTGTATATCTAATTAAAAGTTTGTAAGCTATCCTCCTCTTAAGTTTTAAGTCTGCCTTGCAGATAGGAAAATGGAAAAATGAAGCATTTTTTAACTAATAATGCTGGCCTCATTAGACACCAACATGTAGAAAAATGAAAATAAATCTACATCCATCTCCATGTACAAAACTTAAGTTTAAATGAGCCAAAGGCCTCAGCATATAAAAATTATGTTGAACCTCACAGAGAAAAATTTTTGAAGCACACTTTGCCACATCTCAAACACAGCCTCAGTGGCATAAACATTTGGAGAAACCATAAATCTCCTGAACTGAGAAACTTTTGTATAACAAGGCTATAGAGTGGGAAAAGATCTTTACTTATCATAAATCCATTCCAAAAATATATGAAGAACTCAGGAAATTAGTTATTAAAAATTTTAATCCCAAAAAATATTTGTTATAGACCTAAACTGAAAACTCTCAGACGAACTTAAAAATGACTGAGAGACACTTAAAAAATGCTCAAACATAACAACCTTTAGTCCTCAGAGAAATGCAAACTAAAACTCTGAGATTTTATCTTATCCTTGTAGAAATGACCAAGATTAAAAATTATTATTAACAATTTATGCTTAAGAAAATGTGGGTAAAGAAAAAACTCCATTGCTGGAAGTGCAAACTGACACAGTCATCTTTGGATCACACATAGTATTGAAAAACCTGGATGAATCCAGACTCTCCCAGCAGGAAGAGAAGAATCAAAAATCCAGGGCTAGCCGCTTCAGCAACCCTGCACCAGAAACCAGCTGAAGACAAAGCCTTGACCTGGAAAAACAGGTTTTCCAGCTGCAATTATCACAGTACTGTTTTAGGAACTAGGGGATTAGGACCTTGGGAGTGGTCCCGAGGCAGGAGAGCTGTCCTCCTGCAACCACCACAGGATTTTTGGAATTTACGACCCTCCCGGACCACTGGGGTGTGGCCCCTTTCCTCAAAAAATTCTTTCTCCTGGTCACTGGGGGTCGAACTCCTCCCCCACCAACCAAGGCCACGTGTGCGACCTCAGCAAGGATGGTCTCTGGGCCCTTGCCATCCAGAGACCCAAGTGAGAGTTTCCCCAGCATTGAGGGACCCTCATTTTGTCTATTTTTTAAAATTAGGCAAATATCTACCTCAAAACTTAGCAATACCCCTTTTGGGCCTAAATACAAAGTTTTTAACAGTAAGAACATGTGCTCAGCTATGCTTGCAGCAGAATTACTTTATCATAGCAAGAATCTGAAAATAACCCAGATGTACCTCTTTTACACCTAGGATAAATGAGACATCATCCTTTTAAATATCCATGAATACCATAAAATATCTTGGAGTAACTTTAAGCAAGCAGGACAGAAGTTTTGGGTCCTGTCATCTCTGCCTGTGAAGGCGGAAATGTTTTTTATTTTTAACCATTATCATTTGTTAGAGTATAACTCTGGCCCTTGATAAAGTTAATTAAGAGGCCTGAGTCTCAGCATTCCACATTGAAGCCACACCTGGCAGCAGGAAAGGACCTCAAGCTGAAACGATACAACTCCTACCCAAGAGCGGGCCGTACAAATGGAAAAACTTGTAGGATAAGAACTTTAAATCTTGAAAGATCCCCTACTTTCTTGCGAAAGCAGAAGAAACACAGCAAAAATGACAATTTCACTGAAAGCAGTTTACAGATTCAGTGTAAATGTCCATTAAAAATTATAGCAACATTCCTCACAGAACTTACAGATTTAATGTAAATGTTCATTAAAATTATAGCAAAACTTTTCACAGAACTCAAAAGAACAATATAGAACTCAAAAGAACAATCTCCAACCTTATACGAAAGAAATAAAAACTCAGGATAGCCTAAACAATTCTAAAAATCCTCTGAATATATCACAATCTTTGATTTTAAAACTTTCCTACAGAAACACAGTACTGAAATTAATCTACCTTAGATAAAAACTTATACATCTACAAACTAAAGATTTTTGACCAAGAAGCAAGATTTTTAAAATGGAAAAGAAGCATATTTACTGTCCTAAATGAAGCTGCAGCTTTTTGAGTCTAGATTCCTGTATAGCAAACCTGTCTGTCAGCTTTCGCTCCATATGGCAGGGGGTTAAAGACATAGGCTCTCTAGCCCTAGCAGCCAGCCTGCTTGGCAGGCGTAGCTGTGTGGATTGTACCCTAACTTCTTGCATCTCGAGGGACTCCCTTTTGAGTCCTCAAGCAAACACATTAAGCAAACACATGAATCTCTGTTTTTGACTCTTACTCCTCTCTCCCTGAGTGATTGATTAAATTCCTGTATGAATTTTTCTTCCCTTGAAAGTCCCATATCTTTTTGGACGACGGTGAGCCTGCGCCTACCTTGTCCTGCAGATCTGTCCGAGTTCTACAGCCGCAGAACCTTCTGTTTTCTTCTTGTTGTCCCAGGACTGCGCGTTGTCGTCCGATAGTTGACCGTGCTCCGCGTCGCTGGTTCGGGCGCCACTGTCGATTGCCTTGGCGGGCCACTTAGTCTAGGGTTAGTAGCCCGCCTGGCAGTCAGTTATTCCAGGGTCACGGAGAGGCACTACCTGGAAGATATGGGCTAGGAGACAGGAAGAAGGCCATGCAAAGTTTGTCAAAGCCTCCGTTTATTACAGATGGGGTATAGCTTTATATAGAGTAAAGAGTTGGGGGATGGACACAGGGTTCTGGGCTCTTGCCGCGTGGTTCACGTTGGTCACGTAGGCAGGAGGTTATCTTCGGTCAGCAACTAGGAGTTGACACACCTAGTTCTCTAGATAGTTTGGAATGCGGGGTGGGTTCCGCTAACAGGTAGCTCTCATTAACAACCAATTTGGGTGTGGGGTAGGCTCTGTCAATAGAACCATTCTTAACACAATTAGGGGTTTGGGGTTCTCTGCAGACTCCCCAGGGTGATGGTTCCTGTAATGATTTTAGGAGGAAATTGGCTCCTGACAATATAACATGAAGAAAGAAACTGAGTCCCAATATCCAATAAATATATGTATCACAATAACCATATAAGCCTTGCAGAATACAATCCATAGTATCAGCAAAATGATTATTAAAATTTTGCATGGAAATATTGTCTGCAATTATATAACTTTCAAGTTTATTGATTTATTTATTAATCAAATAGTTACCTTTGTTATGAGATTCGGTAAATTGTTTTAGGTGTAATAATCTTTATTGTCCAGCAGGTGTTGCGGTTGCAGCCACATGGCAAAGAGTCACCCTGGTGGTGGCAGGGCAGTCCTACGCTGCTTTGGTTTTTCACCTTGAGGCATGGTTAAATACCAACAAATATGCTTTGCTTGACAAATTAAAATTGATTAAATCAATTCCATACAAGGAGCAAGGAGCCTAGAACTCACCAGAAGGGAACACAAACTGGAAGTTGCACAAGTTGCTGCATGGCAGGGAATGCGGCACTAGAGAGGGAAAAAAAAATGTGTGCCAGCCTGGGAAATTTCCAAGTCACTGTGCTTAGCCCCACTGTTGCGGGTTTTACAAAAAACCACTTAGTAGATGAAAGCAAGACAGGCGGGTAGGAATAGAAGACCTTCTGGGCCATGGACTGTTTGGGCCTTTTAGACTGGTCCACCTGGTAGGGGTGAAGTGTGGATCCATGTGGGGTACCAGATGAAGGTGGACACTAAAAGAAATCCCAAACTAGCTCAGAATTGAGTACAATAAAGGGTTATTTATCTAGGGGTAGACTCACAGATCACAGTCCTCTGCTCAAACGGGAAACAGCAACCGAATCCTGGAGCCGGGAGAGAGAGGGAGTGTGTGCTTTACATCGGCATTTCTATTATAAGAGGCCATGCCCAAATAGGCTGGTAACTTAGATGCTACTGACTGAAGGAGTTCCTACACATAACTATCCCTAATCCCAGTTCTTGGGAATCCAACGCCCTCATTTGCCCTCCATGGGCACAGTAGGCACACTTATGGTATACACACATAAATGCAGGCAAAACAACACTCACATATATAAATTAAAACATATATGTCTTTAAAATAAACAAATATTAAATTTATAAAGTACTTGTAGAATGTGGTTTGAACTTGGTATATAAATCTGTTTTAAAATGGAATCAAATACAGTTTTTGTTTTGGTTTTGAGACAGAAATTGAGGTAGACAAGCTCACCTTAGACTCACTATGTAGCCACGGATCAGGCCACATTTGGTTTCTGTTTTCAGAGAATTCAGTTTCTTATGATTATAACTATACATAACAAATAGAACATTTGGATGAGTAATGGATTGCCACCTGCTTTGAATACGTTTAACTTACATTTATTTATCTATCATTTATAGTATATTATATTTACTATGTTATATGTATATCCTTGGGCATTTGTGCTCCAGAATCCAGGTGTAGATATGGACTACAAGTTGCCACACCCTGCTCTTTCCTTGTACCACGTGAGTCACAGGAATAGGTGATCAGGCTTGGCAGCAGTGACCATAACCTGCTGAGCTGTCTTGCTGGCTCTCCTTTGAGCATTTTGATCACTTTTAACTTTATACCATTAAATTAATGGTTAAATTATTTCACATACAAATGCTTGTATAAAACAATTACCACATAAATATATCAGCAAGCCATAAATTACCATTTATCCTCACAGATATATAAACTCTCATCACAGAGACGGTACTGAGAAATTATTTGATGATGTCATTTGTAGAATGTCAACAAGAGGTTTTATGAAATCTCTGAAAATCTCCACATTATAAAATCATTAACATTTTCCATCCCTGGTTATAAACCTAACATATGTTCACTGTATAAAGGTTTGAAACAAAGAATAGTATTTAAAAGAATGATTACTCTTAGTCCTGCTTTTACTGTAAAGGTTATGTTGTTTTTCTTTGTGTGTCTGTGAGCTAATGCCTTGGTGTGTGCAGATGCTGGCAGAGGCCAGATGAGGGCATCAGGTCTCCTGGAGATGCAGGCAGGTGTGAGCCCACATGGCAGCTTACAACCTTCTGTAAATCCAGTGCCAAGGAGCTGAATCCCTCTTCTCACCGCACCACCAGGCACACAATCCACACACATACAGAGATGGAAGCAGAACACTCGTTCACCACCAGGCACACAATCCACACACATACAGAGATGGAAGCAGAACACTCGTTCACCACCAGGCACACAATCCACACACATACAGAGATGGAAGCAGAACACTCGTTCACCACCAGGCACACAATCCACACACATACAGAGATGGAAGCAGAACACTCGTTCACCACCAGGCACACAATCCACACACATACAGAGATGGAAGCAGAACACTCGTTCACCACCAGGCACACAATCCACACACATACAGAGATGGAAGCAGAACACTCGTTCACCACCAGGCACACAATCCACACACATACAGAGATGGAAGCAGAACACTCGTTCACCACCAGGCACACAATCCACACACATACAGAGATGGAAGCAGAACACTCGTTCACCACCAGGCACACATGAACAATCCACATACATACAGAGATGGAAGCAGAACACTCGTTCACCACCAGGCACACAATCCACATACATACAGAGATGGAAGCAGAACACTCGTTCACCACCAGGCACACAATCCACACACATACAGAGATGGAAGCAGAACACTCGTCCACTTCATATAAAACAAGTCTTTAAAATAAGCAGTGTGGTGCTGGCACACGCTAGCAAGTGAGAGTCCTAGGGACTCCAGCACCTGCTCAGGTTACCTGCAAGCTTCCTGTGCTCCCTGCTCGTGCTAGGCACGCTATGTGTATAGTTTAGTCTTCACTGTAGCTCTAGGATACTAGAGGAAGGAAATGGGTTTGTTTGCTCTTTCTTGACTTCAAAATAAATTTTAAACTAGGATTGGTGGAGGACACCTCTAATTCTAATACTCAGAAGCCTGGTAAGAAGGAGGATTGAGACTTTGAGGCCAATATGGGCTATGTAGCTACAGAGGGTCTCAAAAAGATTATTGTCCCCCTGCTGAAAAAAGCTACAGAAAAAAACAGAAATGAAACATTTAATGGTATGTCTTGTGCCTTCCATACAAGTTCACCACTACCTACAGCTTGCTGTCTGCTCTCTGGCTCTTCCATTTACCTGCCTGCATGTGCCCCTTAAAGTATTTGAAATAAGATGTTCACGTCATGACACGTCTCTCTACAATGCCTATAGGTGCCTTGTCTCTTAAAACTATCCTTTTTAAAATGATAGAAAAGGATCAAAGTTGAGATTTTTTTTTAAAGATAGCCCTGTCTTTCAGGACTCTGTGTATTGGTTTATTCAGGATTATTTGGAACAGTATTCATGAGTACAATCAGTGGTAATGTCTTCGGACCACATCACACTTCCTCCTTTGGCCTCTAATCGGAAGTTTTACATGCTGGTCCCATTACGGAGGAATGAAGTTTTAGACTGTTGATTGAGGGGAGCCTGGTCTCTCTACTATAAAGATATCCCATGGCTGTAAACAGACTTGAAAACTCTCTCCGAGTATTGTGACAGAAAAATGATTCAGATCTAAGCAATTCCTGAATCCAGTGACAACACCACCACCCCTTCACTGACTAAAAACCATTAAAGTTGTGGGGTTATGGCTGAGAACCACCACACCCAGATTCCACTTTTTAAGAAATTTCTTTGGGGGAGGGGCTGGGTAGGGAGCCACAGCTGGCAAGTACATTTCAGAGGACAACTTTTGTGAATTGGTTTTCCTTCCACTGTGGGATCCTGCATTGAACTTGGCTTCTTCACAGTAGAAAGGATGAGAGGAAGAAAAGGCACTAACTTCCGAGTGGATTTTGATATGAACTTTTGTTTGCACTCAAATGCCAGTGCACAATTTAGCCTACTCAACAGTACTCTCAATGCATGAACACAGGAGAAGTTGTCCCACAATCCTCCTGAGCCAGTGTAGGCTACTCAACAGTACTCTCAATGCATGAACACAGAAGAAGTTGTCCCACAATCCTCCTGAGCCAGTGTAGGGTGGGCCCGCTAGTCAAGGAGAGCCCTATATAAGCTGCCCTGGAACACAATACAATTGGTTTTCTAGTTTCAAGAGTGACCCGTGTCTCTGTCCGTGTGTGTGTCTGTGTGTGCATGTGTGTGCGTGCATGTTTCAATCTCCAGCCCCTTGCCTAACTCGTGAACCATCCCATTGTAGACAGGTAGAACTGTACAATGGGGCTAGGTATTTGAAACACAGGCACCACAGAAAGCAAGAGTGTATTAGAACCCTCAAACTCCCAACTCAGTCATCACATGAATTAGAATCTGATGTGCACCAGCTAGGAGCTTTTATTGTTCATTATCTCACATGACAGGGTTCACTGACTCCTGGAGAGTGGATGGGACCTGTTTGCTGCAGGGGAACATAGGACTCAATCCCACTTCCTAAGCAAAAGGGAGGGGATGCTTTAATTGAATTGCAGGAACACCCACTAACCTCCAGAACACACTTATGAAGGACTGTCCTGTCTTCTGGAAGCCCATGCTCATGTAAAGGGCCTGAGCACCTTTGGGCAAGATGCTGGTCTCAAGGATGACATCACTATAGCCCTGGTCCCGTGCAAACTGGAGAATAGTTCTGATCAGTGCTTTTGCTATCCCCTGTCCTCGATGCAGTGAGGACACAGACAGGTGAAAGAGCTCCAGCTGCTTCCTCCCTAATGGGGGATCCTTGACTGGTAGACCACCCACGATGCCCACCACCTCTCCTCCAGACTCAGCTACCCAGAAACAAGAACCACGTGCATTCATGTAGGACTTAGTGATGTCAGCCATGTCTGTGTGCAAACACTTGGCCACATACTTCTTCCACGGCTGTCTTGCAAGAAGCTTCATGAGAAGGAGCACAAAGAAGATGCTCATAGCAGCTAGCAGCCAGGAGCCAGACACCAGGACCATGGCAAGTGGCACCCCAAGTAAGAGAAAGAAGGTCCTTGGCAGAGTCAGCATGTGGCGGAAGGTGGCAGGGATGTGCTCTTCCATTCCTCTTATGAACAAATCCAAGACACTTTTCTGATCGCTGTCCTGGTACTGGCGGATGTGATAAGGAGCCATGGGAGATTTCTGGGTCTCAAATCTCGGCATCCAGGAGAGACAGGTATACCTGTCTGGCACTTTGCCTAAGGCCTGAGAGGAGAGAAACCATGTAAGTCCCCTGACCTTCTGCCTCCCAACATCCTAAGACCCATATAGGCCCTTTTCAAGGGTGTATCTTTCTGCTGTCACCAGACAGGAAGCAGACACAAACACTGGGAGAAGATCTATTCAGCAACACCTGACTCCATCCTTCTCACCCTACAGAAGCCTTGTGCAGCTCCGGGTACATAAACAAGCCCAGCGCTGCAGATGGACCCATGCACCCATTAGGTCACTGTCTGCAGCTCCCGGTACATAAACAAGCCCAGTGCTGCAGATGGAGCCCATGCACCCATTAGGTCACTGTCTGCAGATGGAGCCCATGCACCCATTAGGTCACTGTCTGCGGACTGCGCATTACAGGCACGTGTTTCCAGGTGTTTCCTGCAGATCTCCTACCCAAGGATTGTAAAACTTTAGATTACAGAGCTGGCAGAAATAAACTCACAAAACCACCCTTTGCTGCAAACCCTTATCCTTGAGCCCTCGGGCAGTTCTAGGACTCCAGTCCCACGCTGAGACCCTCCCCACAGTGCTGCCAGCCTTACCTGCTACTGCACAACCAAGAGTGTCTGGAAGGGCATCAGCCTCTGGTCGCATGCAGCACAGGTAGCCTGGGTCTGCCCAACAACTGGTGAGCAGACCTGAGTTGGCACCTCACCGGTTGGATACTTGGTATTTGTTAATCATAAAGCCCAGGGTCACAGAGCTGCAAAGTGAATGTGAGGCCACCCCCATTCACCTTGTGATTCTGGGTTAATAATTTGTAGAGAACAGTGGAATGTGGATGCTCAACAGTTTTCACCCCCATGGAAAGCCTGTCACCTGCACTGTTCCCTCAGGACTGCAGCCATCTCTGTCCTCTCAGGGCCACCCTGGCCCTGCACATAACTGCTCAGAGCAGCCTGATGTTGGGACGCGCACACACTGGGCTCCCATGTCCTGCCACATCAACAGGTCCTATAGCTAAACTTTTCCCTGTCCATGCTGTGCCTGGTCCTGTAAAATAAACCCTAGGGGACCACACTGCCCTTCTGCCTCTGCTCCTCACCACCAGCCTCAGTCAGCACTAGTGTCCTTTCCAGCCCCAGCTATGGTGCCATCCAGATGGCGGGCACTAGACAGGGCACAGCTGCCGGAGTTCAGGACCTGCTCAGAGCTTGAACATCATACTTCCCTCATGAGTGAGCCGAGGTGTTGCTTTGGTGCTTCCCTACAACAAGTGAGAGTTACATCTGTCTCTACAGAGTGTCCCTGTGGAAGGTGTTTTCTGTCTCTGTCTCCAACCCTGACCTGAAGGCCAGTGGGAGCTCTACTGGCGCCATTTCCCCCAGAACCACTGTAGCCAGAGAAGGAGGCTCTGAGCAAGGTGGAGCTAAGGCTATGGCAGGATGTTACTTTGAGGAAGTTTTCATGCCAGCAAAGAATCGGACACTCTCAGAACTGTGACAAGGTCCAGGGGAGAAGATGCTGGGATGTCAGCACAGTGAGGCTTCTTAGACGGATGCCAGAGCAGAGCCAACACCTCAGAAAACGTTCATCTCCTGAGCAGGAAGGGGAGAGAGGCAGGGAAGCTCCTGAGACAGCCCTTGGGAAGGGGGCCCTTAAAGGCACACATGGCTAACACCAGCAGGGACCTGGCTGTACAGGACCCAGAACACAGTCATGTCGTGCACATATCCCATTCCAGATGCAGGTGAGGCCATGAGGATGCATGTCAGCAGGGAAGCAAAGTGACAAGTGTAGTAGTGGGGACCCGTGGGTGGTCCTGGCTAAACAGGGTCCCAGGTGTGCAGGTGGCATGCTTGCATGCTGCGGAAGCCCCGGGCCAACAAGATGTCTTGAAAATTCATTCTGGGCTCCCAAGAGAAACCCTGTCCAATAGCTGAGAGTTAGGCACAATGAGAAGCACTTTGTTCCCTAATTGCTTAAAGATCTTGTTTGCCCAAGAGACTGTGGACCTAGTTGATTTAGTGTTTGCAAGGGAGCCTCGTTCAGTATAGACTGAGGAGATATCAGCACTGTGTGAGGAAGATTCGTGTGCCCTGTCCATTAGGACACAGGCCAGACAGGGACATCTGCACCACTTGAGGGCATTCAGTGCAGACATGACCCTGGGTCAGCTAGGGATAAGCAGGGCAGCTTCACAGCCTGCAGCAGAGCATCTGGGCTCATGCTTGACTCTGGGTATGACTCAGCAGAAAACCCTGGCTTCCCTCCCCAGCACTGCCTTCCCTCCCCAGAAGAGAGCTGTGATGCTGACAGCAATGGAAAGAGCAAGGACAGGTTACATCATCTGAGCACAGAACACACGAAACACAGCTAACCGTGGAGTTTTTCTTTATATATTTAGCAAAACTGAGAGAGAGAACTTATTAAGCAAAAAAAAAAAAAAAAAAAAAAAAAAAAAAGGAAAGAACGAAAGTTCTTGGTCACTGAAAGGTGATGCAAAAGTGTCAACTCTTTTGTTGTTATAATTATTTGGGTTTCTGGAAGGTTTCATCATGTAGCCTAGACTGTCCTGAAACACACAGACTCTTGCTCTTCCCTCACAAGCACTGGGATTAGAGGCATCCAGCACTAAATAGTGTCTATTTAAAACCATGGACAAATTATATATATATATATATATATATATATATATATATATGTATGTATGTATGTATATTAAAAAGAACAAATACCACAAAGTTAAATTTCATTTCAGATTTGCTGGAATTGTCTAAGGTTTTTAACAAAAGGGGGGACGGGTTCTTGATACACATTCAATTGTTAGTGTTGCTAATGTCATATAAGAGGGTACAGAGAGCTATGGCCAAGAAGCTGTCAGTTACAGAGGTGTGCTCTGGCAGCACAGCTGTCTTGTGCACTGAGATTATCGCTGTCCTCTTAAAGTATTCTGTGCTCTTCATTCTGGTCTTTGCACAGTGAGCAAACACAATCTAAGATTTCCAAAAGGGAGGAAAAATGTGTCTCCCCCCCCCAATGGTTTTTGTTTTTAACAATGGGGAGAAGACCCCTTGGCATGCCTGAAGACAGTTTGCTCTCAGTTTAACTCATTTACAAAATCTTACAAGAGTTAGACACAGCACCCATTTTCACCATGAAATTCATATTGAAGTTTATCAATATCAGATATTTTAAACATAGTCCATTTACAACGTAATGTGGACTTATCAAAATTTGTTTATCTCCAAAGTGAGTCTGTTTTTAAAGCTGGTTTGGCTAGATCTATCTTGCTACCTATTTGTTGCTAATTTAGTTCCAGAGTCTCAGACCAAAATCCCTAACCAAAATGAGCCATTCATAACAAAACACCCAAGAAAACCCAAAACACAGAAGGTGGTCTAAGGCCTCTAACACCACGTCCAATGTCCATATACTTGACTACCTAGAAGTCTAATTCTGATTCCCCGCCCCATCAATAGCACCCCAGGAGCGTCCTCCCCGAGCCCTGTCCACCAGTAATGCAATTCTAACCTATCCCAATGGTCACAGGATCCTTCATAAGGAAGTTAGGGTTGAAAGAAAGCCCTAACTCTGCAGCATGGGGTCCTGTACATGCATCTGAACCCTGCCTGACTCCTCTCCCGCCCAAAGTCCTGTACTCAGCTTCTAGAGGCCATTCTTCCCCAAGGGGAAAAGGGAGGCCTGTCCTTGGTCCTTACTGCCTCAGTCCCTCTCACAAAGGTCGCTTCTCTGGGCACAGGCCGGGCTGCTCTCCAAAGCGCCTCCCTCCCAGCACTGGGCCGCGCGAGGACTGTGAGGTTCGCACACTCCTCCTCCTGCCATCAGCCTCGGGCAGCGCCTGTAGGGGGCGGCTCCGGAGGGCTCTGGTAAACACAGGGGCTGGGAGAAGCAAGCAGAGCCCACAAACCTGTGACCGCGAGGAATGAGGCAACGTTCGCGCTGGCGGAACTCACTATCAGTCTCTAGTCCGTACAGGAAGACTTCCCCCTCGGAAACTAAGATCGCCACTTCCGGAAGAGCCCAATCTCCTCCAAAATAAAGCGGGTGATGATTCTGAGTGTGCTTCTGCAGACTCCTCTCCCGTGTGAGGGCAGCTTGTGGATGTGAAGGGGAGCAGTCTTGTAGGAACCTACCTGTTAGAAGGGTCCAAGCCATGGGTGGAGGCTGGAAATTGATGTCAAGTTTTGAATCTACTAAAGGTTTATGTTGTGGCTTTTGAGAGATGTCCCCATTTCCTGTGATAAGAGGAGTATTAACCTAATGAAGCAAGCACACCTTTCCACTACTAGAGACCCCCCACTATGGGGACTCTGCCTTGTGCTGTTCCGGCAGCCACGGGGAGCAAGCCTGGACCCTACAGACCTCAGTGGTTTACTTCCAAGACTTAGTTAAAATAAAATACGGTCCCTTTATCTAGAGTAGTTTAGGAAGGTGATGTGTAATCCCTGAGCCTTCCAGCTAGACTAAACGTGCCATAACTTGTTTTCCATTTCCCTTGTTTGGAGTTTATCTTCATGGTTTTCTTTGCATGGAAGGTGTATAGTGATGTGTGCAATGAAGACAAGCGGAAGTGGAGGAACGCTAGGCTGCTGCCCTTACTCTCCTATTTAGGATAATGAAGAAAGGACATCAAAAGCACAGCTTGAATCAGTGACTGGAGAAGGTCGAAAAGGAAATCCTGTGTGTATCTGGACAACAGTTTAAGAATTCCAGCACTCAGGAGGCATGAGCAGGCCTCTGTGAGGTTGAGGCCATCCTGGTCTACAGAGCATGTTCAACCAGAAATCCAAAAAAAAAAAAAAATTCATTTAAACAAAACCTTAGATGGTGATAAAGACTTGAATAGTCCCATAGAATTAACAACATAAACAGAAAAGGAATTGACAATTGCTGAGGAGAAATTACAGGAGGCCCATGTGGATAGTGTGAATCCAAATCTTAATTGTATTCTAGTCATATTGCCTTCCAGAATTTCTCCTACAGAAATTTTAATGCAGAGGGATGATATCGTCTTAGAATGGATCTTTTTTACCAATAAACCAAATAAAAAATTAAAAACTTATGTAGAAAAAGACTTTGAATTAATTATAAAAGGTAAATTGAGACTTCATCAATTAGCAGGTATAGATCCAGCAAGATTATAGTGTCTTTCACTACTGATGAAATAAAAAAAGTTATGGAAGACAATGAATCATGGCAAAGAGTTTGTGTCAATTTTGGGGAGAAATTAATAGCAATTATCCCAAAAGCTATAGACTTAACCTTATAAAGAGAACTTCTTTGATTCTTCCCCAAATTGTACATGATGCTCCAATAACTAGAGCCCACACCTTTTATACTGATACAAACAAATCAGAGAAGGCAGGATACAAATCAGAAGAATTAAGTAAGGTGGAACAAAGCCCTTATACTTCTGCCCAGAAGGCAGAATTATATGCTATTCTCATGGTGCTAAGGGACTTTAAAGAACCTCTTAATATAGTTACTGATCCACAATATGCAGAAAGAGTTATCTTGCATATTGAAACCACTGAATTTATACCATATGATACAGAATTGACTTCATTATTTATCCAGGTGCAAGACATAATCAGGACTAGGCTTTGTCCTGTATACTTAACACACATCCAATCCCATACAGGTCTGCTGGTGTAGGAGGATCTTCTGTTTGTGTGTTGCATTCATTGGTTGAATAAAGAGACTGCCTTGGCCTTTTGAGAGGATAGCCCTTAGGTGGGCAGAGTAGACAGAACAGAATGCTGGGAAGAAGGCAATGTGGCAGACGCCATGCTTCTCCTGCCCAAGATGGACGCTGGTTAGACTCATGCCAGTAAGCCGCAGTCAAGTGGCGATACACATTAATGGAGATGGGTTAAATTAATATGTGAGAGTTAGCCAATAAAGGGTTGGAGATAATGGGCCAGGCAGTGTTTTGATCAATACAATTTCCACGTGGTTATTTTGGGGCTAAGCTAGCCGGGCGGGACAGATGCATTCCCCCTCCTACAATAGTCTGCCAGGTTCTCTAGCACAACGTAATGCAGAAATTGATCAATTATTGATTGGAAGCATGTTGCAGGCCTCTGAATTTCATAGAAACATCATGTCAACAGCAAAGGTTTAAGGAAAGAGTTTTCTTTTACATGGCAACAAGCTAAGGATATTATAAGAAGATGCCCTACTTGCTCTTTCTATAACCAAACACTACTACTTGCAGGGACTTAGCCAAAGGGCACTCAAAAGAATGAAACCTTTGCAGAATTTGGAAAATTGAAATATGTACACCACACCATTGACATTCAGGTTCCCGTTGGGCTACTGCTTTAAGCTCAGAAAAGGCTGATTCAGTAATCATGCATTTATTAGAAGTTGTGGCCATCATGGGTATACCTCCACAAATGAAGACAGATAATGGTCCAGCATATGTCTCTAGGAATATGAAATAGTTTCTTGCTTATTAAAATATTAAGCATGTTACAGGTATACCACACAATCCTACAGGTCAGGCAGTTATAGAAAGATCAAATCAAACAATAAAAGATATGTTAAATAAATAAAAATGGGGTAGAAAATGCTCCCAGAAATAAATTACATTATGCTTTATTAACCTTGAATTTTCTTAACACTTATGAGAAAGGGACAACATCAGCAGAAAGACATTGGATAATAGAAAAGTCTTCTGAATTAAATCAACCATTTTATTTCAAGGATGTCTTGACCACACAATGGAAGCCAGGAGATATGTTACATTGGGAAAGGGGTTTTTCTCTTGTTTCCACAGGAGAAGAAAAACTATGGATACCATCAAAATTAATAAAGATACAGTTTGTAAGGGAGAAACCTCTTGAAAAAGAGAAATGACAGCTCATCCACAATGGTGACAACCATACAGAGGGTAAGGAAACTTCATAAGGGTTGGTGCAGGGTTCTGTTCTTATCTTTACAGGAAAATACTCATCTTCAAAAAAATTCAAGAGACCCTGGATGTTCGGATGCTGACAGAAGGAAAATTAACTATTCCCTAAGGATCATCAAGAAAAAGGAATCTGATTTATGAGATCAGGTAACTGATACAAATACATTTACAGATATGTGTGTATGTATGTATTTATGAATATTTAGAGCTGGCTTTGGAATTGGACACTGGCTCTGACCCTCTCTAAATCCAAACACGTTGTTAAAATAAAAATTCAGAGTTGCTGTCTCATGTCAGGAGCCATGATATGGGACAGAAAGAAAAAAACATTTAGAAAAAAAATTTTACTTTTCTTCATATCTACTTTTGTCTCTATCATACCTTTCATTGAATATACATATGTATATGTATATATAAAGAATGTTTAAGTTTTCCACAATGAACAATGAATTTTCCTGCAGTAATCTTTGAAGTTTCCAGAAAGAAGATGGGGTCCCACAACAACTCCACCTGGTTGATATGATGTCATGATACTGATAGTGCTACTACAAGACCTGTTTTGGGTACCAGCTGCTCAAGATGGTTCCATCTTGGTTAGCTGATTTGGTGCATTTTTTTTACAATGTTCTGGCCAGACCTCCAGCAAATACTCAGAGACTATTTGCAATTATCCCAAGCAGTAATCTTGGAACTTAACCATCATTTTACTTTCACAGGATCCTTTAGAAAGAACATCACCCTCATGACAGCTGGAAGTAATCTAGAAGACGATGTCCCCTGTCCCAATAAAGTTTGTCCTCAGGGTTAGGAACATCATTTAGGGGTTGATTATAATTGGGGATACAGGCTCAGGGATCTCTTTGAAAAAAAAGAAAAAGAGGACTGGTGCCGCGGCAGCAGGCGGCGGGGACCGGCGCGCAACACCGAGAGCAGATCGCCCCACTACAATTAAATCAAAGAGGTAGGCCTTTGGTTGGCGAGGTCCCTGGCAAACGGGGAGACTGGTCCTGTTCCTGAAGACCCTTCTGAGGGGTGACAGGGATCTTGGCCCCCGGCAGGAGCCAAGAAACAGAGCGAGGGCATTTTGTAAGAGGAGCCCCTGGCTAGCAGGGAAACCTTATCTGGTGTTAAAAGACCCATTAGATAGCATCGATAGGAGGAGATGGGCAGGCGCCAAGGCAAGAATTCACCCAATAATCAGAAAAGCAACATGAAAACACCAGAACCCAATGATCTTACAACAGAAGGACTTGAACACCCTAACACAGAAGAAGTGGAAAAAAATGACTTTATGAAAGCAACAGAGTCCTTTAGACAACATGTAAAAAATGCCATTATAGAAATAGATGGGAAGTATAACAAAAAGTTTGAAGAAATGAGTAAATACGTACATGATACCCTGGGAAACCAAGAAAAAACGATCAAACAGGTAATAGAAACAGTTCAAGAATAGAAAACTGAAATGGAAGCAAGGAAGAAAACACAAACTGAGGGCCAGCTGGATGTGGAAAATCTAGGTCAACGAACAGAGTCTACAGAAACAAGCATAATCAATAGAATACAAGAGATAGAAGAAAGAATCTCAGATTCTGAGGACACCAGAGAGAAAATAAATGCACTGATCAAAGAAAACAGCAAAGCCAACAAATTCTCATCACAAAACATTCAGGAAATATGGGACACAATAAAAAGACCAAACCTAAGAATAGGTTTAGAAGAAGGAGAAGAGTCACAGCTCAAAGGCCCAGAAAAGATTTTAACAAAATTATGGAAGAAAACTTTCCCAACACAAAGAAAGATATTCCTTTGAATATTCAAGAAGCATACAGAACACCAAACAGACTGGATCAAAGAAAAACATCCCCTCGCCATATAATAATCAAAACACAAAATATACAGGTTAAAGAAAGAATATTAAGAGCTGCAAAGGAAAAAGGCCAAGTAACTTATAAAGGTAAACCAATCAAACTTACACCTGACTTCTCTATGGAAACCATGAAAGCCAGAAGGTCCTGGATAGATGTACTGCAGAAACTAAGAGACCATGGATGCAAACCCAAACTACTATACCCAGCCAAGCTATCATTCACTATCAATGGAGAAAACAAGACATTCCAGGATAAAAACAAATTTAAACAGTACGTAGCCACAAATCCAGCCCTACAGAAAGTAATAGAAGGAAAATCACAACCCAAGGAATCCAACATAGCCAACACTGCCTACAATAACTCAGGCAACTAGCGACCCTTCACCAGCACAACTCAAAGAAGGGAGACACACAGACTCTACTATCAAAAACAATAAGAATAACTGGAGTAAACAACCACTGGTCATTAATATCACTTAATATTAATGGTCTCAATTCACCTATAAAAAGGCACAGGCTAAGAGATTGGATATGAAAACAGGATCCAACATTCTGCTGTTTGCAAGAAACACATCTCAACCACAAAGACAGGCATCTACTCAGAGTAAAGGGTTGGGAAAAGGTTTTTCAAGCAAACGGTCCTAAGAAAAAAGCAGGTGCGGCCATACTAATTTCTAACGAAACTGACTTCAAACTAAAATTAATCAGAAGAGATCGAGATGGACACTTTATACTCATAACAGGAACATTTCATCAGGATGAAGTCTCAATCCTGAATATCTACGCCCCTAATACAAAAGCACCCACTTATGTAAAAGAAATATTACTAAAACTCAAGGCAGACATCAAACCACACACACTAGTAGTAAGAGACTTCAACACTCCTCTCTCTCCAATGGACAGGTCAATCAGACAGAAACCTAATAGAAAATTAAGAGAATTATTAGAGGTAATGAAGCAAATGGACTTAACAGACATCTATAGAACATTCAACCCAAATAGGAAAGAATATACCTTCTTCTCTGCAGCTCATGGAACCTTCTCGAAAATTGACCACATACTCGGTAACAAAGGAAACCTCCACAGATACAAAAAAAATAGCAATGTCCATCTGTGTCTTATCAGATCACCACAGACTAAAGTTAGAAGGCAACAACAATGCTATCCCCAGAAAGCCGACAAACTCATGGAAACTGAACAGTCAACTACTGAACCACACCTGGGTCAAGGAAGAAATTAAGAAAGAAATTAAAGTCTTCCTTGAATTCAATGAAAATAAAGAGACAACATACTCAAACTTATGGGACGCGATGAAAGCAGTGCTAAGAGGAAAGTTCATAGCACTAAGTGCCCACTTAAAGAAAACGGAGAAAGCATACATTAGGAACTTAACAGCACACCTGAAAGCTCTAGAAAAGAAAGAAGCAGACACACCCAGGAGGAGTAGAAGACTGGAAATAATCAAACTGAGGGCTGAAATCAACAAAATAGAAACACAGAAAACAGTCCAAAGAATCAATGAAACAAAAAGTTGGTTCTTGGAGAAAATCAACAAGATAGACAAACCCGTATCCAAACTAATTAAACGGCGGAGAGAGAACATGCAAATAAATAAGATCAGAAATGAAAAGGGGGACATAATGACAGACACAGAGGAAATTCAGAGAATCATTAGATCTTACTACAAAAGCCTGTATGCCACAAAACTGGAAAATGCAAAAGAAATGGACATTTTTTTAGATAAGTACCATATACCAAAGCTAAACCAAGACCAGGTGAACGATCTAAATAGACCTGTTAGTCGCAAAGAACTAGAAACTGTTATCAAAAATCTCCCTTCCAAAAAAGCCCAGGACCAGATGGTTTCAATGCAGAATTCTACCAGAACTTCCAAGAAGAGCTAATACCTATACTCCTTAATGTATTTAACAATATAGAAACAGAAGAGTCATTGCCAAATTCCTTTTATGAAGCTACAGTTACCCTGATACCAAAACCACACAAAGACCCAACCAAGAAAGAGAATTACAGGCCTATCTCACTCATGAATATCGACACAAAAATTCTCAATAAAATACTGGCAAACTGAATTCAAGAACACATTAGAAAAAATTATCCATTATGATCAAGTAGGCTTCATCCCAGAGATGCAGGGCTGGTTCAACATACGCAAATCTATCAATGTAATCCACCATATAAATAAACTGAAAGAAAAAAAACATATGATCATTTCATTAGATGCTGAAAAAGCATTCGACAAAATTCAACACCCCTTTATGATAAAGGTCTTGGAGAGGTTAGGGATACAAGGGTCATACCTAAATATAATAAAAGCTATTTACCGCAAGCCGACAGCTAACATTAAATTAAATGGAGAAAAACTCAAAGCCATCCCACTAAAATCAGGAACACGACAAGGATGTCCACTCTCTCCATACCTCTTCAATATAGTGCTTGAAGTTCTAGCAATAGCAATAAGACAACATAAGGGGATAAAGGGGATTCGTTTTGGAAAGGAAGAAGTTAATCTTTCATTATTTGCAGATGATATGATAGTATACATAAGCGACCCCAAAAACTCTACCAAAGAACTCCTACAGCTGATAAACACCTTTAGTAATGTGACAGGATATAAGATCAACTCCAAAAAAATCAGTTGCCTTCCTATACACTAAGGATAAGTAAACAGAGAGGGAAATCAGAGAAGCATCACCTTTCTCAATAGGGACAAAACAGCATAAACTCTTGGGGTAACTCTGACCAAGGAAGTGAAAGATCTATTTGACAAGAACTTTAAGTCTTTGAAGAAAGAAACTGAAGAGGACACCAGAAAATGGAAGGATCTCCCTTGCTCTTGGATTGGGAGGATCAACATAGTAAAAATGGCAATTCTACCAAAAGCAATCTATAGATTCAATGCAATCCCCATCAAAATTCTTCACAGATCTAAAGAAGACAATAATCAACTTTATATGGAAAAACAAAAAACCCAGGATAGCCAAAACAATCTTATACAATAAAGGAACGTCTGGAGGCATTACCATCCCTGACTTCAAACTCTATTACAGAGCTTCAGTATTGAAAACAGCTTGGTATTGGCATAAAAACAGAGAAGTCGACCAATGGAATCGAATAGAAGACCCTGACTTTAACCCACAAACCTATGAACACCCGATTTTCAATAAAGGAGCTAAAAGTATACAATGGAAAAAAGAGAGCATCTTCAACAAATTGTGCTGGCAAAACTGGATGTCAATCTGAAGAAGAATGAAAATAGATCCATATCTATCACCATGCTCAAAACTCAAGTCCAAATGGATTAAAAACCTCAATATCAGTCCGAACACACTGAACCTGATAGAAGAGAAAGTGGGAAGTACTCTACAACACATGGGCACAGGAAACCACTTCCTACGTATAACCCCAGCAGCACAAACATTAAGGGCCTCATTGAATAAATGGGACCTCCTGAGACTGAGAAGCTTCTGTAAATCAAAGGACACTGTCACTAAGACAAAAAGGCAACCCACTGACTGGGAGAAGATCTTCACCAACCCTGAAACAGACAAAGGTCTGATCTCCAAAATATATAAAGAACTCAAGAAACTAGACCATAAAAGGCTAATCAACCCAACTATAAAATGGGGCACTGAGCTGAACAGAGAATTCTCAACAGATGAAGTTCAAATGGCCAAAAGACACTTAAGGTCATGCTCAACTTCCTTAGCAATCAGGGGAGTGCAAATCAAGACAACTTTAAGATACCATCTTACACCTGTCAGAATGGCTAAAATAAAAAACACCAATGATAGCCTTTGCTGGAGAGGTTGTGGAGAAAGGGGTACACTCATCCATTGCTGGTGGGAATGCAAACTTGTGCAACCACTTTGGAAAGCAGTGTGGCGGTTTCTCAGGAAATTCAGGATCAACCTACCCCTGGACCCACCAATACCACTCTTGGGAATATACCCAAGAGATGCCCTATCATAACAAAAGTATATGCTCAACTATGTTCATAGCAGCATTATTTGTAATAGCCAGAACCTGGAAACAACCTAGATGCCCTTCAATGGAAGAATGGATGAAGAAAGTATGGAATATATACATATTAGAGTACTACTCAGCAGTAAAAAACAAGGACTTCTTGAATTTTGCATGCAAATGGATGGAAATAGAAAACACTATCCTGAGTGAGGTAAGCCAGACCCAAAA
This sequence comes from Microtus pennsylvanicus, assembly GCF_037038515.1. Lineage (NCBI taxonomy): Eukaryota > Metazoa > Chordata > Mammalia > Rodentia > Cricetidae > Microtus > Microtus pennsylvanicus. Next base: position 62,647,681 of record NC_134586.1, read on the forward strand.
AGAGGAACATGGGATGTACTCACTCATATTTGGTTTCTAGCCATAAATAAAGGACATTGAGCCTATAATTAGTGATCCTAGAGAAGCTAAATAAGAAGGAGGACCCAAAGAAAAACATATAGGCATCCTCCTGAATATTAACCTTCATCAGGCATTGAAAGGAGATAGAGACAGAGACCCACACTGGAGCACCGGACAGAAATCTCAAGGTCCAAATCAGGAGCAGAAGGAGAGAGAGCACGAGCAAGGAACTCAGGACTGCAAGGGGTGCACCCACACACTGAGGCAATGGGGATGTTCTATTGGGAACTCACCAAGGCCAGCTGGCCTGGGTCTGAAAAAGCGTGGGATAAAACCGGACTCGCTGAACATAGCGGACAATGAGGACTGTTGAGAAGTCAAGAACAATGGCAATGGGTTTTTGATCCTACTGCACGTATTGGCTTTGTGGGAGCCTAGGCAGTTTGGATGCTCACCTTACCAGACCTGGATGGAGGTGGGTGGTCCTTGGACTTCCCACAGGGCGGGAAACCCTGATTGCTCTTTGGGCTGACGAGGGAGGGGGGCTTGATTGGGGGAGGGGATGGAAATGGGAGGTGGTGGCGGGGAAGAGACAGAAATCCTTAATAAATAGATAAATTAAAAAAAAGAAAAAGAAAAATTGGTGGGATAATAGATTAGTATGAGCTTACTCACACTAATAATAATAGTTATTAATAGAGTGAAATCTTGTGAGTTATTATTTATAGGCCATTACATTGGTATAGATTCTTGCATATTGATACAAGGCTAAATTATATTGAATATCGTATGCATGCATGCTTCTACCTCTGCTTAAAACATTTTTATATACTAATATATATCTATCATATTATGATGTACATTTCTACATCTGATCAAAATACTTATACATTGTTTATATTTTGAGTTCATTGTCCTCATTTGTTGCACATTTGTTTTTTGTATAATATTCTAATATGAAGTCTTTAAGTTATATAGGTATTAAGAGTTATAGTCATCTATGTTTGTCATGCTTAAAGTTAGACTAATCAGGTTCTTTAGATACATAGAGATTATATTCTGCATAGACAGGTCATCTTCAACCACTTCAAAGAGCTGTAGAATATTGCATTTAAATAACTTAGGGTTCTGTTTCAGTGAGACACTATTGGTCCTGGCAGCACCCGATCTATTCTTGAGAGAATGTTGAGCACAGAAGATACTCCACTTGGAGCTTGTTTTCTTCTTGGAAAAAAACTGGCCTTTGGGAAAAGAAATGTCCATGCCTCAACCACTGATAAGATACATGATGTCCACAAATGGATAAGCAGGACTGTCAAATCTTGCCATTACAGAGTAAGATGGTTTTGAAATTTTTCCTGCCTCTGAAAATGGTCTATAAGTTATTCTAGGCTTTAGCCAAAGTTGGTTGCTTCAACATTGCAAATGAGACTTTGGGTGATTGCCCAGGTAGCCAGTTGTCTCTGTGATTTGTTGCACATTTTGGAAGTTGCTTGATTGCACTTCCTGCATACTCAAGTAATATTATTTTCCTTCTTGGATCTCCAGTGGGGTTGAAGACTAGATAGTTGTATTTACTGTCCTCTCATGACTTGGCCAAGTTATTTATTATACTCGTTAGGATAGGATAATTATTGATTATATTTGTTCTTATTGTATATAATTTTGAATTAGGCTTAGAACTCTCTTATTTAAACAAAAGGGGAGGTGCTGTAGGAAATCTTACAGCCAGTGGTTATGTGCCCACTGGGACATGGCCTCTTATACTATATAATATGATGTAGAACATACATCTGCTCTCTTTCCAGTTGCTGGATTCAGTTTCTGTTGTCCATTAAAGCAGAGGATTCTGATTTGTGAGTTTACCCCTAACAAAATAACATCTATTTCTCAATTCTGAGCTACTGTGCAATTTCTTTTAAGTGTCCTTCAATATTTCACTGCATAGAAAATAGCTGCAGCTACACAGAAAGTTTAATTAAGACAGCAACGTGGTTATCTGAAATGATAAAAGGAAAATTTTCTAATGTCCCTGTAAGGAGACTCCAGTGACTGCTTGCACAGGTATGTGTGTTTGTATGTGTATGTGTGTGTGTGTGTGTATGTGTGTGTGTCAGGGGCAGTGTTCTGGGTGTGTGAAGACCCATATTCTATTTCTGAGAAAACAGATCTCTCTACATGAAAACAACAGGACTTTTGATCCGCAAACACAGGGGGTGCTTAGAAATTTACTTTCCCCGAAGCCTGGGGTAAATGAACTTTCTTATTATTTTGTATAAATCTGCTTTTCTCTTTAATGGAAGTCACACTCTGAGGACACGAACATGAGCTAAAACAGCTCAAGGAACTGGGATGTTAGTCGTTTTCCCCAAAGGCCTTTGATACTTGAATCAGTCTCCAGCACGTGGGAGCTCCTATCTTGTATCTGGACTGGGCTTAGCTGAAATGAAAACCTATGTGGGTGAAGACCAAGCCACAGAAAACTCAGTGCATACATGTATAAAACTGTCAAAGAGTTTTTAAAAATGGGCTCAAAGTATCAGCCACTAATCTGAGAAGGTCAATGACCACAAGCCAGTGACTTCCTGGGACACAGGAACAGAGAGACTTCCATGTTCATTCCCACATTTACATTAATCAGCAAAGTGTCCTTAGGCTCGGGTGAGCTGCTCCTCCTGCCCGACTGAAAATTCTAGTCTTCAGACTCAACAGCAAAATGGATGCATTGTTTTTCGCATCGTTCCTAATGCATCCGTAATATGGGGTATTGGGAGCTGCAGACGCTCAGACCCTGAATTCTCTGTGAATCCTTGCCTGCTGGAGTAGACAACTTCCTTTCCTATGCTTGCTGCTGTTCCGAGCACGAGACCCTCATGAGTTTCTGATGGCAGGGGAGTGGTTTATCTTGGGCTTCCAGCTGAAAAATCCCCAGAGCTAGAACAAGGCCATTACTCAAGGAGAGCCTTATATAAGCTGCCTTGGAACAGAATAAAATTGGCCTTCTTAGCATTCTTGTTTCCAGGGTGACACCCCCCTTTGTGTGTGCATGTTTCAGTCTCCAGCCCCTTGACCAACTCATGAACCATCCCATGGTAGACAGGCAGAACTCTACAATAGGGGTAGGTATATAAAACACAGGCACCCCAGAATCCAAGTGTGTGTTAGAACCTTAAAACCCCCAACTCAGTCATCACATGCATTAGAATTTGATGTGTACCAGAAGGAGCGTTTATTGCTCATTACACTGACATGACAGGGATCACTGGTTCATGAAGAGTACATGGGATGTGCTTCCTGCACAGGAACAAAGAACTCATCCCACCTGCTAAGCAGAAGGAAAGGAATGCTTAAATTGAATTGTTGGAATATCCACTAATCTCCAGAACGCACCCATGAAGTACTGTCCTGTCTTCTGGAAGCCCATGCTCATGTAAAGGGCCTGAGCACCTTTCTGCAACATGCTGGTGTCAAGGACGACATCACTGTAGCCCTGATCCCTTGCAAACTGGAGGATGGTTCTGGTCAGAGCTTTCGCTATCCCCTGTCCGCGATGCAGTGAGGACACAGACAGGTGAAAGAGCTCCAGTTGCTTCCTCCCTAATGGGGGATCCTTGACTGGTAGACAACCCACGATGCCCACCACCTCTCCCCCAGACTCAGCCACCCAGAAACAGGAACCACGTGCATTCATGTAGGACTTGGGGATGTCAGCCATGTCTGTGTGCAAACACTTGGCCACATACTTCTTCCACGGCTGTCTTGCAAGAAGCTTCATGAGAAGGAGCACAAAGAAGATGCTCATAGCAGCTAGCAGCCAGGAGCCAGACACCAGGACCATGGCAAGTGGCACCCCAAGTAAGAGAAAGAAGGTCCTTGGCAGAGTCAGCATGTGGCGGAAGGTGGCAGGGATGTGCTCTTCCATTCCTCTTATGAACAAATCCAAGACAATTTTCTGGTCGCTGTCCTGGTACTGGCGAATATGAGAAGGAGCCATGGGAGATTTCTGGGTCTCAAATCTCGGCATCCAGGAGAGACAGGTATACCTGCCTGGCACTTTCCCTGAGGCCTGAAGAGGAAAGAAACCATGTAAGTCCCCTGACCTTCTGCCTCCCAACATCCTAAGACCCATATAGGCCATCTTCAAGGGTGTATCTTTCTGCTGTCAACAGACAGGAAGCAGACACAAACACTTGGAGGTCTGTCCAGCAACACCTGACTCCATCCTTCTTCACCCTACAGAAGCCTCCTGCAGCTCCGGGTACATAAACAAGCCCAGTGCTGCAGATGGAGCCCATGCACCCATTAGGTCACTGTCTGCAGATGGAGCCCATGCACCCATTAGGTCACAGTCTGTAGATGGAGCCCATGCACCCATTAGGTCACTATCTGCAGATGGAGCCCATGCACCCATTAGGTCACTGTCTGCGGACTGCGCATTACAGGCATGTGTTTCCAGGTGTTTCCTGCAGATCTCCTTCCCAAGGATTGTAAAGCTTTAGATTACAGAGCTGGCAGAAATAAACAAACAAAACCACCCTTTGCTGCAAACCCTTATCCTTGAGCCCTCAGGCAGTTCTAGGACTCCAGTCCCACGCTGAGACCCTCCCCACAGTGCTGCCAGCCTTACCTGCTACTGCACAACCAAGAGTGTCTGGAAGGACATCAGCCTCTGGTCGCATGCAGCACAGGTAGCCTGGGTCTGCCCAACAACTGGTGAGCAGACCTGAGTTGGCACCTCACTAGTTGGATACTTGGTATTTGTTAATCATAAAGCCCAGCGTCACAGAGCTGGAAAGTGACATCCAGGAGTCCACCCCCATTCACCTTGTGAACTCTGGTTAATAATTTGTAGAGCACAGTGGAATGTGGATGCTAACAGTTTTCACCCCCATGGAAGGCCTGTCACCTGCACTGTTCCCTCAGGACTGCAGCTATCGCTACCCTCTTTCAAGGCCAGCCTGGCCCTGACATAACTGCTCAGAGCAGCCTGCTGTTGGGATGCACACACTCTGGGCTCCCATGTCCTGCCACACCAACAGGTCATGTAGCTAAACTTTTCCCTGTCCATGCTGTGCCTGGTCCTGTAAAATAAACCCTAGGGGACCACACTGCCCTTCTGCCCCTGCTCCTCACCACCAGCCTCAGTCAGCACTAGTGTCCTTTCCAGCCCCAGCTATGGTGCCATCCAGATGGCGGGCACTAGACAGGGCACAGCTGCCGGAGTTCAGGACCTGCTCAGAGCTTGAACAACATGCTTCCCTCATGAGTGAGGTGTTGCTTTCCCTGCAACAAATGAGAGCGACATCTGTCTCTACAGAGTGTCCATGTAGAAGGTGTTCTCTGTCTCTGCCTCCAACCCTGACCTGAAGGCCAGTGGGAGCTCTACTGGCCCCATTTCCCCCAGAACCACTGTAGACAGAGAAGCAGGCTCTGAGCAAGGTGGAGCTAAGGCTATGGCAGGATGTTACTTTGAGGAAGTTTTCATGCCAGCAAAGAATCGGACACTCTCAGAACTGTGACAAGGTCCAGGGGAGAAGATGCTGGTATGTCAGCACATTGAAGCTTCTCAGAAGGATGCCAGAGCAGAGCCAACACCTCAGAAAATGTTCATCTCCTGAGCAGGGAGGAGAGGAGCAGGGAAGCTTCTGAGTCTGCCCTTGGGAAGAGGGCCCTTAAAGGCACATGTATCTAACACCAGCAGGGACCTGGCTATACAGGACCCAGAACACAGTCAAGTAGTGCAGATATCCCATTCCAGATGCACGTGAGGCCATGAGGATGCATTTTAGCTGGAAAAACATGGGTCCTAGGTGTGCAGGTGGTATGCTGCAGAAGCCCTGGGCCAAAAAAAGATGTCTTGAAAATTCATCAGTCTGGGCTCCCAAGAGGAACCCTGTCCAAGAGCTGCGTTAGGCACAATGAGAAAGAATTACTTTGTTCCCTAATTGCTTTTTTGTCCAAGAGACTGTGGCTTTAGCTGGGTTATTGTTTGCAAGGGAGCCTCGTTCAGTATAGACTGAGGAGACACCAGCACTGTGTGAGGAAGATTCGTGTGCCCTGTCCATTAGGACACAGGCCAGACAGGGACATCTGCACCACTTGAGGGCATTCAGTGCAGAAATGACCAGAGTCAGCACCAGTCAGCTAGGGATAAGCAGGGCAGCTTCACAGCCTGCAGCAGAGCATCTGGGCTCATGCTTGACTCTGGGTATGACTCAGCAGAAAACCCTGGCTTCCCTCCCCAGCACTGCCTTCCCTCCCCAGAAGACAGCTATATTGTTGACAGCAATGGAAAGAGCAAGGACATGTTACATCATCTGAGCACAGAACACAGGAAACACAGCTAAACCGTGGAGTTTTGCTTTATTTAGCAAAACAGAGAGGATTTATTAAGCAAAAAGAAAAGTTCTTGGTAACTGAAAGGGGATCCAAAAGTGTCTACCCTGTTGATGTTGTAATTATTTGGGTTTCTAAAAGGTTTCATCATGTGGCCTAGACTGTCCTGGAACTCACAGACTTTTGCTTCTCTCTCACAAGGGCTTGGATTAGACACATCAGCACTAAGTAGTGTCTATTTAAAAACGTGGAATATATGTATATGTATATTAAAAAGAACAAATACCACAAAGTTAAATTTCATTTCTGATTTGCTGGACTTGTCTAAGGTTTGTAACAAAAGGGGGGATGGGTTCTTGATACACAATCAATTGTTAGTGTTGCTAATGTCATATAAGAGGGTACAGAGACCTATGGCCAAGAAGTTGTCAGTTACACAGGGTGTGGTTCTGGCAGCACAGCTGTCTTGTGCACTGATATTATCGCTGTCCTCTTAAAGTATTCTGTGTTCTTCATTCCTGACATTGAGCAAACAAAATCTAAAGATTTCCAACAAGCTGGAAAAATGTGTCTCTCCCCCCACCACGTGCCTGTTTGTTTTGTGTTTTTAACAATGGGGAGAAGAACCCTTGGCATGCCTCAAAAGAGTTTGCTCTCAGTGTAACTCATTTAAAAAACCTTACAAGATACAACTCCCATTTTTCACCATGTTGAAGTTTATCAATATCAGATATCTTAAACATAGGGTTAAGTGCTTGCCTTGCAAGTCAGAAAACTGAGTTGGATCTCTCCATTGCACACTTAAAAAGAAAACAAAAAAAGAAAGAAAGAAAGGCTGTGTGGTGTTGCATGTTTGTAATCCCATCTATAATTTACCATAACATGGATGGCATTTTGTTATCTGACTCAAATGCAGATACTTTAGAAAGAATGTTTGAAGAAGTAAAGAAAGTTTTACCTAAATGGGGATTACAAATTGCTTCCGCAAAAATACTGAGAAGAGATTCTGTCAATTACCTAGATTGTAAAATAGGTTTACAGAAAATTAGAACACAAAAGGCCCAAAAGAGGAGATAGCGATTGCGAACTATTAATGACTATCAAAAATTGTTAGGAGGCATTTTTAATCTACAACCACCTGATTTAATAATTCATTTAAACAAAACCTTGGATGGTGACAAGGACTTAAATAGTCACAGGGATTTAACAGCTGAAGTGTAAAAAAAATTGACAGTCATTGAAGAGAAAGAATAGGAATATGAAAAAGTAAATCACCCCCAGTGATTTACTTTTTCATATTCCAGACTGATGCTGTCTGTACTCCTGCATCAGAGCAGAGATGAGGGTTCCCAAAACTCTCCTGATCCCAGCGCAGGGGTGAGTCTGCCCCACAGGGCTACTAATGCCAGTGCAGGGGCCAGGCTGCCCCACAGTGCTACTAATGCCAGTGCAGGGGTGAGGCTGCCCCACAGCACTACTAATGCCAGTGCAGAGGTGAGGCTGCTCCACAACCCTTCTAATGCTAGTGCAGGGGCCAGGCTGCCTTGCCCCACAGCGCTACTAATGCCAGTGCAGGGGTAAGGCTGCCCCACAGCACTACTAATGCCAGTGCAGGGGCGAGGCTGCCCCACAGCAGTCTTGCAAGCAGTGCAGTTACTAAACACACCTCCAGTGTGGACGGTGGCACTGCTGCTGCAGTCAATGTGTACTTTTATTAATGCGCACGTTACAGAGATGATTTGTGAAGCCTTCTTTCTCTCCTTGGGATGTGTTCCATCCTCGTGAGCCTCTGACCACGAAAATGAATAAACTATTGCCGTTTTCCAGGAAGAAGTTAGTGGAAGCGCCCGACTCTCTCATAGGGTAGTTTTAAGCCCATTTCAGAGCAGTGTTCTCTACATTAAGAGTTAAGTCCAGAACCTGTGTAGTTGTGGCAAAAGCTTCTCATTTCTAGCTGGAATGTAGTCCTGGGGACAGGCAGTGTGGGGGCCGGGGATATGGCTCAGTCAGAGAAACCTTGCCACACAGGCATTAGGACCTGCGTTGGATCTTCACCTTCCACGTTAAAATGCCAGGTATGTTGGCCTGCCCTTGTCATCCTGGCTCTGAGGAGGAGGGACAAGAGGACCCCTAGGGCTGTCTGGTCAGCCAGTGTGGTCTAATAGGTGAGTTCCAGGTCCTAGGGAGAACTCACAACAAGATGTTGGATGGCCCCTCTTGAATGACATCAGAGGTTGACCTCTAACCTCTGTACCCATGTGGGTGTGCACCTACACAAGTACAGCAGCCTACACACACACACACACACACACACACACACACACACACACACACACACACAGGGGTGTGGATGGACGAGGGAAGAGAAAGACAGAAAGTGGTTTCATGGGTCACATGTATTTGACCCTTGGCTGAAAAGCCAACAGGGGTAAGATGGATGAAGAGCTGTGAACCAGTGGGCATTCTTTCTCCCCAGGCTTGAGATGCACAAACAAGTCTATGAGCCAATGTGGAGGAGGTGTCTTTGGCACAAAACCATCCGCCACTCAGAACCCAGCCTACCCTGAGCCTCCAACTTCATTTGAGAAGAACCCAGTGGCTCAGAGGTTCTATGACCTCCTGCTGCCAGCCTCCTAATTCACCCCTTCCCAATCTGTGCCTGCTCAGCACCCTGGAACTATGCTGGCTCAAGACCACTCCTGGCTTTGTTGCTCCCTTTTTCTGGCCTCACTGCAGCTGAGTCCAGACACCATAGAGAGCAAAGCATGGCCTCCTGGGTCAGTCGCTTTGGGACAAAATTTAGATGCATCACGGCTGCCTGTCCTAGATGCCTTCCCAGCCCTCTGTACCAAGGCCAGCACTTTTTCTGCCCTTCCACCTCTGTGCTAGAGACTGGCCTTCTGTCTGCCAGGGCCAGAGCAGCAAGAGGCCACTTTCCAGCCTTCACTTGGCTATAGGGTGTTGGGAAGGGGTGGGAGGGCTGGAAGAGATTGGGGAATGGAGGAAAAGTGAGCTGGTGCTGTGCCCAGGACATGCTTGAGGACAGGGTCTATTCCCAGCTGTGTGCATTCCCCAAACCTTCCCTCCTTTTCTATCCTGATGACTTCAAACTTCTGCCCATGCCCTTCAGCCCTGTAGCCAAACATGCAGGCTTCAGAGCAACCTGGGTATGAGTCCTGCCTCTTCTCATCGGTCATTCACTTTCTGAGATAATTCACTTGCAAAGTGAAAGGTTTGCTTTGGCTCTGAGATTTATTGGTTCTAGACCAGGACTAGTCCAAGCTGCACTAGGGGCTTTAAAGGGGGGGTCTCCAGCAGCCTTTACAGGAGGGACACAGGTGGCTCAGAAACTGGTTCAGGAGATTGTCCTTAAAATTCTGGGCTGAATGGGCTGGAAGGGAAGAATCTCAGGTGGGTGGCCTCGGGATTTCTCTCAGCAAAACACCAAACTAGGTTCAACCTGCATCCCAGCCAGGGCTGAACAGTCCAGAGCTGGCTGAAGGGCAGTGGCTACAACAGGTACCCTGTCCCTGCAGTAGGGATGGACACCTTGGTGGGAAGGAGCTAACATGCTGTCCTCGGTCCCTTAGTCAGAATGGAGTGGGGGGAAGAACCTGCCTGAGAAGTCCTGGGTCAGTGTGCAAAGGCAGCTCCTATACAGTGACCACCCTCAGGCATGGCTGCATGTGCACGTGGTCATATAGACCAGAGCCTTCCGAGGGCTTCAGCAGAAAGAGCACAAAGAAGATGCTCATAGCAGCCAGCAGCCAGGAGCCAGACGCCAGGACCATGGCAAGCAGCACCCCAAGTAAAAGCAGGTGGGTTCGGGGCAGCATCAGCAGGTGACGAAAGGTGGCAGGGATGTGCTCTTCCATGCCGCTTATGAACAAATCCAGGACACTTTTATAGTCTCTGTCCTGGTACTGGCGGATGTGATAAGAAGCCATGGGAGATTTCTGGGTCTCAAATCTCAGCACTAGGAAGAGACAGGTATACCTGCCTGGGCAAATTCCCTGAGCCCTGCAGAGGAGAGAAACCATGTAAGTCCCCTGACCTTCTGCCTCCCAACCTCCCAGGACCTGCTTCTAGGGTGTCTCTTTCTGCTGTCACCAGAGAGGAAACAGACACTAACACTGGGAGAAGGTCTGTCCAGCCACACCTGACTACATCCTTCTTTACACTACTGAAGCCCTTTGCACATCTGAGTATACATAAACACAGCACAGTGATGTAGGTGGATCACATGCACCCATTACTTTTCATTGTCCGTGGACTGTATGCTGTAAACATCCTGTGTTTTCAGGTTTGGATTCCTGCAAACCTCCTACTGAAGGATTACGAGAGTTCAGATGGCAGAGTTGGCAAAAACAAACAAAACCACCCTTTGCTACAAACCCTTGTCCTTGAGCCCTCGGGCAGTTCTAGGACTCCAGTCCCACGCTGAGACCCTCCCCACAGTGCTGCCAGCCTTACCTGCTACTGCACAACCAAGAGTGTCTGGAAGGGCATCAGCCTCTGGTGGCATGCAGCACAGGTGTCCTGGGTCTGCCCAACAACTGGTGAGCAGACCTGAGTTGGCACCTCACCGGTTGGATACTTGGTATTTGTTAATCATAAAGCCCAGCGTCACAGAGTTGGAAAGTGACATCAGATAGGTCACCCCATTCACCTTGTGAACTCTGGCTAATAATTTGTAGAGCACAGTAGAATGTGGATGCTCAACAGTTTTCACCCCCATGGAAGGCCTGTCACCTGCACTGTTCCCTCAGGACTGTAGCCATCTCTGCCCTCTTTCAAGGCCAGCCTGGTCCTGACATAACTGCTCAGAGCAGCCTGCTGTTAGGACGCACACACACTGGGCTCCCATGTCCTGCCACAGCAACAGGTCCTATAGCTAAACTTTTCCCTGTCCATGCTGTGCCTGGTCCTGTAAAATAAACCCTAGGGGACCACACTGCCCTTCTGCCCCTGCTCCTCACCACCAGCCTCAGTCAGCACTAGTGTCCTTTCCAGCCCCAGCTATGGTGCCATCCAGATGGCGGGCACTAGACAGGGCACAGCTGCCGGAGTTCAGGACCTGCTCAGAGCTTGCACATCATGCTTCCCTCATGAGTGAGCTGAGGTGTTGCTTCCCTGCAACAAATGAGAGCGACATTTGGACCAGGAGGCCCTGTTTAGGTACTGAGGAGCTCCATCTGGTTGGGTGAGTGTGTGCTTTCCAGGGGCGGACAGTCCTGAAAGAGAGCACAGGCCCCCCCTCTCCCAGCTCCTTCTGCAGGGCTGTCTTTCTTACACACGACCTCCCACTCTCCCCACATAAGCCTGCATTTTCTGCTAGGGTCTCTGCTCAGGAACAGTTTTCTGCTCCTACACTAAAGCGACCCACCCAGAGCAGTGAGTGCCTGCCTACCAGGCAGGCCTCAAGGACACCACCCACCCACCCAACCCCACCCCCCCCCCCCCCGAAAGGGAGCCGGGCACCTTCAGCTTGTGCTCCAGGGGTGCTTGTGCACTCCTGGATCTCGTCCCGCCTGCCCGGTTTCTTCCTTTTGTCCCCGGATCATCGGGCTACCAGGCAGCCCTGTTTAGGTACTGAGGAGTTCCATCCGGACAGGTGAGTGTGTGCGATCCAGGAGCAGATTGACCAGGAGGAGACCACAAACCCCCCCTCCCCCAGCTCCTTCTGCAGGGCTGTCTTTCTTACACCCGACCCCCCCCCCCACAAGCCTGCATTATCTGCTAGGTCCTTTGATCAGGAACAGTTTTCTGCTCCTACACAAAGGCTACCCACCCAGAGAGGTGAGTGCCTGCCTACTGGGCAGGCCTCAAAGACCCCCCCCAAAGGGAGCACGCGCACCTTCAGCTTTTGCGGCAGGGTGTCCTGTGTTCTACTCCTCCCCACCCTGCCCCCCAAATTATCCCTTTTGTCCGAGGGTCATTGGACTACCAGGCGTCTATGTTTCGGTGCTGAGAAGTTCCATCTGGACTGGACGGTTCCTGCTTCTACACTGAAGAGTTACAACCAGAGAGTCAGTCACAGCAAAGACTGGACCAAGACACCAGGCCTCTCCTGGCTCCATTTGAAGGAAGAGATGGGAAGGCGCCAAGGCAAGAATTCCTCCAACAACCTGAAAGGCAACATGACATCACCAGAATCCAGAGATCCCGAAATAAGAAGAATTGTACACCCTACTCTAGAAGAATTAGAAGAAATCGACTCAAAAGTGAAGTATATGAAAATAATAGAAGGCCTTAAACAGGAGGTGAAAAACTGCCATAAACAATTAGAGATCACAAACAAAAAGGTAGAGGAAATGAATAAAGCACTCAAAGATACCCAAGAAAACCAAGAGAAACAAGAAAAAGCAATCAAACAGGTAAGGGAAGTGGTTCAAGACATGAAGAATGAAATGGAAGTAATGAAGAAAACACAAACTGAGGGAAGAATGGAGATGGAAAATCTGGGTAAACCAACAGGAACTACAGAGACAAGTACTACCAACAGATTACAAGAGATAGAAGAAAGAATTTCAGACACTGAAGATACCATAGAGAAAATAAACACACTGATCAAATAAAACAGCAAAGCCAACAAATTCTCATCACAAAACATTCAGGAAATATGGGACACAATAAAAAGACCAAACCTAAGAATAATTGGGATAGAAGAAGGAGAAGAAGTACAGCTCAACGGTCCAGAAAATATATTTAATAAAATTATAGAAGAAAACTTTCCCAACCTAAAGAAGGATATTCCTTTGAAGGTTCAAGAAGCATACAGAACACCGAAAAGACTGGACCAAAAAAAAAAATCTCCTCGCCATATAATAATCAAAACACAAAACACACAGAATAGAGAAAGAATATTAAGAGCTGCAAAGGAAAAAGGCCAAGTTACTTATAAAGGTAAACCTATCAGACTTACACCTGATTTCTCTATGGAAACAATGAAAGCCAGAAGGTCCTGGATAGATGTACTGCAGAAACTAAGAGACCTTGGATGCAAGCCCAGACTACTATACCCAGCCAAGCTTTCGTTCACTATAAATGGAGAAAACAAAATTTTCCAGGATAAAAACAAATTTAAACAATACGTAGCCACAAATCCAGCCTTACAGAAAGTAATAGAAGGAAAAGCACAAACCAAGGAGTCCAACAATAACCACAATAACTCAAACATCTAGAGACCCTTCACCAGCACAACTCAAAGAAAGGAAACACACAAACTCTACTACTAAAATAGTGACCGGAATTAACAACCACTGGTCATTAATATCACTTAATGTCAATGGACTCAACTCACCTATAAAAAGGCACAGGCTAAGAGATTGGATACGAAAACAGGATCCAACATTCTGCTGTTTACAAGAAACACACCTTAACCACAAAGACAGGCACCTACTCAGAGTAAAGGGATGGGAAAAGATTTATCAAGCAAATGGACCTAAGAAACAATCAGGTGTGGCCATACTAATTTCTAACAAAGTTGACTTCAAACTCAAATCAATCAGAAGAGATGGAGAGGGACATTTTATACTCATAACAGGAACAATTCATCAGGATGAAGTCGCAATCCTAAATACCTATGCCCCTAATATAAAAGCAACAACGTAGGTAAAAGAAACATTACTAAAACTCAAGGCTGCCATCAAACCGCACACACTAATAGTAGGAGACTTCAACACTCCTCTCTCACCAATGGACAGGTCAATCAGACAGAAACCTAACAGAGAAATAAGAGAATTAATGGAGGTAATGAATCAAATGGACTTAACAGACATCTATAGAACATTCCACCCAAATAGGAAAGAATATACATTCTTCTCTGCAGCTCATGGAACCTTCTCAAAAATTGACCACATACTGGGTAACAAAGCAAACCTCCACAGATACAAAGAAATATTCGTAACCTCCTGTGTCTTATCAGATCACCATGGATTAAAGCTAGAATTCAACAACAATGCTACCCCCAGAAAGCCTACAAACTCATGGAAACTGAACAGTCAACTACTGAACCACACCTGGATCAAGGAAGAAATAAAGAAAGAAATTAAAGTCTTCCTCGAATTCAATGAAAATAAAGAAACAACCTACTCAAACTTATGGGACACTATGAAAGCAGTCCTGAGAGGAAAGTTCATAGCACTAAGTGCCCACTTAAAGAAAACAGAAAAAGCACACATTGGAGACTTAACAGCCCACCTGAAAGCTCTAGAAAAAAAAGAAGCAGACTCACCTAGGAGGAGTAGAAGACTGGAAATAATCAAGCTGAGGGCTGAAATCAACAAAATAGAAACACAGAAAACAATCCAAAGAATCAATGAAACAAAAAGCTGGTTCCTGGAGAAAATCAACAAGATTGATAAACCCCTATCCAAACTAATCAAACGGCAGAGAGAAAATATGCAAATTAATAGGATCAGAAATGAAAAGGGGGACATAACCACAGACACAGAGGAAATTCAGAGAGCGACATCTGTCTCTACAGAGTGTCCCTGTGGAAGGTGTTCTCTGTCTCTGTCTCCAACCCTGACCTGAAGGCCAATGAGAGCTGTACTGGCCCCATTTCCCCCAGAACCACTGTAGCCAGAGAAGCAGGCTCTGAGCAAGGTGGAGTAAGGCTATGGCAGGATCTTACTTTGAGGAATTTTTCATGCAAGCAAAGAATCAGACACTCTCAGAACTGTGACAAGGTCCAGAGAAGAAGATGCTGGGATGTCAGCACAGTGAGGCTTCTCAGAAGGATGCCAGAGCAGAGCCAACACCTCAGAAAAGGTTCATCTCCTGAGCAGGGAGGAGAGAGGAGCAGAGAAGCTTCTGAGTCTGCACTTGGGAAGAGGGCCCTTCAAGGCACATGTGTCTAACACCAGCAGGGACCTGGCTATACAGGACCCAGAACACAGTCAGGTAGTGCAGATATCCCATTCCAGATGCACGTGAGGCCATGAGGATGCATTTTAGCTGGAAAAACATGGGTCCTAGGTGTGCAGGTGGTATGCTGCAGAAGCCCTGGGCCAAAAAAAGATGTCTTGAAAATTCATCAGTCTGGGCTCCCAAGAGGAACCCTGTCCAATAGCTGAGTTAGGCACAATGAGAAAGAAGTACTTTGTTCCCTAATTGCTTAAAAGTCTTGTTTGTCCAAGAGACTGTGGCTTTAGCTGGGTTATTGTTTGCAAGGGAGCCTCATTCAGTATAGACTGAGGAGATACCAGCATTGTGTGAGGAAGATTCGTGTGCCCTGTCCATTAGGACACAGGCCAGACAGGGACATCTGCACCACTTGAGGACATTCAGTGCAGAAATGACCAGGGTCAGCACCAGTCAGCTAGGGATAAGCAGGGCAGCTTCACAGCCTGCAGCAGAGCATCTGGGCTCATGCTTGACTCTGGGTATGACTCAGCAGAAAACCCTGGCTTCCCTCCCCAGCACTGCCTTCCCTCCCCAGATAAGAGCTGTGATGCTGACAGCAATGGAAAGAGCAAGGACAGGTTGCATCATCTGAGCACAGAACACAGGAAACACAGCTAAACCGTGGAGTTTTGCTTTATTTAGCAAAACAGAGAGGATTTATTAAGCAAAAAGGAAAGTTCTTGGTTACTGAAAGGGGATCCAAAAGTGTCCACTTTGTTGTTGTTGTTGTAATTATTTGGGTTTCTAAAAGGTTTCATCATGTAGCCTAGACTGTCCTGGAACTCACAGACTTTTGCTTCTCTCTCACAAGGGCTTGCATTAGACACATCAGCACTAAGTAGTGTCTATTGAAAAACGTGGAATATATGTATATGTATATTAAAAAGAACAAATACCACAAAGTTAAATTTCATTTCCGATTTGCTGGACTTGTCTAAGGTTTTTAACAAAAGGGGGATGGGTTCTTGATACACATTCAATTGTTAGTGTTGCTAATGTCATATAAGAGGGTACAGAGAGCTATGGCCAAAAAGCTGTCATTTACACAGGGTGTGGGTCTGGCAGCACAGCTGTCTTGTGCACTGAGATTATCGCTGTCCTCTTAAAGTATTCTGTGTTCTTCATTCCTGACATTGAGCAAACAAAATCTAGAGATTTCCAACAAGCTGGAAAAATGTGTCTCTCCCCCGCCCACCACGTACCTGTTTGTTTTGTGTTTTTAACAATGGGGAGAAGAACCCTTGGCATGCCTCAAAAGAGTTTGCTCTCAGTGTAACTCATTTAAAAAACCTTACAAGATACAACTCCCGTTTTTCACCATGTTGAAGTTTATCAATATCAGATATTTTAAACATAGGGTTAAGTGCTTGCCTTGCAAGTCAGAAAACTGAGTTGGATCTCTCCATCGCACACTTAAAAAGAAAACAAAAAAAGAAAGAAAGAAAGGCTGTGTGTGGTGTTGCATGTTTGTAATCCCATCTATAATTTACCATAACATGGATGGCATTTGTTATCTGACTCAAATGCAGATACTTTAGAAAGAATGTTTGAAGAAGTAAAGAAAGTTTTACCTAAATGGGGATTACAAATTGCTTCCGCAAAAATACTGAGAAGAGATTCTGTCAATTACCTAGATTGTAAAATAGGTTTACAGAAAATTAGAACACAAAAGGCCCAAAATAGGAGATAGCGATTGCGAACTATTAATGACTATCAAAAATTGTTAGGAGGCATTTTTAATCTACAACCACCTGATTTAATAATTCATTTAAACAAAACCTTGGATGGTGACAAGGACTTAAATAGTCACAGGGATTTAACTGCTAAAGTTTAAAAAAAAATTGACAGTCATTGAAGAGAAAGTATAGGAAGCACATGTAGATAGAGTGAATCCAAATCGTAATTGTATTCTAGTCATAGTGCCTTCCTGAATTTCTCCTACAGGAATCTTAATTGAAATGGAAGATATTATCTTAGAATGGATCTTTTTACCACATAAACAAAGTAATTAAAAATTTATGTGGAAAAAGTCTCTGAATTAATTATAAAAGGAAAATTGATAGATATTTTTCAAATCTTTGAGAGACCGTCAGAATATGGCATTTATAATGTTTTAAGAACTTAGTACTTTTCATGACAATGAGACACATCTGCTCCTGGCAGCACCAATTACTTCAAGAGGAAGATGGGCATCAAAGAGGCTACTTACGCAGTTTGTTAGCAACTTGGACAAGTAACTGCTCTTGCCTGGACTGTTTGATATTATGTTGTATGAACTGGATATGCAGGACCCAGAGAAATGACTCCTGAACTTGCCTAAAGATGAGACAGTCCTTCGGGGTTCCTGCTTCATGAAAAGTATGCCAGACATTCTGCAGGACACAAAAGAAAGCAACAGATAGACTTTGCTATGACAAGGTAAAACAGATCTTAAAATTTCCTGCTTCATGGCGAAGTCTGATGGATACTATGGGTCTGTAGGCTCAAGATGGATGCCCCAATGTTACAGAGGAACTTTGGGTGACTGTCCAGGCAGCAAGGTATCTCTGTCAATTCTAGAGTTTTGGAAGTTGCTTACAATATAACTTCCTGTTTACTTAGGGAATATTATATCCTTCTGGAGTTTTTGATGGAGTTAAAGACTAGATAGATATGATTTTCCTACTTATAATAAAAATAGATATAAATATTTAAACTATAATTCTTGCTTGATAGCTGTTTTATTGTACGTAATTTTACTATGTCAAAGTTAAAACCTTTCTTTTTATTTAAACAGAAAAGGGGAAATGATATGGGAAGTCCTTTTCTATATGTGTTGCTTTTATTGGTTAATAAATAAAGAAACTGCTTTCAGCCACTAGCAGGGCAGAACAGAGCTGGAAGGGGAAACTAAATTGAATGCTGGGAGAAACAAGGCAGAATAAAGGAGATGCCATGAAACCACAAGAAGAGAAGGACACAAGCTGCTAGCAAGAATCTTTGGGTAGGCCATAAACCTTGAGGTAAAATATAAAATAATAGAAATCAGTTGATTAACGAGATAAGAGTGAGCTAGAAATATGCATAAGCTAATAGGCCAAGCAGTGTTGTAATTAATACAGCTTCAGTGTGATTATTTTGGTTCTGGGCATCCAGGAACAAAGAAGCATACAACTGCAGGCCGCCTAGCGTAACTAGGTAAGTTTGTTTTGGCACAAACAGCTTTCCTACAGGCTTCTCCTGCTCCATGCATCGGGTTACCTTTAGTCTTTACTGCAGCACCAAGATACTAGGATGGAGGAAACCCACTTATTCTGTTTACTTAAAAAAAAAAAAAACCTAGCCAGGCAGTGGTGGTGGATGCCTTTAATGGCAGTACTCTGGAGGCAGAGGCAGGTGGGTCTCGCTGAACTTGAGACCAGTCTGCTCATAAAGTGAGTTTCAGGACAGCCAAGGCTATACAAGGAAAGCCTCTCAGAAAAAAAAAAAATTTCAAAATAGGCCTGGTGGAAGACCCTTGTAATCTGGTGTTCAGAGGCCTGAGAGAGAAAGGATTGAGAATCAGAGGCCAGTCAGGACTATGAAGCAAGATGCTGTCTCAAAGGGGAAAAAAAGAGAATCTTATTCAATTGTACAGATTAAACATACTGATGTGGGAAATCTGTGGTGTTGTTGAGAACCATAGAGACTTTTTTGGTTTGGGGGACTAAGGTCCTGGAGAAGTTGATAGTTACAAAAGCAGCTCTAGCTGTGGCTACTGGGTGCTCATCCTGAGAATTCAAAGACTGAAATGCATGGACCCCAGAGGCTGAGTTTAGAGACACCATTATCATAGCCTTCTAGTTAGACGCTTACGAGGAAGATAGACGTACACGGCATTTGAGTTAACCCGGTGTGGAGGGCAGCCACATGGCAGACAAGCAGACACATGCTGGGACTGGGGCTGCACAGACAGAGTGAGGGAGCCCAGAACACCAGCGCAAGTGGACTTAGGCACTGGTCAGCACCCTAAAGGGACAGAGGGGCAGACACAAGGAACCTCATGGCTCCCACAGAGACTGCTTTCAGGGCCAAGGATTCTGGGAAGGAAAGGTATTGGCTTTTTAAAGGGCTAAGTAATTATTCCTCTCATCTCTTCTGTGTGCATTAAGGTAAATCCACCATCCTGAGGGATGATCTCTTGGACAGGAGATTGACAGGTACAAATGGATTAACTCCTTTTAGAGGAAATGTTTTATTTTTAGTAATAGTTTGTGGAGAGGTGTTTTGCCTTCATGCGTGTCTGGGTATCTGACTGTGCAGAGGTCAGAAGAGGCTATTGCATCCTCTGGAACTAGAGTTACACATAGTGTGAGCTGCCATGTGGAGAATGGAATTGAACCTGCTCTGGATGAGCATCCAGCACACTTAGTCATGGAACCATCTCTCCAGACCCTGGAATAACCCTTAAGGTAGCACATGACGGCACATGTCCACTCTTTCGTTCAGGAGGCAGTGGCTTTACCTTAGTAGCCTCCAGGGCTTCTGTAACATTGCCTCTTCCCAAAGCAGCACTGTAGAAAGAGAAGGCTGGCATTAGAGGCACGAGCCGCCACGCCCGGACTCACTTCATTTCACTTTGTTTACGGGGAGGAGAACAACTGTGCCTCAGTGTGCGCGTGGAGTCAGAGCACAGTTCTGATCATCAGTTCTTTAATGTCACTGGGGCTGTAGGGTCCTGGCATTGAGCTTAGCTTCCCCTTAATGGAGAGTGGGATGAAGAAAGGCACAAACGCCCAGTGATTGATTTTTCCATATTCCAGGCGGCTGCTGTCTGTACTAACATCAGAGCAGAGATGAGGGTTCCCACAACTCTCCTGATGCCAACGCAGGGGAGAGGCTGCCCCACAGCGCTACTAATGCCAGTGCAGGGGAGAGGCTGCCCCACAGCGCTACTAATGCCAGTGCAGGGGCCAGGCTGCCCCACAGCGCTACTAATGCCAGTGCAGGGGTGAGGCTGCCCCACAGTGCTACTAATGCCAGTGCAGAGGTGAGGCTGCTCCACAATCCTTCTAATGCTAGTGCAGGGGTGAGGCTGCCCCACAGTGCTACTAATGCCAGTGCAGGGGAGAGGCTTCCCCACAGCGCTACTAATGCCAGTGCAGGGGTGAGGCTGCCCCACAGCACTACTAATGCCAGTGCAGGGGTAAGGCTGCCCCACAGCACTACTAATGCCAGTGCAGGGGTGAGGCTGCCCCACAGCACTACTAATGCCAGTGCAGGGGCGAGGCTGCCCCACAGCACTACTAATGCCAGTGCAGGGGTGAGGCTGCCCCACATGCTACTAATGCCAGTGCAGGGGCGAGGCTGCCCCACAGCACTACTAATGCCAGTGCAGGGGTGAGGCTGCCCCACAGCACTACTAATGCCAGTGCAGGGGCGAGGCTGCCCCACAGCAGTCTTGCAAGCAGTGCAGTTACTAAACACACCTCCAGTGTGGACGGTGGCACTGCTGCTGCAGTCAATGTGTACTTATTAATGAGCACGTTACAGAGATGATTTGTGAAGCCTTCTTTCTCTCCTTGGGATGTGTTCCATCCTCGTGAGCCTCTGACCACGAAAATGAATAAACTATTGCCGTTTTCCAGGAAGAAGTTAGTGGAAGCGCCCGACTCTCTCGAAGGTTAGTTTTAAGCCCATTTCAGAGCAGCGTTCTCTACATTATGAGTTAAGTCCAGAACCTGTGTTGTTGTGGCAAAAGCTTCTCATTTCTAGCTGGAATATAGTCCTGCAGAGAGGAGAAGCTGATGTGAATCCCCTGAGCTTCCCCTCCCAACACCCATGCAGGCCCTGTTCCTTTCTGCTGTCACCAATGAGGAAGCAGATACTGACACTGGGAAGAGAGACTGTGTTAGCAGCACCTGATCACTCCCCTGCCTCCTCCCAGTTCCACCCCCAATCAAGGCATCCTGGATGTGCCCCTTTCCTCTGAGTGTGTGTCTCCATCCACAGAGCAGGAAGAAAGAGCACCTGGTGTTAATGCTCCGGCTTGTATGTGGCACACATAGAAACTTTTCCTTCTCTGTTGGTACCCAGTTGCAGGCTCTTTGGTCTTCTGTTCTGAGATGGCACCACTGAGCACGAAGATGCGATGTCCCTAGACCTGTGTTTCCTCTTCAGGGTCCCTGCATCACAGAGCTGTGTTCCCATGCTCACGTTCTAGAAAAGCCTCCTTCCCTACTGGAAAGACTGGATCCAGGGAAAGCAAAGGGTTAATCCCAAACACCCCACTGTTAAATACTGGGGTAGAAACCCCAGCCTCGCCTCTCCTTCCTCTCACCTGGCGGGACAGTCAGGAGTGCCTGCAATGGTTCCTGCCTCTGAGGAGCATTTAGACATTGACGTCTGCCCTTCCTCTGGACAACACACCTGGAGAGGCAGCTCCTTGGTGGCCCCAGAATAATTGTAAACCAAAGGCCAAGATCTGGGGTGGGTGACAGTGGAGGTGGCACACATCGCAATCTCCCATGACACACTGGGCTCCACCCTTGGGAACCCTGCTCTCTGCTTCCTGTTGCCTTCACTTCCTAGTGTTTGTCTCCAGTACCCGGCCTCATTGCCTGAATAGGCCAGCTAGGACAGTGGTTCTCAAACTCTGGGTGATGACCCCAGGCATACTGCATGACCCTTTCACAGGGGTCTCCTAACACCACAGGAAATATCAGATGTTTACATTATGATTCATAACAGTAGCAAAATTACAGTTAAGAACTATCAACAAAATTAATTTTATGGTTTGGGGTCACCACAGCATGAAGAACTGTATGAAGGTCACAGCATTAGGAGAATTGAGAAGCCCTGCACTAGGAGGAACCTGGGGTCTGGCCGCTCGCCATGTGCTCACCCCGCCTGGCTCAGTTAGGGCCTTCATAGCAGGGCTCGTCCCCGCCTCAGCTGCACCTGCCCTACTACAATGGATCTGTAGTCCACACTGGCCTCCCCACTCCTTATCCATCCCGTGGAAGACGCGACTGTTGTGCCTCACGGGCCCTTTGCAGTCCCAGCAGATCCATTTTCCAAATGACAGTCCCCATGCAGGGCAGGTGCTGAGCCATGTTCATGTCCAACCATCTTCTCCCTGCAGCCAGCAGCAATACCACCTGACCCTTATAGGCAAGCGGACTCAACTGGTACCCTTCTCCACAGAAACATGAGAATGGACTTTAAAGAAGTAAGAGAATATTTATTTTCAGGAAAAATAGAAAGGACAATATTTTGTTTGCATTATTTATTTTCTAAGATAGGGTCTCTTTACATAGCTACATAGGTGTTCTGAACTATGTAGACCAGGCTGGCCTCAAACTCACAGAGATCCACCTGCCTCTGCCCAGTGCTGAGATTAAAGGTGTGTGCCATCATGCTCAATGAAAGCCGGGTATTTTAGATACTGGAGGATTTTGTATGGTAAAATGGATTTTGCCCTGGATAAAATAACTGCATTTTTCCAAAATGAAAAAGAAAGAAGAAAATATGAGGGCTAAAGCATGAAGCTGAAGTGAGTTGCAAATGGGAAAAGTGGATGTACAAGGTCTGCCGCCACCGTTACTGGGTCCTTAGTCAGAGGGCACCGTGCTCCCACAATGTTACTGGGGTCCTTAGTCAGAGGCACCGTGCTCCCACAATGTTACTGGGTCCTTAGTTCAGAGGGCACCATGCTCCCACAATGTTACTGGGTCCTTAGTTCAGAGGGCACCATGCTCCCACAATGTTACTGGGTCTTAGTCAGAGGGCACCATGCTCCCACAATGTTACTGGGTCCTTAGTCAGAGGGCACCGTGCTCCCACAATGTTACTGGGTCTTAGTTCAGAGGGCACCGTGCTCCCACAATGTTACTGGGTCCTTAGTCATGGACACTGTGCTCCCACAATGTTACTGGATCCTTAGTCAGAGGGCACCGTGCTCCCACAATGTTACTGGGTCCTTAGTTCAGAGGGCACCATGCTCCCACAATGTTACTGGGTCTTAGTCAGAGGGCACCATGCTCCCACAATGTTACTGGGTCCTTAGTCAGGGGGCACCGTGCTCCCACAATGTTACTGGGTCCTTAGTCAGAGGGCACCGTGCTCCCACAATGTTACTGGGTCCTTAGTTCAGAGGGCACCGTGCTCCCACAATGTTACTGGGTCCTTAGTCAGAGGGCACCGTGCTCCCCCAATGTTACTGGGTCCTTAGTCATGGACACTGTGCTCCCACAATGTTACTGGGGTCCTTAGTTAAGCACATCCACACAGTGATTCTAAAACAGTGAGTTCCTGTAAGATATTAATCTGTTCTCAGCATTTGCAAAAATTTAATACTTTAAAAAGTGTTTAAGATTACTTACACTTTTTTTGTCAGAATTTAACTACTTAGTGTGCCCAGTCTTAAGTCAATGTTCATTAAATCTAATTTGTGTATGTTTACTTCTTTAAAGAAGCACTTAAAAATAACCCCTTTTATGAATAATTAGTTCCAAGTAAATTCAATACCTATGTATCTGTGTATAAAGATCTGTGTCTGAACTTACTTACAGTTAAAGACATTTAATTCATACAGAGCAATCCACGATTCCACTTTTATATAAAATTCATCGCGGCCAATATAATTCTTTTGATATTTATATTATTTTAGTCAGTACCACTCAGAATTACAACAAAAGCAAATCACAATGTTGCCATTTATGAGTCTTGCTATTTCAAATCCTGTCCTAAATGTCTTCACCTTGACAAATGGCATACCTGGCTGCTGTATACATAATCCACTTGCTACATCTATGTGGGCTCAAAAGTTGATTTTAAAATAATCAGTACTGTGGACCTATTACCCTACACAGCCATATCAATTTTGCTTTAAAAAAGACTAAACCACTAGACAGATTGATATAGATAAACAATGGGGGGGACACTTTGGCTTTGTGTAATTCTTCCCTGTGGTGATGCTGTTGATGACTCCTTTGTATAAATTTATGCCTCCTATATTATATAAACTTCCTAAACCACAGCAGGTAGGAAGCACTTTAAAAACTGTTGTCCTCCAAATCAAAACTGTTAGTGCCACTTAGGCTTGTGTTCACGTGCTCCTAACTGTATCGACTATTCTCTTGAAGGACCCAACAGTGCACATTCTGAGCAAAGCTTCCTAGTGATTAACAGGCATTACATATTGGGATTTAAATACAGAAGTGATGAGCAGATTTTAAAGCATCTACAGACAAATGTTTAAGTTTTCTTTGTTATCACTGTTACAGTGTGTGTGCCCTGGCCTAGTGTGGAGGACAGAGGACAGGTCTGTCGAGTTGGTTCTTTCCTTTCATCTTGGGGCGGGAGGGGGGGGTTCAGGAGATTAAATTCGCATTTCAGGCTTGCTAGGTTAGCTCCTGAATCAAATTCCTAATTTTTAAGTTAACATTCCTTAAATATTTGCCCATTAGTTCTGCGCTGTGTTCGCCTTAAAGAATTGTGTGGCTACTGTGTGCAGACACTCTGCAGAAGCACAGCCTTGAATGGGAAACCCCAGTCGTGTTTTTAAAGATGCTAAAACATCATCAACAAGAAACATAAAATGGATAGAACAGACTCCAGCTGGGCCTAGGAGTATTCCTTCTATCCCTCTTAGTTGCCTAAAACTGGACATAAAGGGTTTTATTGGCACTGATTCTTTGACACCTGTCAATATCCCCCCCCCCCACACACACACACATACACACACAACACAGAATCAGATCAAACCAACTGAGGCAGATCGAATCCCAGGGATGAGAGAGAAGATAAACCATTCTAGTAAATCAACAGTATCTTTCGAGAACATTCTTCAGAGATGTGGAAAGGTGTCAGAAGCACATCCCCCGGGACAAGATGTTGCTTGTTTGCCATCCAGCCCTCGGGAAGCAGGAATAGGCAGAGTGACAAATGGAGAAGAGTGTCCTCATGGGGGCTGGACACAAAACCAACAGCAAGAATGTAGTCCCAAATCCCAGTGCCGTTATCATTGGCCCCTCAGTCTGCCCAATTGTCAGCCACATTCAGAGGGTCCACTTTGACCCCATGCTCGTTCAGTCCCAGTCCAGCTGGAGTTGGTGAGTTCCCATAAGCTTAGGCACACTATCTCAGTGGGTGAACCAACCACTGGTGGTTCTGACTTCCTTGCTCATATTCTCCCTCCTTCCACTCTTCAACTGGACCTTGGAAGCTCAGTCCGGTGCTCCAATGTGGGTCTCTCTCTCTCTCTATCTCCATCCATCACCAGAAAAAGGTTCTATAGTGATATTTAAGATAGTCATCAGTCTGACTATGGGACAAGGCCAGTTCAGGGAGCCTATTCTCTTTGGATGCCTTCCTAAGTCTGGATGTAGGGGGAAGGGCCTTGGACTCCCCACAGGGCAGGGTACCTTGCCCTCTCTTAGGTCTGGAGAGAGGTGGGTGAAAGGGGGTGGGGGGAACAGGAGGGAAGTGGGAGGAGGGGAGGAAGTGAAAATTTTATTGGTATTATTTATAAAGTAATAAAAAAAGAATGTAGTCGCTTGTGACATACTCTCCAGAGGTAAAGCCAAAAAGCTAAAGAGAAACAGTTCTGTTTTCCAATGCTGGTTCAAATTTTTATTGTTTATGTTTCTTTCAGACAAAGGCATATTTCAGAAATGTTCACTCCGAGTCATAGCTGCTCCTGCTACCCAGAGTGAGCTCTCACGTACATCGGTAACATGCCAGAGAATTCCTCTTACAAGTAAGAAGCCATTCTGACAATCAACCAGGTGCATGGTGTCAAGAGGTCGTCTTTTGTATGACACAGATCTCAGAGTTAGTACTAGCATAGAAGAAAGACTGGGGACAGATGGGGACACTTTCATATTCTGTACTATGAAGACACACGTACTCCATACTGTAGGAAGGAGTCAAAATGCGCATATTAGCTTAGCATGGACACACTCTCATTTGTTTTGAGTTAACTTCCCACCCTAGCCCAGATGCCTCTGAAGGAGTATAAGGTTAATACCATTAGAAACCACCAAGATTCAGAGTTTCAAGAAGTGCCTGAGTCCAAACATCCACAGACAAGGAAAGAGTGCAAGGATAATAAAACAAACACAGACATCACCTCTCAGAAATGGGGTAACCACCTGACCAGGGAGGCAACACGGAGCTCCAGAATAGTTGGCTGCCTCTGCCTCCAGCTCTGTTTCCTCTCTTTATAATGTGCTGGCTGAGGATGATGGAATACATGTGTCTAGGATAGTTAATCTGCTCTCTCCGCATACTGCAGGCTCTCTGGATAAACCGTAATGTTAAAATTCAATCCTTTCTCTATTTATTGGGTTCTATGGCAGGTAGCACGAAGCAAAATCAGGTTTCACGACCCTTCGCGGTCATCCTTCCCCAAGAGTAGTAGTGCTCTAGTCTTGCACAAATTGCCTAAGGCAGGTGGCTCCCGGGATCTTGACCCCAGCATCCTTTCAGAGAAGCCTCACTATCTCAGGTCTGCTCAAAAGATATGCCTCTTTCCTCTGTCAGACTCCGAGCACGAGAGGAGCTAGCTCCTTCAATGTGAGACTCCACCGCATTGCATCTCCGCTTCCTACCGAGACTACACTCAGTAAACTGAGCCTCAAAATCTCTGAAAAGCTGTGACTCTCGTCCTGGTGGATAATTTTCAGTTCACATGAAGAACTTGAGGACGTTAAACACAGGCTGAGAATAAAGCCGACACTCAACGCCATACCTCAACTTTTAGGTCCTTTGTAACTCCCGACAAGGGGACGGAACAGAACCAGTTCTCCTCGGCGTCGGCAAGTAGTGGCAAGTAGTGGGGGAAAGTTCAGAGCAATTCAAACAGATTTAAGCTGACTACGCCCACCAGGATCCGGAAACAGGGTGTCTCGGAACCTTTTTACCCGATAAACTTTTGGGAACTTCCGGGAGTGGGAGATTTGTTTCCGAGGGGACAGTCTTCCTGTACGGACTGACGACTGCTGGTGAGTTCCGCCTGCGCGAATGGCAGCTCTTTCTCCGCCGTCACAGTTTTGTTGGCGTTGCGTGAATCTCCTGTCGCCAGTGTTTGTCGCTAGCCCTCTCAGGCCTCGGGTGGAGAGCAATGTAACTCCAGAATCGCCGGTCGTGCCGGAAGGCCGCTCGGTTCCCCGCTCCTGGGCGCCCCCCACCGGCGGTGTCCGAGGCTGCTGCAGGAGGAGCCCCGTGCAGACCGCGAAGCCCCGGGAGGCCCCAGCACTGGGATGGGAGGGAGGCTCGTGGGAGAACTGCCCGGCGGTGCCCTGGACAGGGACCTTGGCGGGAGGGACCGAGGAAGGAAGACCCCAGGACAGGGACACCCCGTTGGGAAATCTGGCCTCTGAAAAGAGTGGCAGGACATCGGGAGGGGGAGGACTCAAGCAAGGTCCAGAAGCTACCTGTGGAAACCGGTGCCATAAAGTTAGGGCTTTTGCTTCAGCTTTGATAACTCCCGAAGGACCCAGTGACCATCCTGATAGGCTAGGATTTCATTACTGGTGCGCAGGCCCCTTGATGAGAACGCTCTTGGGGTGCTGTTGATGGGGTGAGTCAGAATTGTGTTTGGAGGTAGAGTCAGGACACGGGCATTCGACCTTGTGTAACAGTTTGAGGCATTTACATTGAACTACCTTCTGTTGTTAATACTACAATTTTGCTAATACCTCATGGGGTGAGGTGTTTTGTTGTTCGTTTTGTTTTTTGGGGCAGGGTCTCTCTTTGTAACCAAGAGAGTTTTGGAACTTAAGTCTGTAGACCAAGCTGGCCTGGAACTCAGAGATCTGTCTGCCTCCTAGTCAGGGAGCAGGTTAGAAGGCTAGGAAAACTTGCATATATAATAGAATCTCTCTGGAGATATAAACCATTATTTTGATAATATTACTGGTTAAAGAATTTTTGAGTGCAAAGTTCTAATAGCTCTGGAGATAAATCATTAACTTTATAGTCATGAGTAGATAGGATTAATGATTTTTGACATCTGAAGTCTCCACGTAGCCCCACTTTTTAAGCTCTCATATTGGGAGCTAATTTCAATATTAATTTTACAGGCGTCAAACCAGATGAAGATTAAATGGTTCCATGTTTCTGACCTAAGTGACTCTTACACTAAACCAGAACAGAATATTCTGAGTTCTTCTCCCATACTGTGAGAAATCAGGGTTTGATTCCCAATGCCCACATTGCAGTTCACAAAAGTCTATTGCTCTAGTTGAATTGAATCCTTTCCTCTGGCTGCCACAGGTACCAGGCAAGAATCCAGCAGCCAAACACTCAAGTAAAATGGTTTTGTGAAATGGATATTTAAACAGGGAATATCATTTTTCCCCTGATTATACGTACTTGGGTTTTGTTTGATGACTATAGAAAGTTCATAACATGTACAACATAATATTTTAAGAGCACAATAAAAATCACCTAATAATTTCAGTACTCAAGATGTCTGTATTTTGTTAGGTTTCCTGCAGTTTTCTGTTCATGTTTTTGCATGACAGATCATACTGATCATATCGTACCATATCCTTCCTTAATTCGATGCCAACATGGAAAAACTCTCAGGACATTATTCACAAAACTCTGCTTTTTTATAACAGAAACCCTCAGATATAATTCTAGAAAAACAGAAATAACTTTCTATTGTGTTTATGTTTTGTGGTTTTTAAATATTTCATATATATGGATGTTTTGCCTGCATATATCTATGTGTACTGTGTGTCTGGAACCAATGATGATCAGACGAGGACATTGGTTGGGACTGGAGTTACAGATGGTTGTGAACCACGACGTGAGTGATGGGAATCAAACCCTTGACATCTTCAAGAGCAGCAGATGCTTTTAATGGCTGACCAACTCTCTGGCCCTGTATTGTTGCTTTGTTTTCTGAGGCCGGATCTCCTGAATCTCAAGCCAGCCTTTGTAGTTGAGTGTGACTTCAATATTTTTTCAGATGAAAATGTAACTTGATGCACATTTAATGGGATAAAATAGGATGGGTGTAAACAAGGAAAATATTCAGGAGGAAGGGCCGGTGCCGTTTTGTTTGCAGGGAGGAAGGAGTCAGAAACTGGAACAAACTGGGATGTTGAGGAGGACATTCCAGGACTGCCCCCAAAGTAACTAGGGACATAGTATAGGATTCGGGTGCCAGAGTTAACTATGACCCACTTAATCTGCGCATGTAATGGTGCAAAATTGTGTTTAGTTTAAGAAGTTTTGCATTCAATATATACGGTTGTTTGCTTTTCAGAAAGTGACTGGGCAACTTTTAGAAGTGATTTCTGTTGCCAAATACTAGAAACTGTCAAGTACTGTTAACTAGCTGTGCTGTGCTCAGCACCAGTAAGCTGCTTCAGGAAGTGCACCATTCAGTATAACACAGAAGTAACATTTTAGGTTTTGTTGTTTTAGTTGTGGGCTTAGATATGTTGGCTAACTCATCTCTACAGCCAAAAATTCAAGCTTTTCAAAGGTAGTAGTATTTATATTTTGGGTTTTATTCTAGATGCTCATTGTAGTTTTGCTTTTGTTTTTTGTGACAGGATCTCACTGTGCAGCTCTGACTGTCCTGGAACTCACTGGACATTTTTTTATGTTAACAGTTGTGTAGTTTATAAGATTATCTTGTTACTCTAACCGCCAGCTTGACAATAGCCTTCAGAGTCACCTGAGAAGGGAGTCTCAGCTGAGGGATTGTGCAGTTCACACTGGTCTGTTGACCTGTCATGGTGGACTGCCTTGACTCTTGTGATGTAGAAGGGCCTAGCCCACTGAGGGCAGCACAATCCCCGGACCGCATTAAAACCGCTAACTAAGCAGAAGCTAGTGAATGAGTCAGCAAGCAGTGTTCCTCTGTGGTGTCTGCCTTTGGGTCCTGGACGTGTAAGCCAAATAAATCCTTTCCTCCCTCAGTTGCTTCTGGTCAGAATGTTTCATGACAGCAGCAGACATGAAGCTAGGACAGAATCAGGAAAGTAGAATGCAAGGTTACAGATGAGTGTATGTTCACAAGCATTTCTAGGTCCTGGGGGATGGAGGTACAGAGCAAGTCTAGGACGGTGAGACTGTCAGGAGAGAGACGCAGAGAGGAAACCAGTGGGGAAGATGGATGCTATCTTTGACATGTAACAACCTGCTGTGGTCTTTTCCTCTTGTCCAGTAGTGTCCTCGTTGTCGAGGAAATGCAGTTATCTCAGCAGTTGGACCTGTTTCCTGAATGCAGAGTGACCCTTCTGTTATTTAAAGATGTAAAAAATGCAGGGGACTTGAGAAAAAAGGCCATGGAAGGATCTCTCAATGGCTCATTGATAAACCCTCATGTGGTAAGTACAAAATATGAGAATGAATTAACCATGCCAGGCATTTAAGAATATGTAATTTTACCTTAAATTTCTCTTATATTGAGGTAGAAAATATTGGATTAAGTCACACTTGGTGTTTTAAGTTTGAAACGACATATAGTCTGAAGGGCTCAGTAATACTGGCCTCTTCTTAATCACTGCGAATTTCTCCTTTCCAGCCAACCAGCGTCCATCGTCCCAGTGCCTCAGAGGTTTCTTTGAGTAGTGCTGGTCTCTTAATCACAGCTGACTCCTCAGTCCCAGCTTCCAGATACCACAGAGCTTTCATACAGAAGGCCCTGTAGAGCCTTTGCTTCCTCTGAAACTTCACAAGCCGGGCCGCCATCTTCTGTATTGCTCTCAACTTCTCTCCCAAGATCCCACAGAACAGCGCACTGAGCTCTTAACTCTTGGTGGATTTTCTAGGCCACAGTTAGAGAGTCTTTGTCCAATCCTCCACGACGAAACAGCATGACCAAGCAGCCTGGGGCGGAGAGGGTTTATTTGACTTACATTTCCATATTACTGTTCAGTGTCAAAGGACTTCAGACAGGAACTCAAAGGGCTGGATCCTGGAGGCAGGAGCTGACACAGAGGCCTTGGAGGGGTGCTGCTTAACACTGGTTTCCCATGACTTGCTCAGCCTGCTTTCTTATGGAACCCAGGTCACCTGCCCTGGGGTGCTACCACCCACCATGAGCTGGACATCAACAACTGGTTATGAAGATGTCTGCCGATAGCCTGATCTTACTGAGACGTTTTCTCAATTGAGGCCCCCTCCTCTCCAGTGACTCCAGCTTGTGTCAGGTGGACATAAAACTAGCCAGTGCACCCCAAGTCCATCCTGAACAATCCACCAATGAGAACCAAATATTCAAGTATAGGAGCCTATGGGAACCATTCTCATTCCAACCAGCACAATGGCAGAGTGGTTAATAGCACACATTAAGACCCGAGCTTCCTACTGTGACTGAGAAAGACACAGCCATCTTTGTTTGGCACGTAAAGATGTGTGCTGTTGTGTCCGTGGTGCATATCCCAACATGATCGTCAGTATTCCTTCAAGGGGATAACTGCATTGTTTTCCTCTGCTATGTAAGACAGGTACCAACTTGCCTGATTCCCACATGGTAACAACAGGGCTGGGATTGAACACGAAACCCAGCCATGACTCTGCACTCCCCCTTCCCCCCCAGGCATCTTTGCCTTGGTGACCTTATCTGTTACACAAGTACACTGATTTTATTGAATACTGTGAAGTTTAGGATTGGGCCTGTTCCGTATTAGGCTTCAATAATCTTGCAGCTTTGAAGTTTTGTATTTTACACAAGTGAAGGGGCATAAATGATCAGCAAATAGGAATAACCTGGCTAGCTTTAATATCAGCTTTATTAAGGGGAAGAAGGGGAGAGCTTACAAAACCAGGGTCCCAGGGACGAGCAGGAAATAAAAAAGGGAAGGCAGGGAGCACACCTGCCAGATTTATAGGTAACCATTCTTCTAAGGGGTACCCACCCTTCAAATATGGTGATTGGCTGGGGCTTCCCCTACACACAAGGTGTGTGTGTGTGTGTGTGTGTGTGTGTGTGTGTGTGTGTGTTGCAGCAGCCCTTTTTATACAGACCATCTGAATGGTGATCACTATTGCTGGACTAGAGTTTCCTCAGTCAGGACACATGGTGCAGGAACCTGCGGATTCTCTGTGCTAATCCTTGTTTTCTCTCTGGTAGATTGTCCATCCATTTCAGATACTGGTGGCAGCAAACAAAGCCATTCATCTCCACAAGCTGGGAAAAATGAAGACAAGAACTCTGTCCACTGAAATTATCTTCAACCTCTCCCCTAATAACAACGTAAAGTGGTGACTCTTTATTTCTGTTGTCTCATCAGGGAAGCAGGTCCCCCTCCTGCAGTGTAGCCCTGGGGTCAGAGTCTCCAAGACAGATGTTAGCACTGAGCCAGGGTAGTTGTGTAGAGAGGTGGAGGCTGCCTGCCGTTTACTGCTGCAGCCAGAGTGGAGTCAGTTTCCTGGTCATCAAAGTTTAAACTACATGAGCTTGGTATTTCTGCCCTGCCCACGTTGTCTTAAGTAGACCCCTTGAGCATTTTTGCTTAAGAAACTGGTAGAAGCGCACGTGCTAAACGCGTGAGGTGTAGATGCATTTTGTCACTCTCCCTCTAAACTAGAGATGGAATGTGTGTTTTTATCTTCAGTACCAGAAGCTTCTGTAACCTGGTAGAGCAGTTGACACCTACTCACTCACACAGCCAGGGCATAGAAAAACCCATGGTTTGAAATCCTCATGGGGATGATCCCCACCCCACACATGTGAGTGAATGCATGTCTGTGTGAGGTGTGCACATTCATGTGTTGAGCTCCACAGTGTTCTTGTGGAGCTCTCGAGGACGACCTCCGGTGGTCCTTGCCATCTTCCAAAGGTCCCTATCTTTCTCCACTGCGTACACCAGGCTATCTGGCCTTCAAGCTCTTGGATTTTTGTATCCCCAACTCCTATCTTGCTGTAGGAGCACTGGGGTTTCATACAACTGCTATTGTGTCTGGCTTTACAGGGGAGCTAGGGATTTGAACCACAATCCTCCCACTTGTGTGGTGTGTGCTTTACCCACTGAGCCATCTCTCCAGTCCAAGATTGATGTTCAAATGCAAGTTACTGAGGTGTTGACATTCTGTGTGTGACATGACAAAGACGTCTGAACTCTGCTGATGAAGTTTCCGTATTACTACTGCTGTTAGTAAGAACCACGTGCTGATATTATCAAGGGGAAGGTTAGGAAGCCTGTGGCAGAATTAAACCACAGTTGGTTGTAAAGTTTATAAAATGCAGTCAGCACGGCAGCAGAATCACCATTAACAGAGTCACTGGAAACAACTGAAGACATCATATTCCTGCACAGGACAGCTGTAGGGGCAGAAGAGACAGGTGCAGTCAGAGAAGCAGATGCATAAGACAAAAGTTGAGCGTCCCCGAGAGAAATGACAGTAGGAGTACAAATGATGACCTGGAAGGTCACCTGGAGGAGAGGCACAGGTGGTTATGTGCAAAGCCCAGAAGTCCAGAGGAGCGAAGTGCAGCTGTGCACAGGGACAGCCATGGGAGGGGCTGGAAGGGAGTGTTGAAGGGCAAGGGGTGCATTAAGAAGAGGGACCCCGACTGAGCAGGCAGGGACTGGGCCACACACAAGACACTGCCTCATTTTATTTTCTTTGTTTTTTTTTTTATCATAGATTTCAGAGGCTTTGAAAAAATTTGGTATCTCAGAAAGGGACACTTCGGTTCTGATTGTTTACGTTGAAGAGGGAGGTAAACAAATACACCAACAACACCTAATATCTCAAGTGGAAGGTGAGCAGGTGCCTTTGGAAAGCCTTCCAGAAATAACAAAGCTCTCAGAAGTCAGAAAGGTTTGTAGTGCACATTTTTATGAGCTCAGTAGATGAATTACACCGATGCTGGTTGCTCATTACTGTTATGAATTTTGAACTATTAACTCTTTAGTTAGCATGCAATAATGGTGTTCATTCCATTTTCACAAATCCTATTGCATTTACTCATCGCTGCCTCCTCTCATTCCCATTACGTTTTGAACGTCTAAGAAATAGTGTGGGACTGGAGAGGAGACTGAGCAGTTAAGACCACTTGCCATTAATCCAGAGGGCATTGGTCTGATTCCCAGCATGCTCATAACCTTCTGTAACTCCATTTCCAGGGGATCTGATGCCATCTTCTGTCTTTCATGGGAACTGCACATGCAGTACTCATACATTCATGCAAAACACCCTTACAAGTAAAATGAGGTTGAGAAATACTAAAATAACCTTACAGACCTTGGAAAGTATTTGTGGATGAGAAGAACTGGGACATACAAGTTTGTGGAACGAA
Source organism: Microtus pennsylvanicus (assembly GCF_037038515.1). Lineage (NCBI taxonomy): Eukaryota > Metazoa > Chordata > Mammalia > Rodentia > Cricetidae > Microtus > Microtus pennsylvanicus. Next base: position 62,682,182 of record NC_134586.1, read on the forward strand.
TTCAGAATGGAGTCACTGAGAACTGTAAGAAAAGGGATCTCTTCCAATATGCAGTGACCAGTGTGGGCCGTTTGATAGAATTGTGATTTGTGTGTTCAGGAGATTTGCTTTTTATATTAATAACTACAACTTTTAAAAATGATATTTGATATGAGTGAGTACCACCTATTTTGAACATTTTAAACATATATGTAATTTCAAATCATTAATACCATAGTAAAGTGATAATGCCACATATCAATGTGTGTAATAACAGTGACTGGACATGCCAGCACTCACAGATTGTCATTCACTTTACAGGCATACAAACTGTCACCACAAGAAGAGAGCATTGGGACATTATTGGATGCAATCATTTGTAGGATGTCAACAAAGGATGTTTTATAAGATGCCGCAAAATACTAAGACATGATCTCAGAGTTAACCACTAGCTGTTCTTTCGTGGTTATGAAATTAACATATTCATCACTGAAAAGGGGAAAAAGAAAACACATCAGCCTGCTTTTTTACCTCTTAGAGATAATTCATGTTGTGGTATTTGTCATTGTCTTCTAGTCTTCTGTTTGTACTTGAGCGTATTTATTTTTATACAATTGAAATAAAAAGTGTAAGCACCTAATTACGGCTACAGTGTCCTTGGTTCTTGCTCAGTGAGTCATCCTTCAGTTTGTATCTCCCCTTGGACTGCTGGTTTGTCCACGTGGATCCTCTCAGCTTTTGGATCCTTGGTATTTTATGTGTAAGAATTTCTCTACCTCTAAACCTGGTGTGGGACTCCATCCTCCATCCCAGGTACTCAGAAGGCTGAGTCAGGAGAAAGCCAAAAGTTTGAGGTCAGCCAGAGATATGCCACAAGTTCCAGAACATTGCCATGGAACATTCCCATGGTTTGGTTCTGGGGTTGTTCTCTAGGTATACCATACCCAGAATCCCCTTCTCAGTGCACCTGACTATGCTGGAGGCAGGTGGCAGAGGATGATGCAGAACAAGTGTCAAAGGAAAGAATTCTTGATTCTCTTCAAGCTATGATTGAGAGATGCTGCATGGTCTCAGCATTCTGCGTCATGGGCTGTCACAAGTTACCACATTGTTTGTGCACTGGAACTTTAGCTCAGGGGTGTGCAGGCCCCTCTTGTGGATACTAGTGGTTGTTGGGTGATATAGAAGATCTCCCAGAAGCCCAAGGAGGCTGTCCTGGGTGAGGATGGACAGAATTCCTACTGTGGTGACCATCAAAGCCAGAGTCAAGGAAAGGCACATAGCAAGAAACAGTGAAACATATAACCCCAGTAATCAAGTCACCTGTGTTTGGAGTGATGTAGCAAGGGATCTTTGTGTAGTTGAAACTGGTCTATAACAAGGTTAATCAGCAGGGCAGGACAGGCTGTATTTGGCTTACTCCTCGAAAGTTAAGTTGTATCAGACGTAAGGCCATAGCCACGGGGTGGTGGCACATGCCTTTAATCCCAGCACTCAGGTGGCAGAGGTAGGCAAATCTCTGTGAGTTCAAGGATAGCCTGGTCTACAAGAGCTAGTTCCAGGACAGGCCCCAAAGCTATAGAGAAACCATGTCTTGAAATAAAAAACAAAAGTAATGCCAGGATGAAAAAGCAGCACCAGTATTGCCCAGTGACACAATTTACTGGCTCACGGGTGCTGGGAGCTCTGTGATCAGCAGTCTCTAGCCTAGGCTGGGAGACATGGCAAGATACCCCCACCCACATCTCTAACACCCCAGTGTTACAGATGAACTAGCTGAAAGAGCCACATCCCAGCACAGCCTGTATCAGGGTTGTAAGATGGCACAAGCAGGCATCTGAGTCTCTGAAATCCCTGGGCCTTTGAACTCAGACTGGGTCCAGCCTAGATACCAGGAGTGCGCAGATATAGGGTGCTTCCATCCCCATATCCACTTGGAAGTGCAGAGCTGTATGCTTGGCCTCCCTAAAGTGGTGCTGCCCCGTGAGACTGCCCACAACAGCTCTATGAGCCTGGCCACCATGAGGTGTCAGTTACATCCCAGTCTTCCCCCATAGAAGCAGTCCTCAGCTGTCCTAGCCAACTTCTCACCCTGCCATGACAAAATACCTGTTGGGTCTTCTCTCAGTTCCACGCCCAGCTTCTGGTCTGGGACCCTGAAAATCTTGTAAGCACAGACTACATTTGTCCCCGAGTCTAGCATGTCCTCAGCTGACATCTGCAGTGCTTGGAAATCCTTCGTTTGTTTCTGCCTTGCCTTAGCATGTCTGCTCTGCCCAGCCCCTGACCTTGCCCAGCTGACCTGCTGGGACAGGACAGCACACAGATGTCTGGCACTTTCAGCCAACTTAGATGCTCCCACATGTGTGCTGAGGCTAGGTGAGCTGCCCCCTCCAGCCCTACGAAAACTTCTGGTCCACAAACTCAAAAGTGAAATACAAGCATTAGTATTTTACATTGTCCATAATGCATCATTAATATGGGACTAGGTATATGAAACACAGGCACCGCAGAAACCAAGAATGTAGCATGTTGAAGATATGGAGCCACAGGCTATGTTCAGGCCGCCCGGCTCCTGCACGGCTAGCTTTACCTGAAATAATTACATGGAAAACTGTATTATTTAAACACTGCTTGGCCCATTAGTTCTAGCCTCTTATTGACTAGCTCTTACATATTGATCTAACCCATTTCTAATAATCTGTGTAGCCCATGATGTGGCTTACCAGGGAAGATCTTAACATGTGTCTGTCTGGAGTGGGAGAATCATGGTGACTGACTGACTCGGCTTCTTTCTCCCAGCATTCTGTTCTGTTTACTCCACCCACCTAAGGGTTGGCCTATCAAATGGGCCAAGGCAATTTAGATGCTTTTTTTTATTTAATTTTTTATTAAATGAAAGTAACTCCTCCATCATTTCCCCTTTTTCTGTTTAAACAAAAAAGAAAGGCTTTAACTTTAACATAGTAAAATTACATATAACAAAACAGTTATCAAGTAAGAATTACAGTTACAATATTTATATCTATTTTATCTTTTATCATAACTAAGGAAAACTATAATTATCTATCCATTCTTCAACTCCATCAAAGACTCCAGAAGGATATAATGTTACCAAAGCAAACAAGAAACCAAAAGCTCTAGAAATGACAGAGACATTTTGCTGCCTGGACAGTCACCCAAAGTTCCTCTGTACCGTTGGGGCATCCATCTTCGGCCTATAGGCCCATAGTATCCAGAGACATTTCCATGAAGCAGGAAATTTCAAAGGCTGTTCAGTCACTATCTGCTGTGTCCTGTAGAATGTCTCGCAGACTCCTTCATGAATCAGGAACCCTGAAAGATCATCTCACCTCTAGGCAAGTTCAGCAGTCCTCTCTCTGCGGGTTCTTTGTGTCCAGTTCATGCATCAGTCCAGACAAGAGCAGTTTCTTGCCCTAATGGCTATCAAACTCAATAAGGAGCCTCTTCGATGCCCATCTTCCTCTTGAAGTAGATTGGTGCTGCCAGAAGCAGATGTGTCTCATTGTCATGAAAAGCCCTAAGTTATTAAAACATTTAAATGCCATATTCTGTAGCCTTTGAAAGATATGAAGAATGCCTATCTAACTGAAATATATCTCTATATAGCTAGAAAATCTAACTAACATGACTGCAAGCTTGACTATTATCAATGATTTTCCATTAACAACCTATATTTCCTAATTATACATTTTTAAATGAACTACACAATCACAATACCTTAATCAATATTAGAAATATATATACATATAACAAAATTGACCTTAAAATCTATACCAATGCAAATTATTCATATCTATATCATATCCCCCTTTAAATGTAAAAGAACATTTATAAACAATATTTGGAATATAAGCACAGTTATTTCTCTCCAAACTGTTTCCTGCTGAATGGGGGCGCTGTTATTTAGGTCTTTTATGGTGTAACCTGTGTGCCAGGGTCATCTCAGTCGGCAGTTGAGTGAAGTAATTTTTTTAGGGTCTTCACAGCAACTTTTCGGGAGGGCATGGCCTATCATACTATATTGGGATAGACGCAATCCACAGGGTCTCATCCTCTGTGAAAACAAAAGAAGAAACTCCTTTCCAAAGTATCATATCCTTAGACCCAAATTCTGAAGTCATTGTACCCTTATGAAATCCATTCTGGTTCAGCTTGGCAACCCACACAATAAAATGTCTCTCTGTATTTAGCTCCTTTACAGTCAAAAAATTTAAAGAAAACACAATGTACATAATCCACACTCTCTGTGAATCTTCCATTTTTACATGGCTTATTTTTACTCTATCACTTTACTTTATTCTGTCTCTTTAAAGACTTTACCCTTTTTTTAAAGGCATTAACTTTATTCTCTATATTTTTTTTCTTCTCTCTCTCAAGCCTATGTACACTCATCCAACACTGTGGTCTTTTATGCCTGAATCTGTTTTATTGTGAATCTGTAATTTTTTTTACTATCCAGGAACATTTCTTAAAATGTTAAGCACTTATTAAAAACTTATGTTGCATAATTAATGATACTAGAGAAGCTAAATAAGGAGAACCCAAAGATAAACATATAAGCATCCTCCTGAATATTAACCTTCAGCAGGTGATGAAAGGAGACAGAGACAGAGACCCACATTGGAGCACCGGACAGAAATCTCAAGGTCCAAATCAGGAGCTCAAAGAGAGAGAGCATGAGCAAGGAACTCAGGACCGAAAGGGGTGCACCCACACACAGAACTCACCAAGGCCAGCTGGCCTGGGTCTGGAAAAGCCTGGGATAAAACCGGACTCTCTGAACATAGCGGACAATGAGGACTACTGAGAACTCAAGAACAATGGCAATGGGTTTCTGATCCTACTGCACGCACTGGCTTTGTGGGAGCCTAGGCAGTTTGGATGCTCACCTAACTAGACCTGGATGGAGGTGGGGGTTCCTTGGACTTCCCACAGGGCAGGGAACCCTGATTGCTTTTTGGGCTGAGGAGGGGGGGGACGTAATTGGGGGAGGGGGAGGGAAATGGGAGGCGGTGGCGTGGAAGAGACAGAAATCTTTAATAAATAAATAAATTCAAAAAAAAAAAACCAACTAGCCGGGCGGTGGTGGCGCACGCCTTTAATCCCAGCACTCGGGAGGCAGAGGCAGGTGGATCTCTGTGAGTTCGAGACCAGCCTGGTCTACAGAGCTAGTTCCAGGACAGGCTCCAAAGCCAAAGAGAAACCCTGTCTCGAAAAACAAAAACAAACAAACAAACAAAAAACCAACTTATGTTGCACCATGTACAGGTAATACGGTAGCACCTGTGTCCTGTCCAGTCTAAACCTTAACTACGCTATTTTTATGGCAATTACGGTAGTTCCTGCCCGTGACCAGCACAGTTCAGCATGGTGGAGCTGAGCCACTCCTGCGAGAGAGCCATTTGGTGTCCCTGAGCCACTCACAGTTCCAGGCACACAGCAAGTCCACATTGGAGCCACAGTCAGCAGTTTAACTCTGAAACTGAGCATGCGGCACAGAAACTGTTTTCATCCAAGTTACAGCCAAATCTGACATGCAGAGTACTGCGCAGTCTAAAAACATCTCTCTGTATGGTGGCTCTTCCGCCTGCCTAAGCCTGGTTCTGCCGGCTGCCCAGGTGCAGGCAGGGAGCGCTGAGCCATCAGCACGGTCTCCGATCCCAAGCAGGAACACAAACATCCAGTCCCATAAAAGCCATTGAAATGCTTTAAAGTCCCAGGAAGCTGCGCTTTAAAATGACGCAGCTTTTTTTCTGCTGCTGTTGCTGAATCAGGAAATCTCTCTACAGCATACCCTAGCAAATAGCAAAATCTGTGTTAAACTCTCTCTCTCTCTTATTTTTAAGCCTTCTAAGGTTTTTAAGTAGATTTAGTCCATCACGTTGGATGCCACTCTGTTGAAGATATGGAGCGGTGGGCTACGTTCAGGCCGCCCGGCTCCTGCACGGCTAGCTTTACCTGAAATAATTACATGGAAAACTGTATTAATTTAAACACTGCTTGGCCCATTAGTTCTAGCCTCTTATTGACTAGCTCTTACATATTGATCTAACCCATTTCTAATATTTTGTGTAGTCCACAAGGTGGCTTACCAGGGCAGATCTTAACATGTGTCTGTCTGGAGTGAGAGAATCATGGTGACTGACTGAATCGGCTTCTTTCTCCCAGCATTCTGTTCTGTTTACTCCACCCACCTAAGGGTTGGCCTATCAAATGGGCCAAGGCAGTTTCTTTATTAAATGAAAGTAACTCCTCCATCAGTAGCAGAACCTCAAAACCACCGTTCTAATACAATCACATGCACTAGAATCTGGTGTGCACCATCAAGGAGCTTTTATTGTTCATTACACTACATGACAGGGTTCACTGGTTCCTAGAACATGAAGCAGGGCCTGTTTGCTGCACAGGAGCTAAGGTCTCAGTCCCACTTACTAGGCAGAAGGGAAGGAATATTTGAAGAGAATTGTTGGATTATCCACTAACTTCCAGAACATACTGAAGAAGTACTGCCCTGTCTTCCTGAATCCCATGCTCAGGTAGAGGGCCATAGCGCCTTTCTGAAGGACGCTAGTCCCAAGGACAACATCACTGTAACCCTGGCCCTGTGCTAACTAGAGGACAGTTCTGAACAGTGCTTTGGCTATCCCCTGTCCATGGTGCTGTGACGACACAGACAGGTGAAAGAGCTCCATCTGCTTCCTCCCTAATGGGGGATCCTTGACTGGTAGACAGCCCACGATGCCCACCACCTCTCCTGCAGACTCAGCCACCCAGAAGGAGCCAAGTGCATTCAGGTAAATGTGGGTGATGTCAGCCGTGTCTGTGTGCAAACACTTGGCCACATACTCTTTCCAGGGATGTCTGGCAAGGTGTTTCAGCAGAAGGAGCACAAAGAAAATGCTCATAGCAGCTAGCAGCCAGGAGCCAGACACCAGGACCACGGCAAGCGGCACCCCAAGTAATAGCAGGAGGGTCCGGGAGAGTTTCAGCAGGTGGTGGAAGGTGGTGGGGATGTACTCCTCAGTACCCCTTACGAACAAATCCAGGACAACTTTCTGGTCGCTGTTCTCATACTGGCGGATGTGATAAGAAGCCATGGGAGATTTCTGGGTCTCAAGTCTCAGCATCCGGGAGAGACAGGTATACCTGCCTGACACTTTCCCTGAGGCCTGAAGAGGAAAGAAACCATGTAAGTCCCCTGACCTTCTGCCTCCCAATCTCCCAAGACCCATTTAGGCCCTCTTCAAGGGTGTATCTTTCTGCTGTCACCAGACAGGAAGCAGACACAAACACTGGGAGAAGATCTATCCAGCAACACGTGACTGCATCCTTCTCACCCTACAGAAGCCTTGTGCAGCTCCGGGTACATAAACAAGCCCAGTGCTGCAGATGGAGCCCATGCACCCATTAGGTCACTGTCTGCAGATGGAGCCCATGCACCCATTAGGTCACTGTCTGCAGATGGAGCCCATGCACCCATTAGGTCACTGTCTGCAGATGGAGCCCATGCACCCATTAGGTCACTGTCTGCAGATGGAGCCCATGCACCTATTAGGTCACTGTCTGCAGATGGAGCCCATGTACCCATTAGGTCTCTGTCTGCGGACTGTGTATTACAGCCATGTGTTTCCAGGTGTTTCCTGCAGATCTCCTTCCCAAGGATTGTAGAACTTTAGATTACAGAGCTGGCAGAAATAAACACACAAAACCACCCATTGCTGCAAACCCTTATCCTTGAGCCCTCAGGCAGTTCTAGGACTCCAGTCCCACACTGAGACCCTCCCCACAGTGCTGCCAGCCTTACCTGCTACTGCACAACCAAGAGTGTCTGGAAGGGCATCAGCCTCTGGTCGCATGCAGCACAGGTAGCCTGGGTCTGCCCAACAACTGGTGAGCAGACCTGAGTTGCCACCTCACCGGTTGGCTCCTGGATATTAGTTAATCAGAAAGCCCAGCGTCACAGAGCTGAAACGTGACATCCAGGAGTCCACCCCCATTCACCTCTGTGAACTCTGGGTAATAATTTGTAGAGCACAGTAGAATGTGGATGCTAACAGTTTTCACCCCCATGGAAGGCCTGTCACCTGCACTGTTCTCTCCAGACTGCAGCTATCTCTGGCCCTGCACACAACTGCTCAGAGCAGCCTGTTGTTGGGACGCACACACTCTGGGCTCCCATGTCCTGCCACAGCAACAGGTCCTATAGCTAAACTTTTCCCTGTCCATGCTTGCCAGGTTCTGTAAAATAAACCCTAGGGGACCACACTGCCCTTCTGCCCCTGCTCCTCACCACCAGCCTCAGTCAGCACTAGTGTCCTTTCCAGCCCCAGCTATGGTGCCATCCAGATGGCGGGCACTAGACAGGGCACAGCTGCCGGAGTTCAGGACCTGCTCAGAGCTTGAACATCATGCTTCCCTCATGAGTGAGCCGAGGTGTTGCTTCCCTACAAAATGTGAGAGCAATATCTGTCTCTACAGAGTGTCCCTGTGGAAGGTGTCTCTGCCTCTGCCTTCAAATCTGACCTGAAGGCAGTGAGAGCTGTACTGACCCATTTCCTCCAAGACCAGTAGGATACTTGCAAGGTGGAGCTAAGGCTATGGTAGGATCTTACTTTGAGGAAGTTTTCATGCCAGCAGAGAATTGGACACTCTCAGAACTGTGGCAAGGTCCAGTGGAGAAGATGCTGGGATGTCAGCACAGTGAGGCTTCCCAGAAGGATGAGCAAAGCAGAGACAACACCGCAGTAAAGGTTCATCTCCTGAGCAGGGAGGAGAGAGAAGCAGGGAAGTTCCTGAGACAGCCCTTGGGGAAAAGGTCGTTAAAGGCACGTGTGCCTAACACCAGCAGGGACCTGGATATATAGGACCCAGAACACAGGCAAGTAGTGCAGGTCTCCTTCTCTGGATGCACGTGAGGCCATGAGGATGCATTTTCGGTGAGAAGCAAAATGACAAGTATGGAGAAGCGAGCCACTTGTTCATCTCGGCCACCCAGAACCAAAATAATTACACAGCAACTATATTAAATAAAACACTGCTTGATCCATTACCTCTAGCTTCTTATTAGCTAACTCTTACATCTTAATTTAACCTATTCTATTAATCTATATATCCTCACGAGGTCGTGGCCTATCAGCAAAGTTCCAACATGACTGAGGCTCGGGGCGGCTTCAACACGCCCCTCTCCACCTCTTCTTTCCAGCATTCCATTTAATTTTCCCCATCTAGCTCTGTTCCCTGATAGCTCTGCTATAGGCCCAAAGCAGTTCCTTTATTAACCAATGAAAGCAACACATAGACAGAAGGATCTCCCACATCATTTCCCCTTTTCTGTTTAAACAAAAAGGAAGGCTTTAACATAGCAAAATTACACATAACAAAACAGGTATCAAATAAGAATTACGGTTATAATATTTATATCTACTTTATCTTTTATCATAAGTAAGGAAAACTATAACTACAAATACTTCAACTGCATCAAAGACTGCAGAAGGATATATTATTACCTAAGTAAGCAGAAAGTACATTATAAGTAACTTTCAAAACTCTAGAATTGACATCTCAGCATCTTCTCCGCTGGATTTTGTCACAATTCAGAGTGTCCCATTCTTCCCTGCCTACTTGACTGTGTTCTGGGTCCTGTATAGCCAGGTCCCTGCTGGTGATAGATACGCATGCCTGATGGAGGTGGGTGTTGTATCTTATCTGTTGCTTTCATTGGATAAGTAATAAAGAAAACTGCTTGTCCCTCTGATAGGGTAGAATTTAGATAGGTGGAGTAAACAGATAGAATGCTGGGAGAAAGAACCTGAGTCAGGAGTCACCATGATTCTCCCACTCCAGGCAGAAGCAAGTTAAAATCATTCCTGGTAAGCCAGCTCGTGGGTTACACAGATTATTAGAAATGGGTTAGATCAATATGTAAGAGCTAGCCAATAAGAGGCTGGAACTAATGGGCCAGGCAGTGTTTAAAAGAATACAGTTTCTGTGTAATTATTTAGGGGCATAAGCTAGCCATATGGGCGGCCGGGTACCGGGGACACAACCCTGCCCCTGCTATTTACAACACATGCCTTTAAGGACTGTCGTCCCAAGGGCTGTCTCAGGAACTTCCCTGCTTCTCTCCCCTCCCTGCTCAGGAGATGAACGTTTTCTGAGGTGTTGTCTCTGCTCTGCTCATCCTTCTGAGAAGCCTCTTGTGCTGACATCCCAGCATCTTCTCCACTGGACCTTGCCACAGTTCAGAGAATGTCCCATTCTCCCCTGCCTATAGCAGAGATAGGCACAATGACTAGCATCCTCTTCCTTGTCTCCTAATTACTTAGTTATGAAACTTTCTCAAAGTAAGACTCTGCCATAGATAGCCTCCTCTCCGCCTCGCAGAGAGCTTGCTTGTCACAGTGGGCCTGAAGAAAATGGGGCCATTACAGCTCTCACTGGCCTTCAGGTCAGGGTTGGAGGCAGAGGCAGAGAACACCTTCCAAAGGGACACTCTGTAGAGAGGGATGTCGTTCTTGCTTGTAGGGAAGCAACACCTTGGCTCACCCATATGGGAAGCCTAATGTTCAAGCTCTGAGCAGGCCCCTGAATCTCTGGAATCCCTGGGCCTTTGAACTCAGACTGGGTCCAGCCTAGATACCAAGAGTGCGCAGATATAGGGTGCTTCCATCCCCATATCCGCTTGGAAGTGCAGAGCTGTATGCTTGGCCTCCCTAAAGCGGTGCTGCCCCGTGAGACTGCCCACAACAGCTCTATGAGCCTGGCCACCATGAGTTGTCAGTTACATCCCAGTCTTCCCCCATAGAAGCAGTCCTCAGCTGTCCTAGCCAACTTCTCACCCTGCCATGACAAAATATCTGTTGGGTCTTCTCTCAGTTCCACGCCCAGCTTCTGGTCTGGGACCCTGCAAATCTTGTAAGCACAGACTACATTTGTCCCCGAGTCTAGCATGTCCTCAGCTGACATCTGCAGTGCTTGGAAATCCTTCGTTTGTTTCTGCCTTGCCTTAGCATGTCTGCTCTGCCAAGCCCCTGACCTTGCCCAGCTGACCTGCTGGGACAGGACAGCACACAGATGTCTGGCACTTTCAGCCAACTTAGATGCTCCCACATGTGTGCTGAGGCTAGGTGAGCTGCCCCCTCCAGCCCAACGAAAACTTCTGGTCCACAAACTCAAAAGTGAAATACAAGCATTAGTATTTTACATTGTTCATAATGCATCATTAATATGGGACTAGGTGTATGAAACACAGGCACCGCAGAAACCAAAAATGCAGCAGCAACTAAAAACCCCCAATACAGCAATCACATGCGCTAGAATCTGGTGTGCGCCATCAAGGAGCTTTTATTGTTCATTATACTGACATGACAGGGTAAACTAGTTCCTGGAAAATGAAGCAGGGCTTGTTTGCTGCAAAGGAGCTAGGGTCCCAGTTCCACTTACTAGGCAGAAGGGAGGGAATATGTTAAGTGAACTGTTGGATTATCCACTAACTTCCAGAACATACCGAAGAAGTACCGTCCTGTCCTCCTGAAGCCCATGCTCAGGTAGAGGGCCATAGCGCCTTTCTGAAGGACGGTGGTCCCAAGGACGACATCACTGTAGCCCTGGCCCCATGCAAACTGGAGGACGGTTCTGACCAGTGCTTTCGCTATCCCCTGTCCACGGTGCTGTGAGGATACAGACAGGCGAAAGAGCTGCATCTGCTTCCTCCCTAATGGGGGATCCTTGACTGGTAGACAGCCCACGATGCCCACCACCTCTCCTGCAGACTCAGCCACCCAGAAAGAGCCACGGGCATTCAGGTAGGACTGAGTGATATCAGCCATGTCTGTGTGCAAATACTTGGCCACATACTCCTTCCAGGGATGTCTGGCAAGGAGTTTCAGCAGAAGGAGCACAAAGAAAATGCTCATAACAGCTAGCATCAGGAGCCAGACACGAGGACCACGGTAAGTGGCACCCCAAGTAATAGCAGGAGGGTCCGGGGCAGTGTCAGCAGGTGGCGGAAGGTGGTGGGGATGTACTCCTCAGTACCCCTTATGAACAAATCCAGGACAACTTTCTGGTCGCTGTTCTCATACTGGCGGATGTGATAAGAAGCCATGGGAGATTTCTGGGTCTCAAATCTTGGCATCCGGGAGAGACAGGCACTTTCCCTGAGGCCTGAAGAGGAAAGAAACCATGTAAGTCCCCTGACCTTCTGCCTCCCAACCTCCCAAGACCCATTTAGCCTCTGTTCAAGGGTGTATCTTTCTGCTGTCACCAGACAGGAAGCAGACACAAACACTGGGAGAATGTCTGTCCAGCAACACATGACTACATCCTTCTTTACCCTACAGAAGCCTTCTGAAGCTCCAGGTACATAAACAAGCCCAGTGCTGCAGATGGAGCCCATGCACCCATTAGGTCACTGTCTGCAGCTCCAGGTACATAAACAAGCCCAGTGCTGCAGATGGAGCCCATGCACCCATTAGGTCACTGTCTGCAGATGGAGCCCATGCACCTATTAGGTCACTGTCTGCAGATGGAGCCCATGCACCCATTAGGTCACTGTCTGCGGACTGTGTGTTACAGGCATTCTGTGTTTCCAGGTGTTTTCCTGCAGATCTCCTTCCCAAGGATTGTAAAACGTTAGATTACAGAGCTGGCAGAAATAAACAAAACCACCCTTTGCTGCAAACCCTTATCCTTGAGCCCTCAGGCAGTTCTAGGACTCTAGTCTCACGCTGAGACCCTCCCCACAGTGCTGCCAGCCTTACCTGCTACTGCACAACCAAGAGTGTCTGGAAGGGCATCAGCCTCTGGTCGCATGCAGCACAGGTAGCCTGGGTCTGCCTAACAACTGGTGAGCAGACCTGAGTTGACACCTCACTGGTTGGATCCTGGGTATTTGTTAATCATAAAGCCCAGCATCACAGAGCTGAAACGTGACATCCAGGAGTCCACCCCCATTCACCTCTGTGAACTCTGGTTAATAATTTGTAGAGCACAGTGGAATGTGGATGCTCAACAGTTTTCACCCCCATGGAAGGCCTGTCACCTGCACTGTTCCCTCAGGACTGCAGCCATCTCTGCCCTCTTTCAAGGCCAGCCTGGTCCTGACATAACTGCTCAGAGCAGCCTGCTGTTAGGACGCACACACACAGTGGGCTCCCATGTCCTGCCACAGCAACAGGTCCTACAGCTGGACTTTTCCTTGTCCATGCTGTGCCTGGTCCTGTAAAATAAACCCTAGTGGTCCCCACACTGCCCTCTGCCCCTGCTCCTCACCACCAGCCTCAGTCAGCACTAGTGTCCTTTCCAGCCCCAGCTATGGTGCCATCCAGATGGCGGGCACTAGACAGGGCACAGCTGCCGGAGTTCAGGACCTGCTCAGAGCTTGCACATCATACTTCCCTCATGAGTGAGCCGAGGTGTTGCTTCCCTGCAACAAATGAGAGCGACATTCCTCTCTACAGAGTGTCCTTGTGGAAGGTGTTCTCTGCCTCTGCCTCCAACCCTGACCTGAAAGCCAGTGGGAGCTGTACTGGATACATTTTCTCCAGGATGAGGATAGCCTGACAAGAAGGCTCTCTGGAGGTGGAACAAAGACTATAGTAGGTTTTTACTTTGAGGAAGTTTTCATGCTGGGGGAGAATGTGACACTCTCAGAACTATGACTAGATCCAGGGTAAAAGATGCTGAGATGTCAGCTTTTCAGGAGGATGAGGAGAGCCAACACCTCGGAAAAGGTTCATCTCCTTAGCAGTGAGGGGAGAGAGGCAGGGAAGGCAGTGAGACATTCCTTGGGAAGAAGGTCCTTAAAGGCACATGTGTCTAACACCAGCAGGGACCTGGCTATACAGGATCCAGAACACAGGCAAGTAGTGCAGATATCCCATTCCAGATGCATGTGAAGCCATGAACATGCTTTTTAGCAGGGAAGTAATGTGACAAGTGTGGAGAAGCAAGCCCCTTGTTCGTCCCGGCCACCCAGAACCGAAATAATCACATAGAAACTATATTAATTAAAACACTGCTTGGCCCTTTAGCTCTAGCTTCTTATTAGCTAACTCTTACATCTTAATTTAACCTATTCTATTAATCTGTATATCCTCACAAGGTCGTGGCCTATCAGCAAAGTTCCAACATGACTGAGGCTCGGGGTGGCTTCAACGCACCCCTCTCCACCTCTTCTTTCCAGCATTCCACTTAGTTTTCCCCATCTAGCTCTGTTCCCTGATAGCTCTGCTATAGGCCCAAAGCAGTTCCTTTATTAACCAATGAAAGCAACACATAGACAGAAGGATCTCCCACACCATTTCCCCTTTTCTGTTTAAACAAAAAGGAAGGCTTTAACATAGCAAAATTACATATAACAAAACAGGTATCAAATAAGAATTACAGTTATAATATTTATATCTACTTTATCTTTTATTATAACTAAGGAAAACAATAACTATAAATTCTTCAACTCCATCAAAGACTCCAGAAGGATATAATATTACCTAAGTAAACAGGAAGTACATTATAAGCAACTTCCAAAACTCTAGAATTGACAGAGACATTTTGATACCTAGACAGTCACCCAAAGTTCTTCTGTACCATTGGGGCATCTTTCTTCAGCCTATAGGCCCATAGTATCCAGCAGACTTTTCCATTAAGCAGGAAATTTCAAAGGCAGTTAAGTCATTTTCTTCTGTATCCTGCAGAATGTCCCACAGACTCTTTCATGAATCAGGAACCCAGAAGGATCATCTCACTTTTAGGCAAGTTCAGCAGTCCTCTCTCTGCGGGTTCTTTGTGTCCAGTTTATGCATCAGTCCAGGCAAGAGCAGTTTCTTGCCCAAATGGCTAACCAACCCCATAAGGTGTCTGCCTCTTTGATGCCCATCTTCCTCTTGAAGTAGATTGGTGTGGTTAGGAGCAGACGTGTCTCATTGTCATGAAAAACCCTAAGTTATTAAAACATTTAAAATGCCATATTCTGTAGTCTTTGAAAGATATGAAGAACGCCTGTCTAGATATCTTGAAAATCTAAATAACATGACTACAAGCTTGACTATTATTGATGATTATCCATTAACAACCAATATTTCCTAATTATACATTACATTTCCAAATGAACTACACAATCACAATACCTTAATCAAGATAAGAAATATATTTACATATAACAAAATTGACCTTAAAATCCATATCAATGCAAATTATTCATATCTATATCATATTCCCCTTTAAATGTAAAAGAACATTTATAAACAATATTTGGGAATGTGGACGTAGTTATTTCTCTGCAAACTTCTTCCTGCTGTATGGGGGCACTGTTAATCAGGTCTTTCATGGTATAACCTGTCTGCTAGGTTCATCTCAGTTGGCAGTTGAGTGAAGTAATTTTTTGAGAGTGTTCACAGCAACCTTTCAGGAAGACGTGGTCCATCATACCATATTGGGACAGAAGCAATCCTCAGGGTCTCATCCTCTGTGAAAACAAAAGAAGAATCTCTTTTCCAAAGTATCATAACCTTAGATCCAAATTCTGAAGTTATAATATTTTTAGAACATATATGTAGTTTGGCAGACCACACAATTAAATGTCTCTTTGTATTTAGCTCCTTCACAGTCAAAAAATTTAAAGAAAACACAATGTACATAATCCAGACTCTCTGTGAATTTTCCATTTTTACATGGCTTCTTTTTATTTATTTCTTTTAATCTATAACTATCTGTACTCTGTCTCTTTAAAGACTTTACCCTTTTTAAGTCATTAACTTTATTCTCTATATTCTTTTTCTTCTCTCTCCCAAGCTTATGTAAACTCATCCAACATTGTGACCCATTTAGAGGTCTTTTATGTCTGAATCTGTCCTATTGTGATTTTGTAATTTTTTTATTGTCCAGGAACATTTTTTGCTTTGTACTTTTAAATCACTAAGCGCTTAAGAATCTAAGCTGTGACATTCCTAGGTCAAAAACAGGTACTGCGGGCTTTCCCTGCCCAGTCCAACATGGCAGAGCTGCTTGTGCCTCTGAGCCACAGCACGCAATGACCCCCTTTTAGGCACACAGCCAGTATAGCTGCCATCAAACAAATCATAGCATTTTACTCCAAATGCTCCGTCTCCCAAAAGAGTCAGAGGTCGCAATGGCAGCACAGCCCAGAAAGCCGGCGTTTTAAAACTGCGTGGCTTTTTTTTTTCGCCTCCAGGCAGGAGCCACACTCAGCACTTTAACTCTGAGAATGAGCTTTTTATCTCAGTTACAACCTGATCTGCCAGGCAGAGCCCTGTGCAGCCTGGAAACATCTCTCTGTATGGCGGCAGAATCTGCTGTGCTCTCCCGCTTGCCTAAGCCTGATTCGGCTGTCTGTACTGGTGCAGGTGGGGAGCACTGAGCATGGCGTGGTCTCAGCTACTTTCCTCCCGATCCTGAGCGGGCACACAAACATTCAGTCTCATAAAAACCATTGAAATGCTTTAAAGCCAGAGTTTGCACTGGCGGCACAGCCCAAGAAGCTGTGTTTTAAAATGGCGCAGCTTTTTTCTTGCTGAGGCTGCTGAGTCAGGAAAATTTCTCTGCGGCACACCCTAGCAAACATCAAAAAGCTATGTTAAACTCTCTTTCCCTTATTTCTAAGCCCTCTCAGGTTTTTAAGTGGATTTAGTTACCATGTTGGGTGCCAATCTGTTGCAAATGGAGCGGCAGGCCACTTCCCACCACCCAGCTCCCGGCTATCTTTACCCAAAATAATTACATGGAAACTGTATTCATTTAAACACTGCCTGGCCCATTATCTCTAGCCTCTTCTTGGCTAACTCTCACATATTGATTCAACCCATTTCTAATAATCTGTATGTCACCACGAGCTCGTGGCTTACCAGGAAAGATTCAGCATGTCTGACCTGGCAGCTGGCTCCAAGGTGTCTGCCTCATTGGCTTCTTCCCAGCATTCTGTTCTGTCTACTCCACCCACCTAATTTTCTGCCCTATTAAAAGGCCAAGGCAGTCTCTTTATTAACCAATGAAAGCAACACATAGACAGATGACCCTCCCACATCACCATACTTCATAGATCTCTGAAGTATTTAGGGCTGTCCAGGTATCTCTGATTAGACAAATTTTATTTTAAATTATTTGTGTTAAGCTTTAAAACATATACAGGGGACTTATCCCTGTACTTATATCAGTACTTTGAGATGACCGATTATTAACTTGTATTTCTAACAGTTTGTATCTTTAAGAGGACCAGAACTATATACCATATTTTTTGTCAGATTGAACATTTAAATTAATGATTTTAGCAAAGGCAATGAGACTAAAATCTAAACATTAACAATATAGCTGACGCTTTTGGTGACTATCACCTGACATTGGTGGTTTTTTCTTGCAACTGTTTTTTCTTTGAAAGTGTAGTCTCAGCTGTTCTCGGTGGTAACTGACATTTTTGTGTATTACATTATGTCAAAAAGGCATTTACATTTTTGCTAACCCAAATATAATGACCAGAGCTCAGAGAAAAATTACAGGTGCAGAATTTATAATTACCATAGACTAACTTTTTAAGCATACATAATTTTTAAGGAAATAACCATGACCCTTTAACAAGACAAACAAGGCTTTTTAAAACCAGATTTAACCATTAGACATTTAGGTACAAGAAATTATAGCAAACATCTTTTGGCCTTTTACAACTTTAAGTCTGGCTCTCTTTCTATCTTTGTTTTCTTGGTTTAGCCAGACATTTTTAGTCTTTTACCTTTTTTATCAAAGACCTTTTTTGTCTCTTATGTAAATTTTATTAAACTCTTTTTTGTGATTTTGTAACCCATTGGATATAAATGACTAAAACCCATATATATATATTTCCCCCTATGGAAACAAAAGCATTGCCAAACAAAGATTCTCTGTTTTTTGTTTATTTAGTTTTTTTAGTTGTAAGCAGTCAATTCCCTGTCACCCGCGAGCTGGCCCCTCTCTCCTGCCCAAGGCAAAGACCCTTAAGATACAGAGAAAGGACATGGGGGCGGGGCTGCCTTGGTCTGCAGCAGGCAGCCTCTCTCAGTCATTTGCTCCATGTCTGTCTTCTGAAGAGGCATCCTTCTGCCCTCAGCCGGGTGTGCGCAAACTTTACCATCCATTTTATTCTAGGTGTCGCTGCTCCCTGGCCTTGGAGCCCCGCAGGCCCCACCGCAAAGCTCTGCCCGAGTCATCCGCAGAGGAACCTCAGGGCTGAGCGCGGGGCACGTGTCCAGCATGCATGGAGCTTGTCACTGCTGAGCCCCACCTAGGTTCTCTGCCACATTGCATTCTCAGGGCTTGGTTCTCAGCGCCCAGGCAGTGTGTTCCTTGTGATGTATTCCCTACCCTCTCTGAGGGCTGCAGCGCCCCTACGCCCATCGCCCGCCAGCTGCTACAGGCCTTTCGCTCCCCCGCGCCCTGGGTCTCGCTGCGCTGGGGACGCCGGTGGCTCTCCTATCTCAGCCCCTGACGGCTGGGGCGCTGGGCGCGCGCTGCGCAGCCGCTGCTCTCCCCCGCCCTCGGGGGCCAAACCCCGGCATCTCCGCGCAGCTCGGGGAGACTGAGCGAAGCTCTGTCTCGGTTGTTTCTCCCTCCTATAGGAAACCTTTTTTGATTAACCCCGGTGGGACAGCTGCAGAGCCAATTGCTCCGGAGAGGCCCAGCGGGCCAAGGTGAAGTGGAGGCTGACACATTGAGGCACAGACACACAGAGGGCCTGGCGGCCACGCCCTCCTATCCCTCTCCCTCCGTGAGAAAAGTCGGGCAGTGGCTGGGGTCAAGGCTGTGCTGGGAAACGTAGGAGAAGGCACGCCCCGGCTGCAGACGCCCGAGGATCCTGTGTGCAGGCGCGGCTCCTCCCCATCGGCCCCACCCGATTGGGAATCGACTGAATCCCCTGAACGGCTGGCGCCCGAGCAGCCGGCTCCGCGCCTCTCACTGGCCTTGCTAGAACAGGGGAACGACGGAAACCGAGGTGAGAGCGGGCCCTGGGTGACTCTAGGAGTCCCGGAAGGACCGCGGCCTTCGCCTGTCAGGGCCTTCAGCGTCTGCATCCTCCCTCACCCGGACCCCTGCCAAGGCCGCCCCCTCCCAGGCGCCGCCGGAGCCCGCCTTAGCATGAAGGTGCCCTCTAGCCTCTCCCGGGAGCCGGGCTCTGCCTCCCTCAGCTCTAGCCTGGGCTTTCCTGCTGGGACCCTGGCCCGGCATCCGACAGGGCTGCCCCGGAGCCGCCACCTGAGGCAGCTCCGGACGCAGCACCCCCTACTCTATTTGCCCCCTCTAAGTAACAATATAGAGGACTTGGTCAGGATGGCCACCGCGGGAGTGGAGGACCATCCTTTCTACCCGGTGGATGGCTGCCACATCAAAGGTTTTGCCTGCTGGCCACCTACATACATTTATTTGTTTGTTTGTTTTGTGAGCAAAAGTTAAATTTAGGGGTGTTATGGAGTATTCCCCAAGAGAGAAAGAAAACAAAGCAACAATTAGCAAATTAAAACACAAAAGACTGACAAATTCCCCGGACAAATCGCTCCGCTCCCCAAAGGAGGTCTCTGAAACCAAAAGGCTGCTTCTGAAGTGGCCACAAATGACCCAGGATCAGATGGTCCCTGTCTACTGACCCGGGAGCAAACTCCCTGTCTCCAAATGATCTGGCCACAAAGGCCCCTGTCTGGAAATGACCCAGGACTGGGAGAACTCCAGTCCCTGTCTAAAAATGGAAGACAAGGCGTCCCTGCTTCTTCCGGTTCACTGTACAAGCACGTCTGCTTCAGAAAAGCCTGTCAATTTCAAAATCCTAAATCGGTCGAAAGTAACAAAACAGCCATAGTCACACAAACAAGACAAACACAGAGACAAAGAGACACGCTCTCGTACCAAAACAGCCATAGCCACACAAACAAGACAAACACAGAGACAAAGAGACACGCTCTCATACCAAAACAGCCACAGTCACACAAACAAGACAAACACAAAGAGACAAAGAGACACGCTCTCATACCAAAAGATGCTAATAAACCTTTGGATTCTAGTCCTGGTGAGATCCCTGCGATTCCCGGCCCGCAGCACCAAATGTTGTACCCAGATTATGACCCCCAGAGAGAGACCACCAGAGAGGCCCAGACTGTAATTAACAAGGTTTATTTAGCATAATACAAACATGTTTGGAACCCATCTCTAACCCCGCTGCAGGGAGGCAAAGAGGAGTTGAGCTGCTTCTGCAGGGTAAGTCTTTTAAAGGTTCGACTACAAAGAGGCTTTTTGAAGCTGTTTTGGCACAGGTGGAAGGACTTTTGCTCTATCTCATCCTAGGAGCTCTGTCAGCTAGCTTTTTTGTTTTTTAGAGCAAGGCCACCCTGTTTCTGAGTCAGGCCATCTTTATTCTGTTTCTGGGTGGGAGCGGGAAGGCCACTATCTTCCTGGGAAAACATCTGCCAGGAAATTTCTTCTCGCCCCTTTGAGAATAAGGGGTGAGGGTCTTACATCCCGATACACATTCAATTGTTAGTATTACTAATGTCAAATAAGAGGGTACAGACAGCTATGGTCAGCATGGCGTCAGTTCCAGAGGGTGTATTCTGGCAGTCATCTTGTTTACTGAGATTATTGCTGTCCTCTTAAAGTACTTTGGGATCTACAATCTGGTCATTACACATTGAGCAAACAAAATCTAAAAGCTTTTCAACAGAGAGGAAAATGTGTCTTCCCCCCTCCTCCGTTGGTTTTGAGGGTTTTTGTTTGTTTGTTTGTTTTTGGATTTTTTTCTTTTTTTTTTTGTTAAATATTTATTTATTTATTATGTATACAATATTCTGTCTGTGTGTACATCTGCAGGCCAGAAGAGGGCACCAGATCTCATTACAGATGGCCATGAGCCACCATGTGGTTGCTGGGAATTGAACTCAGGACCTTTGGAAGAGCAGGCAATGCTCTTAACCACTGAGCCATCTCTCCAGCCCCTTTGGATTTTTTTCGAGACAGGGTTTCTCCGTAGCTTTTTTGGTTCCTGTCCTGGAACTAGCTCTTGTAGACCAGGCTGGCCTCGAACTCACAGAGATCCGCCTGCCTCTGCCTCCCGAGTACTGGGATTAAAGGCGAGCGCCACCACCGCCTGGCTTGGTTTGGGGTTTTTAACAATGGGGAGAAGAACACTTGGCATGCCTCAAGAGAGTTTGCTCTCGGTGTAACTCATTTTAAAAAACCTTAACAATAGTTAGACACAACTCCCATTTTTCACCATGAAATTTATGTTGAAGTTTATCAGTATCAGATATTTTAAACATAGGCCCTTTACAAAGTAATGTTAACTTTGCTCTCATAAATACATTAATCCCACAAAACAATTATCAAATTGTTTATCTCCAAAGTGAGTCTGTTTTTAAAACTGGTTTGGCTAGGTCTATCTTGCTACCTATCTCTTGCTAATTTAGTCCCAGAGTCTCAGACCAAAATTCCTAACCAAAATAAGCCATTCAAAACAAAACACACAAGAACCCCAAAAACATAGAAGGTGGTCTAAGGCAGACGCCTCTAACACCATGTCTGATGCCTATACCCTGACTACCTAGAAGTCTAATTCTGACTCACCGCTCATCAATAACACCCCAAGAGCATCCTCATCAAGGACTGTGCACCAGTAATGCAACTCTGTCTTATCAGGATGGTCACAGGGTCCTTCAGGAGGAATCAGAGGTGAAGCAAAAGCCCTAACTTTATGGCATGGGATCCCACATGTTGATTCTGGACCCACCCTGACTCCTATCTGGCACCAATGGCCTGCCCTCAGCTTCCAGTGGCCAGGCTTCCCAATGAAGAGGTGTGTGTGTGTGTGTGTGTCCTTGTTCTCAGTTCCTCCCGCTGAGGTCACTGTCCCAGGCACCCCAGGGAAAGTTCTCTGATGCACTTCCCTCCCAACATTGGGCATCCCTGTGGCTGTGTGGTCGGCAAGCAGCTCTTCCTGCAACAGCCTAGGGCATTGCTTGAAGGGGGAGACTCGGAGAAGACAACCACACAGCAGAGCAGCCTTTGACCCTTGCAATCCCCTGGATACTACATTGTTTTCCACCAGCTGCAAGAGGCATGGCAAGTAAGAGCAGGATGGTCCTGGGCAGGAAGTGGTGGGATGTGCTCTTCATGCCCCTTATAAACACACCCAGGACACTTTTATGGTCAGTGTCCTGGTACTGGCGGATGTGATAAGGAGCCATGGGAGATTTCTGGGTCTCAAATCTTGAAATCCAGGAGACGGGTATACCAGCCTATGCACCATCCCTGAGCCCTGCAGAGGACAGAAGTCATATGAGTCCCCTGAGCATCCCCTCCCAACACCCATGCAGGCCCTGTTCCTTTCTGCTGTCACCAATGAGGAAGCAGATACTGACACTGGGAAGAGAGACTGTGTCAGCAGCACCTGATCACTCCCCTGCCTCCTCCCAGTTCCACCCCCAATCAAGGCATCCTGGATGTGCCCCTTTCCTCTGAGTGTGTGTCTCCATCCACAGAGCAGGAAGAAAGAGCACCTGGTGTTAATGCTCTGGCTTGTATGTGGCACACATAGAAACTTTTCCTTCTCTGTTGGTACCCAGTTGCAGGCTCTTTGGTCTTCTGTTCTGAGATGGCACCATTGAGCACGAAGATGTGATGTCCCTAGACCTGTGTTTCCTCTTCAGGGTCCCTGCATCACAGAGCTGTGTTCCCATGCTCACGTTCTAGAAAAGCCTCCTTCCCTACTGGAAAGACTGGATCCAGGGAAAGCAAAGGGTTAACCCCAAACACCCCACTGTTAAATACTGGGGTAGAAACCCCAGCCTCGCCTCTCCTTCCTCTCACCTGGCAGGACAGTCAGGAGTGTCTGCAATGGTTCCTGCCTCTGAGGAGCATTAAGTAGACACTGACGTCTGCCCTTCCTCTGGACAACACACCTGGAGAGGCAGCTCCTTGGTGGCCCCAGAATAATTGTAAACCAAAGGCCAAGATCTGGGGTGGGTGACAGTGGAGGTGGCACACATCGCAATCTCCCATGACACACTGGGCTCCACCCTTGGGAACCCTGCTCTCTGCTTCCTGTTGCCTTCACTTCCTAGTGTTTGTCTCCAGTACCCGGCCTCATTGCCTGAATAGGCCAGCTAGGACAGTGGTTCTCAAACTCTGGGTGATGACCCCAGGCATACTGCATGACCCTTTCACAGGGGTCTCCTAACACCACAGGAAATATCAGATGTTTACATTATGATTCATAACAGTAGCAAAATTACAGTTAAGAACTATCAACAAAATTAATTTTATGGTTTGGGGTCACCACAGCATGAAGAACTGTATGAAGGTCACAGCATTAGGAGAATTGAGAAGCCCTGCACTAGGAGGAACCTGGGGTCTGGCCGCTCACCATGGGCTCACACGGCCTGGCTCAGTTAGCAGGGCTCGTCCCCGCCTCAGCTGCACCTGCCCTACTACAATGGATCCGTAGTCCACACTGGCCTCCCCACTCCTTATCCATCCCGTGGAAGACGCGACTGTTGTGCCTCACGGGCCCTTTGCAGTCCCAGCAGATCCATTTTCCAAATGACAGTCCCCATGCAGGGCAGGTGCTGAGCCATGTTCATGTCCAACCATCTTCTCCCTGCAGCCAGCAGCAATACCACCTGACCCACAGAGGCAAGAGTGGTCAGTGGTGCCCTTCTCCACAGAAACATGAGACTATTTTTTTTAAAAAGGAAGAGAATGTTTTTGTTGTTGGAAAAATAGAAAGGACAATATTTTTTACATATTTATTAAGCTCTACATTTTTCTCTGCTCCCCTCTTTGCCTCTCCCCTTCCCCTTCAATCCTCCCTCAAGGTCCCCATGCTCCCAATTTACTCAGGAGATCTTGTCTTTTTATACTTTCTACTTCGAAAGGACAATATTTTGTTTGCAATATTTATTTTCTAAGATAGGGTCTCTTTACATAGCTACATAGGTGTTCTGAAGTATGTAGACCAGGCTGACCTCAAACTCACAGAGACCCACCTGCCTCTGCCCAGTGCTGAGATTAAAGGTATGTGCCACTATGCCAAATGAAAGGGAATATTTTATATACTAAAGGATTTTGTATGGTAAAATATATTTTGCCTTGGATAAAATGTCTGCATTTTTCCAAAATGAAAAAGAAGAAAATATGACGGCTAAAGCAGGAAGCTGAACTGAGTTGCAAATGGGAAAAGTGAGGTGTACAAGGTCTGCCACCGCTGTTACTGGCTCCTTAGCCAGAGGGCACCGTGCTCCCACATTGTTACTGGGTCCTTAGTCAGAGGGCACCGTGCTCCCACAATGTTACTGGGTCTTAGTCAGAGGGCACCATGCTCCCACAATGTTACTGGGGTCCTTAGTCAAGGGCACTGTGCTCCCACAATGTTCAAACAATAGTTTTTTTGTATATTAACCAATAAACGTTTGTAATCAGCCCCTATAAATGATAATAGATATTTATTTATAACCCAGACCTTGGGGCCAAACTTGATCAGGTTTGACCAGAAGTTTGAGGCATGCAGTCCCCCAGGGCAGGTGGAGGGAACTCATCCACCAGCATGAGAGGGGCAGGATGGTAGGCAACACTGGGGAAAAAGATTGTTAACCTCTTTAGGCCATAGCAATTAACCTCAGATTCTCTGTTTAGTGTTTGAAATCCTATTGGGGTACATTCGCCTCCTACAACTGTGCCTGGCAGCCTCCATACCTTGTAACAGCAAGGCTGCATAGCCCAGTCACTCGTCCATACAAGCATGCTGCCCCACAGCCATGTGCTTGGGGCCAAGGCTGACTCTTTTTTATGAAATATACCCCTATGCTTATGGACCTATCTCTAAAGGCCTGTTAGTGATCACAATATCAAAGTCAAATAAGTCATGATTTGAGTCTGTCCTATATCATCAGCGCAGTATAAGTCAGTACAAAACACAGTAACACACAGACACACAAGACAATGGACAGGACAATGACGCTGGACTAAACCAAAGACACAGCTTCAAGCTGTTTTGCGGGTGTGACCCACCCCACTATGGAAATGAGACTGCTATCCATGTGTGTCTCTATAGAGAACTGGCCACGCCACCCGCATGTCACACCACAGAATTGAGAGGCCACTACCTGCCTGCCTCCCCAGAGGGAACCACCCTCTGCAGAAGGGCTCCCCAGGAACGTCTTCCTGGGCGCTCTGCCTGTGATTTTTTTTGTGCGGCTGCAGATCGTCTTCAGGCACTACTGTTACTGAGCCCACACATAAACAAAACACAGAAAACTTACTGACATGAAACAAAACACAGAAAACTTACCGGCCAGTTGAAGACTCTACAAGTGGTAGTCCTAGTAGGCTTTGGGGGGTCCCAGACAAGCGCCCTGTTAAGTTGGAGACATAGCCCCAGCCTCTGGCCTGGGAGTTGCTTTGCTCTGGACTCCAAATCCCATCATGCTAGGTCCTGACCGTGGGGGAGGGGGGGTTAGGACCAGTCCCACCAGGTATTTAAGGGGCCTCCTAGAGGAGGAACATGTGGTTTTTCGGGTCTGCGTGGGCTTCCTCCTGTCCTGTCTCTCCGCCATGTGCTCGTCCACCCGAGAGCGTCTTACTTAATAAAACAATGGGCATTTTGATTTGGTTTGATTTGACCTAATTGGATTTCTTGCACCAGTGGGGCTGCTCTTATTCTTAACACCCCCAAATGTCATGATGCCCAAATCCGTGCAATCCCCACAAGCCAACAAAGAAACCAAGTCCCATATGTAAGAGCAGAGAGCCTTTAATTTAGTCAAGTTTGCAAACTCGGTCTCTCCACATGTCCAACGTATTGTAATAACTAGAGAGCCCCGAGCTCAATTAGAATTGGGTTTTTATAGCAGTAAAAGTAGGGGTGAGGGGTCTCTGAGGTTCAGGACCCCTGATTTACTGACATTTGTCTAGGGGTGTCCTGGTGAAGTGCCCTGGCAGGTGATCCTATCTACAGTTGTTGGAATGTTAGGCATTGCCTTTAAATGTTCTGCTCTTGCATAGGGGTCGGGTTATCTCAGCTTGTGGTTTTTTCCTGCTACCAGGCATTGCTTCAGGGTAAACTACTGAGCCTTGGGCCTCTTATTAAACTTATCAAGGGCCAGAGTCCTACTCTGGCAGGTGATAATGGTTGGAAGTAAAGAACTTCCTTTGGGTGAACTTAGCTTATAATGGCTGGTCCCCACAAACACAGTCAGTAAACTGAGCCTCAAAAACTCTGAATGGCTGTGACCCTTGTCCAGGTGGATAGTTTTCAGTTCACATGAAGAACTTGAGGACGTTAAACACAGGCTGAGAATAAAGCCGACACTCAATATCATACCTCAACTTCTAGATCCTTTGTAACTCCCGACAAGGGGACTGAATAGAACCAGTTCTCCTTGGAGTCCGCAAGCAGGGGCAAGTAGTAGGAAAAGTTCACAGCAATTCATACAGATTTAGGCTGACTACGCCCACCAGGATCCGGAAACAGGGTGCCTCGGAACCTTTTTACCCGATAAACTTTTGGGAACTTCCGGGAGTGGGAGATTTGTTTCCGAGGGGACAGTCTTCCTGTACGGACTGAAGACTGCTGGTGAGTTCCGCCTGCGCGAATGGCAGCTCTTTCTCCGCCGTCACAGTTTTGTTGGCGTTGCGTGAATCTCCTGTCTCCAGTGTTTGTCGCGAGCCCTCTCAGGCCTCGGGTGGAGAGCAATGTAACTCCAGAATCGCCGGTCGTGCCGGAAAGGCGCTCGGTTCCCCGCTCCTGGGCGCCCCCCACCGGCGGTGTCCGAGGCTGCTGCAGGAGGAGCCCCGTGCAGACCGCGAAGCCCCGGGAGGCCCCAGCACTGGGATGGGAGGGAGGCTCGTGGGAGAACTGCCCGGCGGTGCCCTAGACAGGGACCTTGGCGGGAGGGACCGAGGAAGGAAGACCCCGGGACAGGGACACCCGGTTGGGAAATCTGGCCTCTGAAAAGAGTGGCAGGACATCGGGAGGGGGAGGACTCAAGCAAGGTCCAGAAGCTACCTGTGGAAACCGGTGCCATAAAGTTAGGGCTTTTGCTTCAGCTTTGATAACTCCTGAAGGACCCCGTGACCATCCTGATAGGCTAGGATTTCATTACTGGTGCGCAGGCCCCTTGATGAGAACGCTCTTGGGGTGCTGTTGATGGGGTGAGTCAGAATTCTGTTTGGAGGTAGAGTCAGGACACGGGCACTCGACCTTGTGTAACAGTTTGAGGCATCTGCATTGAACTACCTACTGTTGCTAATAACAAAATTTTGCTAATACCTCATGGGGTGAGGTGTTTTGTTGTTCGTTTTGTTTTTTGGGGCAGGGTCTCTCTTTGTAACCAAGACAGTTCTGGAACTTAAGTCTGTAGACCAAGCTGGCCTGGAACTCAGAGATTTGTTTGCCTCCTAGTCAGGGAGCAGGTTAGATGCTAGGAAAACTTGCATATATAATAGAATCGCTCTGGAGATATGAACTATTATTTTGATAATAATATTACTGGGGTTAAGAATTTTTGAATTCAAAGTCCTAATTGCTCTGGAGATAAATCATTAACTTTATAATCATGAGTGGATTCATGGTTTTTGACATCTTTTGAAGTCTCCACGTAGCCCCACTTTTAAACCTCTCACAGCAGGAGCTGATTTCAATATGAATTTTAAAGGCATCAAACCAGATCAATATTAAATGATGATTCCATGTTTCTGGCCAAAGTGACTCTTTTTTTTAAAAAAAATATTTATTTATTATGTATATAATATTTTGTCAGCGTGTATGCCTGCAGGCTAAAAGAGGGCACCAGACCACATTACAGATGGTTGTGAGCCACCGTGTGGTTGCTGGGAATTGAACTCAGGACCTTTGGAAGAGCAGGAAATGTTCTTAAATACTGAGGCATCTCTCCATCCTCTTGAAGTGACTCTTACACTAAACCAGAATAGACTATTCTGAGGCTTTCTAAGACTTCTTCTCCCTTACTGTGAAAAGTCAGGCCAGGGTTTGATTCCCAATGCCCACATTGCAGTTCACAAAAGTCTGTTACTCTAGTTGCATTGAATCCTTTCCTGTGGCTGCCACAGGTATCAGGCAAGAATCCAATATACAGACATATGTGCAGGCAAACACTGAAGATAAACGGTTTTGTAAAATGGATATTTAAACAGGGAACATCATTTTTCCCCTGATTTTACGTACTTAGGTTTTGTTTGATGACTGTAGAAAGTTCATAACATGTACAACATAATATTTTAAGAGCACAATAAAAATCACCTAATAATTTTAGAACTCAAGATGTCTATGTTTTGTTGTTTCCTGCAGTTTTTCTGTTCATGTTTTTGCATGACAGATCATACTGATCATATCGTACCATATCCTTCCTTAATTCGATGCCAACATGGAAAAAACTCTCAGGACATTATTCACAAAACTCTGCTTTTTTATAACAGAATTCCTCAGACATAATTCTAGAAAAACAGAAATAACTTTCTATTATTTTTAAGTTTTCTGTTTTTTAATATTAATATTTTATTTGTATTGATGTTTTGCCTGCATATATGTATGTGTACTGTGTGTCTGGAACCAATGGTGGTCAGAAGAGGACATTGGTTGGGACTGGAGTTACAGATGGTTGTGACCCTCACGAGAGTGTTGGGAATCAACCCTGGTCCTCTTCAAGAGCAGCTGCCAACTCTCTGGCCCTGTATTGTTACTTTGTTTTCTGAGGCCGGATCTCCTGAATCTCAAGCCAGCCTTTGTAGTTGAGTGTGACTTTAATATTTTTTCAGATGAAAATGTAACTTGATGAACATTTAATGGGATAAAATAGGATGGGTGTAAACAAGGAAAACACTCAGGAGGAAGGGCCGGTGCCGTTTTGTTTGCAGGGAGGAAGGAGTCAGAAACTGGAACAAACTGGGATGTTTAGGAGGATATTCCAGGACTGCCCCCAAAGTAACTAGGGACATAGTATAGGATTCGGGTGCCAGAGTTAACTATGACCCACTTAATCTGCGCATGTAATAGTGCAAAATTGTGTTTAGTTTAAGAAGTTTTGCATTCAATATATACGGTTGTTTGCTTTTCAGAAAGTGACTGGGCAACTTTTAGAAATGATTTCTGTTGCCAAATACTAGAAACTGTCAAGTACTGTTAACTAGCTGTGCTGCGCTCAGCACCAGTAAGCTGCTTCAGGAAGTGCACCATTCAGTATAACACAGAAGTAACATTTTAGGTTTTGTTGTTTTAGTTGTGGGCTTAGATATGTTGGCTAACTCATCTCTACAGCCAAAAATTCAAGCTTTTCAAAGGTAGTAGTATTTATATTTTGGGTTTTCTTCTAGATGCTCATTGTAGTTTTGCTTTTGTTTTTTGTGACAGGATCTCACTGTGCAGCTCTGACTGTCCTGGAACTCACTGGACATTTTTTTATGTTAACAGTTGTGTAGTTTATAAGATTATCTTGTTACTCTAACCGCCAGCTTGACAATAGCCTTCAGAGTCACCTGAGAAGGGAGTCTCAGCTGAGGGATTGTGCAGTTCACACTGGTCTGTTGACCTGTCATGGTGGACTGCCTTGACTCTTGTGATGTAGAAGGGCCTAGCCCACTGAGGGCAGCACAATCCCCGGGCACGAGGTCCTGGACCGCATTAAAACCGCTAACTAAGCAGAAGCTAGTGAATGAGTCAGCAAGCAGTGTTCCTCTGTGGTGTCTGCCTTTGGGTTCCTGGACGTGTAAGCCAAATAAATCTGGTCAGAATGCTCAGTTGCTTCTGGTCAGAATGTTTCATGACAGCAGCAGACATGAAGCTAGGACAGAATCAGGAAAGTAGAATGCAAGGTTACAGATGAGTGTATGTTCACAAGCATTTCTAGGTCCTGGGGGATGGAGGTACAGAGCAAGTCTAGGACGGTGAGACTGTCAGGAGAGAGACGCAGAGAGGAAACCAGTGGGGAAGATGGATGCTATCTTTGACATGTAACAACCTGCTGTGGTCTTTTCCTCTTGTCCACTAGTGTCCTCGTTGTCTAGGAAATGCAGTTATCTCAGCAGTTGGACCTGTTTCCTGAATGCAGAGTGACCCTTCTGTTATTTAAAGATGTAAAAAATGCAGGGGACTTGAGAAAAAAGGCCATGGAAGGATCTCTCAATGGCTCATTGATAAACCCTCATGTGGTAAGTACAGTATATGAGAATGAATTAACCATGCCAGGCATTTAAGAATATGTAATTTTACCTTAAATTTCTCTTATATTGAGGTAGAAAATATTGGATTAAGTCACACTTGGTGTTTTAAGTTTGAAACAGCATATAGAGTCTGAAGGGCTCAGTAATACTGGCCTCTTCTTAATCACTGCGAATTTCTCCTTTCCAGCCAACCAGCGTCCATCGTCCCAGTGCCTCAGAGGTTTCTTTGAGTAGTGCTGGTCTCTTAATCACGGCTGACCCCTCAGTCCCAGCTTCCAGATACCACAGAGCTTTCATACAGAAGGCCCTGTAGAGCCTTTGCTTCCTCTGAAACTTCACAAGCCGGGCCACCATCATCTGTATTGCTCTCAACTTCTCTCCCAAGATCCCACAGAACAGCGCACTGAGCTCTTAACTCTTGGTGGATTTTCTAGGCCACAGTTAGAAAGTCTTTGTCCAATCCTCCACGACACGGTCAGGTCTGTGGCAGCAATACTCCACCATCCTGCTACAGGCTTCTTCCTAGTTAGGTTACACCTGCTGCCATGAAACAGCATGACCAAGCAGCCTGGGGAGGAGAGGGTTTATTTGACTTACATTTCCATATTACTGTTCAGTATCAAAGGACTTCAGACAGGAACTCAAAGGGCTGGATCCTGGAGGCAGGAGCTGAGACAGAGGCCTTGGAGGGGTGCTGCTTAACACTGGTTTCCCATGACTTGCTCAGCCTGCTTTCTTATGGAACCCAGGAGCACCTGCCCTGGGGTGCTACCACCCACCATGAGCTGGACATCAACAACTAGGTATGAAGATGTCTGCCGATAGCCTGATCTTACTGAGACGTTTTCTCAATTGAGGCCCCCTCCTCTCCAGTGACTCCAGCTTGTGTCAGGTTGACATGAAACTAGCCAGTGTACCCCAAGTCCATCCTGAACAATCCACCAATGAGAACCAAATATTCAAGTATAGGAGCCTATGGGAACCATTCTCATTCCAACCAGCACAATGGCAGAGTGGTTAATAGCACACATTAAGACCCGAGCTTCCTACTGTGACTGAGAAAGACACAGCCATCTTTGTTTGGCACGTAAAGATGTGCACTGTTGTGTCCGTGGTGCATATCCCAACATGATCGTCAGTATTCCTTCAAGGGGATAACTGCATTGTTTTCCTCTGCTATGTAAGACAGGTACCAACTTGCCTGATTCCCACATGGTAACAACAGGGCTGGGATTGAACACGAAACCCAGCCACGACTCCGCACTCCCCCTTCCCCGCCAGGCATCTTTGCCTTGGTGACCTTATCTGTTACACAAGTACACTGATTTCATTGAATACTGTGAAGTTTAGAATTGGGCCTGTTCCATATTAGGCTTCAATAATCTTTCAGCTTTGAAGTTTTGTACTTTACACAAGTGAAGGGGCATAAACGACTGGCAAATAGGAATAACCCGGCTAGCTTTAATATCAGCTCTATTAAGGGGAAAAGGGGGAGAGCTTACAAAACCAGGGTTCCAGGGACGAGCAGGAAATAAAAAAGGGAAGGTGGGCAGCACACCTGCCAGATTTATAGGTAAACATTCGCCTAAGGGGTACCAGCCCTTCAAATATGGTGATTGGCTGGGGCTTCCCCTACACACAAGCTCTGTGTGTGTGTGTGTGTGTGTGTGTGTGTGTGTGTGTGTGTGTGTGTGTGTGTGTGTGTGTGGCAGCAGCCCTTTTTATACAGACCATCTGAATGGTGATCACTATTGCTGGACTACAGTTTCCTCAGTCAGGACACATGGTGCAGGAACCTGCGGATTCTCTGTGCTAATCCTTGTTTTCTCTCTGGTAGATTGTCGATCCATTTCAGATACTGGTGGCAGCAAACAAAGCCATTCATCTCCACAAGCTGGGAAAAATGAAGACAAGGACTCTGTCCACTGAAATTATCTTCAACCTCTCCCCTAATAACAACGTAAAGTGGTGACTCTTTATTTCTGTTGTCTCATCAGGGAAGCAGGTCCCCCTCCTGCAGTGTAGCCCTGGGGTCAGAGTCTCCAAGACAGATGTGAGCACTGAGCCAGGGTAGTTGTGTAGAGAGGTGGAGGCTCCCTGCCGTTTACTGCTGCAGCCAGAGTGGAGTCAGTTCCCTGGTCATCAAAGTTTAAACTACATGAGCTTGGTATTTCTGCCCTGCCCACGTTGTCTTAAGTAGACCCCTTGAGCATTTTTGCTTAAGAAACTGGTAGAAGCGCACGTCTAAACGCGTGAGGTGTAGATGCATTTTGTCACTCTCCCTCTAAACTAGAGATGGAATGTGTGTTTTTATCTTCAGTACCAGAAGCTTCTGTAACCTGGTAGAGCAGTTGACACCTGCTCACTCACACAGCCAGGGCATAGAAAAACCCATGGTTTGAAATCCTCATGGGGATGATCCCCACCCCACACATGCGAGTGAATGCATGTCTCTGTGTGAGGTATACACGTTCATGTGTTGAGCGCCACAGTGTTCTTGTGGAGCTCTCGAGGACGACCTCCGGTGGTCCTTGCCGTCTTCCAAAGGTCCCTATCTTTCTCCACTCTGTACACCAGGCTATCTGGCCTTCAAGCTCTTGGATTTTTGTGTCCCCAACTCCTATCTTGCTGTAGGAGCACTGGGGTTTCATACAACTGCTATTGTGTCTGGCTTTACAGGGGAGCTAGGGATTTGAACCACAATCCTCCCACTTGTGTGGTGCGTGCTTTACCCACTGAACCACCCCCCAGTCCAAGAGTGATGTTCAAATGCAAGTTACTGAGGTGTTGACATTCTGTGTGTGACATGACAAAGACGTCTGAACTCTGCTGATGAAGTTTCCGTATTACTACTGCTGTTAGTAAGAACCACGTGCTGATATTATCAAGGGGAAGGTTAGGAAGCCTGTGGCAGAATTAAACCACAGTTGGTTGTAAAGTTTATAAAATGCAGTCAGCACGGCAGCAGAATCACCATTAACAGAGTCACTGGAAACAAGACATCATATTCCTGCACAGGACAGCTGTAGGGGCAGAAGAGACAGGTGCAGTCAGAGAAGCAGATGCATAAGACAAAAGTTGAGCGTCCCCGAGAGAAATGACAGTAGGAGTACAAATGATGACCTGGAAGGTCACCTGGAGGAGAGGCACAGGTGGTTATGTGCAAAGCCCAGAAGTCCAGAGGAGCGAAGTGCAGCTGTGCACAGGGACAGCCATGGGAGGAGCTGGAAGGGAGTGTTGAAGGGCAAGGGGTGCATTAAGAAGAGGGACCCCGACTGAGCAGGCAGGGACTGGGCCACACACAAGACACTGCCTCATTTTCTTTTCTTTTCTTTGTTTTTTTTTTTTTATCATAGATTTCAGAGGCTTTGAAAAAATTTGGTATCTCAGAAAGGGACACTTCGGTTCTGATTGTTTACGTTGAAGAGGGAGGTAAACAAATACACCAACAACACCTAATATCTCAAGTGGAAGGTGAGCAGGTGCCTTTGGAAAGCCTTCCGGAAATAACAAAGCTCTCAGAAGTCAGAAAGGTTTGTAGTGCACATTTTTATGAGCTCAGTAGATGAATTACACCCATGCTGGTTGCTCATTACTGTTATGAATTTTGAACTATTAACTCTTTAGTTAGCATGCAATAATGGTGTTCATTCCATTTTCACAAATCCTATTATTGCATTTACTCATCGCTGCCTCCTCTCATTCCCATTACGTTTTGAATGTCTAAGAAATAGTGTGGGACTGGAGAGGAGACTGAGCAGTTAAGACCACTTGCCATTAATCCAGAGGGCATTGGTCTGATTCCCAGCATGCTCATAACCTTCTGTAACTCCATTTCCAGGGGATCTGATGCCATCTTCTGTCTTTCATGGGAACTGCACACATGCAGTACTCATACATACATGCAAAACACCCTTACAAGTAAAATGAGGTTGAGAAATACTAAAATAACTTTACAGACCTTGGAAAGTATTTGTGGATGAGAAGAACTGGGACGTACAAGTTTGTGGAACGAATTCAGAATGGAGTCACTGAGAACTATAAGAAAAGGGATCTTTTCAATATGCAGTGACCAGTGTGGGCTGTTTGATAGAATTGTGATTTGTGTGTTCAGGAGATTTGCTTTTTATATTAATAACTACAATTTTTAAAAAGGATATTTGATATGAGTGAGT
The DNA here is from genome assembly GCF_037038515.1 of Microtus pennsylvanicus. NCBI lineage: Eukaryota > Metazoa > Chordata > Mammalia > Rodentia > Cricetidae > Microtus > Microtus pennsylvanicus. The sequence continues at coordinate 62,716,555 of NC_134586.1, forward strand.
ACCACCTATTTTGAACATTTTAAACATATATGTAATTTCAAATCATTAATACCATAGTAAAGTGATAATGCCACATATCAATGTGTGTAATAACAGTGACTGGACATGCCAGCACTCACAGGTTGTCATTCACTTTACAGGCATACAAACTGTCACCACAAGAAGAGAGCACTGGGACATTATTGGATGCTATCATTTGTAGGATGTCAACAAAGGATGTTTTATAAGATGCCGCAAAATACTAAGACATGATCTCAGAGTTAACCACTAGCTGTTCTTTCCTGGTTTTGAAATTAACATATTCATCACTGAAAAAGGGAAAAAGAAAACACATCAGCCTGCTTTTTTACCTCTTAGAGATAATTCCTGTTGTGGTATTTGTCATTGTCTTCTAGTCTTCTGTTTGTACTTGAACGTATTTATTTTTATACAATTGAAATAAAAAGTGTAAGCACCTAATTACGGCTACAGTGTCCTTGGTTCTTGCTCAGTGAGTCATCCTTCAGTTTGTATCTCCCCTTGGACTGCTGGTTTGTCCACGTGGATCCTCTCAGCTTGTGGATCCTTAATATTTTATGTATAAGAATTTCTCTCCCTCTAAACCTGGTGTGGTGACTCCATCCTCCATCCCAGGTACTCAGGAGGCTGAGTCAGGAGAAAACCACAAGTTTGAGGTTAGACGGAAATATGCCACAAGTTCCAGAACAGCCTATAGTACCATGTCAAATTCTGTCTCAAATAAATAAACCCCTTCTCATACCAGCCTTAGGTGTGTATGTCTTAGGGCACTACAAGTAAAATAGTATAGCAATATTAACTAAGTCTCAGAATCATGTAACTAGTATTTAACCATATTTGATGGTTTTCTTTTTCTTTCGCTTTATCTTTTATTTTGATTGTATCAGTGAAGATAAGCTTGTTCAACAGTTAGCAATGCCTTGTGAAGAGCCAGAGTTCTCTCCTCCTCAAAGGCCATCTGGCTCCTGCTGCACTTACTCAACACCACCCTTGTTGTCTGACAGCTGGCACCGAGGACATGCCTCTCTCCAGTAAACCTTGATTTGATCAGGTAGTGTGTGGTGCTGGAGTGGAGGCGTGGTCTATGGACTGGGGGTTGGTTAGGCCACAGTGACAGCCAGTCCAAAGTTCACTGGCTCTTATCTCCATGGCACTGGGATCAGAATAAAAACCCTCAACAGGGGTCTAGGAGCCCTGTCTGCTGGAGGCCTTCTGGCCTGGGCTTTTAGGTTGTTAAATAACTGAACGGGTTCTCTGGGGATGGAATAGTAACTTAAATACATGGAAGTGGCAGATACTATTCACCTCATTTCATTCAAAAACGGTGACTCCATGTTCTTCCCACATGCGGGCAGTTCCACCTTTTGTTCCCCCCCTTGAAAGCCTTGGTGGCCTCTCACAGTTCAGTTCTGGGTTGTTCTCTAGGTACCCCATCACCCAGAATCCCCTTCTCAGTGCACCTGATTATGCAGGGGGCAGAGGATGAAGCAGAGCAAGTGACACTGGCCCAGGATTGTCCAAAGGAAAGAAGTCTTGATTCTCTTCAAGCTATGATGGAGAGATGCTGCATGGTCTCAGCATCCTGTGTCGTGGGCGCTCACGAGGGACCACATCGATTGAGCTCAGGGGCGTGCAGATCCCTCTTGTGGATACTGGTGGTTGTTGGGTGATATAGAAGATCTCCAAGAAGCCCAAGGAGGCTGTCCAGGGTGAGGATGGACAGAATTCCTACTGTGGTGACCATCAAGACAGAGTCAAGGAGAGCCACGTAGCAAGAAAGAGTGAGACATATAATCCCAGTAATCAAGTCATCTGTGTTTAGAGTGACATAGCAAGGGGTCTCTGTGTAGTTGAAATTGGTCCATGACGAGGTTTGCCAGCAGTCCAGGGCAGGCTTGATTTGGCTGACTACTCTGGGGTTTAGCTGTTATCGGTAGTAATGCCAGGATGAAAAAGCAGCCCCAATATTCCCCAGTGGCACAATTTACTGACTCACGTGCCTGGAGCTCTGTGATCAGCAGTCTCTAACCTAGGCTGGGAGACATGGCAAGATACCCCCACCCACATCTCTAACACCCCAGTGTTACAGATGAACTAGCTGAAAGAGCCACAGCCTTGCATGTATAAACTCAGAGCCACATCCCAGCACAGCCTGTATCAGGGTTGTAAGATGGCACAAGCAGGCATCTGAGTCTCTGAAATCCCTGGGCCTTTGAACTCTGACTGGGTCCAGCCTAGATTCCAGGAGTGCGCAGATATAGGGTGCTTCCATCCCCATATCCGCTTGGAAGTGCAGAGCTGTATGCTTGGCCTCCCTAAAGTGGTGCTGCCCCGTGAGACTGCCCACAACAGCTCTATGAGCCTGGCCACCATGAGTTGTCAGTTACATCCCAGTCTTTCCCCATAGAAGCAGTCCTCAGCTGTCCTAGCCAACTTCTCACCCTGCCATGACAAAATACCTGTTGGGTCTTCTCTCAGTTCCACGCCCAGCTTCTGGTCTGGGACCCTGCAAATCTTGTAAGCACAGACTACATTTGTCCCCGAGTCTAGCATGTCCTCAGCTGACACCTGCAGTGCTTGGAAATCCTTCGTTTGTTTCTGCCTTGCCTTAGCATGTCTGCTCTGCCAAGCCCCCGTCCTTGCCCAGCTGACCTGCTGGGACAGGACAGCACACAGATGTCTGGCACTTTCAGCCAACTTAGATGCTCCCACATGTGTGCTGAGGCTAGGTGAGCTGCCCCCTCCAGCCCTACGAAAACTTCTGGTCCACAAACTCAAAAGTGAAATACAAGCATTAGTATTTTACATTGTCCATAATGCATTATAATGTATGAAACACAGGCACCGCAGAAACCAAGAGTGTTAGAACCCTCAAAACCCCCAATACAGCAATCACATGCACTAGAATCTGGTGTGCACCATCAAGGAGCTTTTATTGTTCATTACACTGACATGACAGGGTTCACTGGTTCCTGGAACATGAAGCAGGGGCTGTTTGCTGCACAGGAGCTAAGGTCTCAGTCCCACTTACTAGGCAGAAGGGAGGGAATACTTTAATTGAAATGTAGGGTTATCTACTAACCTCCAGTATATACTCAAGAAGTACCTATCTGTCCTCCTGAAGCCCATACTCAGGTAGAGGGCCATAGCGCTTCGCTGCAAGACACTGGTCCCAAGAACAACATCACTGTAACCCTGGCCCCGTGCAAACTGGAGGACAGTTCTAACTAGTGCTTTCGCAATCCCCTGTCCACGGTACTGTGACGACACAGACAGATGAAAGAGCTCCATCTGCTTCCTCCCTAATGGGGGATCCTTGACTGGCAGACAGCCCACGATGCCCACCACCTCTCCCCCAGACTCAGCAACCCAGAAAGAGCCACGTGCATTCATGTAGGACTTGGTGATGTCAATCATGTCTGTGTGCAAACACTTGGCCACATACTCCTTCCAGGGATGTCTGGCAATGAGCTGCACGAATAGGAGCAAAAACAAGATGCTGATAGCAGCTAGCAGCCAGGAGCCAGACACCAGGACCACGGCAAGCGGCACCCCAAGTAAGAGCAGGAGGGTCCGGGGCAGCGTCAGCAGGTGGCGGAAGGTGGCGGGTATGTGCTCCTCCATGCCGCTTATGAACAAATCCAGGACACGTTTGTAGTCACTGTCCTGGTACTGGCGAATATGAGAAGGAGCCATGGGAGATTTCTGGGTCTCAAGACTCGGCATCCGGGAGAGACAGGTATACTTGCCTGGCACTTTCCCTGAGGCCTGAACAGGAAAAAACCATGTAAGTCCCCTGACATTCTGCCTCCCAACCTCCCAAGACCCATTTAGGCCCTCTTCAAGGGTGTATCTTTCTGCTGTCACCAGACAGGAAGCAGACAAAAACACTTGGAGGTCTGTCCAGCAACACCTGACTCCATCCTTCTCACCCTACAGAAGCCTTCCGCAGCTCCGGGTACATAAACAAGCTCAGTGCTGCAGATGGAGCCCATGCACCCATTAGGTCACTGTCTGCAGATGGAGCCCATGCACCCATTAGGTCACTGTCTGCAGATGGAGCCCATGCACCCATTAGGTCACTGTCTGCAGATGGAGCCCATGCACCCATTAGGTCACTGTCTGCAGATGGAGCCCATGCACCCATTAGGTCACTGTCTGCAGCTCCGGGTACATAAACAAGCCCAGCGCTGCAGATGGACCCATGCACCCATTAGGTCACTATCTGCAGCTCCGGGTACATAAACAAGCCCAGTGCTGCAGATGGAGCCCATGCACCCATTAGGTCACTGTCTGCAGATGGAGCCCATGCACCCATTAGGTCACTGTCTGCAGATGGAGCCCATGCACCCATTAGGTCACTGTCTGCAGCTCCGGGTACATAAACAAGCCCAGTGCTGCAGATGGAGCCCATGCACCCATTAGGTCACTGTCTGCAGATGGAGCCCATGCACCCATTAGGTCACTGTCTGCAGATGGAGCCCATGCACCCATTAGGTCACTGTCTGCAGATGGAGCCCATGCACTCATTAGGTCACTGTTGCGGACTGTGCATTACAGGCATGTGTTTCCAGGTGTTTCCTGCAGATCTCCTTCCCAAGGATTGTAAAACTTTAGATTACAGAGCTGGCAGAAATAAACAAACAAAACCACCCATTGCTGCAAACCCTTATCCTTGAGCCCTCAGGCAGTTCTAGGACTCCAGTCCCACGCTGAGACCCTCCCCACAGTGCTGCCAGCCTTACCTGCTACTGCACAACCAAGAGTGTCTGGAAGGGCATCAGCCTCTGGTCGCATGCAGCACAGGTAGTCTGGGTCTGCCCAACAACTGGTGAGCAGACCTGAGTTGGCACCTCACCGGTTGGCTCCTGGATATTTGTTAATCATAAAGCCCAGGGTCACAGAGTTCTGCAGTGACAGGAGGGAGGCCACCCCCATTCACCTTGTGAACTCTGGTTAATAATTTGTAGAGCACAGTAGAATGTGGATGCTCAACAGTTTTCACCCCCATGGAAGGCCTGTCACCTGCACTGTTCTCTCCAGACTGCAGCTATCTCTGGCCCTGCACATAACTGCTCAGAGCAGCCTGCTGTTGGGACACACACACACTGGGCTCCCATGTCTTCCACATCAACAGGTCCTATAGCTAAACTTTTCCCTGTCCATGCTGTGCCTGGTCCTGTAAAATAAACCCTAGGGGACCACACTGCCCTTCTGCCCCTGCTCCTCACCACCAGCCTCAGTCAGCACTAGTGTCCTTTCCAGCCCCAGCTATGGTGCCATCCAGATGGCGGGCACTAGACAGGGCACAGCTGCCGGAGTTCGGGACCCGCTCAGAGCTTGCACATCATGCTTCCCTCATGAGTGAGCCGAGGTGTTGCTTCCCTACAACAAGTGAGAGTGACATCTGTCTCTACAGAGTGTCCCTGTGGAAGGTGTTCTCTGTCTCTGCCTCCAACCCTGACCTGAAGGCCAATGAGAGCTGAACTGGCCCCATTTCCCCCAGAACCACTGTAGCCAGAGAAGCAGGCTCTGAGCAAGGTGGAGCTAAGGCTATGGCAGGATCTTACTTTGAGACAGTTTTAGAACTAAGTAATTAGGGGACAAGGAAGAGGATGCTAGTCATTGTGCCTATCTCTGCTATAGGCAGGGGAGAATGGGACATTCTCTGAACTGTGGCAAGGTCCAGTGGAGAAGATGCTGGGATGTCAGCGCAGTGAGGCTTCTCAGAAGGATGCCAGAGCAGAGCCAACACCTCAGAAAACGTTCATCTCCTGAGCAGGAAGGGGAGAGAGGCAGGGAAGCTCCTGAGACAGCCCTTGGGAAGGGGACCCTTAAAGGCACACATGGCTAACACCAGCAGGGACCTGGCTGTACAGGACCCAGAACACAGTCATGTAGTGCACATATCCATTCCAGATGCACGTGAGGCCATGAGGATGCATGTCAGCAGGGAAGCAAAGTGACAAGTGTAGTAGTGGGGACCCGTGAGTGGTCCTGGCTAAACAGGGTCCCAGGTGTGCAGGTGGCATGCTGCGGAAGCCCCGGGCCAACAAGATGTCTTGAAAATTCAGTCAGTCTGAGGTCCCAAGACAAAACCTGTCCAATAGCTGAGAGTTAGGCACAATGAGAAGCACTTTGTTCCCTAATTGCTTTAACGTCTTGTTTGTCCAAGAGACTGGGACCTAGTTGGGTTTTTGTTTGCAAGGGAGCCTCGTTCAGTATAGACTGAGGAGACACCAGCACTGTGTGAGGAAGATTCGTGTGCCCTGTCCATTAGGACACAGGCCATATAGGGATATCTGCACCACTTGAGGGCATTCAGTGCAGAAATGACCAGTGTCAGCACCAGTCAGCTAGGGATAAGCAGGACACTTCACAGCCTGCAGCAGAGCATCTGGGCTCATGTTTGACTCTGGGTATGACTCAGCAGAAAACCCTGGCTTCCCTCCCCAGCACTGCCTTCCCTCCTCAGAAGACAGCTGTGATGCTGACAGCACTGGAAAGAGCAAGAACAGGTTACATCATCACCTGTGAGCAAGCAGGGGAGACAGGGCTAAACCGTGGAGATTTTATTTTGCAAAACAGAAAGGATTTTTTTTTTCAGCAAAAAAGAAAGTTCTTGGTCACTGAAAGATGAACCAAAAGTGTCAACTCTTGTTGTTTTTATAATTATTTGGGTTTCTGGAAGGATTCATAGTATAGCCTAGACTGTCCTGGAATTCACAGACTCTTGCTCTTCCCTCACAAGGGCTTGGGATTAGAGGTACGCAGCACTAACAGGTTTTAAAAAAAAACACCTGAACATATAGAAAAAGCATTGAAAGGAACAAATACCACAAAGTTAAATTTCATTTCTGATTTTTTGGAATTGTGTAAGCAGTTTGTTTGTTTGTTTGTTTTAAAGGGTTGGGGGAAAAGTTTCTTGATACACATTCTATCTTTTTTCTTGCTAATGTCAAATAAGAGGGCACAGAAAGCTGTGGTCAGCATGGCGTCAGTTCCAGAGGGTGTATCCTGACAGCATACTGTTTACTGAGATTATTGCTGTCCTCTTAAAGTACTCTGTGATCTACAATCTGGTCATTGTACTGTTTTTCAACACAGAGTTTCTCTGTAGTTTAGGAGCCTGTCCTGGCACTAGCCTCAAACTCAGAGATCCGCCTGCCTCTGCCTCCCAAGTTCTGGGATTAAAGGCGTGCGCCACTACTGCCCGGCTTAGAAAACAAAATCTTTCCAACAGGTTGAAAAAATGTGCTGTATCCCCCCCCCCCCCTTCTTGGTTTTGTTTTGTTTTTAACAATGGGAAGAAGAACCCTTGGCATGCTCGAGATAGTGTAAGCATTTAAGAAAAAAACCTTAAAATAGTTAGATACAGCTCCCACTTCTCACCATGTTGAACGTTATCAATATCTCTTGCTAATTTAGTCCCAGAGACTCCGACCAAAATCCCTAACCAAAAGAAGCCATTCAAAACAAAACAAAGCACACAAGAACTCCCAAAACACCTCGCCCGGTGAGGTATTAGCAACAGGAGGAGGAATCAGAGCTGAAGCGGAAGCCCTAACTTTATGGCACAGGGTCCCGCAGGTAGCGTCTAGACCCTGCCTGAGTCCTCTCCCGCCTTGATGTCACAAAACTCTCCACCAGGAACCTTGGAGGGATCGCGACTAACTGCTGAGGGAAGAGGCACAGAACGCCAACAACGACGTGGCTGCGCAGAAGGAACTGCCCTTCGCGCTGGCGCAACTATCAGTTTCCCGTCCGTTCAGGAAGACCATCCCCACTGAAACAAAGCTCGCCACTTCAGAAGTGCCCCATCTCCACGCAAGTAAAGCGGGTGATGATCCTGGGTGTGCATCTGCAGACCCCTCGCCCATGTGAGGGCAGCATGCGGATGCGAAGGGAAGCAGTCTTGACGGAACCTTCCTGTGGGAGGGATCCATGCCATGGGTGGAGGCTGGAAATTGATGTCAACTAAAGGTTTATGTTGTGGCTTTCGAGAGGTGTCCTCCACTTCCTTCCTGTGATAAGAAAAGTATTCCTAATGAAGCGAGCACACCTTTCCACTCCTAGAGACCCTACTATGGGGACCCTGCTGTTCCGGCAGTCACAGGGAGCATCCCTGGACACCACAGCCCTCAGTGTTTTGCTTCCAAAACTTAACATGAAGTATGACCTCTTTATCTAGAGTAGTTGAGGAAGGTCATGTGTAATCCCTGAGCCTTCCAGCTAAAATAAATGTGACACAACTTGTTTTCCATTTCCCTTGTTTGGAGTTTATCTTTATGGTTTTCTTTGCATGGAAGGTGTATAGTGATGTGTGCAATGAAGACAAGCGGAAGCAGAGGAACGCTAGGCTGCTGCGGTTACTCTGTTGGACTCTAGCGTCCAAACACCGAGGAGGAGTCGCCCCCCAGAGACCACTTCACACACTACAGCCGATGCAAAAGCATGAGGATTTTAATTCTGTCTAGACAGGGTCCCTCAGCATTCGGGAAGCCTAGAGACCTTGAATAGCTGGCACAGGCCACTTTTAAAGGAGAAGGCCACAGAATCAAGGGGGGGGGGGTGTTCTTTGACTATTATGATTGGCTTATTCAAAAGGGCTATTACCAATAATTGACTGGAGAGCTGTTGCCAGATCAGATGAGGTAAGAGGTCATTTTGACCCTGTTTCCCAGGGGACCGAACCAAAGCATACGTATATGGGTAATTGTTCAGGAACTGAGTACGTGCGAGTGTAGCTGTTAGGTCCTTGGTTCCCAGGGGAGGAGGGGAAGCACTATGGCACAGAGGCTGAGAGGATTCAGAATTGTCAAAAATGGTTTTAGGATTGTCTTAAAGTCTTACATTACAACTCTATTTAGAATAATGAAGAAAGGACATCAAAAGCACATTTTGAATCAGTGACTGGAGAAGGTCGAAAAGGAAATCCTGCGTGTATCTGGGAGAGCAGCACTTCAGACAACAGTTTAAGAATTCCAGCACTCAAGAGGCAGAGCCAGGCAGATCACTGTGAGATTGAGGTCAGCCTGGTCTACAGAGCAAGTTCCAGGACAGCCAGAAATCCAGAGAAACCAGATAGCCAGAGAATCCCGTCTCAAAATCAAAGTTTTCTGTATGTAAAATGACACAAGCACTTTATAAGAGTTTACTGCCTTAAAAAAATGAAGTGAGCATGGGGATATAACCCAACTGATAAAGTTCTTCCCTTGCAAGTTGGAAAACTGGGTTGTATCTCTAGATACAACTTAAAAAAAACCCACACTTAAAAAAAAAAAAGCTCTGTGTGGCATTGCATGCTTGTAACCCCAGCTCAAGGGAGGCAGAAACAGTGGCATCACCCAGCTCACGGGCCAGCTGGCCTAGCTTACCTGATGTTTTTTTGTCGTTGTGTTTTTTGTTTTGTTTTGCTTGTTTTTCGAGACAGGGTTTCTCTGTAGCTTTGGAGCCTGTCCTGGAACTAGCTCTTGTAGACCAGGCTGGCCTCAAACTCACAGAGATCCTCCTTCCTCTTCCTCCTGAGTGCTGGGATTAAAGGTCTGCACTACCACCGCCCAGCACTTGATAAAATTCCAAATTACTGCAAGACCTGTCTCAAAAAGAGATAGATTGGACTCGGTGTCCACACCTTTAATCCCAACACTTAGAGAAGAGGCAGGGAGAAACAACAATGGGTGGTTCTGAGGAATGCCACCTGAAGCCGTCCTCTGGCTGCACAAAGTGGAAACACCCCAAGGCAAAGCTCGTGCGAAGCAAGTTCACTGCACTGGTTACTGAGTTGTCTAGATCAAGAGAACAGAATAGAGAACAGAATATCCCCACATATTTACAAACAAGCAGACGTGCCACAGGCCTGGAGTCCATTGTGAGCTGCCCTCCCAAGACTCAGGAAAGTTGCCCAAAGTGGAAGAAACATTGTCTACATTTGCTCCACTTCCACTGTAGCCGAGGAGACCCAGAAAACACACCCTGGGTTTTTATAATTGGTGTATATGGCAATATGCTCAGTGGGGCCAATATAGTAAAGGGCCTTCTGTTACTGAGGAAGTCTGGACCAGAAGTTAGACTGTTCTGGCACCCCAGGCTGCTACAGTACTGCTTCATTCTGTGACAGGGATAAACCCAATGATGTTGAATGACCAGCATCCAGACATATGAAGAGTTCACATTGATTCTATTTACATAAAACAAATTTATAAGGCCATTTCAGATAGGCAATTCTTTGGAAAAGGTTACAGATATGTTCTAGATTCATTGTGGTCTCAAATATAGATACGCGTACAGATACACCAAAGCAATTTTAAACATGTATAATGAATGCCAATTGTATCTTTAAAAATATTTTTAAAAAACACACTGAGACAGGGGTGGTTAAGAGCACTGACTGTTCTTCTAAAGGTTCAGAGTTCAATTCCCAGCAACGACATGGTGGCTCACAACCATCTATAGTGAAATCTCGTGCCCTCTTCTGGCCTGCAAGGATAGAAGCAGACAGAACACTTTATGCAACATAAAAAAAAAATTCAGTGAGACAACACATTTTTTAAAAATCAAAATTGCTAAAAATTGCTCAGTGCTTAAGGGGATGGAGAAGTGGGGACAGGTGGATCTCTGGGAAGCTCTATGCCAATGAAACACCATCTTAAAAACAAAACAAAATGCCAGGCGGTGGTGGTACACGCCTTTATCCCCAGGACTCAGGAGGCAGACGCAGGTGGATCTCTGTGAGTTTGAGGCCAGCCTGGTCTACAAAGAGTCCCAGAACAATCAGTGCTACACAAAGAAACCCTGCCTCCAACAACCAAAAAACAAAACAAAACAAAACCCCAAACCAAACCCAAAGTGGACATATCTCTGAGGAACAGTAGACAGTGCCTCTGAGTTGTCCTTGCCCTACGCACCCACTGACGATACTAATTGTTAGTGAGGGTGTAATCGGGACACTCACATCTTTTTGGTGGGATACAGAATAGTACATCTGTTTTTGGAAAGTTTTAGTTTATTATAAAGTTAAACATACATGGCCGCAATCCCACTATCACACTCCAAGGGAAAGAAAAGTTGTTCACATAAAACCCTATACAGAGTTGGGCAGTGGTAGCGCACACCTTTAATCCCAGCACCGGGGAGGCAGAGGCAGATGGTCTCTGTGAGTTCAACGCCAGCCTGGTCTACAAGAGTTCGTTCCAGGACAGGTACCAAAGCTACACAGAAACCCTTTCTCGAAAAACCAAACCCCAAAAATTGTATACATAAAATGTTTATGGCAAGTTTAAAATAAAAAACATTAGACCTTAAGTATCTTTTAGTTGGTCAGTGAATAAGCAATGTGTAAGAAAACTATACAATGGAATAACTTAGCAAGAGTGACCAGCAAATCCATTCTGTAGCACAACCTCGAAAGCAACATCTAAATGAAAGAAACCCTACCCAGAGGTCTACACACTAATTCCAATTGCACAGCATTTTAGAAAAGACGAGAGAAAGAAACTAAATCAGCAGTTGCCAGGGGCTGGGTGGATGAGAGGAGCTGTGAAACCAGGAACTGGGAGGATGGAGTTTGGGGCTGCTGGATTTTCCTTTGTTGGGAGCACTGAAGTGTATATAGAAAGAGATGCATTTTAGTTTTCTTTTTAAAGTCATCTCAGAGCTATGACCTGGCTTCCTTCAGATGCGAGAGACCATTATATAGCATGCATAAGTTGGTTCAAAAGGCTTGGCAGAGTGTCATACTGTGAGATGAACTTGCGTAAACTCACGACTGTTCTTGTTTTAAATTGAATATAATCTTAATCCCCATGCCATGCAAATATAAGCCCGAACAAAAAGTTATTGATAAATTGTTACCTTCAATGTAACTGATATTGGTGTTCTCAAAGGACTCAAGTAGTTGTAGTAAGTCGTCAGTAGAAGAGACCAGGTGTATCAATCATGTGTTAAACAATTTAGGAGTTCATGACTGCCGGATCTATAAACACCTGAGACCTTAAGAAGGCAGACCCCGAGGCAAGAATTTAGGTCACTGGTATTTTCTTTGGGGTACATATACGAGTGGTGAGGAAAAGGTCTGAAGCAGGGAACAAAGCCATGTGATATAATGTGTTGGGCAGCATTAGGAAGCCAAGAAGACAGCTGGTAGCCTGGCACGGTATTCCTAGTCCGGACTTTCTCTGGAAGGCTCTTTAAATGACACTATGCAAGTAATCCACAACAGGACAGGAAGAGCGTTTGCTTGCTAGGCTCTTCCTATTCTCCCCAAGGGGATTGGATTTTCCACCTTTCTGGATCATCACTGCATCCTCTCTACCAGTGGCTCAGAAAGCCTGATCCCATGGCCTATTGTGTACCATTCCCCCTTATTTGAAATTACAGTCATGAATGTCGTACCCTGGGAACCAGGAGCCTTAAAGAGGGTTCCAAGACAAGACAAGAGGAAAGAGCCAAGGTCAGGAGCTGTCCCAGGTGTAATGAATCGGCAGTGTGCTTCCTCTGGACACAGTTGTTTCCTCAGATCCTATGTTAAAGCTCTAAGCTCCAGCATCTGAAATACCACTGCATTTGGAGACCAAGACTTTAAAGAGGCAAATTAACATTAAAATCAGGTCTCTAAGGTGAGCCCTGGTCTAATGACTGACATCTTTAGGAGAGAACTACAGAGCATCTCAGCCTCACAGCATCTGAGCTGGAGGGAGGGAGGGGGAGAGAGGGGGGAGGGAGGGAGGGAGGGAGGGAGGGAGGGAGGGAGGGAGGGATGTAGGAAGCCAGTGACCACATGGAAACAATTCTTGCTGACTCCTCCATTTTCCCCAGCATCCGGACTATGAGAAATAGAACTCCTGCGCACCGCATTGCCCATCTGATACTCCATGACGGCAGCCCTACCAACCAAACTTGGCACCTAACCTGAACATTTTAAGAAGTTTCAGGAAAAGAGTCAAAGAGCGCATCACTCACAGAGACTGTTTACAGTGCCACTGGATATAGAGGATGAATTTGTGACGTATCAATGAAAAATGGCCAAATGAGGCAAACATGTGAAGCAAAGGGGAGACTTGAACCTACAACCATGAACACCATGGCTCATGTAGACTAACATTTACCTAGTAACGTGAATGTCATCAAAAGCTGGGAAGTGCTATGGGGTGGGTAGGCTGAGGGCTAAATGCTCATATGCCATAGGAAGAACTCATCAACACATATTATCACAAATTGGAAAATCAAGAAATGGTGATCTGTAAGAGTATTCCTTAAACAACAGAGGAAGACACAGAATAAGGCAAAAATACTTGAGCTAGCTACTGCTAGGACTTTATAATAGGAGAGCATGGAAGATGCTTTTTAAGCGGTAATCTCAGGAAAGCTACCTGAGAAAGTATTCATGTGTGCCTTTAAAATAACAATATAATTTAAAACACTACATAGATAGACCACTGGAAACTAAAAAGATCTGGCTGCTTCCTTTCACTAGGCCTTTGGATGGTGTGACATGGACAGAAGCCAGACCAGTGTGTGTAAGAATGAAAGCTGAGTAATCCAATGGTAAGTGAGGCTTTTAAAGGTGTTGGTAATCCAAAGGCAGAGAAACAGGACAGGTGGCAGAAACAGTTCCTGAAGGCGGCACTGTCCTCCACAGAAGCTGCTTTTCCAAGCTGTTCTACACCTCCAAAGCTGGATGTTCTCTACCTGCCCCAGCTTTGTCCTCTTATTTCACAACTGCCTGATCCAGTTTCTTACAATGCTGAACCTTCAGATATATTCTGGGGAAGAATTCTGCAGGGGGAACCTTGTAGCAAGAAGCACTTTGAATCTCTGTTAAATGTGGTAAGTAGAGAAAAACTTTAAGAGCCATCACTTGAGCGTGGAGCAACCTCACAGAGCAAATTAGTCCCACTAGGCCAGACTAGAAGAGCTGCTGAAGCTTCCTCAGGGTCACACTCCACATGTCCACACGATGGAGAAAATAGCTACCGTATGTGGCATCAGTGTTACAAATCCTCAAAATCAGAGACTTTAAAGACAGAAGCCAAATTAATTGCCCAGGCATTCATCAAACGCTTGCTGTGGACTATGATGTGTCACGATGAGCACGAAGTAATTAGCACCTCCAAGTAGCTTGAAGTGTGTCCCAGAGGAAGAGCACCATTGCAGTGTGGGAGGCCTCTGGACAAATCCTGAACAGAGGGCCGCAGGGTCAGCACCACCCTGTCTTCCAGGATAACCAAGGATGGATGCTCAGTCCTAGTCTGTTCGACCTTTAAAATCTACAGAGGTTTTTAAGCTTTCTGGACAGTTCTACCCTATTGGTAGTAGTGACTCTGCCAGATAAATTATAATTTAAGCAGCATTCTGGTTATTGGTTAGTTTCCTCTTGCCCAACTTAACAATCAGTCCCTAAAAATTTACACTTCTCTGGGTTAGGTGGTTAACCTGGCAGTTCAGTAAGAAGTTGGTTAAATTCTGACCCCGATCACCAAGGAAAGAACGCTGAACAGAGTCCCACAAGTAAAAAGACACCCCCGAAGACTGTTAGTAACAGAACATGGTAAGACACTATGAACCTTTGTACCTACACACAGTTACAGGCATGGACAGAGGAAATAGACAGGGAAAATAAAAGGCAAGTTACTAACAGTTTACCCATTCAGAAACCTTTCAGAAAAGCTGAGCCTAGAACGAGAAGTGTTCTGGATGGTTATCATCTCACTGTGCGGCCATCAGTAATGCAAATCTTTAAACTTAATACACACAAAGGAATAATAAAACATTTTAAAATGTTAAAAAATGTTAAAAATTTTTAATTGCCTAGACCTGATTTTATTTAAAGTAATCCAGCTGTCCTCTGTCCAGCTCTGATTTCAGGTGGCCCCTGTAACAGCCCATCCACGTGTGCCTCACTGGGTCCACCCCCAGTAGGCTGGGTAGAACTGCCTCTGGTAACTACCGGAAATCCACTTCTTATTCTGGGTTGCTTGACTACCATTTGGCTTCCCGTTCCAGAAGAATCTTCTCTGTAAATAGTACTCTTCAGCCGGACCAGGAAGAGGGATAAGGCCTCTCTGGTAAACACTCTGGTTGTGTTTTCTTAAACAAGAAATAATAAATCATTGTCAAGATTAACATTTTATAATAGACTTTATAAAATAACAGATATTCTGATTTTACTCTTGCCTACCTAGATGACTTGAGCAGATAATCACTTATCTTTCTCTCTATTTTTTGTAGAATGGAGCTAGGACTAGGGAGATGGCCCAGTGAGTAAAGCTCTTGCCACACAAGTGTGAGGACTCGGGGCTGGATGCCCAGAACCCAGAGAAAACTGAGAAACACTAGCATGTGTCTGCAATCCCTATGATGAGATGAGGGCAAAGCAGGGGGATCCCTGGAAGCTCGAGGAAAACTGGCTTAGCATGTGCAGTGGAACACAGGAGGCTCTATCTCAGACAAGGCGGAGTGTGAAGGGTAATAGCGGAGGTTATCTTCTGGCCTCACATGCATGCCCTCTACACACACACACACACACACACACACACACACACACACACACACACACACACACACACACAGTCAAATGTGATTAGCTGTTTCTTGGGTCTCTATACCTTTTGATCTTTCTGATTGTTGTTTACAGGAAGTTGTGAACAGCCACGTGGGTACTTAGAATCGAACCTGAGTCTTCTGCAAGCCAGTACGCTTAACTGCTGAGCCATCTCTCCAGCTACTATATTTTACTACTATAAACAAGCTTTAATTTTAATGGCTTTATAAAATGTCACAGTATGATTATGGTTACTTAATTATATCACCACTGAGAATCATAGGTTACTCCCAGTTTTCCTACCATCATTAATTTGGTGATTAGCATCTCATATACTACAGTATGCTGAGCACCTAGCTCTGTCTGAAACAGTAGGATTTGAGAAGTATAGTCTCAATACGGAATTGGCCAGGTATGAGCATCTTTATGGCCATTAAAACTGATTCATTCAAAAGGGTTACTCCCACTCTCAGGGTCACCAGCAGCATCTTTTTGATAGTGTAACAATGTACCAATTTGCTTTAACAGATGTAGCAGGCAACAGCCATAGTTATGGGTTGTTTTAAAATCTCCATCTCAAAGAACAGATGTGGTCTCACCCAAGATTGCACACGGTGTGAATGGTAGAGTAAGGAAACAAATTCACACCCAGCCTGATAGTCACGACCCTCAAGTGCTCATAAAAACCACAACTAAATTAGCAGCTAGGAGTATACACAAGCTGTGATAGTTATCTTAGGTGGCATCTGGACTAGAGTTAGTGGGGCATTACTGCTGCATCTGTCAACAAGAATGTCTCTGAAAAAGGCTGATGTACAAAGAGCAGACTGTGTAAGGAAGACCTGCCTTCCATGTCACAGGCACCACCGCCTGGCTGGGACTGCAGGGAAACTACAAGGGCAGAGGAAAGGCAAATTTACCTCTTTCCTGACCTTCCACCCCCTCCCTCATGGTTTCTCAGGTTTTTCCTTAGGACTCTTGACAGAGAATTACCATGTTCCCTGGGTCTGGATCACACTACTGGCAACCTTGGGTCTCCAGCCTACAGAGGGCTTGTTGAGGAACTTTTCATCCTACAGTCATGCATGCCAATCACCCTAGTGAAGGTCCCTTCTCATCTACCTGCCCATTCTCTCTCTTCCACTTCTCTGGAAAATCCTAATAGACTATTTTAACTGAATTAAGAATTTCCCCATTTCCCATGAAAATACTTGTATGATTTAATCTGTTCAAATCATTTGTAACTATCTCTATTAGGATATTATTATCCTTCAAAACTTGTTCTCTTTCTCTCTTTGAGACAGAGTCTCATGTAGTCTAGGCTGACTCTGTGCTCAAGATATAGCCAATGATGAACTCGTGATCTTCCTGTCTCTACTTCCCAGTGCTGAGATTCCAGGCACTGACTACCCTGCCTGGTTTTGTATTTGTTCTTTAAACGATAGCCTTCTTTATTTCAAAAGCTATGTAGCCTAAAAATTCAAGATTCATAAAGCCTAAGGATATAGGAACATACCTCAGTGGTCAAATCTTGGATCTGATTCTGTGTACAAGTCTCTCTCTCTCTCTCTCTCTCTCTCTCGCTCGCTCGCTCTCGCTCTCTCTCTCTCTCTGGCTCACACACACACACACACACACACACACGTGAAAGATTTTATTTCCCAGTAACAACATCTAACTCTTCCTGGATTAAGCTAAATTTAAAAATAGTAAAATAAAATTTCCATTCTCAACTGCCTCTGAAGCACATTTCCCAAGTACTTGATTCAGTATGAGCCCTACTGGCTGACAATAGAAGAAAATACCAACTGCTGGTCATTGTTACAATGTACTTTCCTGGTCTGAAGTAGTTTCCATCTCAGTTCTAAGAAAGGGGGAAGTCCAGGTACCTGAACAATTGCTGGGAGTACTGGGACTGGGTGTGAAAATGTCGGGCAGCAGGCCAATGATTCCGAGGTCCTTGGTTCACGGGCTTCTTAGTGCTGTGGACTTCTTCGGTAAGATGTGCTGAGTCTTCAAGATCACCTGACTTAGATGTGCTAGTATTCCGCTTCCTAAAAGAGAAGTGTCCCACGGTGTCACCAGATTACAGTTCCAGTGGCCAGTTTAGCAATTATGTCCTTTGGTGTGTGAACAGAGGCCCTCAACTCCCCTACTCCTGTTTGTTTAATGCTCAGCAAGTGGACAGGATGCCTGGAATATGTGCTACTTGAATTATACTAAAGAAGTTTCCCTAACCAAAATCTCACTTAGCAAAATGGAAGACTTACTTTTTGACACGACGATTCTGCAGGTTTTCAATGTAGTTCTGTCTTTCTATGCAGTGCCCCCGGCAGCTGTTGAATACTGAGGAGTGGATGAAGATGAACTTAGAAATAGTTGCACAGAAAGAAATCTTACCCAGGAAAGCAAACCAACGCTCGTACTCACTGACTGTCATTAGGTTGCTGTATCTCACATATCGCTTGCAGGTATGTTCCTTCATAAGCTGTTGGCAAGACTACCTTATAGTGCTATTATTTTTCTTTCTTTTGGTACTGGAGATAAAACTCAGGGTTCCACACACGCTGAGCAAGTGCTCTACCATTGAGCCACATCCCCAGCCCCAAGAGGTAGCTTCCTCCCTTCTCTCTCCACTGTCTTTCTGGCAACATATATTGGATCATATGCATTTTGTTCTCCAAAAATTGAAAAGTGGCTCTACACTTCCACCTTTAGCTTTTATAGGAAGGGAAAAACGGTGACACCCCCCCATACTTACATTCAATTGCATCATCTGGCCTCATGCCTTCTACATCAATCAAATATCTAACAAAACAACATAAGTCGGGTCACTTAAATATACCAAAAGAAAACAAAAATCAAAACAGGTCCAATTTCACTTACAAGTGGAGACATAAATCCTAGGAAAATACTACACATCTAATCCAACAGTTACAGAATGGCATGCCATGACCATAGAAAAAGACTACCCCAAGATTGACCAACTTTAAAAAAATCTATTAATAAAGGTACTTACATTAGTATAATAATATAAACATAAAGGAAATTCATGACCAAACTGGCAAATGCTTAAAAGGCAGATTCAGTAGTCACTTTCATCAAAATGCTTTGTGAACTAAAAAACAGGAGGCTTCCTTAATATTACTGTGTATTCATCAGGAACCAACAACACATAAAGGAACTGGGAAAAATAGTAACATAGCTAGAAATACTGGGAAGCCAATTGGATGGGTCAGAAACAGGAGCTACCATCACTGTCACCCACTCTTCCCTCATCCTCACTTCAATCTACCACCAGGGTCCTGACAACCACATCCTTCCACCAAAATGCCCTCAATATCTTGGTCCAAGAAACTGTTATACTTCAATTCAAACAAAAACCCAATGACTCCTTGCCCCTACCTCTCTAGAGCATTCTTTACTCAGCCGAAATAGATGGATTCAATATACCCAAAAAAGGTTCAACAACAACAAGAAGAAACAAACAGACCAAAACACTGCTCTGTATGGCCTAACTCTGGCTCCTGCCTGCCAGAAGAGCTCCACTTGTCTGCCGCACTTGCTGCGCTGCCCAACAACCTCCTCCAGAGAAGCGTATGCTATACTACTCTAGGCTACCGGCTGAGCCTTCATTTACAGTCTCTTCAGTGTCTCTACACAGCTAGTACTAGTTCAGCCTTCAGATAGTCTCTCAAACCTTCCATACAAATGTTCTATCTTCTTGATGAGTTAGGTCCAAGTCTCCCCATCATGGTATCATGTTCCTATCCTCCTCAGAACTTGACAGTGATAGTTCTAGAGTCTTCTTGCTATTATCTTCATTATTATAGTCTTCCTTCTTTCTTCAGAGGCAAATTAAATATCTTTACCAGCAGCTATACTGCTCACATAAACTAGATCTCAGCAAAGATCTTCTGAATGGACAAACATAATGTTGCACAGCACAGCAATTCCTTAAGAACCATCAGATCGCACCCTAATTCAGCATCTGCATGTCATGTGACATTATTGTTGAGTCAGTGGCATGTGGATTCAAAGATGCACATACCACTTTGATGTTTTATTATACCCCAAACTTATGACTTGCATGTTTGTCAGTGTGCAAAAAAACAGTATAATCTTTAAAAAATAAGGTCTCCAAATACTTTCACAGGGAGGTACCTACCACATATTAAATTGTAACTCTGGATGGTTACTGTACTCTAAGCCATACAGATGCACTCTCTCTGCATCTGCAAAGTCTACAATGGTAGTCTCTGGGTGGAGATAACACTGCTCTCTATTTCATTCATTTCTATGTACGCTTACATTACCATTGTAACCAGACAAACACACTAAACACTATTTGCTTTTGAGTTGGCAACTCACCTGCAAATGAGGTAGCCAGTCCTGTTTAAGCCATGGGTACAGTGGACACCAATAAGTTTGTCTATAAAACAGGAAATGCAGATTTAAGTACAGGAAGCAAGATATACCAAAAGTAAGTTAAAGACAATTTTCTGAAGAGTAACACAAATTAGTGAAATATCACTGCTATGTTGGAAAGTGGCTTTAAAACACATCAAGAATCACCTACCAAAAGCTCATTGTTGTGGAAATCTTGAAAGTCCTGGTTAGATACAATAATGCAAACTGCAGAAGCAGCCATCTGGTCAAGCTGCCTTACACAAAGCCATTTGTCTTACTATGAAGAGGAAACTAGAATGTGTTTCTGTGTGTGCAACACTGAAGTTTGAAACTGGGCTTTGTAAGCCAGGCAGGTGCTCTGTACTTGAGCTACCAACTTCATTCCACCTTCATTTTGATAATAAATAACAGTGACAATTGTACTCAAAATGGAAAACAGCAGGAACACCTGAAGTACACGTGGCAAAGATGAAATTTTACTGGCCTGCCCGTGTTCTGTTCTCTTGGAGACTACTTCACTCCTAACTTTGGTCTTCTGTTGTCTCTATGCAACTTGCAGACCCTAAGATTCTTAATCCTCTACATCTCACCCTTTAACTACAGGAAAAGGTAAACACTTTCATTATATTACACATTTCTCACTCAAGTTTTGTTTCTGTGTGGCCAACAAAAGGGAAAACACTTTATTACTACCAGCTGCCATTTTCAAAGGCAACATACCTAATATTAGAATGTTAACTATATCAAAAATCTGAACTATCAAAAGTCTGGAGACTGTGCTGGAGAGATGGCTCAGTACTTGAAAACAAATCTACCCTACAGGGCCCAAATTTGGTTTTCCAGCACCTATGTCAGAAGGCTCACAACTCTAGGTGGAGGGATTCTGAAGTCTCTGGACTCTGTAAGTACCTGCATTTATATACACATAGCAACAAGCACACACACATAATTACAATAAAAAGATTTTTAAAAGAGTCTCCAAAGCTATTTGAAACACACAACAGAGATCAGACAGAAAAGAAAAAGAAACCACAAGGACTCACCATTGTCTTTGTTTTTCTTTAAAAACTCTTTAACTGCACACTTGAACTTAAGAATAGTGCCATTATCAGGTACCTGATGGCCAACTGTAAGAATTTTTATGTAAGAAATAGTTTCTGGCAAATCCTATAAAGTAAAACAAAAAAATGTACATTATTTCATTTGCATATAATGAAGATTTGAGGAGCATAAGTGTAAGTTGATACTAATAAACTTACTATCACTAACTCTGACTAAAGAGCCACTTCTTACAAAGCTGTTCCAACCAGGAAACAGCACTTGATTTTCATTAAAACTATAGGACAGTCACTGGGTATACAAAACACACCAAATTCCACATGGATGAGGGTATATATGGTGAGACTAAAAAGTATGTGGACAGTTCTAATTATTTCACCTTGCTGTGTCTTCACAAAATAGTAATGAGCTGAGCAAAAAGAGCTGTAAATAAGAGAAAGAAGCAGGAAGGGTAGGCGCTGGAGAGATGGCCCAGAGCTTAAGAGTGCTTGCTGCGCTTCCAGGACGTAGTTCAGTTCTCAGCACCCATGTCTGATGGCTCACAACAGCCTGGAACTCCTGCTGCAGAGGATCCGGAGCCCTCTTCTGACCTCAGCAGGCACCTGTACACATGTGGCAGACACAGACAAGCAGATACAGCCACACACACAGCCACCCCCAACACACACACACACACACACACAAATTTTAGAAAAAAAAAGATAGGTTAGGTAAAAAATATGTAACTTGGATTTAATTGGAAAACACTATCATGATTTCTACAGAGTTCCTAGCTCTGTCCACAGGAAAAACTTCCGAGCAATGTCAATCTATTACCTGACACTCACATGCCTGAAACCCACCGAAAGGAAACAAAGCCTTCTGAAAAGGCTGAGTCAGGCTGGGGCAGGAAACAGTTAAGATGAGTCCAGAATTCTTTCATGCAGAAAAGTAATCAGAGATGATCAGGACTAAGAAGTGGTTTAATCTAGCTGAGGAGCTTTGTCAGCTAAGAGCTACCTGGGAAAGGAGAATCAGTTTTCTTCAGGACTGCGGCCCTGGTTAGTTGGCCATGTTCCAGAAGATGGTATGACACCCATGTGCACTTGGGCAGCACTAATTCTGAACTCAGTGGCGTTGGGCCTTTAATCCCAGCACCCAGGAGGCAGAGGCAGAGGCAGGCGGATATCTGTGAATTCAAGGCCAGCCTGATCTATAGAGTTCCAGGACAGGCTTCAGAGGTTACATGGAGAAACCCTGTCCCAAAAAGCAAAAGTGGTGTCGAGGTAGGGCAGAGAAATGGCTCAGGGGGTCAGAGCTGAACGGAGCTCTAACAAGAGCAGTACTTGCTGCTCTTGCCAAGGACCTGGGCTGGGTTCAGGTCCTAGCACCCACATCAGGCAGCTCACAAATACCTGTAACTCCAGGTCTAGCAAATCTAGTACCTTCTTTTTCCACCGCCCACAGGCACCTTCAAGCATGTGGTGAACATCCATATAAAAAGGACATGACATTGGGGATGCAACCCAGGAGGCATTAGCTGTGGTGTGGGGTAACTGTGATCAAAAAACAAATTATTCATGTGTGAAATTCTCAAGAATATTTTTTAAAAAGTTTTAGGGGCCAAATGGAGAAGCTCCAATTATCTAAAGAGAGGCCTTCCAGTGGTGCTCCAACTGGAAAAAGCAGCCGCAGAGGAGTTTGTAATGAGAGAAAACATTGAATAAATTCTCACTAGTCAATATTGGCAGGTATTAGGGATCCAGGAGATTACTTTGATGAAAGCTGTTACAAAGAGGAAAGAATCCTATTGACACCACTGAGTAAATAAACAAGCAGAAACTTCATTAAATGAACATGAATGGTAACGTTCACCTTGTACAGCCTGGTATGGTGGCAAACACCTGTAATCCTAGACAACTGGGAGGTTGAGGCAGGAAAATCTTGAGTTTGAAGTCAGCCTGTGCTACACAGCAAGAGCCTGTCTCAAAAAAGAAAAAAGAAAAAAAGAAAATCAACTTTTGAAGCTTCAAAGGAATTAACAGGTTAGTCATCAATAATTACTAATAACTTAAGAGACAACCACTGATTATATGCCCCTTAATGGAAGAACACATGACCACCTATGAAAATGTCTCATATCAGGCATGGTGGCACACCCTTATAGTCCATGTGTCCCAGTAGGCTGGGCAGAAGGACCACTTGAACACAGGAGTTCAAGATCAGCCTGAGTAACACAACAAGAACCCATCTCAAAATATACAGAAACACTGGAAACTGTCATGTTAAAGAAATCAAGGCAGCCAGACCAATGGTTCACAGTTAAGAGCCTTTACTGCTCTCACAGAGAATGAAGTTCTGGTTCCCAAAACTCATATAGCTCCTCCAGCCACCTGTAACTCCAGTTCCAGTGGATCTGACACCCTTTTCTAACTTCTGTAGGTGCCAGCATGAATGTGGTGCACATAAACTCATGACAGCACACAAACATACACATTAAAATGAATAAAGACTTCTAGAAAAGGAAATCAATCTGGGTGTGGTGGTCCATTCCTGTAATCACAGCATTTGGGAGATAGAGGCAGGAGGATCAGGAGTTTAAGGACATCCTCAGCAACTGAGGACAGTCCTGGCTATATGAGACACTATCTCAAGTTTAAAAAAAAAAATCAAGGCAGGTGGAATACTGAATATCTGTAATTCCAGCATTAGAAAGACTGAGGCAGGAAGATCATGAGGTCAGCGAGGGCTACATATTAAGACTCTGTTTCAAATACCAAACCCAAAACCAAACAGAATGGAAGAGAGGGAAGGAAGGTAGGAAAAAGAAAGAAAAGGGAAACCAAGGGTTAGGGGAACAGAGGGAGGAAAGAAAGGAGAAAGGAGAACACAGTCCTAAATCTGGTTGTGCTAGACCACTGGCAGAGAACAAAGGACTCTACCAGCACGTGGAGGCACACAGCTAACAGAGCACAGCTGGCTGGCTCTCCAAGACAGAACTCAGGAGAGGGACAAAAAGAAAGTAAAAGAGACATGGACAGCAATCTCTAGACTAACTAGACTTGACAGACAACCAACTTCAAACTGATAATTTTGATGACATTTAGGAACGATCAGATTGCAAATCTGACGTCAAAGAACTGATATTAAGAAAAAAGTATTGTATTTTGCATATATATAAATATCAAAAAGTAGAGATAAATTCTATGATATTTGAGGGTTCCTTTAAAATAAGACAGAACATGCTGGGCCTGGTAGCGCATATAATCAATCCCAGCACATAGGAGGCGAAAGTAGGTAGATCTTTGTGGGTTGAAGACCAGCCTAGTGTACATAATAAATTTCAGGCCAGTCAGGGCCACATGATAAGACTTTTTCTCACGAAAAAACAAATAAATCCCCCAACACACACACACACACACACGGGGGATAAGGAAGGCACAAAGAAGTGAAGTAGATAGGGGCCATAATGAAATACAGCATATATACATAGCTGAAATATTGAGCCAGAAAAGAAAAAGATTCTGGTATATGCTTCAATAAACATTGGAAACAAACTTAGTAAAATAATTCAGACACAAAAAGACAAGTATTACAAGATATTAGGGCTGGAAAGATGGTTCAATAGTTCAGAGCACTGGCTGCTCTTGCAGAAGACTCATGTTCAATTTCCAGCACCTACACAACAGTTCACAACAATCTGTAATGTCAGTTAGGGGATATCATGCCGACTTCTGGCCTCCACAGCCTCCAGACTATGTCTGCAATGCACATACATATAGGCAGGCAAAAACACTCATACGAAAAGAAAAAAAAAAACACCTTAAAAAAAAATGTACTTGATGGGTGGTGGTGGCACACGCTTTTAATCCCAGCCCTTGAGAGGCAGAGGAGGGGGAATCTCTGAGAGGTCAAGGCCAGCCTGGTCTATATAGCTAGTTCCAGGACAGTCAGAGCTGTCCCTGTCTCGAAAAAAAAAAAAAATTTCTCTATTAATAAGTATAACTCTCACACAAAGATACTTCCTTTTTTCCTCCTACAGTACACAGATTATTACACAAAGCCACAACTAGTCAAACGCAGAGAACTGCCTGTGAGCTGCCCAGCCCCAACTGATACATCGCAAACACAATCCTTCCATCTCAGACTCAGAGAACATCTCAGACGAGGAAGGTAGAAAGGTAAACGAGTCCAAAAACTAGGGAGTCAGTTGCAAGATTATATTTTAGAGCTGTGACAGAAAAGGCTCCACCCATGAAATTTCAACAATATGGGTGCTCACACAAGACCTGAACAATAACACCAACTGACATGCCAACATGGATGGGAGAAATTGCAGAGGGCCCTACCCTAGATGAAGAACTACAGGTAATTAAGAACAACCGAGAGATGGAGAATTAGTCTTCAGATATAAAAGCATCCTAAAGTGGTCAGCCCTAAAAAAATACATATAAGCAACAGCAAGCTACATTTGTATAGCTATTTGCATATACATGTAGCAATAATTAAGTGTTAGAGGCTATGAATTTGAAAAGGAGGGTTAGGAAAGGTTAAAGGAAGGAGGAGGGAAATGATGGAATACTTTAATTAAATTTAAAAATTTAAATATGCTACATTACGCTACTTGAATGAGATACTAAAACTGAGAAATTCATACTATAAAGCAGGCAAGAGGTTACTAGGGGTCTGGAGTGTGGGAGACGGGTGAATTAATGTTCAGTGGTTACAAAGCTTTTGCTAATGAAAGAGACTTAAGTGACAACCACTCAATATTACAGTTCAATTCATGTCTCCGATCTAGTGAGTGTGTCTATGTGTGTGGTGCTGCTGCTGCTGCTGCTGCTGCTGTTGTTGTTAAGACTTAATTATGTAAGTCCAAGCTGGCATTGAACTTGTGATCCTCCTGCCTTAGACTCCTAAAACCTGGATTATCGTCATTCACTACCACGCCCGTCCTCCAGTCTCATTTCAACATGAAATTAGGGAAACTTTGCTTTTCCTTTAAAATTATTACTACCCATGGATGAAGCTTAGTTTTCACATCAGCACAGGATGGAAGCTATTAAATTACTATAAATTATTTTTTTCATTTAGAGGTTCTACTTACCTCTGCTTTATAATAGCGGTGAGTATATGTTAAATCAATTATCAATCCAAGTTCTTCATTTTGTTCTTGAATTTTATTAAAAAGATCCAAAGGAGAAAAGTACTCTTCTGGCATAAGCTCTGCTTCAAATTTCTGTCAGAGTAAAGTAAGAGAGAGCAAACCTGCTTCAAGTCCTGCACACAGTTTGTATTTATTCCAGCCCCATGAGATACACACACAATGAGAACAAGGGCAGGTTCCTCTCTTCCAGTGAGGGGGGAAGAACTCACTTTGATATACATATTTCTGTGTTTGTGTCGCTGCCTGAATGACTTCAGAATGTCCTAGTCAACATTAACGAGGTATAGAAAAAGCAAAAGCCTGTTCCTATCTGTCTAAGCCTCAGAACTAAAATTCATTTCACAAACAATTCCCCACAAGTTCTACTGGATTCCCAGCGGAGGAACTGCCCTATCAACACAGTGGCTACTCAACTACTGGTTCAGTCAAGTGGACACAAAACACAAAACGGTTACAATTATTCTTCATATTATTGTTAGGGCATTATACTGTCTTTTCCTTAAAATGAGATACGGATGTAGACTTTACTGCTCTCTAAATCTCATTTCATGTTAGTAGTGACATAAGATGGGAAACTAAAGTCAACCAGGCTGAGAGCCAGTGTTCTACATGGGGAATTTAGACTTCTGAAAAAACCCCGCAGTAGCTTTCACTTACCTTTTGCAAGGGAACTTTGAAAGCAATGAAACGGGTCCCAGGCATCCGCTGTCCAACTGGGAGATAATCTCTCCACCTATGACAGAGTATTTGTTACTCAAACTGAACGTAGCCTTGCCTCCCAACACAACAATGGGGCACCTAGCACACACACAAAGTCCCTTTATGAGAATGTCTGCTCTGTCCTTCGCTACTCAACCTATTCTCTTTCTACAAATAACAACCTACACTTTCTTCTTTCTGTCTCCATCTTGAAAACAACACAAACAACACAAACAAGAAATTCCTAAAACCAAAATGGCCAGAACTTTCACGCCCCTGATAAACACAGCCCAGCATCAATTACCAAGGTGATATATCAGACAGGAAGGCAGAAGGGGATTGTGTCAGAGGAAGGGGACTAAAGGGGGAGGAGGGCACAAGAGGGGAAGGTTATGTGTGGGGATCAGTGTGAGCAAAGAATAATGACATGCATGTAGAGTGTCACAATGAGACTCACATTTTGTGTGGTAACTAGAAATATTAAAATCAGCCAGGAGTAATGAATACCTACACTCTGGCTGTGAGCTCAGATTCAGTGCGCAGTGTTTGCGGTTTCCACGCGAGTGACAATTCAACATGGAGAAGTTTCCTAGTTCTTACACGAATAGACAACCTGAACTTCAGGCATGCCGAGGGGCAACCTGGAGACTCACAGCTGAGTTGGTCTCTGTCTATAATTACAAATAACCAGGGTTCATCCAGTATAGAAGATCTGAAAGTGAGGACTGAGCGCAAGAGATTGGGCTGGAGACACTGAGAACCTCTGAACCGTGAAACCTAGTGTGTAGGCCATGACAAAGAGTAGGCATTTTATTTTATTTAAATTAATTAATTTGGCTTTTCGAGACAGGGTTTCTCTGTGTAGCTTCGGAGTCTTCCTGAACTCACTCTGGAGACCAGGCTGGCCTTGAACTCACAGAGATTCACCTGCTTCTGCCTCCAATCCCAGCACTCGGGAGGCAGAGGCAGGCGGATCTCTGGGAGTTAAAGGCCAGCCTGGTCTACAAGAGCTAGTTCCAGGACAGGAACCAAAGCTACAGAGAAACCCTGTCTCGAAAAAAAAAAAAGAAGAAGAAGAATGGGTTAGAAATAAATAAAAGTAGAAAAATGGACACCTGTCTTCTGCAACACGTCAAACAAGTTCTGCACTGGGGCGACGATGGAGGAAAGCTGACAGACTTTGAAAATTATTCAGTGCTTACTCGAGTCTGGGAAGGCAAAGAGGGCATTACGTCCATTCTGGACGTCAGGTGACGCTCCTCAGTGGAGATAAATGCTTACTGAATCTGGGAATAGGGAGAGGACAGTCTGTATATCCTGGGTTTTATCTCCCAATTGCTTAATTGTGGAGATAAAAGATTTGTTCAATTCTAGGAAGAGGAGAGGCCACGTTGACCACACCTGACTTCAGCTATTCCGTATCTGTGGAGATAAAACAACTGACTGTTGAAATACGGGAAGGGGAGCCGGCAGTGGCAAGAAGAGTTCACACCACCTGTGAGCAACATCGTACACCTAACGACTGGCACGGGCAGGGAAGCCTCCCTCGAATGACAGCGCCGCCTCCAGAGTCCTGGAAGCCACAGAACCTCTCCAGCCAGGAAAGAGCGCAGGGTGTCTACAGCTCAGACCGGATGCTCACACTCTCAAGACCGCCACTCCCAGGGATCGAGGGACGACTCCCAGACCGGCAGCCGCGCCCCGATGCGCACTTCCGCGCCGGCCCGAGCTCCACACACAGAGCCCCGCCGGAACGAGACTGAGACCTCAGAATGCGGGGGCCGGGGAGGTTCGGCGCGGAGGACTCTGGGAGGCGGAAGGGAGCGAGGCCGCGGCGAACAGGACACTAGGCCGCCACGGCAGCCGGAACGACTCAGCCCGGAACCAAAGCGCCATACCTTTCCGGGACGTGGTTTTTGCCCTTCTTCTTCGGTGGGGCACGGCCAGCGAAGTCTCGGCTCCGACCGCGACCATTGCGGCCGTAATGCCGCTGGTTCATGTGGGCGCAGCTATGCCGCCCACCCAACGCCAGACGGGCCAGAGCGGCCAGGGTGGCGACCTCAAGGCCGCCAGGAGACGCCGAAGGATCCAGAGCGCACTCGCAGGAACGCGCTGTGGCCGACGCCTTGCTACTTCGCGTGCGACGTGGCCCGCCGTGATGACGTCACACGGCGCCAGTCCTCGGTTCCAACAGTGCCGCCCGTAGCTGGAGACCGGTATCGCGCGTACTCATCTGCCGACCTGCCCCGCCCCCATCCCTGCTTCTTCACCCGTCCTCAAACATACGAACGTTTTGTCTGTTGTTCATGGTTTTTACTTTCTCACACAGGTGTGGCCTTTTGCCGCCGAAAAGAAATATATCAAAGGTTTTATACAACATATTTCTCCTTATTTAAATATATGTTTTTTCTAGTTTTAAATGGCATAGGGCATTTAATTGATCATAATCGACATAATTCAAAGTACCAGCATTTAACCATTCCAAAACTGAAATACCTCCACCCGTTTGGAGTTTTTTATTTGTTTGTTTTAAGGCAAAGTCCCACTATGTAGTGCTCTCTGATCTGGAACTTTCTCTTAGAGTAGTCTGGCCTTGAAATCCTAGAGATAGACCCTCTCCTACTTTGTCGGTTTCAGAATTAAGGGAATGGGCCACCTTGACCTGATTGGAGTTTTTGTTTGTTTGGACTGTGGTTTTGATCTTCTGTTACAGAAAAGTCTGTGGTGTGAATATCCCTATAGGTGTATAGTATGTCTAAATTCCTAGACAGGAATGAGGGAAGCACATGTAAACACTTTTTTAAAATTGATACTCTCTAATCGTTAAAGATGGTGTCGGCCCATTTTTCCATTCCCAGCCGGTTTTTCTGGTATCACACATCAGGTGTCACAAAAGCTGTGGGCAGCATGGCTTTATATTTTAGTAAACACCAAAAATAACCCAGGACCCGTGCCTACTGGGAAATCTCTGAATTCTACAAGTGGGAGACCAAAGTACAGGACATTTGTAGTCAGAATAGTGGACTAGTCCCACGTTCGACTGTAGAAATTTATGATAGCAAATTTTTAAATAAGTTTTAACGTTTTGTTTGAAATTACTGAAAGTAGCTAATATTCACTGCTATTAATATTCACAATGCTTGTAGATCTGAGTAAGCTGACAGAAAAGTCAGAGTTATTGAAAGAATGAGTAAATTAATGAGCAAAAGAACATTTGACATTTTGAGAACAGTCATATTCTAAACAATTTTAAATACGTCTATATCTACAATTCTGAAAACTCTCCCACAATTAAAAAATGGGCCAATATTAGTAAATTTCTGAAAAAGAAAAGTGAGAAATTAAAAGAGTGAAGTTTGCAAACATATTTAGATACATTCCAAGTTGACATTAAACTATGAAATGCCTGTTCGGAGCTCATGAAGAATTTTTTATATGTAGCCTAAAGAACAAACAGGACAAATGCCTATAAAGCAAAATAATACACAAAAGTGACAAGTTTATCTGGAATACAAAAGCCAAATTGGTCTTTTAATTTAGAGTTGCCTAACTGCACACACTTTGGTGAGAACAAACTCACCCTAAACTGACCCAAGAAAATTTAGGCCTACTATGAACACAGATGCAAAAAAAAAAAAAACTTTTTAAAAAAATATTATTTTACATACCAATCTCAGTTCCTGATTCCTCCCCTCCTTCTGCTCCCTCCATCTTTCCCCCCACCCCATCCTCCCATCCATTCCTCAGAGAGGGTGAGGCCTCCCATGTGGAGTCAAGAAAGTCTGTCACATCACTTGAGGCAGGACCAAGGCTCTCCATCCTGTATCTAGGCTGAGAAAGGTATCCCTCCATAGGGAATAGTCTCCAAAAAATCAGTTCATGCACTAGAGATAAATTCCGGTCCCATTGCCAGTGGCCCCACACACTGCCCAGGCCATACAACTGGTCACCCACATTCAGAGGGCCTAGCTTGGTTATATTCAGGGTCCCAGCTGTCAGTCCAGAGTCAGTGAGCTCAGGTCAGCTGTTTCTGTGAGTTTCCCCATCCTGGTCTTGATCCCTTGGCTCATATTATTGCTCCTCCCTCTCTAGGACTGGACTCGAGGAGCTTGGCCCAGAGCTTAGCAGTGGATCACTGCATCAGATGCAAAAAAAAATTCTTAATAAAATATTTGTAACGTGAATTCAAGAAAATTACATCAAAACTGTAGTTAACCACCATGATCAAGTAGGCTTCATCCCAGAGATGCAGGGAATTTTTAGCACATGCAAGTCAATGAATATAATAAATCAAAAATGGACTGAAAGACAGAAATCACAAAGTAATCTCAGTAGATGTAGAAATGGCTTTGGATGAAATATGTTTCAATATGTTAATGACTATATACAATAAACCAATATTACACTACACGGGAAAACTCAAGGCATTTCCACTAACATGAGGAGAGAAACAAGGGTGTCCAGTTTCTCTACTCTCACTTGGCATACTGCTTGAAGTCTTTGCTGTAACAGTAAAGCAAGAAGATAAAATGTAGGGGATACAAATAAAAAAGGGAGAAGTTAAAGTGTCCTTACTAGTAGAAGACAGGATTCTCTACCTGAACTCACACTCCATCAGGAAACTCTTATGTCTGAGAAATACCTTCAGTCAGGCAGTAGGACACAAAATGAATATAGAAACCAAATGCACCTAGAATTAGGTGCCGCAACTGTGGAGAGGAAATCATTGAAAAGCCGACTTCAGAAACTGAGGACCAGGGTCAGCCATGATTTGTTTAAATGGAATTGAACACAGGAAGTAGATATTATAATGTGTCATTATTGGATTTCAGTGAAAATGATGCTACCACAATGCCCAGCTAACATTTCTTATTTAAATTACCGCACACATGGAGTTGTGGGAGCATTCTGCGGTGTGTGTCTTTAATCCCTGCACTTGGGAGGCAGAAGCAGAAAGATCTTTGTCACTTCAGGGCCAACCTGGTTTACACAGTGAGTGAGATCCTGTCTCAAAATAAGTAAGTAAATTAATTAAAATAAAAAATAAATGACAAATATCCCTCATTGTCTCAGTCATTTGAACATTTGGCCTCCAGTTGGTACAGGAGTTGGGGGAAGACTTGGAGGTGTGGCCTGGCTGGAGGAAGTATGGTACAAGGGGAGGATTTGATATTTAAAAACATCTCCAATTCCAGTTCACTCTCCACTTCATGCTGTGGTTCAGAATATGAGCTCTCAGCTTCCTGTTCCTCACCCCATCCTGCCACTTGCTACCATGCCTCTGCTCTGCCATTATTGACTCCAACCTTCTGGAACTGTGGTCCAGCTAAACTTTCTTCCATCATTGCCTTGGCTGTGGCGTTTTTACCACAGCAATAGAAAAAGTAACTATCATGGTGTCTTTCAAGCTTAGTCCCCAGTTGAGGTTTGCTACTAGGTGATGGAACCTTTAAAAGTGGGTCAGGGCTTCCAGTCATTGGGAGCACATCATTGCAGGGATAGGGAGAGCCAGCCCATCCCCTCCCCCACTTGTCTCTCTTCCAATATGGGGTCTTACTGTGTAAGTTTGCTGACCTGAAATGTGCTACGTAAACCTGGTTAGCCTAGACTTCACTCCACCTGTGTCTGCATCCCGAGTGCTGGAATGAAAGGCACGCACTACCACACCAGATCACTCTCATCTTTTTAAAGGCTAGGACCCTCGCAGCCCATTGAGCGCCGAGTTGGCTATATAGCCAAGAATGTCTGTACTTCTGATCCTACTGCCTTCACCTACCAGTTAATGGGATTACAGGCATCTGTCATCACACCCCCTGGATTATAAAGAGCTAAAGAGGGATCCCAGGACTTCATGCATATTAGGCAGCCACTACCAGCTGGGCCACATCCCCAACATCACTTCCTGTTCTTTGTCCAGTCTCGCGGTGAGCAGCTTGCTCTACTGAGTTCCCTTGCCATGACATCCTCCCGTAACTGCCTTGATGTGAAAGTTCCAGCACTAGGGGAGCTTTCTCTTCATAAGCTAGCTATCTAGATGTTGCTTATGATAAGAACATGATGGATACCACGCCACAGTCCTCTCATTCTTATTATAGTGCCCCCTTACCTGTGGTGGCTGGGGATTCTCTTGATTCCCATGAGAATGTAGATAAAATAGAGACTTGTTTGGCTTATAGAAGTATACATATATGTGTCTATATATTCTATAGGTATAATATGGAAGTGGGCTATCTGAAGTGGGACACTAAGCTAAAAGGAAAGTGAATACTTTCAAACATCCACTGATTTAGGTCATATATCCATACGCTAAATCTTCCACATATAGTCACAGAAAAAAATCATATTTAAAAGTAAGGGGACAAGGGCCTTCAAGGTGTGCCTTTTTTCACTCTATGCACCCCGGAACCCTGCATGCAGAGGTCATGTCTCAGGGCCTCATGTTGACATTTTCTGTACATCTGTCATTCTGACTTCTTTCCTTAACTCTTTACTGAGAAAGTACTGAAATGCAGCAGATGTTGAACAACTGCCACCGCTGCGGTGAGAACAAGCATCCTCAGCGTGGGTGTCCTGAACACTCCAGTGCAGACAGAGCTGCTCAGACAAAATCCACAGATCCTGAGCACCTGGTGGGAGAAGAGCAGCAGCACCAGGTGGGAGAAGAGCAGCAAAGAGGAACGGGATGGCAGGTTTGGGGTCAGGTCGTGTGTGGCACGACTGCCTCTCCCCACCTGTCTTCTTTTTCTTTCTTCTGACGTTAAACCATTCTATTTCTCCATCTTGGTTTTGTAGCTCAGATTATAAATGTCATGTCTCCAAAAGCAGAGAACCTGAAGAGCCACTTCCTACAAGAGGTCCAGCAAGGAGTATGAACAGTGCCTGCCAGACAAGGCTGGTGTGAAGAAGAGAAAGAAAGGAGAGTTGTGTGACAGCTACTCGGCCTGTGCCCGGGGACTGCGCTGTGGTTACCAATGGAAGTCGCTCACTTTAATGGTCTAGGTCCTTTTGGGGACATAAAGGTCAGTGACTCAAAAATGTCAACCACCAATAGTGATGTGAAGGATTCTTACAGGTTGACCTTAGTGTCCAAGAAGGTGACTTAATGGGACCTTTATGCCATATTTACAGCAAGAGACCTTACCAGAGTAACCGTTTGCACCAGAACACAGACGGGTGTTTCAGACCTCAGATGTGGGAAGTTTAGATCCTGTGCTTCTCTCTAAATCTTTCTGTGCTCATTCATCTTCCTAGTCATATGCAGCAGGCCTTGCTGGCATAGTTAGCTTTGGCTCATGGAGATAAGCCCAGGGCTCTGTGGTGTTGTGGCATTGGACTGAAATGTACACTGGAGTCACACACACACACACACTGCTGTCGGGTTGTTGTGTATGCTGGTGGTGATGGTCTGCAGAGAGCTGAGCTGCTCTGTTCCAAACGTTTCTCTTTTTAAAAGATTTTATTTGTTTTTATGTGCATTGGTATTTTGCCCACATGTATGTCAGAGTGAAGGTGCCAGATCCACTGGAATTGGAATTACAGACAGTTGTGAGCTGCCATGTAATTGTTGGGAATTGAGCCCGCACCCTCTGGAAGAGCAGTCAGTGCTCTTAACCGCTGAGTCATCTCTCCAGCCCCCAAACATTTCTAAAGTACCAAGGAAAAGGAATTTATTCCTTGGTATTTTGTGTTAAAATGTCACTGAATTCAGGTGATCTTCAGAAACAAAACTGAAGGCTTTATTATCAATTCAAATTCACTAGAGACTGCTGATCAACAGGGATAATGCTTACTGCCAGCCTTGCCTGGGATACAGAACATATATGTCAGCATACAGACAGAACTTAGATGACGGTTATCTGAGACAGACAATGAAGGGGCACCAAGACTTCAGGAAAGAATAAAGTGCAGGCCTGAGAGACTCTCAGTCCATAAAGTTCTTGTCAAACAGTGTGAGGACCTGAACTTTAGGCACTGGATCCAAGCTTTTATAATAATATTAATAAAATAATAATAATAATAATAATAATAATAGACCAGGTATGGTGGCACATGCCTTTAATCCCAGCACATGGGAGGCAGAGGCAGCCAGATCTCTGTGAGTTCGAGACCAGTCTGGTTTATAAAGTGAGTTCCAGGAGAGCCAAAGATACACAGAGAAACCCTATCTTGAAAACCCAAAATAATAGTAAAAGTGTAGTAGGAGTTGCGGGCTGTGTTCCTGCCGCCCGGCTCCTGGCAGCCTGGCTAGCTTATGCCCCGAAATAACAACACACAAACTGTATTCATATAAACACTGCCTGGCCCATTATATCTAGCCTCTTCTTGGCTACCTCTCATATCTTGCTTAACTCATATTTAGTAATCTGTGTAGCACCACGAGGTGGTGTCTTACCAGGAAAGATTCAGCATGTCTGACCTGCGTCCATCTTGGGCTGGAGCTTCATCGCATCTGACCAGAGAAGAGAGGCATGGCAATTGCCTCACTTCCCTTCCTCCCAGCATTCTGTTCTGTCTACTCCACCCACCTATGTTCTGACCTATCAGGCCAACCAGTTTCTTTATTAATTAACCAATGAAAGCAACACCTACATCATTTCCCCTTTTTCTGTTTAAACAAAAAAGAAAGGCTTTCATTTTAACATAGTAAAATCACATATAACAAAACAGTTATCAAGCAAGAATTGCAGTTACAATATTTATATCTATTTTATCTTTTATAATAACAAAGGAAAACTATAACTATCTATCTATTCTTCAACTCCATCAAAGACTCCAGAAGGATATAATATTACCTAATTAAAAAAGAAGTAAGCAACTTACAAAACTCTAGAAATCACAGAGACATCTCGCTGCCTGGACGGTCACCCATAGTTCCTCTGTACCATTGGGGCATCCATCTTCGGCCAACAGGCCCATAGTTTCCAGCAGACATTTCCATGAAGCAGGAAATTCCAAAGACAGTTCAGTCACTATCTGCTATGTCCTGCAGAATGTCTCTCAAACTCTTTCATGAATCAGGAACAACAAAAGATCATCTCACCTTTAGGCAAGTTCAGCAGTCCTCTCTCTGAGGGTTCTCTGTGTCCAGTTTATGCAACAGTCCAGGCAAAAACAGTTTCTTGCCAAATGGCTATCAAACTCCATAAGGAGCCTCTTCGATGTCCATCGTCCTCTTGAAGTAGATTGGTGCTGTCAGGAGCAGATGTGTCTCATTGTCATGAAAAACCCTAAGTTACTAAACATTTAAAATGCCATATTCTGTAGTCTTTGAAAGATATGAAGAATACCTATCTATGCACATCTAGAAAATCTAACTAACATGACTACAATTTTTACTATTATTGATGATTTTCCATTAACAACCTATATACATTACATTTTTTTTAAAAAAAAGATTTATCTATTTATTTTGTATACAGTGTTTTGTCTGCATGTATGCCTGCAAGCCAGAAGAGGGTACCAGATTTCATTACATCTGATGGTTGTGAGCCACCATGTGGTTGCTGGGAATTGAACTCAGGACCTCTGGAAGAACAATCAGTGCTCTTAACCTCTGAGCCATCTCTCCAGCCCCTATACATTACATTTTTAAATGAACTATACAATCACAATACCTTAATCAAGAGCAGAAATACGCATACATATAACAAAATTGACCTTAAATTTAAATCACTAAAGCAAAATCCATACCAATGCAAATTATTCATATCTATATCATATCCCCCTTTAAATGTAAAAGTACATTTATAAACAATATTTGGGAATATGGGCGCAGTTATTTCTCTCCAAACTGCTTCCTGCTGAATGGGGGCACTGTTATTCAGGCCTTTCATGGTATAACCTGTCTGCTAAGTTCAGCTCAGTTGGCAGTTGAATGAAGTAATTTTCTGAAGGTGTTCACAGCAATCTTTCAGGAGTGCATGGTCCATCATACCATATTGGGATAGACACAATCCACAGGGTCTCATCCTCTGTGAAAACAAAAGAAGAATCTCTTTTCCAAAGTATCATATCCTTAGATCCGAATTCTGAAGTCAAGGTATTTTTAAAATATCTATCTTGGATTAGTTCAGCAGCATTTTTAAATAAATATCTTTTAGCAGTTGTTGCTCCTTCCTCAGCATTCAAACAATTCAAAGAGAGCATAATAGCATACAGTATCAAGATTCCCTGTGTATTTTCCATATTTGTGCAGCTTTATTTTAACCTCTATTTCTTTTATTTTTACTTTTACTTTTTTGAGACAGGTTTTCTGTATATCTTTGTCCTGGAATAACTCTGTAGACCAGACTGTTCTTGAACTCTCAGAGTTCCACCCGTCTCTGCCTCCCGGGCACTGGAATTAAAGGCGTGTACTACCACACCTTGAAGTCACAGAGTTCAACTCCTGGGGTCAATCTACCTCTGCCTCCCAAGTGTTGGGATTAAAGGTGTGTACCACCACAGCCAACTACTTCCTTTTCTTCTTTTTTACTTTTAAGAACTTTAACTTCTTTTTCAAGCCTGTATATATATATTTAGTTTTTCGAGACAGGGTTTCTCTGTAGCTTTGGAGCCTGTCCTGGCAATAGCTCTTGTAGACCAGGCTGGCCTCGAACTCAGAGATCCGCCTGCCTCTGCCTCCCGAGTGCTGGGATTAAAGGCGTGCACCACCACTGCCCGGCTAAGCCTGTATATATTTTTAAACATGCTGTAAACCATTTAGAGTTTTTTTTTTGAACCTCTCTTTACTGTATATCTCTCTTTTTCTGACTACACGAGTCTTTAAGGAAAGAATTAAAGCTGAGGCTTTGATGGCTGGATCCAGCCCATTCCTTAGCTTTCCAACCTCATGGCAGAGGTACTGCTGGAGCCATTTTTATTGCCACAACTCTGTGGCGTTTCAAGGTCCCTGCCACCCCTGACTGCTGTGTAAAAATGGTGTTTAACTTAAGCCAGGTCAGTTTGCTGAAAATTTGGAAGTTAGACCCCTCGCCTTTTAAGGGTTCTGTAGAGATCTGAAGTATCCTGTGAACTAGAGGTCAATGGCTGCACTTCCTTGGAAGTTTTAAAACGCTTAGTACTCCATGCAAAGCAGTGACTGACTTTTTAAAAAGGTCACTGAATCCTCGTCCCTGGATTAGGAATCTGTAAGGAGCTTGGTCAGCGTGAGTGCTGTGCCTAGTAGATGACTTGGTCATTCATAAAATCTAGCGACCCACCTTCAAACACCTGTAAGAAATGGAGTGCTGCATTGTGAAGTATTTCTTTAACATGTAAAGGTGTGTTGTATTTGTTTATGTTGCAGAATATTTCTTTAACTATGTAAAACTGTGTTGCTTTTGTTTATGCTGCATTTGTTTATTTATGTAAAATGTGTTGTTGTTTTACCTTGCCTGCCTAAGGCACCTGATTGATCTAATAAAAAGCTGGACCCCCAATAACTAGGCAGAGGAGAGATAGGCAGGCTTGGCAGACAGAGAAATAAGTAGGTAGGAGGAGGAATCTAGGCTCAAAAGGGAGAGAGAATGAGGGAGAAAAAGAGGGAGACACCCGGGGCCAGTCAGCCAGACGTGGAGTGGGACTTACAGAATAAATGAAATGCAAAAATCCCTGAGGCAAAATATAGATGAAGAGAAACAGGTTAAATTAAGTTGTAAGAGCTAGTGGGACAAGCCTAAGGCCAGGCACTCATAATTAATAATAAGTCTCTGTGTCTTTATTTGGGAGTTGGTTGGCAGCCCAAAGAAAAATGCAACTATAGAGCTGTGCTCCGAGGCTTGGCCTTCAGACCTTCTCCCCATTCCCAAGTCCTCTCTCCCTGCACTGCTCCTTCCTGCCTGTCCTATGCTCTAGGAAACACGTTCTAACATCTTACCCACAGCTTTGTCAGCTTCCATCTAGCCCGAGCGTCTGCCTTCTGCTTTCCTTGAGGCTTCTCCAGCTCCTGTCCAGTCAGTCAGATTGATTCAACCCCCATAAAACTCCCAGAGATCTTCTTATCCTCAATATTTTTGAAATCACTTCTGATAGTGCCATCATTTGTCAGTAGCTAGATTCTAACTTCCTGCAGGTGGGACCTTGCGTCTTTCTCATTTTGTGTCCCCTGTGGGCAGAGACACACCTCTGAGAATGGACGGAGCGATCGCTGGACTGGGAGGGAGGCTGTGCCAGCCTTAACCCATCACACACAGATGCAGTTGTCACACTGCAGTGGCTCTGTCCCCCTGACCAATCAGGTCTAGCAGACCCAAATGCTGATGTGGCACATCTGTTTACTGTGCTCTTAATATGATAACACACAGCTTCTCTGTGGAGCTCACAAAAGGATCCACTCTCTTGGCATCCTAGATAGGTTTTACAAGCTAGATGCTTTAGTAATACCTTCTTAGGGGACAAAATTGTATTTTCTTGTGGAGGAGCTTGGCATATACACTGACTTCAAAAAGACTAAATCTACAAGTAAGAATCTACTCAAATCATCCCACTCCATAACAGTCTGAAAGCCAGACTGTTGAATAATCTTATGACATAACAGGAAGACCTGAAGGTAAGAGAATTTCAGTTTCATGGGATTATGTTCAATACTTTGGTAGACCCTTATATGAAATTTTGAGATATAGTCAGGGAGCAGTGGTGTGTTGGGGAAATACCCACGGATGGGAAGTGCTCCTGTGTTGGTAGGAATACAGCTGGCAGCTACACACTAATTAATTTGTAGCTGTCTGCTGGGCTGTTTTGTAAGATAGTGTTGATGGTCAGCAGGACTGAACACTCTGCATCATACCTCTCCAAACCCCCAGTGAAAGGAGTTTACCTGATATTTTGTGTTGTTTAAAATGTCACTTAATTCATATGCTCATCAGAAAAAAAACAGAGGCTTTATTTTCAGTTCAAATTCAATGGGGACTGCCAATCAGCAGGTACAGTGTTTCCTTCAGCCTTTCCTGGGATACAGAGTATACATGTTGGCAAAGCTACTAAATAGAGCCGTAGGTGACCGGTTACTGGGTACAGACAATGAAGGTGCTTCAAGATTCCAGGCCTGAGAGATCCGCGGTCCATAAGGTGCGTTCCAGGCAGCGTGAGGACCTGACCTCTGGGCCCAGAACCCAAGTATCAACAATGATGATGGTAGTGCTGGTGATAAAGCAGGAGGGTGGCGCACACTTGTCGTCCCAGCACAGGGAGGGAAGAGACAGCCTGGTTGCTGGCACCTGCTGGCCAGCAAAGCTCACCCAATCAGTGAGTTTCAACACCAATAAAAGACTCTTTCCCAGAAAAATATAAAGTAGGCCACAACTGAAGATGGACACTTGAAGCTGATAGTTATGCTCCACACTCACATACACACACACAGCACACCAAAGAGCAGTAGGGTATTGGGGGTCTTAGGCTTAGCTATTCCCAAAGACAGCTATATGCTAATTCAATAAGGGTGTGGTGACTGTGCTCCATGACTCTCAGGGTATGCAGGGGAGCACAGAAGTCTAAATATTTTCTTTCTCTGCACAAGAACCAAGAATAGGAGTTGGCCCAGAATATTGCCTTCTGGCATGAGTTGAAAAAGTTTAAACAATTGTCTATTGATATCATTGAGGTGGACTCTGGTCTAACTAGGTTAGTGGTGGCTGTTGCAGAAAAATCCCAGTGAGGAAATGACCTCCAACACACCAGAGTCATCCACAAAGACTGAAGCCTAGTAAATAGAAACCCTACCCACCAAGCCACTACAGGTGCGTGACCTAGAAGATGCCTATGAAGATGAGACTCATGCTGGGGCACATACCATTAGGAAAGATGTGGTCCCAGTGCGTCAGCATCAGTCACTCAGGGTAAAGAACTATTATTCTAAAATATTTGGCCTCCAGCATACGAACATCATCCACTCAGGCTGGAAATGTGCTGTGCTCACAAGGCCAGGTAAGTCACCTCTGGTTCCCGAGTTGGAAAGGACTTGTGTGGAGTGGTCCTCATTTCATCTTCGAGGCTGGGAAATCCACTAATGGAAGCATAAGAGAAGGTATTGAGTTCCATTTCAGAGGGGAGAGAAAAATCATGAAAAGGATGACTGTACCTGTGTCCAAAGCCTTCTTGCTACGACCTTGGTGGGCGAGTCCAGCAGGCGCTCATATTTGGAGTCTCAGCACCGCAGCTTTTCCAGGCTGCAAGTGCTCATTGATCACCCTGCAGTCCGAGGTTCTCAAGAGGTCTCTTATGCCTACACTTCCATAGAAGGGACTCTGTGTAGTTCTCCCCTTGAGACAAGTCTCTGCATGGCTCCACAGGATGACAGCAACATTCTTTGACACCTAAACTCAGTTCTTCGGGGCTGCATGTAGAGCGATTGGCCCACATGGCTGACCGTTAACTTCTACAACAGACATCTCCAAGGTGGGGACTCTGGAACACTGGTAGCCTGGCTCGGTCTACCTCTGAAAGGTGGAGGCCAGAGACCAGAGGACTCAAGGAAACTTAAGTCCACAACAAGTCCAGGAGACCCGGAGTTCTGATGTCTAAGGACAGAGGAATACATGCCAGTCCCAGGAGAGACCCAGAGGAAATTTTTCAGCCTGTTTGTCCTGTGTAGTTCTCAGCTGGCTTCATGGTACCCACCCATGATGAGAGTGGGTTCAGCTGGGTCAGAAAACAATGCCACAGTACTCAGTGAAGGGAAAATGAAAAGCCACTTGTTTGGGAATCAGCATCCTACATAGTGGCATAGATTTGTGGAAGAATACATAAATAACTTTCACTCATTTTCTGCAAAGGAACTTTGCAATCAGCATCATGAGCCCTAGGTATCCTCTGTGATGATACCTTTCCACTTGCTACAAAGGATTGTGGTTAGCCAGATTTTATGTCTCTGATAAAACTCAGCCTGGCATGAAATACTAAGGGGACATATAGGACATGAAGTAGGAGGGATTATGTCAGAGAATAAAAGGGTCTTCTTAAACAAGGGATGTTACTAGGGACACAATAGGTCATGTAGTATTTCACATATGTGGAATCTAAGGTTAAATATATACACACATATACATATAAATATGTGCATACACATATGCTTGCTATGAACACATAATGTGAAGATTTGGGGAATGTGATCTAGTGGTGTGCAAAGGATGAGAGGGGAACTGTGGAGGAATGAGCATGAATTACAGTAAGCAGGGTTCATTCAGTATATGAAAGTGAGGGCTGAGAAGCAAGGACCCAGGCTGGAGACATAGAGGACCTCGGAAGACTGGAGTCTGTTACAACAGGCCATGAAAAGGACTTGGCTTCTTATTCCTTTTTCTCTATATTTGAGTTGTCTCCCCACGGCATTTCAAAGTGAATTTTAAAGAATTCACTATATTTAGGGTTTGTGTGTGTGTGTGTGTGTGTAAAATGCATCAGAGGGAAATGAGGGTAGATAAATGGACAACACACGGAGTAGGACTCTGTCTGTCTCAACAGGTCAGGCCAGTTCTGCACCAGGGTGTGGAAGGAGAGATGCTGCCAGACCCTAAGGACACCCAGGACATAAAACGCAGGACTTACTAAAGTCCGGGGACGGGGAGAGGGCAGTCTGTCCATCCTGGGGTTTAGGTATTGCTCATTTGTGGAGATAAAACAAAGAATTTGATGAATTCTGGGGTGGAGAGAGGCAGGTCTGGCCATGCTTGGCTCGGCTATTCCTTTCTTTTGGATAAAATTTGGGAAGGGGAGCAGAAGGTCGCGAGAACTAAAGGGTTCACCAGCACTTGTGAACAAAATCGAACATTCACCCAATGAAAAGGACAGGGAAACTCCCTCAAAAGACACCTCCGCCTCCAAGAAGTCCCGGAAGTGACGGAACATCTCCAGCTGTGACAGAGGGAAGGGTGGCTGCAGCTCGGACTGAATCCCTCCCTCACACCGTGTGCAGCTAAATAGCAACCTGAGGACTGCGGGTCCCTGTTAATCCCACAGGACAGAACTCGACTGCCAGAGCGTCGACCTCCGGACAACCAGAAGATACCCCTAATTCCACAGCAAGGAACTCCCTAACCCATCATCGCTAGTGTGCAGGTATATGACTCACTGTGATGACGTGAGTGGAGGTTGCGGAAGAGCTTGATTTGTCAGCCTGGCTTTGGTCCCAACAGCGCCCTCTGTAGCCCAAATCAAGCAGTGCAGGTATGTTTGGTAGCGCTCCCTCCTGCAGTACAGGGACAAAGGTGCAATCCTCCTCCCACCCTGCCACAGATGCCTGTGTGTTCTTTACAATATAGTCAAATGTAGACATTTGTTCATACTACTTACTTTCACACATGTATGTAATCATTTTGTGCAAATTATAAGCACTACACTTTACCCAAATTGTGCATATATACTAATATTGCATACATATCTTATACACACATATATACATGTTATATACACATTAACATCCATATTAGTTTTAAAAGCATAAGAGTATTTCATTGATATTGATTATAAGTCAACGTATCATAGTTCATTTAACCTGTCCAATAGTTATAGACATCTGTCTGTTTGCAAGGTGGGCTTTTTTGTTTGTTTGTATGGTTTTGATCTTCTGTGATAGAAAATGCTGTGATGTGAGCATCCTTCTAAGTGTATACAGGGAAGAAAGAAGCACATGCTAGTGTTTATAACCATCCCATCAATTATCAAAAACTGGGTCAGCCCACCTATCCACTGGTATCACACGCCAGGTGCCATGACAGCTGTGCACAGCACGGCTCTATGTTCTAGCAAACAGCAGAGAGACCAGAGAAAAGAGGAACTCGAATGCAAGATTCCCACAGCTCCTGGGCCTGCTACGGAATCTCTGGTTCACCTACAAGTGGAACCAAAGGACAGGGCATCTGACATCAGAGCAGTGGAGTGAGTCCCAGAGCAGAATGGGGAAAATTATGCTCGCCACTAGCAGTAAGTTATAGACCAGTCTGTAGTTCCTGAAAGTGCCTCCCATCCACTCACGGTGATATCCACAGCAACTTAGATCTGTGCAAGCTGAATGAAAGGCCAGAATTGTTTTAATAAACGACTGGCAGTGAATTCATTCAGTGAATGACTGGGCAGATGACTGCTGGCTAACACTTCTGGCTGATGGTCAGAACACTGGGATTCTGGAGCACATGTCATCACACCAAGCATTTTAAATCGAAACAGAGCCCAGGGCTTTGTACACACTAGGCAAGCACACCACCAGCTGAACCACACACCCAGGCCCCTCTCTCCTGTTTGTCCAGGCTGTGGAG
Organism: Microtus pennsylvanicus; assembly: GCF_037038515.1. Lineage (NCBI taxonomy): Eukaryota > Metazoa > Chordata > Mammalia > Rodentia > Cricetidae > Microtus > Microtus pennsylvanicus. Next base: position 62,760,656 of record NC_134586.1, read on the forward strand.
AAGGGCCTTGCTCCACTGAGTGTCTCTTGCATTAGACACCCTCCCTTGTCACAGCACAAAAATGCACAGGGCCAAGTGACCGTGAGGCAATAAACCTTGCTTGTTCTGAGATCTCTCAGTGTTTTCATGGCAGAGCTGACTGTCAGACCACACTGAGTGTGGTCTTCATGGCAGAGCTGACTGTCAGACCACACTGAGTGGGGTCTTCATGGCAGAGCTGACTGTCACACCACACTGAGCTGGGTTTTCATGGCAGAGCTGACTGTCACACCACACTGAGTGTGGTCTTCATGGCAGAGCTGACTGTCACACCACACTGAACTGGGTCTTCATGGCAGAGCTGACTGTCAGACCACACTGAGCTGGGTCTTCATGGCAGAGCTGACTGTCACACCACACTGAGTGTGGTCTTCATGGAAGAGCTGACTGTCACACCACACTGAGTGGGGTCTTCATGGCAGAGCTGACTGTCACACCACACTGAGTGTGGTCTTCATGGCAGAGCTGACTGTCACACCACACTGAGTGGGGTCTTCATGGCAGAGCTGACTGTCACACCACACTGAGTGGGGTCTTCATGGCAGAGCTGACTGTCACACCACACTGAGCTGGGCCTTACTATCCCACCCACCCTGACCCGGGCAGCTGTGCGTTCTCCTGGTCTCCATGAGAACACAGGAAATAGAGATGACTCTGACATACAGAGACACCGCATAAAGGAGGGTGTGTTCTCACATGCTTTAATCCCAGCACCCAAAAGCCAGGAGCAAGTGAAGACCTGTATGAGTTCAAACCCAGCCTGGGCTACGTGGAATCTTTGTGGGTTTTAGCCACAGGCATCTGAAGTGTGGCGCTGAGCTAAAAACAAAAACAAAGTTTGGAATTATCACAGCGCTTCAGGCCCTGTACTGTGCTGCCAGCTCTCCACACACAAACACACTAGGAGTCCTACTTCATGATCAGCACGAGAAACCTAACTAGAGCAGACGGATGAGGGTCTACGCATGCGGTACTCATCTTCATGGGCCCTTCCGTGAGTACGCAAAGAACGTGAAGCCAAGACTCAGCCATGGAACAATTGCTCCAGCTAGGCAGAAAAATAGAACTGATAAGAAACAGATGGGAGGATGGCCTGATCCGGCCCAGCCAAAGTAAGGCAGAGCTCAAGGAGAAGAAACAAGAGACCTGCAGACTGGAGGCTTGGACCCTGGACAGCACATCTAGGGAACTTCTCTCTCCTCAACTGAGCTCCCAAAGGAGCTCCCCCACCCTTTTCTCCTCCCTTTATGTTTAGAGGGGTTTTTTTTGCATACATATGGATGTGCACCATGTGACTGTTATTCAAAGGGCCTAGAAGGGGGCACTGGATCCTTTGGGACTTGTGGATGTGCTAATGGTGGCTGGCATAGGAACCCAGGTGGCATGGAGGAGCTGTCTGTGCTTTAACTGCTGAGCTACTCCTTGGGCCACTAAAAGAGCTTTCCAACATGGCCTCTGGGCCATAAAAGTCACCGTTGGTTTGAAAATCAGATTGAATGACAAGCTTTCAGAATGGCTGTTTTTACTCAGCGTGGAGGTCCCCTCCTTCCCAGCAAGGACATTATCTATCCATATAACATATACTGCTGTTATCTATATGAATGTGACTATCACGGGTCAATGACAAATGACTTGATCAATGACCACTTGTAAACATGTGACACTCTCCCTAAGAGTCTTGGAAACAGGAACTGTCATGTCTGGGTTGTGTGCTTTCAGTTCCCCAGATGGCAGCCATGTAGGCCTACTCTAGCCTTCCTGCAGAGTGTCCACTCTGTCCCTTTTATACACGCTTCTGAGATTCCTATTGGCTTTCACCTGCTCCATCACATCATTCCGCCTCTCAGCCAACAGCACCTGATAGTCTTGGGGTTTCCCTGGAGCTGACTAACAAAATTTGCCTCGGTGTTCAGTATCTCTGATCCTGGACACATGATTTTATTTATTTATTTACTTACTTACTTATTTATTTATTTATTTATTTATTTATTTATTTATTTTCGAGCCAGGGTTTCTCTGTGGTTTTGGAGCCTGTCCTGGAACTAGCTCTTGTAGACCAGGCTGGTCTCGAACTCACAGAGATCCGCCTGCCTCTGCCTCCCGAGTGCTGGGATTAAAGGCATGCACCACCACCTCCCGGCCACACATGATTTTTGATTCTGAACCCAAGAAACCATATTCCACCCCATTATCCAAATTCTAGTACGGAATTCATATCCCATCCTGACGATGTAAGGAAGGGAAAGAAACTTTACATTAATTTATTAGGCAACCCCTACACTTGGAAGAGTCAAAACAATGTGGGATTAAAGGGAAAGTTCTGAACCACAGTCTGGGGCCCAACTGTGGTCTTGGCTCTGACATTTCTTGGGGCTGTCACAGGGGAAAGAGTGTTTCCTCTTTCACTAAACGTGTCTTCACCTTCCTTGGTGAGATGACATGCTGGAAGGCTTCGGGGCTCTCTGAGGTACTGAGTCTTTAGGAGCATGGAAACCACATCTGCCACTGTTCAATCAGAAGCTGAGCCTGGCTGACTTTTACCAGATATGAGACCCTTCCTGCTGCATGGCTGCACGTGTGTCTTCCCTGACACTGTGGGGCAGAGGAAAGTCTCCTTTCCCTGACAGAGCGGGACTGTTGGCCGCAGTCAAGGGCACAGGAGCAGCTGCGCTCCCTCTGACGCTGCGCACTGGGACAAAGACAGGCCCCTTCCTGGTAGAGGAGCTCACCTGTTTTTTAGTGAACAGTTTACAGATAGCTTCACAACCCTGGAGACTAACTTAAAGAGGTTAGTCAGAGCCCGGCGACACACCTGGCGACACACACATCTCAGGCTTTCAGAGCCAGAGGCAGGAGAATCAAGGAGATTCAGGAAATAAAGCAACATTGCCAGTGTTTGGCGTCCTCCGTGTAATTAAAAAGAACTAAAGAGGGAGGAGCAGCTGGCAGCAAGGAGGCTGATGCTCTGGGAGAAGCAGTTTGGGCTGTTCACAGAAGGCACAGGCCTCCTGGACCTGGAAACTATAGAGAAATTACAAATATGAGGGAAGAAAACATTAGAATACAAGGAATGGAGAACATGGAGCATTGACGTGTTACCATGGTGATGGGGACTGAATGCTGAAGGAAAAACATGTGGAGGGAGTGGGAGGAAGGAAGGGAATGGGAATTTGGATTGGTATGTATGATTAAAAAAAAAAAGACAGCTTTCTTTAAAAAATAAAAATAAAAAATAAATTAGAAAAAAAGACTCAGGGTGGGAATTTCACAGTGCAGGGCAAATGAGGATTTAGTGAACACGAAGGTTAATATACTAGGAAGTAAACTGAGCTGGGACAGGGTGTGACTGGGAGGACCGGCTTATCAGGAAAGACACCTTTAGTGTTTGCTTTTTCTCTGACTCCTTGAACACTGGTGAAGCTCAGCAATGACAACAATGAGCTTCCATAAATACATTACAGCGACATATAGCTGTCTTAATGTCAAAGGAACCAAGCAATTACATCCTGAGTTGGTGCTTACTTACTTAGCTGAGTGTCTGGGCTCACGGGTGAAACTCCAGCTCCCAGGTGGCTGGAGCAGGAGGATTGGTGCTGGTTCATGGCAGTTCTAGGATGGAATGTATTTTCTGGCTCCATTAGGGACAGAGTGGGCCTGTACATTCGGCCTCGCTAGATGTGTGATGGCTGGACACCTAGTGCTGAGCCTCAGGGAGGAAATCTCTGTATTCCCACCTATCTCCCTCCCCAAGTAGACACACAGCCTGAGAGGAGGCTAGAAAACTACTGCCTGCAGAAAACCTCCCACCAAGGTCCATAGTTATAAGGAAAACAATAGCAATGTTGGCTAAATCCCTCCTCATGACAGCAGGGACCACTCATGCTTGGGAAGACTTGGGAACACCAGTGTTAATTATTCAAGACCAAAAGTTTCAAACCTTAAGTAATGGAGTAGACCAAGTGTGGAGGCCAAAGAATGGAGGCCCACTCTGTCTGATGATCCGAGAGTTTGCACGTACCAACTCAGGATGTAATTGCTTGGTTCTTTGGACGTTAAGATAGCTCCATGTCATCCTGACAGGTAGTCAGAATACGCAAGTATACTTCTGCTCCTTCTTTTGTAACATGAGGTCACCTGGGGAAGGATGGTCTTCAGGATGCGTGATCTAGAGCACCTTAGCTACCTAGACTACAGAATGCTAAGGATTTGGTGTCTCAAAAGTGATAAAGCGATTGACTGTGTGAGTTGTCCTTTGTATCATGTTAATAAAGTCTTTTGTTACCTTCTCTCTCTGCCCCCCCCCCAGTTTACACTGGGTATAAAAACTGTGGGAAAAATAAATGCAGGCAGATTTTGGGGTTTCGGTTATCACTGGAATACCCTCCTGGTATTATTCTATGTTTTCTGTCTTATTTTTATGCGTCTTCATATTCTTTACTTACATTTCTAAAATTCCCATGCCCCTACCCTGGTAAGAAGTGTTTTTATTGAGGCTGGTCCTCGATAATCAAGCTCTACAACACCTCATGGATTCTGTAGGACAGCTCAGAAAACAGGGGGCTCTGCTCCCCTGACAGAGACAACTTTACAAAAACATTGAAGATGGAGAGTTGTTATCCCAAAAAGAATGAGGTCCCATGTCACTTAAGGTGAAAAATGTTTGAACGCCAACAGCTCAAAACACATTAGACATGGTTCAGAAGAACTTAGATACAAGCGCAAAGGAGCGTGCTGAGACCTCTAATTGGTACCAATTTATGGCTTATCATCCTTTTAACTGCCATAGCTAGACCTATTATTTTACTCCTCCTTGGGGTTGTAATCAGCCCCCACATTTTATTTTTTATTTTATTAAAGTTTCTGTTTATTCTTTCTTTCTTTCACATCAGGCATCTCGATCCCTTCCATTTCCTGTCCCTCCAATCAGCCCTCTGCCGTTGCAACCACCACCACCGCCCCCAAAATAAAATAAAACTTAAGAGAAAAAAAAGGAAAAGTTTTATCATGGCAGCTGCAGTGTGACACAGCGAGTCACTCAGTAAACACTTTGTCTATGTAGCTTTACTTGCAAGTGTTCATTGCAAAAAGTCATTGGTCTGGTTCAAGGCCTCCTGTTTCTGCTACACTATCGATACTGGCCCCTCACTGGGACTCCTCTTGGATATCCTGCTGTTGTCCTGTATTGTGGGGATCCTGCAGCTTTGGGTCTGCAGGACGGGCCACTTCATGTGCTCCAGCAGATCACAGATGGGGTGGATGTTAGGGTGGGTCTACTCAGAACCCCAGTTCTGGGCCTGGGTATTTGCAGGGTTGGTCAGTCTGCCATCTCTCCCTTGTCCTCACCACCAACATTGCCCCAGCTAGTTCATCCCTTGCATCAATGAGTAAGGTAGCCCCCAAATTTTAAATTCATTTCTAATTTACATTAGAAACAAATTAGTTCCATTAAAATATTAGTTCTATATGCTCAGTACCAGTCTGTACCTAGGCACCAATCAATAATTTAAATCATATGATCTAGAGGCAATGGAGACCGCGACAGCTAGAGAAACTTCATTCTGTGCTAGGTATCTATCTTGGCTCCTACTAGACACTTGTTTCTCACTCCTGTCTTTGGAAGAAAGGTTCCAAGTAGTCCTGACACCAGAACCCCACCCAGAAATGTAGAGGCATGAATGTCTGCTTCTTGAGATATGACTGCTTTTTTTGCCTTCTGTGATCTGCTTGTACAGATATTCAAGGACTTTTTTGAGGTTGCTTTGACTTTACCAGCGTTTCATTTCTATTTTAATAAATAAAGTTTGCCCAAGGATAGGAAAAGTAAAACAGCCACACTGGTCAGCCTTATAGACCAGGCAGCGGTGGCACACACCTTTAATCCCAGTAGCCACACTAGAACCCTGGCGGTAGAGGTACAAGCCTTTAATCCCAGTCCTAGAGAGGAATATAAAATGGGAGGAGACAGCTCTCAGACACAGTCTCATTCTGATATTCCTGGAGGCTGGATCACCATTTCAGATGGAGGTAGAGGTCAGAGCCAGTGATTGACTGTCTTTTCTGACCTTCAGTTGAATCCCAATGTCTTTCTCAGGGTTTTTATTAATCATATCTAATCTTGACAGAACAGAACAGCTCTAGAATTGCTTGGGCAGATACTCCAGGTCTTCTTGCAGCTTTCTCAATTAAGAATCCCTAGGTAAGGATTGGACAGACCAGAGGGGTTAAGGATGTCACAAGGAAATCCACAGAATCAAATAACCTGGCCTCATAGGAGCCCACAGAGTCTGAGCCAACAACCAGGGAGCCTGCGTGGGTCTGACCTAGGCCCTCTACATATATGTGACAGTTATATAGCTTGGTCTGCTTGTGGGACTCCTGACAGGGGGAGCAGGGCTGTACTGCTTGGCTGGCTTTGGGGAACCTGGTCCACATACTGGATTGCCTTGCCCAGCCTGAATACAAGGGGAAGAGCTTAGGCCTACCTCAACTTGATAGGTCATGTTGTGTTGATATCCATGGGAGGTCTGCCACTTTCTGAGCACAAACGCAGGAAAGTGGACAAAGGAGAGGAGAGTGTCTTGGAATATTTGCTTACACTGTGTGAAGGTCTGTCACTGTGATCAGTACCTGGATGGGAGAGAATAGGCAGGACTTCCAGGCAAAGAGAAGTGAGAGGGAAGAACCTAGGTGCGGGGCTTTCGGCAGCAGACTCGGAGCATGGTGGACACACCGTACTGAGGAAAGGCAAAAGTCACATGGCAGAATGGAGATTAATAGAAGCAGGTTAATTTGTGTTACAAGAGCAAGTTGGAGACAAGCCTAAGCTAAAGGTCAAGCTTGCATATTAAGTCTCTGTGTTGTTAATTGGGGGTTGGTGATCCAAAGAGAGTCTGACAAGAAAGTTTACTACAGGAGGGAGGAGAAATCATGGTTAGGATGTAAAATAAATAAATATAATAAGAATCCTCTCCTCACCCATATCATACAGCATCCTCTAGTTTGGCTCAGAGATGTTTGTCCTGCTAGCAACTTCAATAAATTTCACTATTTATAATCTGATTTGGGCCTGTAGTGTTTTCCCAAGGGTTTTGAACTCCATAACATCACCTTCTACCATGGAATAACCAGCAGGCTGTGCTCTGCACTCACTGGGGTAGCGAGCATTTAGGAGCACAGAATAGAAGGAAACCAGGGGCTCCCAGAGCACCTCAGCAGAAGCAGAGAAAGCGCTGTGTGTAGACAGACGCCCTCAGAGCATCTTGGGATGCTTCACTGCAGTGGCAGCCCCCACTCAGTTCTCCTCAGCAGCATTTCCAGGTTAGTGCTGTTCCGCAGTGGCGCTGGGTGTGAGGGGAATTGGCTGCCACATCTGTCCCCCCTCCACGAGCAGGGTTGTCTTGGCTGGCATGGATGGAGAGGCACCTGTGTCCTACTCAGGGCTCAGTGTGCGACCCTCCTGGACCTGGGGTTTACGATTAGAACTGGACCTTCAGGAGAGAGAAATGGGGCTGTGTTTGATGTCTAGGGAACAGGAGCAACTGTGTTCCCTGCTGTGAGCCTCCAGAGAGACTCTAAAGTGGTGTCAGTGCCAGGACTGTGTTCAGGTGTGTTATCTCAGCACTTGGGGGCTGAGGTAGCTGGTCACTGTCTTCTTATTCCTATCATTGGGAAAAGACACCATGACCACGGCCATTCTTATAAAGGAAAGCGTTTAATTGGTGCTTGCTTACAGAGGTTTGGTCCATTTCGTCATGGAGGGAAGCATGGCAGCATGCAAGCAGACGTGGTGCTGGAGAGTTTTACATCTGGATCAGCAGGGAGTGCGAGTGAGCCATTAGGCCTGACTTGAGTTTCTGAAACCTCAAAACCCACTCCCTAGTTACACACCCCCTCCAACAAGGACATACCTATTCAACAGGACCACGCTTCCTAACAATGCCACTCCCTATGGGCCTGTGGGACCATTTTCATTTAAACCATCTCAGTTGCCACTAGTTCCTGGCTAGTCTCTGCTGCATCATGAATTCCTAGCAAGCCTGGCCTAGGAAATAAAACCCTATCATGTTTTAAAGGATTTTCTTCGTGGTGTAAATATTTATTATAAAATCATGTTTAAAGAAAGCATTGATTTAATCCTCTTTTCCAATGAAAATTGTTTTAAAGTGTGTCATTGTGCCATGAAGTCTGTGGCTGCTATCCTGCCTCTGCCACTGAATTACAGGATGGCAAGCCTGTATCCCAGTGCTCACTGTGGGCATTACTTCAGCAACGCATTGCTGACAATCTTCTGGACACACAAAGGAACTTGCTGGCATAACCCCTCGTTTATTTGGTGATGGGAAAGATAGCGACATTAAATCCTGGAGCTCAGGCCCCCAGCGCCATCCAGGTACTACAGAATGTTTGACCTCTGGAGATCAATGAGGAAAGTCTCACTATCCTTGAAAAGAAGGGTACTTTGCACGCAATCATATGTGGCAAATTTAAAAGTCCTGGTGCCCTTTTCTGTGTTTATAACAGTTAACGTCACACCTTTTGCCCAAGTGGTAACCTCTCATGTTCTCCCACATGGAGTGGGGTCAGAGCAGACAGGTCAACCCTGTGGCCAGTTTGCCTTCACAGTGCATCACACGTTTGCAATTCAACACCTGACTCCTGAGCAATGTCCAAGACAGGCGTGTGCAGAGCTGGGGACATGGGCTCATTCGGGGCTCTCAGAAGAGTGCTTCCTTCTCCTGCCTCTCGGCCCTAGCCCTAGACATCCTTAGACAACAGGGACTGAGCTTGCCTTCCTCGCTGTCCCTCAGGTGTGCCTGCACACATCAGCACGATAGATACTGAGTTAATGAGCACTGCCCGCCATCACAATGCCTCTAGCATTGTTTGGCTTCTAGCAGGGACTGCACTGTGGAAGGCATGAGCTGTGCTCCCTCCAAGCTTAGGTGCTCCCTCATTACCTCAGTGACATCGGGAGAAGCCTGTGTGGTGACTGCTGGGTTAATGTTTAAGCAAAGCCCTCTGATGTGTGCACAGCCACTAATAGCTGCTTCCAGTCTTCCGGGGCTAATCTCAATTAATAGGCTATTTGTAAGGTCTGCTCCTTACGTTAAATGCTCCCCACGAGCTCCTTCACATTACGTTTTCCAGGGGCACAGATACCCCGAGTCCCTACTTTACTATCATATGGGTATGCCAGGCTTGGGAATTTTCCATTCTTGGGCAGCAATATGTCAGTCTCCTGCCACAAGAGAGAGTGTAAATTTTAAGTGCTCCTAGCCAGAATGTAGAAACAAACAGTAAACTTTCCTGTTCTATATCAAACTGGGGGAAACACTCTAGAAATGGAAGCAACCATTTAGGAACAAGGACATGAGTAAGAAGCCTTCATGCAATGTTACAAGATTTTAACGAGAGAACCTGAGTTTCCATCTCCTGTCCCGTGACTGGTCCCTCACTCGACCTGCCCTCCTGTTCATGCTTCACTTTTGCGGACAGTACGGAACTTGACAATGCCATCTTATTAATCGGGCTTCTGGCAACTCACACAAGTGCTTGTCCTTGTGTGGGGATAGCAAAGTTGGTGTTGTCATGACTCAGGAATTTCCTAGTAGGCAACTTGGTTCTCGAGCCTGCGCTCACTTGACCCAGCTGTTAGACACAAGCTGGCAGGTAAGCAGAGTGTCTCCAAATCGGTGAGCATTTCGACTGCTTCTTCTCCAATCAAGCAGTCAGCCATGGTTTATTGCTGGTATGTGACAGAGCCCAGATTCCTATTCTCTTCATTCTATAGCTTACTGAGTGATACAGCAAAGAGCTTAGCTTTCCCTGTAGCTACAGAGTCACCAGAGGTCTGTGGACCACCTAAGGAGATGTGTATGGCTCTCCATAGCTCAGGCCCTGGGGAAGGGTTTCCTGGCCATGACGATTGTCACAGGCTGTGTGTGCTGAGTAGGCGCGTCACCTTCCTGTTCCACAGGTTCAGGAATGAGCTCAGGTCCCACACTCTGCATTTCCTAGGCTGTGCAGTACCTATATCAGGGGTCATCTAGAATATGGGTTCTTTTTGTTTTCCATATTTTGTATTCTGTAAGGTGAAGACATTCCCTCAAGATCATAATAAAACTTCCTCAGCTCCTCACCACTCCAAAGACAAGTCAGTCTTAGCAGGAACTCAGGTGTCCTCCCAGATATCAATTTGTCACACGGGGCTTCTGAGCACACCCTCCTCTCGAGCAGTTTGTGACACAGTCGTGAATCTTTCCTGGTTCTTGGACTGATGTGTTGAGGCAGGTTAGCAGCATCCCTGGGTCCAGCATCCCACTAGGGTCTCCAGGGCACACCCCCTCCTACCTCTGTCATCATCACTTGATCTCTAAGGTGAGGCCGTGTCCTGATGACAAACAAACACCATGTTGCTCTGCGTGAGCAAAGATCCATATTGCTATTGGGAGTGGAAGAAAGAGACCGCTGTTTTGATTTCCTGATTTGAAGGTGAGCAGTATGGCCTGTTTCTTCAAGGTTCTAGGGATCACTATTCTGTGCTCAGTCTCCCGGGTGCTGGGATGACAAGCGCCATGTCAGCTTAGCTATACTTCCTGATGGCTGCTGTTTGCCGAATGTGCCGATTGACTGAGGAGTGTGAACCTTTCTGCGGGAATGAGGATGGAAGGGAGTTGGGATTTCAGGGTGTGCCTCCTCTCACTCCAGGTGTCTCTGAAACCCTGTGTGCAGAGACCACACTTCCTCAGGGCCTCACATAGACATTTGGAAACTTTCTGTACATCTTAGTCACTCTGCTCTATTCCTTTAGATGCTTTGTGGAGAACAGAATAAGGACAGTAAATATGAAATCACTGTTGGCACTGGGACAAGGACGGTGGCCTTACGTATCTCAGTGGCCACCCTAAAATCTCCAGAGCAGCACAGAGCTCCGCAGACAGAAGCCTCGGGTCCTGAGCACTGGGCAGAGGGAGGAGCTGGCGTCTCCTCTGCAGAGGGGTACAGACAGGCAGCATGGCAGGGCAGGGGTTTTGAGACACGAGAGACACGGCTGCCTCTCCCGATCTATCTTCTTTCTGTCACTTCTGACATCAGAACTGTTCACATTCACCATTTCAGTGCTGTATTTCAGACTGAAAAATCATTTTCCCAAAGCCAAGAGCCTGAAATGTGACCTAAAGCGATACACCAAGGAGTATGAACAGCATCCGACAGCAAGGTCAACGTGGAGATCACAGAGACAGAGGACTGTGTGCTGGCTACTCAGCCTGTTCTGGGCTGCACCAATGGAGTCTGTGATTTTAACAGATTAGTTCATTTGGGGGACATAAAGGCCAGTGACTCAAAATTGTCAACCTCCAACAGTGTCTGGATTCTCACATTCAGCTTCTGGGCCCAAGAGGGTGACTTGAGGACAGACGTCTGTGAACTTTCTGCCACATTCACAGCAAGACACCTGACCACAGTGAACTTCCTCACTAGAACAGAAGGTATTTCAGACCTCAGGTGTGGAAAGTTTAGATCCTGTGCTTCTCCCTAAAGCCTTTTAGACTCATCTTCCCAGTGGTATGCAGCGGGTCTTGTTGGGCATCGTTAGTTTTGTGTCATGGAGATGAGCCCAGGGCTCTGCGGTGCTTCGGGGTTGGGCAGGAATGTATGCTGGAGTCACACACACCGCTGTGTGTGTCTGCTGGGCTGTTCCGTGTGCTGGTGCTGATAGTCAGCAGAGGGCTGAGCCGCTCTGATCCAAACATTTCTACAGCACTGAATGGTGTTTATTGGTGGTATTTTGTGTTTTTTTACCTGTCTCTGAATTCAAGTGATCTTTAGGAGCAAAATCAGAGGCTTTACTTCCAATTGGAATTCACCTGAGACCCCAAGACAGCCGGTGCAACTGTGGAGCTGGTTCAGCTGTGCAGCCTTGCTCGGGATGCAGTGTACACAAGTACTAAGTGGAACTGTGGATGACAGGTTACAGGTCACAACCAATGAAGGGACACCGAGGTTAAAGAACAGAACTGTAGATGACAGGTTACGGGGGACAGACAATGCACCAAGATTATAGCAAAGACCTAAATGAAGGCTGGAGAGTCTCAGTCCATAGTGCTCGCCAGGCAAGCACGAGGACCTGAGCCTAGTCCAATAACCCAGCATTCGTAATAATAATAAAAAGTAATGCGGGGCTATGAGAGCTTGCAACCCAGCACCAAGAAGGCAGCTACAGTTTGACCCCAGGGCTCACTGGCCGGCCATCCAGGCCAACTGTGCAAGTTTACAGACCAATTATAGACCCTTTCTCTGAAAAAGTAAGATAGACCACTCTGGAAGAGTTCACAGAAGATTTATGTCTAACATCTGCAGTCCTGAATATGTAAGCATGCAAGACAACAGACACACAGACAGACAGACAGACAGACAGACAGACACACACACACACCAAGTCCTGAGAGGACTGATATTTATCTATTACTGAAGACAGCTAGCAACTGTGTGTGGGGGGGGGGTGTTTGGGGTGGGTGGGTGAGTGGGTGTCTGTGTTCACTGTCTCACTGTCTCCAGGGGTATCGAGGCAAGCATGGACTCTGTGCTAGCATGTCAGACCTAAAGAGAACTACACTTTGGACATCTCCATGTTGACAAGGCCTTTTCTGAGACATGAATTATTGGCCTAGATCTATTTCTCTTTAATAGAAGAGAAAAGATAAGGAAGTGGTACATAATTTTGCCTTCTGCCAAAAGAAAAAAACCTTATAGAAACCATCTAAATACTTACCAAGGGGGTCTCTGGTACAACTGGGCCAGTGGATGGTGGTGAAGAAAGTAAGAGTGGGGTGGTGGACCCCGGTGCAGCATGGTCATCTCCAACGGCTGAGTCCTTTGCTGTAGGAACCACACCTTTCAAGCCCACACTGGTATGGCCTAGAGGAAGCCTCTGATGAGTTAGTCCCCAGCACATCAGCGTCACCCACTTGGTCTTGAAGAAATATGGCCTTAACAAGGCCTGGTAAGTCACCACATGTTCCAGACTTGAAAAAGACTTGTGTAGAAGTGGTTCCCATTGCATCTGGGTCAGCCACACAGGAGGGAGACCGGAGCTCCTGGTAGAGTAAGGCAGTGCTGGTGGACAGATGTCTGAAGTCTGGAGCCTTGAGCACCACAAAGAATGCTGTGCCCCCTTTCCATGTCCTCAGTTTCTTGCTTACAGGGACTCACTTACTCTGCCATGGTAACAGACCCTCTTGTGATGATTACTATGTGTGTCCTGCTGTCCTGATTGTCTTCTAAAAATGTTCATTGACATAGGTTAATCCAGGACATCATATTTCTTCAAACATGTTGCAAGTTAGACCCTCCCCCTTTAGGGGTCTCTGTAGAGATTTGAAGAATCACAAGTTAGTATCTACTGAAATCACTCCCTTCACAAGGAATATATTGTTCTGCACTGTTTATCTTGAAAAGCTGGACTCTCAGAAAGTCTTGTCGCATAGACTCTCATAGGAAATGCTCAAGAACAGCCAGGGAGACGAGGACTCACTCCATGGATGAAGCATGGGCCGTGACTGTGCTAGGGCCTGGGCAGAACCCTCAGAAAGCACACGAGCCCCGGGTAGGGCTGGCCACCTCCATGTGCAGTGAGAGTTCTCTTCAGGTGGGGGGATGTGGGGACAGGAGAAGCCCTGGCTTCTGACAGCACAGCTACCTGAGCAGACACAGCAGCACAGAATAGAGTGCTTGACCAAAAGCCCAGGAAAGGAGAGCATTCCCGGCGGTCTGCTCACCTCTGCAGGTGTGCTGAAGTACCTGTGTGTCCTTGCTCACACATGAACATGCATTTTCAAAATACCCACAGATCCTTAGCACACAGAGATAATACAAAACACACACATGTCTCAGAAAAAAGAAAGCTGTCAATGTCAAGTACCTCAGCGAATTTGTTTTCTCCGACTTCTTAGCCTGAGTAGGCCTGACTTGAGATCCTGCTGCCGTGTAGATATCAATAGGCCTGGCTATTTGGAGCTTTCTAAAGGAGTGGCTGATCCTTGTCTTACTTTGCATGAGTCAAAACCTCACTTTGAATGATGAAGATCTTTACACTGCAATGCTCTGTCTCAACCGGTGAGTCAGTCAGCCTCCCCCAGCTGTGGGCCTGTGCATTCGGGAATCTACACACTTGCAAAATATAATGAAGGAGCAGGAGTAAGCTGATTATTCTTCTGGACTAATCAGGAAAGGGGTGGCTGGTCCCAGCTAGATTGAAGACCCTGTCACTGTGGCTTAGTGCACCATCTCCACACATAGTTGGAGACTTGGGCTTCAGTTACATGAACACACTGATCATTCTGGGGTCTCAAGGGAATCCCACATCAATGCAGCATTGCCCTCAGCATTTGGGGATTTATATAATACCCCAGCAAAACACAAGAAAGCCAAGGTTGTGAAGCACTCAGATGAGGGAGAAAGATGAGAGTCATCCACAAGGGAGCCAGGGTGAGCTCCATGTGTGTGCTAGGAGAGCGCGGGACTGGGAGCCCCACGGAAATGTGAAGACTTGTCTTCTCTTAGCAGGTGAAAGAGGAGGAAATTGCAGCACATGTGACTGCCCTGGAGCAGAACAGAAGGCCTGAGTATCGTCGTGGGGAGTGAGGAAAGGCTGTTTTTATAGAGGAGGAAATGGAGTTGGGCTGTGGAAGCAAATGTGACCTGCTCGAGAGCAAGCCTCCTCTTCTCCACATCTTAGAAGGACTGGCTGAGTCTTTCCCTCAGCAGAGTCAAGCCATTCCGTCTCTTTTGTCTCTGAGCACACAGGACTGCTTGTGTCTCAACATTGAGGACTTTAGAAACATTTCTAAACTTTATGTTATTAAAAGTAATTCTTCACAGTTCCAGTTCCTTTTGAGGTTGGGGTGAAAGTCAGCTGTCATACGACAGATGCAGACATGCTCTCGAGACCATGGGCCTAAAAGCTGTATATATGAAGAATCGAAAGGAGCCAAGAGAGTTCATTTTGACGGCTGCATTTTCCTTCCTCGACTTTGTGTGCACCCAGAGAGCTCTCCTCCATCACATTTTCAAGTGTTTGCACACGCTGTGCACACTTACGATGATCTTCAAGGAAATGCAGTTCCTTCCCTAGAGAGTACTTCTCAATACTTTCTTGTTTCGAGGCCTGACGCTCACAGAGCAGTTGCTTTCCTTGGGATGTGACAGATGCAGCTGCAATCAGGTGGCTATTGCTCCATTTTAAGAGATCACAGACGCCTGAACTCAGATCTCGGGAAGTGCTGACGGGTGAGGCAGGCTCCTGTGCCTTCATCCTTTTCTGTTCAACTCTATAAATCCTTTCTGGTTGGCAGGTGTTTCTGGGGACACAAACGGGAGATCACACAGAAAGTGAGCCCCTGTTCACATGAGGCAGCATGTACTATGTTCTTCAGGAGGTAAAGACAGGACACTATGGGGCTCAGAGGAAGAGGGGTCACACCTGGGGTGATTTGGTGACTTGTAAAGAGGGACCAATGCATCAGTGAGCAGTCCTGTTGGCTGGGATTTGTGGTTGGCATCAGAAAAGGATGCAGATATCTGTAAACATGACCCACCAGAGCCAAGGCCTCCATTGTCAGTGTGGGCAGGAAGAACAGTGGGGCTTCTGAGGAAACGGAGCCCTCTTCAGGTTATTTTGGGCAGAACAATGATATGACCAGAGCAGACTCCAGAGGTCAGAAGGAATGGGTTGCAAAACTGGTTGAGGTGGGGAGGTCAGGTAAGGTTTGAAGCTGCTAACTTCCAATGGTGGTGAGAGGGTGAGGGCTGTGTGTGTGGGAATGTGGGATTCAGAGATGCTGGGAATGAGGACCTAAGGGTGACGAGCCTGTGACAGGGCAGGCTTGGCGCTGGGCTCCAGGGGACGGCAGTGACCCTTCCAAAGCATCAGTAGTGTGTCTAGAGAAGGACTGACTTTGGAAAGGTTCACTCCTAGCGTGTGGAATGTCACATCCGTGGGGCCATTGCTGGCAGCTGGAGGGAGAGGAAGCCAGATGAAGGCAGGTGTGGGACAGGGGGGCTTCTGCACGGAGCTGACCCAGGAAAACTGGAAAGTGAGAGAGCTGACTACAAGAGAAGCAATTCCCTGGCAGCTGAGGAGGAGCTCTTGAGGGATGAGAGAACAACGAGGCTGCAGGGGAACTGGTTATGGGGTTCATAGAGGCCACACAGTAAGGACAGTGGGAAAAGGAATTCAGGGTGGGACCAGAGCCAGGCTCCAGCAGCAAGAGGATTTAGATCTCCTGCTGGAGGTGGAGCTCATTGAGGATGCTGGTTTAATGAATTTTAGGCCATGGTGGGCAGAGGCTGCCACGTTTAAAGAAGACAGGAATCTGGGAGTACTGCACACTCCTGCAACATTTGAGGATTGCACCAACCTCTTCTAGACAGGAAGACTTTGTCTCAAAAAAGTAAAAACAGTTAATCTGATGGGTATTCCTGTGGCATAGTCTATGACAACTAGCATATTGAGGCATGGATCTAGGGGAGAGGAGAGTGAAGGAGGAGCCCTTAGTAGAACTGGGTTAACAGAACTGACATACATGAGACTGTAAGATGGTTTGATCATGTTTTTTTTCTTTTTGTTTTTTTCTTTGACTTTAGTTATCCAAATGCTTGATATTTTACAAGATAGCTTACTTGTGAGTGTACACAGACTAACAGTGTAGTTTAATGAATTGCTGAGCAAGCATCTCTCTGCTGAGAAGGAAACAGGAGCCTGCCAGGAGCCTGGTCCCCATTTCCCACTTCCCTCCTCTGAGACTGATCCTCATCTTGCTCCCACCATCCCCTCCTTCCTCTCTTTCTTTAACGTTCACCTCCTAAGTGTGCCTCCCTCTGTGCTGTACTTCAGCACTGCTTGGGCTCACCATGAAATGCAGACTTAGGTCTGGAACTCTTACACCTGGATCCTCAACTTCACCTCTTTGAGGTTCAGCCCACTCTGGCGTGCAGGTATCCTATGTGATTCTGCACCTGGTGGGCCAGTGGGGGGGGGGCTAAGACAACGTGACAGTAGGGACAGTACCACATCAGAGGGCAGAGGGCTCCTTTTCACACAGGAAGACATCAATCACACAGGTCTCAGAGGCAAGATCGAAGACAGGGAGCTGGAGACCCAGGGAGATGGTTGCGCTGATGTTTGAAATAGTCATGGAAACGCTTGGTGAAGCTGGAGTTAGAGTCTGCTGAGGGCAGGAGGGAAGCAGAGGGGTTAGAGGCTGGAGAACAAAGCTTGAGAGGTTAGTGTTTAGACATCAGGGGAACTGAGCATGGATGGATAGAGGGATCCGGTACTAAGGAAGGACCAGCTAGGAAGAAACTGAGGGAAGTTCAGCTTATTTTGAGCTCCATGAATCAGGAGGACAAAGCAGATTGTCCCTCTTCTTCACCTAGCAGACCTGAGTGTTTCCATGGTATGACTTGGGGAATCATGGTAGAGCTAGTTGCTGAAGCTCCTTGGGCCTACCTACCTGAGTTTATCAGGTGTGGCTGGCTGGCTCACTGGGAATTGTTGGCTTGTTTTGTCTTCTCAGACCCATCCAACTTGAACAGCCTTGTCGAGTGTTGATATACACACATATTTTTGCTACCAAAGAATGCTTCCTGAATCAGTGGCAGTTTCCCCAAATATAATAAGTACGTATGTGGAGTTCAGGTCTAGAAGGTATAAGAACAAGATACTCAATGACTCAGAACTGTTTTAAAACTCAAAGTGTCCTAACTGGTTACCATAATAGCTTCCTTTAAGGCACATATTCTGATTAATATCAGTTGCTCTTAAAAGATATGGTGATACCATTGCTGAATTTTTAAGACAAACCCTCCAGAAGAGACCTCAAGAGCTAGAGGTAGAAGAAATTCCACAGTGAGCACTGCATACCAGTGTCATCTCTCTTCATTCCTGATGTCTTGCTTACTCTGAATTCCCCAGAAGAGCTAGTGTAGGTAAAGCAATAAATATCCTGCTTTCTTTTAAAAAATTTTGTGCCCTGGACATTGTCCCACAGGGACTAGTGGGCTCTGGTTTTAGCATTTTTCCCTTTCTTGTTCCTCCTTGATTGATCTAAACAAACCTAATTCTTTGTTTGATTTATTTTCCTACTCGTTTCTACTGTTGACTTCTTCTGACAGGTTAGATCATTGTGCAAGAAATGTATTTAGAGAAATGGAGCCAGACCGAAAGGGAGGAAAGACATACAGGGGGAAGATGGAAGAAGGAGGAGGAGGAGGAGGAAGAAGAAGAAGAAGGGAAGGAGGAGGATGAGAAGGAGGAAGAAGAAGGGGAAGAAGGTGGAGGAGGAGGAAGAAGAAAAAGAAGGAGAATAAGGAGGAGAAGGAGAAGAAGAGGAAGAGAAAGAGGAAGAAGAGAAAGAAGAAGACGAGAAAGCGGAAAAGGAAGGAGAAGAAGAGGAAGAAAAAGAAGGAGGAGGAGGAGGAGGAAGAAGAAAAGAGAGGAAGAGGACAAGGATGAATGATTAAGCTTTAGGACAAAGAGGACAAGGCCTAGGAGGAGGACAATGGTGACTATGATGACTAGAAATTGGAGAAGGAGGTCCATAAGTCCTAGAGGAGGGAAGAAGTGTTGTGCAGAGATGAGGAGAAATGGGAGGAGAGGAGAAGAGAGAGAGAAAGTGAGAGGTGGAGGGAGAGGGGTCTAGGAGAGGAGAAGTGAGAGAGGAGGAAAGGACAGGGAAAGGGGGAGAGAAGAGGAGAGGAAGATCAGAGGGGGAGGAGACTCGGGGACAGAGCTGCTGACTGTGAGTCTGCTTTTCCTCATTCCAGAATTGCGATTTTCACACCGACCCCTTGGATGGGAAGAAATATCGTTCTGCCCAGCGAGGGGTTCCCTCCCCATAAACAGGACACACCTCTCTTCTGTGTACAAGAAATCAAAGCCATGTTTGCAGGCAGGACTTAGAGCTGATAATTGCCATCCTTTCTGGCCCACTTGCAAGTTCAGTCTCGGCACTCACCTTCCTAGAAGTCCGTAGTGACCATGAGTCTAGGAAGCAGTGGGCAGTGGAAATGGATTTGCTCAGACTTGAAACCTGGTTATTTGCTGCCTTTGGGGTTGCTGACCCTTTCTGTTCCCTTTTCCTGATATCTGCGCATACTAATACTAGGTACCTTACAGGCTGTTGAGAGGTTAAAGGGTTAGGACTGGGGTGTAGCTCAGGGGCAGAGTGTGAGCTCAGCACACTTGAGGCCAGGACTCTATCCCCGGTAACTTGGGGAAGGAAGTAACCAACAAAGTATGGAATATATTAGCTTATTCAATGCTTATTAAATGTTACTTTGTTCTTCATCAATGTCATATAAGATAGGTAAATTTATAGCAACTCATAAAGAAAAGTGTTTAATTTAATTGGGGCTTGCTTAAGTTTGAGAGGTTTAGTCCATTACCGTCAATGCGGGGGCATGCTGGCATGCTAGCACGCAGACAGACATTGTGCTGGGGAAAGAGCTGAGAGTTCTACAGTTGGATCCACAGGCAGCAGGAAAAGGGAGACACTGGGCTTGGCATAGGCTTCTGAGACCTCAAAGCCCATTGCTAGTGACATACTTCCTCCAAAAAGGCACATCTTGTATTCCTTCTCAAGTAGTGCCAATCCCAGAAGACCAAGCACTCACATCCATGGGGGCCATTCTCATTGAAACCGCAACAGTGAGCTATCTGAATAAAAAGGGAAACTTAAGCATATTTGATTCTGGAATTTTGCCTAGAAAGTAGGTCTCACCTGCCTAGGAGGTGGTTTCTTCTCCCAGGCTGTGTCCATGACAACACACTTAGTTTGATCAGACCTCAAAGCATCAGACCAGCCTCAGATCAGTGAGATTCTGCCACTTTACTCCACATCAGCCTGGACTTTTCCATTCAGTTTGGGTTCAGAGGAAATGCAGCAACACAGTGAGTGTATCAGAAGCCTATCCCATAAAATATGTAAGAGCCAGGGACGCAGCTGCAGAGACCCAAGAAAGGCTAAGATCCTGGGATTGAAGCGCTAGTTCCAAGAGGCAGAGCTCCGGCATGTGCGTATACATGCTACTCTATATACGAGTGTGGTGTAAGTATCTATCTGTGTATATGTTCAACCTGTGTCATGTATGTTCACTGGTATGGATGGAAGGCATGCTAGGCTCATTCATAGAGCCCAGAGGGAGGCGCTGGTGTGTCCTCTATTAATGAAGCTTATTTCAGGGTAGAACAGTACATTAGGAGTTCATAGAGACTGGAAACTGATTCTTTTAAATAGTATATTTGCTACCAGGTTAAAATGATATTTTCTAGCCAGGAACCAGTATGGCTGTGAGGGCCCAGTTCACCTGCTGCTGGTCTACCTCATCTGCCTCACAGTGCCTAGAGGACAGGTTGTAATGCCAACACTCACAACTAACTGTAGAGGGAGGAAGGCCTCAAAGGTCCCAGACACACACCTACATGCCTGACTCTGCTCCGAGGGCTTCTTCTGTGAGAGTCAAAGGTTTGTTAAAGAAGGAAGGCACAGAGCTTGAACCTAACTGATGACGTGGAAAGTGAACTTTCTGACTCAGGTGAGCTTGCTTTTTGATTGACTGTAAGCCCGGATGAGGCTTACCACCACCGTGCAATTTCAGGTAGAAACGGCAGTTCCTGGTGCAGACAGCACAGTATCTCCCTCGGTGAGATGCTTGCTTATAGCCTGGTACCCAACACCATGGAAACTGAGGAAAGATGTCAGAGCTCTCAAGAGAATATCCTACTGATGGCACTGGCTGGGCTCCCACCGAAACCTGAGAGGGTGCTGTTTGGGCTTAAACTCTTCACGCCTTGTTCCTTTGGGTTTTTATGGTCACTGACAATTGAAGCTCCAGATTACATGTGGGATAAGGACTTCCGGAACAAAGCGGACACCTCACAAGCTCCGCGGGACAAGAGGAGATGACCGCAGCTCCCTGGATGGTGTCACCGCTGTCTGATGTAGAACAGCACAGGGGAGCCCCTTCCCCGCCTCATACTCATGCCAGCGCCTCCAGATCATCCAGACCTGCAACCCTGTTGTCCTCCTGACCATCCTCCTGACTGCACTATGGCCACCCAACAACACACCACGAAAGTCTGTCTGGCCTAGAGAGAGTAGTCTGCTTGCCTGAACATGCTTCTCTGAAGTCTGGAATTGCTCTGAGGCTGTAATGACCTCATCATTGAGGGTGTGCTGCTTCTGTCCGCCAACAAAATTGGGGTGCTGCGAAGGTATGACAGGGCAAACTCACTGTCAGCGGCAGACCTGCAAAGGCTCTCGCCATGAGCTGTGATGGGGTGCATTCTCTTCGCTGCTCTGCTAATGCTGGCCCTGCCTAGACGGGAAGCTCCCCAGAACACATCATCATTCCCCAGGAAGTTCACAGAAACTCATATTTTATTTAATTTAAGTGTATTTTAAGCAGATTTGTAATTTCTAAAAAATGTGCTATTTAATTCTACAATAAAAGTTAGCTTCCGTATTGTGTTCTTGAGTCTTTTCTCTGAGCAGGCGTCACATAAACGGTAAGTGAGGCTGTGATGTCAGCAAATGGAGCTGGTAGGTGCTGGAGAGCAGCCTGGCCTACCTATTTTCTTTTCCCTCCTTTTTGCTTTTAACTTTCCCTTTTCTGTCTTTTTTGGGTTTTTGTTTATTGTTTGTTTGTTTGTTTTCATGTGGCTGAATCTCAGTGTGAAGCAATGTGTGGCACTATGTAGTCCAGGCTGCCCTAGAACTTACAAAGATCCACCTGCTTCTGCCTCCTGAGGGCTGGGATTGAAGACTTTTGATTCATGTGGCTGTAATTTTAAAACTTATTCTCTGACATTGTTCTCTATGTCTGTAATGTATCTCAATCATATTTACTCCTCGCTGACTTCTTGCATTCTCCTCCAGCTCCTTCCAGAAGTCCTGTTCCCAAAGCCTCTTCCCCACCTTTGTTTTGAAAATCTATGTTTATTTACTCTGTGTGTGAGAGAGACAGAAACACAGAGACAGACACAGAGCTAGAGGCTCTGCTGAGTTCAGGACAACTTGCAGGAACTCGGCTTAAAATTACAGTCCACCATGTGGGATCCCAGGATTAAATTGTGTCAGGATTGGTGGCAAGGGTCTTGTCCTCTGCCCCATAATCTCTTTTTGAACAAGCCGCTCACTGAATCTAATCAGGGTCTCTGCATGTGCATGTTTTGGGGTCCTCTTGGATCCTGGGCAACTTCCCAGTCTGGGCACCCTAAGGAAAAATGACCCCCCCCCCATGGAACAGTTGATTACCAATAGCTGCTCAGCTAGGGGTGGACTGGAGCGCTAATCCTGTGCATGCTGGGACATGGAAGGCTCAATTGGGAAAAGCTTTAGTGGAGGTAACCTCAGCTGCTGGGCTTTCCTCAGTGCAATGGCCTTGTCCTGTCCAGGAGGGAGGTTTCCAGCCTCTGTGTCATTTTACACCATGCCCCCTGAGCAGTGAGGTAGAGTGGTGTGTGTCTCTGTGTGTGTGATGTCTCATTCTGGGGCCAAACATTCAACACTTGCTCCCAAACCTTTGATGAATAACGGGGCTGCCTTTCTTTGCATTAACCACTCCCCGTGCAAGAGAAGATTCTCTGGCCAGCATGGGAAGCAGCACGGATCCATGGACATAGACATTTAGGAGTCAGTTTGACAATGTGTCCACTTAGAAAAATGATGGTAGCATGTTTCTTCATGGGCCTTTATGACCTAGTATCTGGGCTTAGGACCAGACTTAAAGCACCAGGCGTGAATTCTATCCTGTGAAGTGACCAAAAACTCAAACAGAAAGTGGCTGGTTACTGTCATAGCAGTAGTGCCATGACTGCACCTGGGGACACATCATCCCCAGCAGGTCCGCATTAGTAAGTAGACTCCACTGCTGCTCAGAACACTGATGACTGTTTTCTCCCAGCACCAGGCATAGCCCCACCCTGCACAAAGAAAGCTAGGTGCAAGGAGAAAGTTTGCCAATCAGTTTTAGCTGATTTCGCTATGTGCCAAGACCAAACTGTGATTTCATAAATTTAAAGCCGTATTCCGCACTCCCAAATCTCCCATGCAGAATCATGGAAAGAACACTTCTTAAAGGACTATATGTGCAGTATTTATCTGTAGAGGCCGGTCCCATGTCCCTACCGCCTGTGGTCCTTGGAATCATATGTCACATATTACCTACTCACTCATACTAGAATTCCTAGATAGATTCACCCAGGCATCCTTAAAAACTCAGTGGCCCCAACATTAATTATATCTACTTCACCTTATCACTGACACAAGAAGCCAGTGAGAATCACTCAGAAGTCACAGCACTAATCAGGGACTTGAGAGCAAAAGGAGCCCATGCAAGTTGGGCTGCAAATACCTGACCTTGTGCCGAGGCATGGTATAACTTACCACACTGCATTTCCTAAGCACCTTTCTTTTTGGTTTCCCATAAAGTCCATCAGGTCAAGTTGGTTCATGCTGCTTTGAAACATCATGAGAAAGCACGCAGTATGCCTTACCATGTTGCTTTCCTTAAAAATAGTAATAGAATATGGATAGGAAAACACACATGTAGGAAAATATGAGTCTTTAAAAAACCAGCTGTAAGGATTTTAAATAATGGGCTCATGAGGACTCTGACCCAGTCAATGTATTGACCCTTTGGTGGGGTCATAATGTGGTGGCACTATGGGAAGTGACAGAAACTAGCGAGTGGGGCCTTGTTAAAGGCAAGGGGTATGCTTTGAAGCTTGGATCTTATTCCTGCCCCTTCCAGTCTCTCTGCAACAGTCTCCTTCCCCACTGGTGCTCTGCCTCACTACTGGTCCAAAGGGTGAGGACACTGATGCTCTCATATATCAGCACCTGTGAGCCACAACTAATGTTCCTCCTTTGAGTTACTCCCTCAAGTATGTTGTCACAGCGATGAAAATCGACTAGCAGGGCATCCTTCAGAGACAGATTTGCCATGGGCCATGGAAGAATCTGGTTAGATGAAGGATAAAAGTGATCCAGGCTTTCTGTGAAACAGACATTTCTTGGACAGTGTTTCACCCAGAACTACTCAAGATGAATATACTCTTATGTGAGGAAGTTTTTGTTGGCCAGGCATGGTGGTACACACTTTAACCCCAGCACTTGGAGGCAGAGGTTGTCAAATCTCTGAGATGGCGGCCAGCCTGATCAACAGAGTGAGTTCTAGGACAGCCAGAACTACCCAGAGAGACCTTGTCTACCAAAAAAACCAACAGAAAAAGATTTTGTTGAGCCGGGAATGTAGCTTAGTGGTAGAGGACTTGCCTGGGGTGTATGTGGCCTTGGGTTCAATATCTAGCACTTCAAAAAGTATTTAAGGATGCAGTTAACTGGGGTAAGATAATTAAGTGAATTCAGTTAAGACACAGCTGTATCTTTGTTGTAGTTGTTTTAGGTCACTAAATATGAACTGTGTAAACACCTTTGTGAACCATGAAAAGGGACCTACCATCCACATGCGTGCTAGGGGAGACACAGTATGAGAAAAAAGGTTTAAGATCCTCTCTTCAGTGTGCAGATTTCATGGCCATTTTTGACTCTCTTGATGTATAAAAACGTCAAATTTACAGTTCTAAGATACAAAGGGAGGCAAGGTATGTTGGCCCATTTCCCATGGTAAAACAACATCACCAACAAATACACACAAATTCCTGATTTCTGGACATGGACTTTACCTGGCCTTCCTTAATGTCTTCTTTCTCCAACTCTTCAGTTTTTTGCCTGGTTTTGCACCCAAGGTTGGTACAGAATGCTGGAGGGTCAAGATTCTATACTGGCCGTTTGTAAGCGGAAGTAAGTCCGTTATAACTGCCATACCGGCTGCGCCCACAGAAGAGAGACTGGAGCTTGGCAGGTGGCTCTCACCTGTGATCTTAGCTCTTCTGAGACTGATGCAGAAGAATCTCCCATGCATTTGATTTCCCTAACTAATTTGTTCTTGGTGACAGGAAAGGCCTGCCTTCAAACAAAATGGAGTTCAGAGCCACAAGTTTATCCTCCAATATTGCTAGGAGTTCTGCACTGGGAGATCTGAGCCAGCTAACTGAGGTGTGTTCTGCGGCTGGAGATAAGTATCAGGTATATAATTTGCCGGCAATAATTATGCATGAATTCAACACCTTGGTGCCTTTTCCTGTGTTTGAACCTGTAAAGCCACATCTTTCGTCCTGAGTGTTGAGGGCTCACTTTTTTGTCTTTTTCAGTCCTGACAGATTCACAGCGAAGAGGCCAATACCGTGCCCAGTTTGTCTGTAGAACGCATCACACAAACATTCTCCTCACAGAGCGCAAGCCAGGCTTGGGCGGTGCTGTGGTGCAGGGAGCTCACAGCTCACACTAGTGGGGTTCCCTCTGCTGCGTCTCAGCCCTGGTCCCTGGCAGTCTTTCACAACAGGAACTTGTCCCTCAAGTGTCCCTGCAGACTTAGTATGGTAGATACTTACAAAATTAGCAAGGGCACCCCATTCCACAGCCTTCTGCTCCTAGTTCTGATTGTTTCGTAGAGAATATTTGGTCCCAAGAACATAATGATGAGCCTGTCGTAGCCATCTTCGTTTTCACAACTTGTTAGTCCATCCCTGTAATCTTGGGGACAGTGACACACCCTTTATCTCAGTAACACCTGCACATCCAAGAATATGTATTGAGTTTGGAACCACAGGTCATTCATTGTGGGCACGGGGGATGGAGCCAGGAGTCGGAAAAATCTCCCTTTCAAGAAATTAAATTTTAGGAGAATCCTAAAGTAGAGAATTACAACAGAACTAACATGGGCTGGAGTCAGAAAAATCTCCCTTTCAAGAAATTAAATTTTAGGAGAATTCTAAAGTAGAGAATTACAACAGAACCAACATGGGCTGGTGAGATGGCTCAGAGGATAGAGGCACTTGCCACCAGGCTTCATGACCTGAGTTCTCTCTCCAGAACCCACACAGTAGGAAAGAAGCTGTCCCACAAATAGTCCTCTGACAATCACCGTCCCTTGCAGTATGTCCCCCCCACACAGGCGCGCGCGCGCGCGCACACACACACAAACACACACACACACACACACACACACGATAATAATGAATAAGTTTAAAAACAAGCAGGACCCGCTGACAGAGAATGTTTTGTTTGAAAAGGTGCTGTCATCTGAGCCGTGAATGTCAAGCTAGACAGCAATTCCCCATGATATGTTAAATTGCTATTATTTCGACTGAGGAGCCATTGGCAGGAAACTGCTGCTTCATAATTTTTAAAACGTACTGGTTCGGACGGCAGTCCCATTCCCTCACTCACTAGGTTCCCTTTTCTTCCTGGTTCATTCCTTTATCAAGAGGCCTGCAGCAGAGCTCGTTTTCATTGGTTGAAGATTCCAGCCCCACCCACCCGTCCTCCAGACCGGGTCTCAAATCCTTGGAGTGTAATTGAAGGAGGGGCGAGAGTGGGCGTGTCATCGGAGGTGACGTTTCCGGAAGCTCCTACTGTTATCCTTCACGAAAGGTGGGAAGGGTCCCGGGAATGCTGCGGGACGAGGGGGGGGGCGATCCTGGCGCGGTGGGACCCCGCGGGGAAGAAGCCATGGGTTTGGTGCCCGTGTCCCTGGCCCTGGGCCGCCGCGCGCGAGCTCCGGAATGGCCCTGTCCCCAGAGTTGGCTCCTGACCAGCCAGGCCCGGTCTCAACACGCCTTACATTTTCCCGAAACCTGACTGAGTGCCTTGTGGAAGGGCTCTGCCAGCTTTAACAGCTGGATCCCTCTCCGGGGCGCACCCTTCTGCCCCTGCTCCTTCCTTTTGCCTCCTCCGGAGCTCCTCCTGGTCTTTCCCCCTTATTTTCGGACACTGTCTTTCCGTTGCATGATTGCTGAATCGCATGTTGGCCCCAAGCCGCCCGATGGTTTCCAGAGGTACCGAGATGCCCAGCATCCCATTCCCGTGAGCTCTGCTGGGCTGTGCCCAGTTCCAGCAGTTAGGGACTTGGACGGGTTTTATGCTCAGGAGCGGACGTGTTACACAGGCTGTGCCTCCACATTCCTAACAGCCCCCAACTTTTGCTGGGAGGGAAGGAGGTTTAGTGGGGAAACTTCATGGAAGAAATGTCACCCAAGGGTTGAAGAAAGCTAAAGTAAAATTGGCTTAGAGAAAAGTCTCTGAGAACAGGTGATTGGAACTCAGAAAAACAACGGCTGGATAAATGGGACTGTGATCTGCGGTTCCCGGGCAGATGGGAATCCTGACCGAGGAATAAGGAACAAAGATGGGGACACAAGACTGTTGGGTCACAAGATGAGTGTATTCTAGAATAGGCTGGCTGGGCTGGGCTGTGATCCGATGCACAGAACAACCCCGATTCCTCTCTGGATTTTGTGTAATGATGATGTCATGGAGCCCAGAGCCCGAGTCCAACGGAAACAACATCTAGAGATTGTGTAGACTCACT
The DNA here is from genome assembly GCF_037038515.1 of Microtus pennsylvanicus. Classification (NCBI taxonomy): domain Eukaryota; kingdom Metazoa; phylum Chordata; class Mammalia; order Rodentia; family Cricetidae; genus Microtus; species Microtus pennsylvanicus. The sequence goes on from NC_134586.1 coordinate 62,788,190, forward strand.
GGAGTCTGGATTCCAGTGAGTGGGAACTCCTAGAGTGTCCCACCCCATCTGAGGTAACTGTCCCTTTGCTGTTGAAGTCCTACTTGCCTTGTGGAGACAAGTGTACACTGTTTCAGAGTGCTAACTGCCTTTCCCTGAAAATGGTAAATGTGACGGATTGACTCAAATAGTGGTTTAGCGAGCAGAGTTGTTTGTGAGCATTTGCCCCCAGAAAACACACACACACACACACACACACACACACACACACACACACACATTGACCTTGTAGTCAAAGCTGAGGAATTGTATCATGGGAAATATCTGGTATTCTCCAGCAAAATGAAATGGAATAATAAATTACCAGAGCAGTCTTCAGGAAGGTTCTCTGAACACACTCTGCCAGGTATTGGGTAAATGGAAGTAGGCATCTGGATAGAGAAACAACAGAGCAAGTGGCAGGTGCTTCCTTACCTCACCTCTACAGGGCTCTAGGCAGGCCTTCTGCTGATGAACAGTGATTAAGGGGCACTAGACACACAGTGGTTGTGTTCCTTGTAGCATCAAATTGTGGGACAAGGGTGTTGATTTTTTTTTTAACCTGTCAGTCCTCAAATCAGGACTTGGATGTTCTTGTGGGTAGGAAGGTTAATGTATTGATCAGAAACACTGCATGTAGTGCTTTATTTTATCTAATTTTTGTTTCTCTGTTGTGTGCTTTGTTTGGTTTTGAGACAGGGTCTTTCTATGGAGCCTTGATTGTCCTGGAACTCTCTGTGTAGGCTAGATTAGCCTTGAACTCAGAGATCTGTTCCTCAGCTGCTGAGATTAAAGGTGTGCTCAACCACGCCCAGCTCTTTCTTTAATATTTTGGGAGATTTGTGGTACACTCACCTTGTGCTAGATCACTGGGAAGATATGACCCTGGCTTTGATGTTATCCATTTTCTCTCTTTTGTCTCAGAAAAGACATTATTGGTCCAATGTCTAACCATGGGGATGTGAGCCTCCCACCCCAAGACCGGGTGAGGATTCTATCCCAACTTGGGAGTGCAGTGGAATTAAATGAAGACATTCCACCCCGACGCTACTACCGCTCCGGCGTTGAGATCATCCGCATGGCATCCATTTACTCTGAGGAAGGCAACATTGAACATGCCTTTATCCTCTACAACAAGTACATCACGTAAGATGCCCACAGTTCTCCTCTTCGTTTCTGTGGCTGACACCCCTTGTATTCTACCCCTGTGCTCACCTATGGCCCCCACAGTTGCTAACAGCAGGGAACTTGATAGTGTCAATCATTAACCAGGTTGCAGGCAGCTTTCACAAGTGAGTTGTCCTTGCCCTTCAAGGACACAGGGCCAAAAGCGGTATTATTTGACTCAGGAATGTCCTGCGTAGGATACTTAGTCCTCAGTCCCACCTGCCCCAGCTGTCCACAGGTAAGCAGGATGTATCTGCATTGGTGAGTATTTTGGCTGCACTCTCTCTGCTCAGGCAGCCAGAGCCAGGACCATTGCTGGTGTGTGGCAGAGCCCAGATTCCTGTACTCACCCTGTAGCTTCTTATGTGGTATAGGAAAGAGGTTTCTTTCTTTTCTGTCAGTGTAGTCTCTTAGTTACCGATGACTATGGACCACTTGCCGCCTGACTTACAACAGTAAGGCATTTCTTGAGCTGTTTGTTCCTCATAGTTGCATAGGCAGCATAAATACAAGGTTTCAAGGCTGTCACCAGGGAATGACTCCTAAAGCCCCAGTGGCAAGGGCACCGTGTGGTTGAGGAAGGGGATGATGGGAAAAGCCTGACTTGTCATTTCTAGTCTGAACTTGAGTACAATAGGACCTAAAGAGTTTGCTGTGACTCAGAGGACCTCGGGCTCAGGAAGGGTTTCTGTGGCATCGCTCATGGGTCTTCACAGGGTGGGGGTGCTAAGTAGACACATCACCCTCCAGGTCTGTTCTACGGCGGAGTGCACTCGGGGTTAAGAATGAGCTTGGGTTCCCGTTTGCAGTGGCTCCTCCTATTTCAGGGTTCATTCTAGAACACAGGTTCTTTTGTTTTCCGTCTAGGCTTACAGAAGGCAGTAAGTCTCCCTCTCCACTCTTCTCTACATGAGACACCTACTGACCACTTCCACGTGTGTCCTCCCAGACAGACGCACGTCAGTCATCACTGGGTGTCTTGTCAGTCCTCTCTAACGACATTCTGACTCAGTAGAGAATATGTCTCGGTTCTGTGACTGAGCTGAGTGTTGAAGGTTAGCAGCGTCCCTGCGGGAAGCACCCCACTAGGTGCCAGCAGCGCCCCTCCCCTCATTCTGGTAAACCCCAATGTCTAGATTTTTCCTGGTTGTTTCTGTTTTTTCTTTGTTGGCAAGAAGAGATGGCTAGCTGGATTTGGCCCACTGGTTTTACTTTGCCAAATTTTGGTGTGGACAGGTTGATTTATGTTTTGGCTTGGAGGCTTGGGGGAGTTTGGTTTAGGGGGTGTTTGGTATTTTTGGTTTGTTTGTTTTTATTTGATTGTTTTAATTTTTTTGAGTCTCCTTACATATCCCTGGTTGTCCTGGAACTACGTAGACCAGGCTGGCCTTAAAGCCATGGATAATTCTACCCCTGAGTGCTGGGGTTAAAGGTGTGCACTGCCATGCCTGGCTTAGACAGCTCTTTGTAGAAAGTTGGGTAAGACACAAAGTAGAATAATGAGGAAGTCGCTGAATGCAGATGAGAAGCGTGAATGTGCTTCTCTGTATTTCAAGATGGGAAGTTCTAGAGCGTGGGTTTGTTGTTTTCTGTAAAGAAAAGATCTTGTGAAAAAGGAGAGGCTATGGTTCAAGAGAGACTGTTGACTGTAGCAACAAGCTCCTAAGAAACAGAAGCAGATATGTTAATGCTGTTAAAAGTCTATGGAGAGCTGTGGATGTACCTCAGTGTACAGAGCTGTCCAGCATGTGGAAGACCCTGGGTTTGGTCCCCAGCACCAGTAACAACACCAGTACTAACAGATCCTTAAGAAACTGGTTTTGTCTTCTTTGATGTGACCAAGTGTTACTCGGAATGACAGGTATTAGTGTCACTGGTGAGACTGCCCCGTGAGCTAGGCCTGGGGCAGAATTTTGGATGAGGATTTGCACTCACTTGCTCGATTGTTGGATTTGGGACTTCACTGGGTTGACTAGTGGGATTTAATTTGGGACTGCACTGGGTTGACTAGTGGGATTTAATTTGGGACTGCATGGGTTGATGAGGTCTGAAGCAATAGATGCAGCTGCCTGCATTGTTCTGGCACCTGCTTTCCGGACCCTGATCCCGAGTCTGTGAACTAACTAGCGGGCGGCTGCAGAGAAGTCCTAGCCCAGTGACTCTGAGACTGGTTTTCACTTGGTGTGTTCCTGCCCATTTACATCGAGTGGCTCACTCTACCAGCTGCGGGGTGGGGTGGGGGATGGGCGGGGGCAGGGAGGTGGGGGGAGGATTGCCGACGTCTACCTCACCACCCTTCCGCCTCCCCCACTTGTAAGAATCTTGTTCTGCGTCTTTCCTGTACGCTTTAGTTCAGGATTTAAAAGCATGTCTGTCCTTCCTCCCAGATAGGTTCAGACATCTTGGCCATCTCAGGCATATCTCCCCCCTTGGTAGTAGTTTTCCTGCTGAAGGAATGCGTTGCCTTTTGCAGACCCCAGTATAGAAGAAAGATCTTGAGCATGCGGGATCAGTACATACTTTCATGATGAGCACAGACAATAAGCCAGGCTGTGGATTCTTTCGCAGCTTTTTATGGGCATCAGAGGCTGCACAGAAGGGACTTAGACTATGCAAGCAGTTCCGGTCTGCCATACCGTGTGAGCCCCCTCTGACACAAATCCTCCTTCCTCCCATGAACCTGTGCCAAAGGCATTTACTGGGGCTGGGGCTTATAGACCCAAGAAGGGGTCTCCTGCGCTTGGGTTCACTCCAGCAGTTAACTTTGGAAACTGGAAAATATGGTCCTTAAAGTAGCATTCTATTGAATGTCTGCTTTTTGAATGAGTTTTTTCCATACAAAAGTACTTGTTCATGATAATTTCCCCTAATATTAGGAGGGAGAAATTAAAGTTAAAACAAAAATTAAATGGCAAGCTGGTAACATGTCTCAGTGGGTAAAGCATTTGCCATGAAGGTCGATGGTGTTCAATCTCTGAAACCCACATAAAGAAAGGTAGAGGAAAGCACTAACTCCACAGGTTGTCCTCTGACTTCCGCATGTGAACTGCAACACACGCATAACCACACACACACACACACACACACACCACCACCACCACCAACAACAACAACGACAACGATGATGATGATGATGATGATGATGTATCGGCACATATACCACCATCTATGGACTTGTTCTTACCAGATAGCGTTTACATACATGCAAGCATCCATGATCCTTGCTCCTTTGTCCTTAAAGCATGAATGTGACCGCAGTCTGCACTCTGTTTTGAGCTTGTTCTCTTAGGGAGACTGTTTCCACATGGGGCCATGTGGGGCCTTCTCCATCTACCCAAACACTTCCTGGATCTCAAGGCCAGCTCTCTTCAGTCCTTCCTCAGACACCATCCGTTCCCTGAGCTACTCCATCCCAAACCCCATTCTCCAGTCACTGCCTGTCCCCCTTTCCTGTTGATAGTGATCTTCCTGGCATTGATTCCTTTTTCTTAAATGTGTTTATGTTGTGTGTGTGGGTGGGGGGGGGTTGTCTGCTTATATGTCTGTGAACCACATGTATGCCAGAGGAGGGAGGCCAAAAGAGAGTGTCAAATCTCATGGGACTGGAGTTACAGATGGCTGTGAACCTCTATGTGGTTGCTGGGAATCAATCTCAGGTCCTCTGGAAGATCCGCCAGTGCTCTTAACCTTTGATCTATCTCTCCAGCCCTGATAGCACTGATTTTTTGACACACTTTTTTTAAATGTCTTTCTCCATTGTAATGGGAGCTCCATAATGAGGGGAAACCTTGAATGGATCATTTATGATATATCCCAGCCTTCAGAGGCCAGCTTGGCACCTTCTAGAAATGGCCAGTAAACAATAAATTTTTGAATAAATGAGTGATATTGGCTATGTGCACAGTCCTTTAGTTTATATTTACAATTAGTAGTGGTTGTATGGGGGTCTATGCATAGGTTGCCATGTGCACGTCCAGGAGTCAGGACAACTTTCTTTTTTTGTTTTTGTTGTATTTTTTTTTCAGTACAGGGTTTCTCTTTAGCTTTGGAGCCTGTCCTGGAACTCACTCTGTAGACCAGGCTGGCCTCGAACTCACAGAGATTCTCCTGCCTCTGCCTCCCAGTGCTAGGATTAAAGACATGAGCCACCACTGCCCGGCATCAGAGGACAACTTTCAAGACCTTCTTCTGGATGGTCCGGCTTGGCTTGACAGGCTTGCACAGCATGTAATTAGATAGTTTATGACTTGTGTTGGTCTGCCTTCATAGTTACCCCTAGTTGCATCTGCCAGCGGACCACAGGCGGCACATGCTGGAAGCGTTTCCATACTTGGTTTGGTGCAAAATATTCTCTGAAGGATTATGAGTCCCAGAAAACATTTCTGGTGGCCAAGGTCATAAAAGCAGTAATGGCCATGGTTTTGTCTTCGCCTCCTGCCCCTGGTGCCGATGGCCTCTTTCTGCTTAGCATCTCTGTTGCTGTGTTCAACCACTCTGACCAAAGGCCTTGGGGAGAAAAGGATTTGTGAGTTTATGGGAAGTCAAGGCAGGAATTTGAAGAGGAAACCAACAGAGGACTACTGCTGACTGGCTCGCTCCCTGGCTCGTGTTGATCTGCCTTTTTTCTACTGCCCAGGCCCACCTGCCTGGACTGGGCCCTCCATCATCAATTAGTCAATACAAGTCCCACAGACATGCGCACAGGCCGGTCTGATGGAGGCAGTTCCTCAGCTGAGTTTCCCTTTTCCCGGGTGTGTGAGGTAGACAACCGAGATTAGCCAGCACGGAGTGATGTTTTATGTCAGAGGCCCTTTCTGTCAAAAGAGGCCCTTTTTCTGTAGAGTTACGGTTTGGAGCATATCACAGGCTTTTATTTCCATTTGGTTCGGAGGTTTGGGGTCCTTTTCTTCTGTTTTAAGACATTCTCACTAAGTAGTTCAGTCTGGTTTAAAATTCACAGTGGCTCCTGGGGGCTGGAATTGCAAGCGTCAATGGATGCTATATTCTTCTTTCAAATTTTACCTTTATTTTTTGCTGGGGTGGGGGTACCTGCAAGGTGGTCTTCATGGAGGCTGGCTAACTATTTGGGTGAATCAGTTCTCTTCCTCCACCATGTGAGTACCAAGGGTTAAACTCTGGTCCCCAGCCTTGGCTGCAAGTGCCTTTACCTGGGGAGCCCTCTCACCTGAGGCTCTCCTTTGTGCTGTAGGAATCTGGTATTTACTGTTACACTCCCTGTTTGGGGGGAAGAGATCAGGACTTCTATGCAGAGACGAAGCTCGTAGGGGCCAAGGCCCTGTATGCCGTGCTCATGCCCGATCTCCCCACACTCCTAGAAACTCTTCTTGTAGTGGCTGCATTGTCTCAGGGTCTCATGTGGCATTTCCTGTGTACCCTAACCATTCTGCTCTGTTTCTTTAGGCTTTTCATTGAAAAACTTCCAAAACACCGAGACTACAAATCAGCTACCATTGCTGAGAAGAAAGATGCAGTCAAGGTGGGTCCCAGTTTTCACTGGGCTGCCTCTCCGGTGCAGGAAGGGGGTCGAGGAACGGCAGGGTGGAGGGCTTCAGATCATGTGTGGGAGGACACCGCTGTCACTCTTGATGTCTTCTTTCTCGCTTCCTTGGTTGATGTTAGAAGGTTGTGATTCTCAAGTTTGGTTTTGTATTTCAGAAATTAAAGAATGTTGCTTTCCCCAAAGCAGAAGAACTTAAGAGTGAACTCTTGAAAAGATACACCAAAGAATATGAGCAGTATAAAGAACAAAAGGTCAGTGTGACAGCGAAGAGACGGGAGGGCGGTGTGTGCTTCTCAGACAGTCCAGGCTATGCTATGCCGTACCAAATGAGTCTGTGATTTTTAATGGGCTAGTTTGTTGGGGGGCGGGGGGCACAAAGACCAGTGACTCAAATTATAGCAGATTCAGTCTATGTGCCCACAAGGATGATTTGAGGACAGACACCTGTGACCTTTCTGTTGTATCTACAGCAAGAGACCTGACCATGGGGAACATTCTCACTAGGGCATAGGTGTTTCAGATCTCAAGCATGGGAAGTTTATCCCAAAAGCTTTCTATAGTCATTGATTTTTCCCAGTGATGTGCAGCAAGTCTTGCTTAGAATGGTTTCAGCTTGTGGGGAAACAGTCAGGGCCCTCCAGTGCTCCCTTGTGGAACAGGAGCACACGCTGGAGAGATAGCTACCTACGTGCTGCGCTGTTCTGCACACTGGCACTGACAGTCAGCAGGGGGATTAATAGTGCTGAGCATACATTTCTAATGCACTCAAGAGGTTCGCTGCTTGATATTTATTAGTTTAAATGTCATTTTATTTAAATGATAATCACTAGAAATCCCACAAGTTGTCCTCTGACCTTCACATGTGAGCCTTGACACATGTCCTTTCTCTGGTAAACATATAAGTAAATGTAATTTTAAAAATTAAAACCAAAGCAAACAGCATGAATACTTGCACACTGGTACTCAGCTCCCTTTGGGATCTACTCCAGGATCCCCTGCACAGGGAATGGTCCCATTCACAATTAAGATGGGTCAAGATCATCCCCTACAGACATGCTCAGAGCCTTGTTCTCAGGGTGAGTCTAGAGTCTGTCAGCTGGGCAATGAACACTAACTTGAAGATAGGAACACTAGCTGTCCTTGAAAACAGGTATATGGTGGCTATACTCCATGACTTTAGAGGTACCTAGCGAAGCATGAATTCTGGATTGGGAGATCAGACCAGAGAAAAATTGTACTTTGGACGTCTCTATGCGGACTAGGCTTTCCTTCTGAGAGCTAAACTGTTAACCAAGACCCTTTCTTCCCCCCTAGAAAAAGGAAGAGGAGGAACTTGCCCGGAATATCGCCATCCAGCAAGAATTGGAAAAAGAAAGACAGAGAGTTGCCCAGCAGAAGCAGAAGCAGTTAGAGCAGGAGCAGTTCCATGCCTTTGAGGAGATGATCCAGAAGCAGGAGCTGGAAAAAGAGCGGCTAAAAATTGTCCAAGAGTTCCGGAAGGTGGACCCTGGCCCAAGTGGGCCTCTGCTACCTGATCTCGAAAAGCCTTGTGTAGATGTGGTCCCCACCTCACCCACGCAGACTTCAGACTGTAACAGAACCGTGAGGCCAGCGAAGCCACCCGTGGTAGACAGGTCCCTGAAGCCTGGAGCACTAAGCATCATAGAAAATGGTGAGCCCCCCCCCCCATGCCTCCCTCCATCTCTCTCGCTTCCATGACCCACTTACTTGGCTCAGTCAACAGAACCTCATGGGATGACTACTGTCTTCTTCTGTCCTGCCACCCTGTCTGTCTTGTTTGGTTTTGCTTTTGGTTTTGTTTTTTGAGACAGGGCTTCTTGTGTAACCATTCTAGCTGTCCTGGAACTAGCTCTTGTAGATGAGGCTGGCCTCGAACTCACAGAGATCTGCCTGCCTCTGACTCCCTGAGTACTGAGATTAAGGGCGTGCGCCACCACTGCCCCGCTCCCTGTCTGTTTTGTAGAAATGGCCTTTAACTTAGGTTAATCTGAGTCACAGACACTAACCTTCAAGGGTTCTGCAGAAATGTGAAGGGTTTAGTAAACTAGAGATCGTGCTTCCTGGAAGCCATTCTAAAATGTTTGCTTCCACGGGCAACCCCACCACCGAATCTCCCTGCGCTGGGGCGCTCCTAATCTGTGAGGGGCTTAGCCAGTGAGAGTGCTACACACTGCAGGGGGCTACTTGGTTCATTCAGAAAACCTTGTGACCCATCTTCCAGAAAGGAACTGTGCTGTGCTCTGAGGCTTCAGGCCTCCTCCCTGTTCCCTCTAAAGTCCTCTCTCCCTGTACCGCTCCTTCCTGCCTGTCCTGTGCTCTAGGAAACACGTTCTAACGTCTTACCCACAGCTTTGTCAGCTTCCATCTAGCCCTAGCATCTGCCTTCTGCTTTCCTTGAGGCTTCTCCAGCTCCTGTCCAGTCAGTCAGATTGATTCAACCCCCATAAAACTACCAGAGATCTTCTTATCCTCAATATTTTTGGAATCACTTCTGATAGTGCCATCATTTGTCAGTAGCTAGATTCTAACTTCCTGCAGGTGGGACCTTGCGTCTTTCTCATTTTGTGTCCCCTGTGGGCGGAGACACACCTCTGAGAATGGACGGAGCGATCGCTGGATGGAAAGGGAGACTGTGCCAGCCTTAACCCATCACCCACAGATGCAGTTGTCACACTGCAGTGGCTCTGTCCCCCTGACCAATCAGGTCTAGCAGACCCAAATGCTGATGTGGCACATCTGTTTACTGTGCTCTTAATATGATAACACACAGCTTCTCTGTGGAGCTCACAGAAGGATCCACTCTTGGCATCCTGGATAAGTTTTACAAGCTGCTTTTTCTCAGGGAGGTTGGCATTTCAACTTTGTTCTAGCGGGTGTTCCACAGTACACCACATGGTCAGACAACAACTAACACCCTTGAGGGTTAGTCCTCTGCTTCCACCTTGTTTGAAACAGGGCCTCTTTCTGTCCTCCATGAGCTTCTGATGATCAGTCTGTTCCTGCCTCCCATCTTCCTGTAGGAGCCCTGGACCTGTAGATGTGGCTTCTGGTGATTTGAGCTCTGGTCCCCTGCCTGTGCAGCAGTCTGTACCCATGGAGCCATCAGCTCCACTGTCCCTTTTTGCCGGTTTGTTTCCTGAGCCGCCCTGTGTAGCTAGCTGACTAGCACTAAACTTGGGATTCTCCTGCCACAATATTCCGAGTGCTGAGATGGCAATAGAGTGCCGTCATATCCTTAAATTTCCATCAAAATCAGAACTAGATAAGGCAGTCAGCCTTCTCCAGCCGTGAGACTGTGCTGTCATGAATCCACACTTCCCAAAATACAGTGGAGAGGCAGGAGTGAGCCGGTACCGTTCAGAAGGGGGAAAAGAGCAGGAGAGGGGTAAGTGGTGCCAGCTACATCCAGAATCACAGCTGGCCTCAAAGGATGCAGCGTTCCCAGGCTGAGGTACTCACTAGTTGCCCACAGCTTCAGAATCCCAAGACACTGCCCCATTCCTACTGCACTGCCCTAAAGGGGGAACCTCTGTGGAGCTCTGTCCTGGAAACAAGTCTCTGTGGGTGCCACCAGGCAGTCTGTAACGTCCTTTAAGTACGAGTGGGTCTCCCGTGGTCGCACAGCCCTTAGGGGAAATGGCCTACATGGCTGAGTGTTCCCACAACAGGTTTTCTGCAGGTGGACGCTCTAGAATACTGGTAGTTTGGGCTCAGTCCGTGTGTGAAAAGGACAGACCAGGGAAGCCCCGTGTCTCAGTCTGAGACAAGAGACCTGAAGTCCCAGCAGAAGTCCACAAGCCAGAGTCCAAAGCCTAGCACATCTGGAGTCTTAAGGACAGAGGAAGAGCATGCACGTCCCAGGAGAGACACAGAGAAAATCTTTTCTCTGTTCCCTGCAGCTCCTGGCTGGCTGCATGTTGTCCACCTGTGTTGAAAGTGGACCTTGCCCACAGAGCCCAGGCACCCACATACATGGGGTGCCCACATACATGGTCACATCCACAAATAATGCTCCTCCGGTCAGGCTGAGACTAAAATATGTGGTCACAGCTCGCAGCCAGCTGTGGCCAGATGTTGGAGAAGAGACTTAAGTCCCTCTGTGGTGCCCTTGAGGGGAGAGGGGCTCATGGAGGGAATCCCAATGACATGGCATTTCTCTTTTACGCTGTCAGCTCTGACTTCTGCTCAGGGACCCCTGGCCTCAGACTTTCCCCCCTTGTCCATTTCAGTTCCCACCATCGAAGGCCTGCGCCACATTGTGGTGCCCCGCAATTTGTGCCCGGAATTTCTCCAGCTTGCCAGTGCCAATACTGCCAAAGGCATTGAAACTTGTGGAGTCCTCTGTGGAAAATTGGTAAGGAAGTGTAGCTCGCCTGAACTGGGGCTGTTTCCTCTGTGGCCTCCTGTGACGCTCAGACTGGATATCTGGGGTCTGACTCTGCACCAATCCCTCCACAAAGACTACACACACACACACACACACACACACACACACACACACACCCCAATCCTACCCCTGGGGAATCTGAGACAGGAGGCTTTCCATGAGTTTGAGGTCAGCTTGAACTACATAGTGAGTCCTGACCAGTATTGACTATGGAATAAGACTTTGTGACAAGAAAGAAGAAAAGGGAGGGAGGGAGGGAGGGAGGGAGGGAGGGAGGGAGGGAGGGAGGGAGGGAGGAAGGGAGGGAGGAAGGGAGGGAGGAAGGAAGGAAGAAAAAAAGGAAGAAAGGAAGGCTGACTTAATTCTAAACCGAGCAGGAAGGCTTATGTATTTTCTCCTCTTCTGAGCTCCCCCTGAGCGGTGGGCCTGGGAATGGAAATCATCTAAGGTCTTCATATGTGTCCGTAAGGTGTGCGGTCCTTTGCAGAGATGAAAGGGACCCTGGGATAGAGAGCGCTGAGCAGTGTGTCCACTAGGAGATGTAGGAACTGTGAGGAAGGCGAGGCCGCTGAGGGAGAGCTTGAACCCATCCCTCACTTCTAAACAAGCCCCTGAGAGATGGGAAGCAACCCTCACCAAAGCCTTAATAAGGAGGCTGGAGCAGGGGAGCTGCTTTAGGCAGCAGAGCGGTGGGGCTCTTTCCAGAGCACCCCAGGAACCCTGAGCAGACTTGTTGGCTGCTACAGAAATGCCCCTAGGACTATACCATTGGCCCAACCTGTGCTAGAGGGAGATCTGGGGTTTGGCTCAGTGCCTGTGGCTTTCTTCTCTCTCTCTGCTGTGAAGCCCTGGGGTGAGGGATCAGGAAGGAGGAGTGAGCAGGAGCTCAGGGAGAAGAAGGGGCTTCTCTTTCCTCTGCTAAGAGGGAGTGGGTTGAGAGACCCGGGGAATTGTGACCTGTTGTTTTCTCCTTGCAGATGAGAAATGAATTCACAATCACACATGTTCTCATCCCCAGACAAAATGGTGGGCCCGATTATTGCCATACAGAGAATGAAGAAGAAATTTTCTTTATGCAGGATGATCTTGGACTCCTCACGCTTGGCTGGATTCATGTAAGAAAATCAGACTTCCCTGAGGGCGGGGACTCCTCTTCTGTTAGGGGCACACAGCCTGCTTCACTCCCTGAGCAGAGTCAAACTAGCCGAACAATCTGTCTCTCCACACACATGGCTCCCAGTGCTCCAGTCAGTTGCCTCAGAAGACTGCTGAGAGCTTTTGCAGTTTCCTCAACTTTATCTTTTACTAAAAATAATTTTTTGATGTTCTGGGGTCTCTGGTGAAGGGAAGCTGGCCTAGAGACCATGTACCTAAAAGCTGTGTATGTGAAACTGTTTTAAATAGCCAGGGAGTACATTCTGGTGGCTGCGGTCTCTATGACACAGCACTTGCCGTAATATACAGTTTACGAGTGTTTGCACACGCCGTGCACACTTCTGATGACATTCAAGGAAACACAGGTCCCTTTCTAAACAGTACATCTGGATGATTCTCTCGTTTTTTTGTTTTTTTGTTTTTTTTAAGGCCTCCAGCTCACTGACCAAGCTGCTTCCTAGGCGTATGAGAGGTGTAAGCCACAGTCCAATGGTTTATTTCTAGGTTCAGGGGGTCATACACACTTGTCCTCCGCACTAGAGCAGTGCCGACATGTGGGGTACTCTCCAGCCCTTCCATCCTATTCGGTTCAATTACGTAAATACTCACTGGTTTGCCTAATGCCTAACGCAAGGATCCCAGCTGGCAGATAGAAACTCTCCTTGTTGTGCCTGGGGACACAGTTGAGGGTCACACAGGAAAGGAGCACCTGTTCCCATGAGGCAGAATGCATTATATTCCTCAGAAGGTGCGCACAGGGCACTGTGGGTTTCAGAGCAAGGAGGGCCACACTCAAGGTGACTTACAATGAGAGTCCAAGGGGGAGGGGTCAGCATTGGATAGGTACACTGTGCTCCTGCATCAGTAAGCGGTCCTGTCGGCTGGAATTTGTGGGTTTTCGTCAGAAAAAGATGTAAGGGCAAAAGTGGGGAGTGATCTGGGAGGCTTTCATACTAAACTGGCCCAGGCAGCCTTGAAAGTGGAGAGAGCAGACAGTAAGAAAAGCTATTTGCTGACAGCCTGAAGGGCTACTGAGGGAGCAGAAAATGCGTTTGGGAGGTAAAAGGAGACAGAGGAATGTGTAAAGAAAACACAGAAGCCACAGAGCAGGGACATCAGAAGAAGGGATTCAGGATGCACTGGGCTCTAGCAGTACCCTGTCAGGAACCTGCTGCACCCTTCCCACTTCCTGTCTCCAACAGTGACCCCCCCCCACTTGCTCCCATCATCCTGTCCTACCTTTCTTTAGAGTTCACCTCCTAAGTCCGACTCCTGAGTACTTCAGCTCAGCTTGGGTCTAACCTTGAAGATTTATCCACACTCTAGCGTGCAGCTGTCTGGGGTGTGTGTGTTTACGTCTGGTGAGCAGTGGAGGAGAGGGGGAAAGGCAGGCAGGGCAGTCAGGACAGTAATGGATCAGAAGGGCACAAGGGATTCGTATTTGCACAGGGAGAAAGCACACAGCCCTCAGAGTCAGGGTTGAGGTCAGACAGCTGAAGACATGCAGAGGGTTGAGCTTCTGTGTGAAGAAGTCATAGACACCCTTGTCAGGCAGCCTTTGCCTTGGTGAGGGTGGAGTGAGGATCTACTGGTGGGGTCGGGGGAGGCAGAGGAGGTTAGAGCTGGAGGAGGTTGGTGGCTAAGAGCTCCTGCTGCTCTTCTAGAGCATCTGAGTTTGGTCTCCAGAACTCCTCCGGGCAGCTTACAGTCTCCTCTGACTCCAGCACCAAGGGATCTGACACCAACTTCTGGCCTACTCAGGACACCTGCACACATGTGGCCTATAGCCACACAGACAGGTGTACACATGAACATAAGTAAAACAATTTTTAAGTAAATATTTTTAAAAAATGAAAAAGGAGAGGGCGGACTCCAAATCGTTACTGCTTAGACTCCAGGCCGAACTAGGCATGCATGGGTGAAGGCTCCCAGTCTAGTAAGGGCCCAGCTAGGAACACATGGAGAGAAGTTTGGCTTCGGTTACCTCTGCGATATTTCTGCATCATTTCTTCATAATTTGGGATTGAAAACAACAAGAAAGGACTTTCCAGATGGTTCAGTGTGTAAAAGGCTTTTGCTGCCCACTCTTAGCTGAGTTCAGTTTCTTTGGCCCACTTGGGGGAAGGAGAAAACTGACTCCCACAAGTTGCCCTCTGACCTGCACACGCACACCATGGGCAGGCAGGCACACATTCTCGGGGTTGCACACGCATATATAAGAGTAAGTTTTAGAAAATGAAAACAGCAGGCTATGGGTCTTCTCAGATCTTTACACCACAAGAGGAAAATACACAAGCCAGTTTCACTCCTCAGAGCTCCATCTATTTCCCGTCCCCTGACGTGGCCTCAGACTGCCCTTTGCTCAACTTCTTCCTCTTGTTTCTCAGAGCCGATTGTGTGCCTTGAAGACAAGGCATACAACTGACAATTCATGCAAACCTGTATATGATGTGTGTACATTGTAAACGTTGAGTCGGCTATGGTCTGTGAATGAGAAAAACACTTAAACATCTGTGCTCACACTGGGCCTGGTAGCTCACATCTGTGTCACAGGACTTGGGAGGCTGAGGCAGGAGGTATATTTGAGACCTGCCAGGGTTACATAGTGAGTTCCAGGGTAGTCTGACCTACAGTGTTCAACACTATATCTAAATAAATAATGTGTCTTCGCCATTTTCAAATATACAGCACACGGTCTTGAACTCCACAGGCCTTTCAAGGACAGATAGAGTTTCCACACACTGTTGTTAGACTCGGCTTGTTTACAGTGCTGGGAGGGAACTCACTGTGTGGGTCTTGTGTGTTCCTCATGGCTGCAGAGAAGGGGTTGGGTCCTGCTGTTGGGAGCGCCTAGGACCTGCCTTCCTAAGTGGGTCAACCATGACAGCTGGGCCACTGGAAATTCTCTGACCTGTTTCAACTTTTTAGACTCACCCAACCCAGACGGCCTTCCTGTCCAGTGTGGATCTGCATACCCACTGCTCCTATCAAATGATGTTGCCAGAGTCTATAGCAATCGTCTGCTCCCCCAAGTTCCAGGAGTGAGTACCACCGATGCGGTTCTGGGTTCTGGGTCTTAGAAGGAAAAGAAGTTCTCTGTTATTGAAACCAACCGTGGTGTGTGTGTGTGTGTGTGTGTGTGTGTGTGTTTACATGTGTACATGAGCTTAGGAGGGTGCCTGTGCATAAGTGTTCACATATGTGTGGAGACCAGAGGTTGACATGGGATATCTTTCTCTGTTGCTTTTCTATCTCATTGTTTTTGACACGAGGTCTCTGGCTGAACCTGGAGATCACTGGTTAGTCTGGAGAGCACCACTCTCTGTCTCCTATCTTGGGATTTTAGACGTATACCATCACATCAGGCTCTTTGTAGATGCTGGGGATACAATCTCGGGTTCTCCTGTTTCTATGTCAAGCATTTTACCAACTGAGCCATCCTCCCGGCCCCTAGACCTTTTAAAAACCAAAATTCATAAATGGCATTCACTGGCTGCTCTAAAAGGCTTCCTTCAAGCTCCATATTCTGATAAACACAATCTGCTCTTTCAAAGATATAATTAATGTTGGTTTTCTAAGAAAAACTGAAATCTGAACTATTTGACTTAAAGTGATAGGATATCAGAGCCTGAGGTTACAGGTTAAAAAATTCCCACATTGGACCCTATGTCATCTGCCAGTGTTAATTCTTCTCATTCCAAATGTCCCCTTTACTCTGAATTCTCCAGCAGAGCTAATAATGGAGACAGTGATGAACTTGCCTTTTTGTCTTTCACTGTTTTCAAGTTTCTCTTTTGTGCACCTGGTGTTGTCCCCCAGGGCTCTGAGCCTCTGTTCCTGCCGTTCCCCCTCTGTTCCTCAGACTGAAGAATCTCAGTTGACCTAAGAATCTGCATTTCCGTGTTTAGTCCTACTTAAATCTGTTGTTGACTTGCTCAAAGGAATTTCTCACTTTCAGTTTTAATTTCCAACTAGAAAATTCCTCTTTGGAGGCTGGAAAGATGGCTCATCAGGTTGGGGCACTTGCTGCTTGTGCATAGGACCTGGGTTCAATCCCCAGCGCCCACATGGTGGTTCACAGTCACCTGTACCTCCAAGGCTCTTCTGACCTCACTGTGTACCAGTCACGTAGGCCAAGCACTCATAAAATAGAGTAATTAAGTCTAAAAAAATTCCTATTTGATTCCTATTTATAATCAGCAGATAATTTATTCTCTAACTGTGACCCGTTCCCCAGAGAAGAGAGCTGTAAGTCAGTACACTGTGAAAGCTGTCTAAAATTCCTCTGCCCTGTGAGTCAGTGTGAGAGCCTGGAATGTGTGAGCATGAACCAAGGCACAGCGGGGACAGGCGAAGACGGGGGAGTGTTGGGAGTGGGGGAAGCCTCTGGAGCGATGCCTCGACTCTGAGCCTGCCCTTTCTTATTTCAGAACTGGATTCTTTAAGTTAACTGATTATGGCCTCCAAGAGATTTCCACCTGCCGGCAGAAAGGCTTTCACCCTCACGGCAGAGACCCCCCTCTGTTCTGCGTACGTATCTATCATACCCATGTAGAAGTCGGCAAGCACATAAAACCTGGGAGGTGCATGGTCCTTCTAACCCACCTGAGCTCAGCCCCGGCACTCACCTTCCCAGAGTTCCACAGTCAGCGATGGAACTGTGCACTTTGGAGATAGGTTTGGATCTCAGCCCTGTCACCCTGTTACTTCCTGTCTGTGAGGCTCTGACCCTCCCTGGGCCTTTCATCTGATATGTGGGATAATAATAATACTTTATTAATAATTGTGCTTTACAGGGTCCTGGAGAGGATGGAATAAGCGGGAGGAGGGTGTAGAAAGTGTGCAGCATGTGTGAGGCTCTGGGCCCAATCCCAGTATCAGTGGAAAAGAATAACAGAAAATACCTACTGCATTAGCTGCTTACTAAATGTTACCTTGTTCCGCGTCAGCCACTGAGCTTCAGTCGGCAGTCGGAATGCAAAGGGAAAAGCCATGCAAGCTAGGAAAATTAAACGTATTTCATTCTGGAATTTTGCCCAAAACTAGGGTTCTCACTGCCCTAGGAAGTGGTTTCTTCGCCCAGCTTGTGTCCATGACAACAGGTTTAGCTGCTCAGATCTCCGTGCTTCAAATCAGCTCAGATCAATGAGATTCTGGTGCTTGCTTCACACCCGGGGGGGGGGGGGGCGAAGGGGGTAGTGGCTGGGGTGGGAGGTATCCAGAGAAAAGCAAGCAACACAGAGGAAGGAACCAGAGTCCTGTGCCATAAAGCATGGAAGAGCAGGGAATGTGCCAAAGAGAACCCCAGAAGGCTAGGATCATGGGGGTCCATGAGCTGATTTTGCATGATAAGACGGTTATAACATACATACCACACACACACACATGTATGTATATGTCTGTGTTGGTGTACTTCATACTTTTCCAAGCACAAAAATTTAAGCTTCATAGAATAATAGCTTCTAAAAATGTATATGTATTATTGATTTATCACTTTTATGTTTATTTTTTAATTGAACTTTATTTTCTTTCTTTTTAAATTTATTAAATATGTATTCAGCATCTGCCTGCATGTATCCATGATCTCATCATAGATGGCTGTGAGCCTCCACGTGGTTGCTGGGAATTGAACTCAGGACCTCTAGAAGAACAGTCAGTGCTCTTAACTTCTGAGCCATCTCTCAGCCCCTGAACTTTATTTTCAGTCTTGTGGATCAAACTCAGATAATAGGTTTCAGTTGAAAGTGAGGAAGAAAATAAATATTAAAAAAATAAAGAACTAGAACCAGGAATGCTGGCACACACCTTTAATCCTAGCACGCCGGGAGGCAGAAACAAGGGAATCTCTGTAGGTTTGCGGCCAGCCTGATCTACACAATGTGTTCTAAGCAAGCCAGGGCCACATAGACAGACTCTTTCTCAAAAAGTACATTGGTCTATCTTGAGATATAATAATGTTTAGATGTGAGAATATTAAAATAAAGATTGTACCATCAAATAGGCCTGGGACACCAGTGGCCAGGTCTAGTTCTAAAGATTCTTCCTGGAGTTGGTCATGGCCGTACTCCCGAGGCTGCCATGGGAGGATGGCCAGTTCGAGGCCAGCCTGAGCTGCATAGCCAGACCCTGTCGACTCCAATCAATCAATAAACAAGCAAGCCTTTTTATGCCAGAGTGAGAACCTGCCCCCTACTTGTGGTGGTAGGTGAATTTTATTATCTGAAAAATATAATTCCCCCCCAAACACTGCAACAACCCTACTAATTCTTCTGAGTAAAGGAATATTTAACAAGTGACTCCAGAAAATGTATGGGAAGATGCTGATTCAGACTGTGAGTGGAGGGATGATTCCCAGGTTTGTTACTGTGATTGCCACTGACATCATGGTCTGGCTTCCAGACTAGGAATCACTGACCTTGAGCCGGCATTTGAGTTATTTATTTACTTACTTATTTTTCAGAATTTCACAAGTGCTGCATCTACATCATGCCAACTCCGTTCCCCCTCCAGTTTCTTCTCCCTCCCAAATTCATGATTTCTTCTTTATTACACACACACACACACATCCTCACACATACACAAACACACATAGTCACACATACACACATACTCACACATACACACACACACACACACACATCCTCACACATACACAAACACACATAGTCACACATACACACATACTCACACATACACACACACACACGACAATGTATGTAGGAGCTCAACCCTTAAGGAAACTAAGTCTCCCTCTCAGCAAAAAATAATCTGTAGCTTTCCTCTAGTCATGGGGCTGTGTGAAATTTCCCCCATCCATGTTGGCAGGGCAAACTGATGTCAAATATTTTGTCTTGTTCATACAACCATATTGTTATTTCCTGGAATTATTTTCTCTGTTGAGTCTTGGGTCACTGTCTAACAGCAGGCATCCTGGGCCTCCGGCCCACACACTCTGCTCCCCTCTTCTGAGATTTCCCCTCAGCCTTGGGTTTCCTGGTTGCATTGCAGATTTGTCACTTTCTGGCTTGTATCTGGATCAGTTGTAACTCTCTAATTGTCTCCATCTGTTGCAAAAGGAAGCTTTAGTGCTGAAAGGTGAGAGCTACATGTAGCTGTCGGTGTTTAGAGTACACTCAGAAACTGTTGGTTCACGGAAATGGCGGTAGCGGGTTCTTCTCTCGGGTCTGTGACTTATCCAGCCCCGGCTAGGTTCACAGTCTGAAGTACGAATTCCCTCCCACTGATTAGACTACTGTTGGTCACCCTGAGGACAAACAGCCACTGATGCACCACTGTGGCTGTCTTACCTCTGGTCATTATTGTGAGTCGCAGCTTTTACAGCTGGGTAGGACATCCAGTTGCCCCTCTTCCTGTGCAGCTTGCATAGTGCCTTTCAGTACTGTGAGAGCCAGTCCTCAGCAAGGGGGCTTTCCAGGTCAGCCCCCGCTGACTCCTCCAAGTACTGTGTCCAAGAGTGCTGTCTTCAGCAATAGTGGCTTCCCTTTGAGTTCTGGGTCACCAAGGTCAATGACAATAGCTCATGTGTTCCTCCAGTGAACAACTAACAGTCTATATTGGGGGATAGGGCCTCAGTAGCCTAGTGCTCACCCTGTGACCAGGCAGCCTCAGACTAGAGATTGACTTGCCTGCCTCCCAAGTGCTTGAATGAAGCGTGTATGCCACGTGTATACCTAGCATATTGTATGTATTTTTAAGATAAATTTATAAAATAATCGGCTCCCCTAGGTTTTTAGGCAACCTTAGTGTAACGTAATTCCTTCTTCCTTCTCTCCCTGTATTATCCTTCCTCCCCCTCCCCAGGTAAATCCCCCCATTATTTTCTTAAACTCCTTTGTAGCTCTTGCCTCCTCCTGCTCTCCTCGCTAGAGCTTCTTGTCCACCCTCCCTGCCATGATCGCTTTCCTGGCTTCTTCTGACATGTTAGGGTATACGCTCAGATGTTCAGAGCTAGATCCATGAATAAGAGAGAGTTTTGGCGTTTGTCTTTCTGGCTCAGGCATTTTAAATGAGCGGTTTAGGGCTGGGGATGGAGCTCAGGTGGTGGAGCGCTTCTTCACAAGCCTCAGACCTGGGTCCAGTCCGCAGTACTAATGAACCGAGCGGAGGAGTTATGCCTGTAATATCAACTCTGAGGCAGCCACGGGAGGATCTAGGACATCCTAGGCTACCTAGGGAGTTTGAAGCCATTCATTCAACCCAGGCTCAAATGAAACAGAAATGTTTGTGTTTTTTAACGACTATAAAGGACTTTCCACACATTTATTGTTCCTCCTTTTCCTGTTTCAGGACTGCAGTCATGTCACTGTCAAGGACAGGATTGTGACCATCACAGACCTTCGATAAATCTCAGTCACCATCCAGGGAGATGGCTCCTTGGATAAAGACACTTGCCTCCAAACCCAGCAGCCCAAGTTCATTTCCTTGGACTTCACACATGATGGAAGGAGAGCAACTTCCCCCACGTTGTCCTTTGACCTCAATTGTGCACTATGGTATGTGCGCATGCACACACACACACATACACACACACACACACACACACACTAAATAAATAGATGGAATTTACAAAGTCTTACCCTCCTCCTGAGCTACATGCCCTGATCAGTTTACTATTCTCACCCCCATGGAATTAAACTTTTAAGACAGAATAGGAAAGGGTCAACACCAATGGGAAACTGTTGGTCTTTTTTTAATTTATTATTTGAAAATAAGTCATTTTATTTTTTAAGGCAAATCTGAAAATGAGCAAATCACACCAAACAACTAACTCAAAAATTAGGATGTGAGAGAAAGTACCTCTCTGTCCTCTTTAGACCCGAGCACTGGCCTTTGGGCCCTGTTGCGACTTACCTTCCAACTGATTGATCTCTACCTTTGGACTAAGTAAGGGCATTTCTACAAAACTGTGAAATCCATTTTGAAGGATTTGGCTTTTTCTTGTTTGTGGCATTACTGAGGGAGCTTATCACTCTGGTGGGAAGTGCATAAGGAGCTCACAGCCCCCCATAAGTTGATTTTGTTTTTAAAAAAGAAGTCTATTATTTAATTTAAAAGGTTAGGATGTTATTTTCTTCTGTAATAAAACAGTTCACTGTGTTGTGCTCTAGAGTGATCTGTCTGATCACAGGCAGCATGTAAACATTTTAAATGGAATGTCTGATTGCGGCCAAATGGGATGGTGTGTCCTGCAGTGAACTGTGTTGCCGTTCACTTGCAATCAGTCAGTGTGGCCGGCCTGCCCAGTCTCCCTCCACGATCAGGAAGTCGTCTCTTGTTCTGGTGTTGCCTCAAGTGGATCTTCCCACTTTCTGCTTAAGCCTCAGCCAAGGCACTGAGCCTTACAGAGTCCCAGCCAACGGTGCAGTTGTCCGGTGCTCACCCTGCTAAGTCCACCGTGCTGGCTTTGTCTTCTTCGGAAATGTCTAGGATGGTGTGTGAGACCGTAGGTGACACCTCACTTTTCTTCATGAACTGAGCTGGTGCTTAAAGGTCGCCTAGAAATCTGTGACATCAACATGAGAGAAGAGCAAATATGTTGGATAGTAAAGTTAATTTTTTAACGTGTATATGTGTGTGTGGTGTGTGTGTGTACACACCAGGTGCATACAGGTGTCTGCAAAGCCAAAACGGGCCCTTGGCTTCTCTAGAACTGGAGTTACAGGCAGTCGTGAGCAGCCATGAAGGGTGCTGGGAAGAGAACCCAGACCCTCTGTAGAAGCAGAAAGTGCTTTTAACTGCTGAGCCATCTCTCTAGCCCTCAAATGAAACTCTCAACCATACCACAATGCTGCCTTCCCAAAATACACAGGAACATGTGCATTTAGAAAAGGATGGATTCATATCAAGGGGTAGAATTATGAGATGGGTGTCTTTATTTTTTCCCACTAGCCTTTTTAAATGTTTCCCAACTAGAAAGAGTGTATTCTGCTTCTAACTGGACAAAAAAGAATGATACCTCATGTTTTCCAGAAACCAGAACTCCACTGCCCCTTAATGTGGGAACCCAGCCAAGACCTGCTCCCTGAACAGCCTCAGTGAGGGGGCCTTGGTAACACTCAGGCCAAGCAGCAGCGATGTCATATATGGAAACCTTCCATGAGGCTGACCTCACTGCTGGAACCTATTCAACATAAACTTGGCCTTCAAGAGCAAGCAGAGATCTTTGGTCAGAGCCTGGTGGAGGGAGAGCTAACCGAAAGCTCCTAAGGAGGGAGTCACTGGTGTTATGCCTGAAGTCCTGACCGTGCTTCTGGGCTCAGTCCCCCGAGGAGGACTGCTTTTCATGTCACCTTCCTCCTGAGAGCAGCTGCTGCAAGGGCTACCATTGTTTCTAACTTCCGAGCTTGGCAAGAACACAGGCTGTTGCTTAAATGGAACATTACAATGGTTACTGGTGGGTGACGGAAGTGCAACCCTCTCCTACACAAAAGGAAGCGAGGCCATTCTTAGCTACTCCTCTGCCTGTTCCCTGCCATGAGCTTTGCCACCCCCAGCAGTCCTCTGTTCACCTCGTTTTGCCTTTAAAAAAGTTAATGATTCTGGGTGTGGTGACACATGCCTGTAATCCCAGCACTGTGGAGGCTGAGGCAGGAGGCTTAGCCTGAACCGCACAGTGAAACCTTTGTAAGACTATTAATGGTGTGGCGCCAGAGCAAAGCCTCCTCCCACCATGCCATCCGTGCTAAGCGCTGGCCATGCTGCACCTTGAACAACCTCAGTCCCTGTTGCACGCTAGACCTCTGTGTCCAGAGCTTCTCTGACCAGTCAAGTGCTTCTACCCCGTTCCTGAGACTTGGGGGCTTAGAATTGTCTTGAGTTGATTCGTGGTAAACCCAGGATATGGTCACGCAAGTGTCTTCATTCCCAGTGGCATCATGGCTTTGAAAGCATACCATCTCTAATAACTGTGGCACTTGAAGCTTTAGCTGGTCCACAAAGAGACCACAGAAAAAAGTTAAAATTCTTTCCATTGCGCTGACAGAAAATCCAACTGATGACCAGACATAGCTGGATCCAGTGTCCACTGTGACCACGATTCCCTTGGTTCAGGGTTATATTAAGTTATTCTATTAAAGTAATGTAGACAGCTGTAATTTAATAGCCTATATATTATCCTGATAAATCTAGCTGAAAATGAACTTCTGGGTTTCAACACAACTTCTAATTGAGTTGTTGGGTCATAGCTTTGGCCACAACTCATCATGGGACCAAACACTGTGGCCAGAAGGATGGAAAGTTTTGATTGGTCAGGCCTGCACTGAAAGCCTATAATCCATCTGAGCTGCATGGTCTGAGATCAGGGAGCATTCTTTTTCAAAGAATGTCATGGCAGCCTTAGAAGCAGAAATGGATGCTGAACAAGAGGAGGCAGCAGATATCTACAATAGATGCCAAGGCTGAGAATCTAAGTCTGCCAATGGCAGTGGTCCCAATAGTGTGAACTGAGTAGATTAAATGGTAACACTAAGCACTGTGGGGCTTGGGGAGTAGCTGCTGGACAGGGGAGTAGCTGCTGGACAGGGGAGTAACTGACTCACTCCCCAAAACATGAGTCATATGTCCAGACTATGACTCACTCTAGAGTGCCTACTGTGTGAGGAGCACTGTTTAAAACATGAAAAAAAATGTTGTGCCCTCTGACCTCCAGAAGCAGATGGATTAAGGAGCCACGCTCCTGTGATAGGACAAGACTGGTTTCCTCATGATTGGCAGTGACCGGGAGACCCTAAAGTGAGAAGTATATATAATATGTATAATAACTGTAATTATTATATTCCGCTTTCCACTTATTCAGCAAATATTTAACACACACCCGCTAAACCCCAGGGGCCACAGGATTTGATAGAGGCAGGCTCTGGAGAGCTTCCAGGGAAGATTTCACACAGACCTGGGCTATATCAATCATTGCAAAGAATTTGGTTAAATATGGAGGGAAAGAAATGGAGAAATCAAGCGCACAGACAAGTGGATTCATTAATTACATTTTTTAAAGCATAACAAACCAGAGCTGGAGAGATGGCTCAGTGCTTGAGACCACTGGCTACTCCTGCAGAGGGCCCTGGTTTGGTTCCCAGCACCAACGTGGAAGCTTATAACCAGTAACTGCTGATCCTGGGAACCCAGCACCCTCTCCTAGCCTCTGCAGACACCAACCACATGCATACAAGCAAACACTCTTCACAAATTTAAGTGGAAGCCACAACCACCTTTCTACAATGGCCGAGGTATGTCATAAACATCTGTATAATGAACTCAGCTCCCGGTGGTAGACAGGGCTGTCTTCCACTATTATGACATCTCACCAGAGCACATAGAGAAGAATAGTTCTGCTGGCGCCTGGACGGGCCCTGAAGCTTCCAGCCTAGACACCTGGATTCTGTGACTGGCTTAATGTAGAGGTAAACTCTGTCGTGCCTGGGAGCACTGAATTTTCTTTTTGGGGTGGCGTAGTAGCGGGGTCACCATATTGACGATAATGGTGGTGACTTCTTACAGGGGTCTCGGTGTCCCAGGTTGGCCTCATTAACTGTGCAGTCAAGGGTGGACTTTAACCTGACCTTCTGCCTCCACCTCCTTGGTTCTGGGTTTACAGATGCATACCACCATGCCCCATATTTACTCTATGTTGTCTTTAGATTCACGTGTGTGTGTGTGTGTGTGTGTGTGTATGGATTTATGCACACCACATGTGAGACAGCGGGGTGTGGGCTTGCGTATGCACACGTGCCCTCTGGGAGGGCACATATGCAGTAGCCTGGAGGAAGGGATGGGTCGGTGAGCTTCAGAGAAAGAATGAGAAAGCCAGAGCACCAAAGTGATGCTCAAGGTTTGGACAGTATCTGGGGAAAACACTGAGAGAGAAGGAAAAAGAAAAGTTAGATGTTCTTCAGACAGAAGCGACCAGGCGCTGCGGGGCAGCCTGGTGGACGTTCTGCAGACAGCTGCTTCACTGGAGGGTTTTTAAGTCAGTGCAAAATGCACCACAAACCCACTTTTGGGCAAGTCTCCCTTTATTTGTTTCTCACAGTTTCTTCATTTGACTTGTTTTATTATTACTGTTTTTTTTTTGTTGTTGTTGTTTTTTGGGGTTTTTTTTGGAGACGGGGTTTCTCTGTATAACAGCCCTAGCTGTCTTGGAACTAGCTCTGTAGGCCAGGCTGGTCTCAAACTCACAAAGATACATCTGCCTCTGCATCCCAAGTGCTGGGTAATCCAAGTGTAAGAAAAGCAGGACTCTGGACAGGAGATATGACTCAATATTCTTACAGAGGCCCAAAATTCACTTCCCAGTACCCAAATCACAAATCACAACCCTGTAAGTCCAGCTCCAGAGGATCTGGTGTCCATTTCCGGTCTCCTTGGGTGCCTGTGCTTATGTACAGGAGCGTGTGTGCGTGTGTGTGCGTGTACGTATGTGTGCACGTGTGTGTGTGTGTGCACAGGCACGTGTGTGCGTGTGTTTAAAATTTTTAACTAAAATTAAACAAAAATCAGAACTCCTTAGATATGTTCAAAAATGTATGGTTTGGATGAAAATATTCGCCCATAGTCTTGGACATTTGAATACTTGGTCCCCGTTGGTGGCACCGTTTGGGAAAGTCATGAACCGTGTAGAAGGTGGAGCCTTGTTGGAGGAAGTATATCATCTGAGGCAGCTTTGGGTGTTCTTAGTCTTTCCCAGATTCCTGTTTGCTCTCTGCTTGGTGCCTGTGGTTGAGGCTGAGAGCTCTCCTGCCGTGACAAGCCCAAACAACCCTTTCATTCTCTGTTACTTTAGTCATGATATTCGGTTACAGCAACAGAAAAGTAACCAAGACGAAAATGACTCGGAATCATTTGCATGATGTTGTGAGAATCTCATCCTTGCCGTATCACAAGTAACCACTCCAAAAGTTCTTGGCAAATACCAGGAGAGAAATCGCACTCCGTTTCAAAGGCAAGATTTGGTGCTAGACTAACCCAAGACAGGTGGACTCATGGTTTCCGTAGAGACTTCATCTCCCTTGGCCTCAAAGTCTTCAACTCTTTTTTTTAAGTCAGTAATTCCGAGAAATGATTACACAGGGGTCAGCAAGATGGCTCAGTGAGCAAAGAAGCTTTGTGCAGCAAGCCCGTGACCTGAGGTCAATTGAACCCATGGAAAGAGAATGAGCCCGAAGATGTCCTGTGATCTCCACCTGTGCACTACAGCACACGAACCTGTCCATGTGCATCATACAGACACATTCATATTTGTAGTGAGAGCTGCAGGCGGGCCTGCTTTTTGTCCTGCCCGGCTCCCGCATGGCTAGCTTAGCCCCGGAAATAACAACACACAAATTGTATTCATTTAAACACTGCCTGACCCATTATATCTAGCCTCTTCTTGGCTAACACTCATAACTTGCTTAACCCATTTCTAATAATCTATGTAGCACCACAAGGTGGTGGCTTACCAGGAAGGATTCTAGCCTATGTCCATCTTGGGTCAGAACTTCATCGCATCTGCCTCACTGCCTTCTACCCAGCATCCTGTTCTGTCTACTCCGCCTATCTAAGCTGCTGTCCTATCAAAGGCCAAGGCAGTTTCTTTATTAACCAATGAAAATAACACATAGACAGATGACCCATCTACATCACATATGCACACAATTATATATTTAAATATATGATTGTATAGAGGGCTATGTACAACACATAGCATATAGACACAAATCAATCAATGGCAGCTCCAATAACAACAACAAAGTATTGCCAGGCGGTGGTGGCGCACACCTTTAATACTAGCACTCGGGAGACAGAGGCAGGCGGAGTTCTGTGAGTTTGAGGCCAGCCTGGTCTGCAGAGTGAGTTCCAGGACAGGTTCCAAAGCTACAGAGAAACCCTGTTTCAAAAAACAAAAAAAGGAAAGTATTAATAGTAAGACCTGTGTCCGCCACTTGTTCAAAATCACTCCTGGAGACTCTGTATTCTAGAACATTTTGGTCTTGCCTCGCTAGGTGGCCTGAGAGTCCTAACAGCCCAGATTTTATTCAGTCCTTATAGGTTCCCTGTTCTTCCTAAGGAAACCACAGTATTGACCGAAAACTCAAGGGAGGGTCCTGATTCACATTAAGCCATCTTTCTGGTGTGACAGGCCTGGGTTTCGTGGGAAGAGTTTGATGTGGTTTTGTTTTCTTTGCTGTTTGTTTTTTTGTAGCCCAGGATAGTCTTGACTTTATGATCCTCCTGGGTGCTGGAATTAATAGTTTTACTTACTTCTAGGTTGAGGATAGGGTACCCCAAGTGGCTTGCCAGAGGATGAATGTGGGTACAGGATAATGGAGACCCAGGTCCCGAGGCAACTCCCAGCCCAGCCCAAGTCTTACAACTCTTGGAAAGTAGTCTGTTCCCGGCTCTTCTGGGTTCCCATCTCATGGGATGACAGGAGAAGCAAACGTCTTTTCACGTAGCTGATATGCAGGTTTCAAGTTTTTCCCTTTGGACGTCTGGTTGTTAGACTTTTCCCTTCAGTACTGACGTCCAAACGGTGGCTCCGAGCCAGTGTTCACGTGGGGAATTCCTAGAAGTGCTGGCCGGTCACATAGTCATTTGGTAGAGAAATCAGGCTAGTCCAAAGGCTTCCCTCTGCCCACCCCACCCCCTTCCCGGGGGTCCCACAGCCTTTAATGGACGGAGTCATAGGTGGACTGGTTGTCCTCTGGACTGGGGGCTGGCAAGAAGGCCCCAACCCTGCCACCTGTCCTGCGCCCGTCTGACAAAGCTGGTAGCCCGGTTGGCGTCCACACGCTCTTCTCTCCACACAGGTGAGCCCAGGGCACATCAGTGCAGCTGGGCCTGAGCAGCATCCAGGAACAAAGTCTCCCAAACTGTGTCCTCTTGGAATGTTCCTTACTCCCCTTCCCACAGAAACAAGAGAGAGTCTCTTTGTTCACACCCTGTCCATCTTTCTCCACAGCCTGGGGGACAGCAGGAAGCTGCTCCTGGGACAGTGGGGAGCTCTAAGTCTGTGGAGGGGGAGTAACCTCAGAGCGGGGAGGAGTTCTGTTCGGAGCTGTCTAGAGCTTGTTGTTTACAGCTCGGGGGCGGGGCGGTACTGACGATTTGACATCTGACATTGCGCTATCTAAGTAAGAGTTAATCCTGTTGTTTAAACACTCTGTAGCCTTTCTTTTTCTCTCTTCCCCTTGTTCTATCCATTTCTGAAAAGTTGTTATAAAAAAACCCTCCGAGTATGAAACAGGCTGTAGTGACGCACGTGCCTCTTTATAATCCCAGTACTCAGAAGGCCACCTGAGGCTACATAGTGAGGCCTTAACTTTCTTTGACGTGTGTGTGTGTGTGTGTGTGTGTGTGTGTGTGTACACGCGCACGTGCACCTGCGTGCGTGTTTATATTTCTTTAATTAAGATATAATTACATCATTTCCCTTGCCTATGTCCAATCTTTTCTGTGTACCCCTTTGACTTTTTATAAAATGTCTCTATTTTTATAACTGCTTCCTACCTTAAAAGTATTATGCCTAGGCTGGTCTAGAACTCACAGAACTGCGCCCAGGTACCTAGAGATAGACAGAGAAGCTTCTTTCTATATGGACTGACTTTCCTAAAGGACAGAGTGGGAAGAAAGACTCTGAGGGAGAGAATCAGGGGGTGTGGCAGTTTGGGGGCAGGAGAGAGAGGTTTTGGATGCTGAGCTTGAAGAGGCCACAGTTACCTGGATGCAGCTTTCCAGTTCACATCTGAACATTTTGTGGATCACGTGTTAAGTGAGGTGAAGTGTGAACTGTCACAGAGTTGGTGGTGGGCACCGTGGGACATGGAACGGTGCCCAGGGAGAGAGTGTGCTATGTAAGAAAATCCACAAGCACAGGATTTTGGAAACTTGTGCCTGCCCGTGGGTCTTGCTAGGTGTGCTCAGTCTTGAGGCTGGCCCTTCATTCTGCATTTCCCAGTACTGGGGGACTGGCAGAGCAACTCCAGGAAGGAGGACTCGAGAGTTTGGAGTTACAGAGGAAGTTTAAGGCAACTGGAGATTCCAGGGCAGTGAAACGGTGGGGCACATAAGACTTTTTGCCAAGTGCAGATGGAATTTCCCCTCAGGCTTCAGCTGTCCTGGGCTTGCACCCGACAAAGCACAATGGCCCTCATTCTGTGGCTACGGCATGGATGTCCCAAGCAGACCCTGGGGCAGCAGGCAGAAGGCCTGAGGAAGGAGGCGGGACAGAGGAGGCCACTGCCATTCTTGGTATGGTTCTGTCTCCAGGAGCACAGCCCTATCAGGCCTCACTCTGGGCAGCTTATAAGGCCTGGTGTGATTTTTGTTTATGCAAGTATAGCCTAAAAGGAACAAATCCATGGCCCAGAGACTGTTACCATTCGAATCCTTTTGCATACATTTTTCAAATGATAATTCACTCTACCCACCCTCCATCCACGCCCCCCAAGGCTGGTTTATTGAAAAAAAAACACCTTATATGGTAATACTGTTACCACACCGTCAGCTGGCCTTTTTAGGGACTCTGTTTAAAGAAGATCCGCCTCAGGGGTTTTATATTGCTGTGGTGTTTCTGCCAAAGACTCCACGGCCCTCAGTCCCCAGCAGAAGGACTTCTCACACCCTCGGTGAGTACTGCCCGACTTCTGCAGCCTCTTCCTTTCTGGGGCTGCCAGGCCTCCTGTGTATCTGTGCGACTCCAGATTTGTTTGGTTTCTGTGGTCCAGGTCACAGGCCAAGGCCTTTAGTGTCAGGGGTGCCTGGAACACATTGCTGCCTGCTGGGAAAAGGCAACCTGAGGACAGGACAGTTTGGAGACCCCCAGGATACGACTCCTGTCCTGTTCTCCTTGCCATGGGTCACTGTGTCACTGCAGGAAAGCAGCTTCCGCTTGGGTATGCGAGTCCTAGCCAACGGTGGCCTGGTACCCATGAGCTACCTGTATTAGAATAGGAAGGTACCGCCTTCAGGTGGCCTTGGCTGGTCTCTCTGTCCTCTGATTTGAGCTTGTCTTAGGTGAATGGAGAATTTTCACAGTATCAGAAGGCTATAAGTTCACTGTGGGACAAGGACTGTGAGACGTGAGGGACGAAGGAATGTCTCATGGCTCCATGATGTTTGGGGGTGTGAAGTCACTGAGGCCCAGGGCAATTAGGCAACTTTTCCAGAAGATGCACCCTCGCCGGTCATGGTGGCTCATGCTTGTCTTCTAAGTACTTGGGAGCCTAGGGCAAGTGGACTGCCCAAAGCTCAAGGCCAGCCTGGGGTACATAGTGAGTGCCAGGCCAACCTGGGCCTCAGTGTGAGACTCTGTATGAGACGAAACAAACCGTCTCACACCATCTGTGAAGTAACACGCCAAAGCCACAATCTCTGCATCACACACACACACACA
Organism: Microtus pennsylvanicus; assembly: GCF_037038515.1. Classification (NCBI taxonomy): domain Eukaryota; kingdom Metazoa; phylum Chordata; class Mammalia; order Rodentia; family Cricetidae; genus Microtus; species Microtus pennsylvanicus. The sequence continues at coordinate 62,818,850 of NC_134586.1, forward strand.
TACACACACACACACACAGAGCCTCTACCACCTTTGTGAGCTGTATCCAAGTGGAGCAGGCTCGGATCAGGATGCTGGTGCCCAGTTACTGAGTGGCCTTCATTTCCTCACCCATAACATGGGCACCCAGGAGTAAATGTGTATAGTATAGCCGCCCAGCCTAGTGTGACTAGCGTCTATCTAGCGTGGCACTCTCAAGTTTAAGAATTACTATGGAGAGTGTAGTGGTGCAAGCCTATATTCCTCATGCTTGGGAGGCAAAAGGATTGGAAGTTCAAGGTCATCTTTGTCTATAGAATAAGTTTAAGGGTAGCCTGGGCTTTATTAAACACTGTTTTAGAATAAAATGAGATTGCAAATAGAATTGCAATGGAGTATTAAGTGTATGAAAGGGGGAAGCCCAGGAGAAACTCCTGGTTAGGCTGTAAGCAGGGACAGCTTCCTGGGGGAAGGATACCTGAATTGAACCCCAGAGAAGGGCAGTCCTGGCGAAAGAAGAAGGAGGAGGAGGAGAAGGAGGAGGAGGAGGAGGAGGAGGAGGAGGAGGAGGAGGAGGAAGAGGAGGAGGAGGAAGAAGAGGAGGAGGAGGAAGAAGAGGAGGAGGAAGAGGAGGGGAAGAAGAAGAAGAAGAAGAAGAAGAAGAAGAAGAAGAAGAAGAAGAAGAAGAAGAAGAAGAAGAAGAAGAAGAAGAAGAAGAAGAAGAAGAAGAAGAAGAAGAAGAAGAAGAAGAAGAATTGCAGTTTTGGGACAGAGAGGGACTCAGCTCCTCTCCATTTAGATTTCAAGGCAAGAAGCAGGCCCAGTCACTTTAGAGAGAGGTCAGTCCTTTGGTTTCTAGATGCTACATTAAAGAATAGAGCAGTGGGGTTGCATGGAAGGAGTTAAGCCTAAAGGATAACAGCAAGAGATTTATCCTGTGGAAGGACTGCTCTGGAGGATGAGAGGACTGGGCACAGGGCAGAAGCGCCGCCACCATGTGAGGTGGTGTGAAGGCAGAATCAAAAAGGGCTGCGACTGATTAGGAGGGGAGAGCGAGCATGCGCAGTGCTGGCTCCAGGTTCTGACATGGGTGGCATGCCTCTCTGAGCATAGCTCCAACTGTAAGCCAGGTTGTCAGTCAGCCTGGCGGAACTGGATACACCTCATACAGCTGGCTCGGCAGGTGTGGAGCGCAGGGGAAGGGGCTGGCCCAGAACTGAACTGGGATGTTGGATGGGAGGGTGGGTGAAGACCAGAAGAGTAGGTGACATGTGCAGATTTGTGGGGATCCGATAAAATGGGACCTTACATGTGGGGGCATGCCTGGAGTCCCAACACTGGGGAGTGAGGAAGGAGAATCAAGAGGTCAGGTCAGCTACAGAGCGGGTTGTTTAGGCTTTCAGAACAGAAGGTCTATCATAACCACCTTCAGCTCTGCAGCTATAACAAAAGCAATGACAGACAATGTGGGCATCAGTGGGAGTGCCTGGGTCCCAATAAAAACCGTTTGCAGAGGCCAGTTAGCATTCCGCAGCCTGTGATTTCAGCCCTCTGTGGTGGAGGCAGGAGGAGCAGGAATTCAAGGCTGTCCTCAGCTACATAGTGATCTCAGAATAAAATAAATACATTCATAAAAACTGAATCTTATGTAATTTTCACAGGTCATGAACTATTAGTCTTCTACCATTTTTAAAAGAAAAATATGCTTTTCTTTTCCTTCCTTCTTTTTTTTTTTTTTTTTGAGACAGGGTTTCTCTGTGTAACAGCCCTGGCTGTCCTGGAACTTGCTCTGTAGACCAGGCTGGCCTCAAAGTCACAGAGATTCACCTACCTCTGCCTCATGAGTGCTGGGAGCCACCACACCAGCTAAATATGCCTCTTTTTCTTTTTAACTTTGTGTGTGTGTGTGTGTGTGTGTGTGTGTGTGTGTGTGCATGGGCATGTGTGTGTGTGTGTGTGTGTGTAGGTGTGTATGCATGGGCATGTGTGTGTAGGTGTGTATGCATGGGCATGTGTGTGTGTGTGTGTAGGTGTGTGTGTGTGTGTGTGTAGGTGTGTATGCATGTGCCCTTGCTCACACATGTGTCTGTGGTAGCTATCAGTTGACCCTGGGCATCCTTCTCTATTTCTCTCCATATATTTTTGCAGTGGACTCTCATTGGCCCTGGAGTTCCCTGACTCCACTGGCTTGCCTACTGGCCAGTAAGTTCTGCTCTGGTGGCTTTCCTATCTCCCTCTGCCCAGAACTGGGATGTAGAGGAGCTAGCAGTGACCCCTGGCTTTTCTGTGGGGCAGGGATCTGAACCCAGGTCCTCACACATGCACAGCAAGTGCTTTGCCCACCAGGCCACCTACCGAGCCTATCTTTGGCCATCTATAAAGTGTAAAAAAACAAACACTATTAACATTCACTCTATAAGAAAGTAGATCAGAGTTTGCCTATCCTAGGTTAAAGTCTGTGCAACCTTTTCATATACTTGTGTTTGTCTGATCCATCTTTTTTTCCCCCCAAAGTATTTTTAAGGGATTTTTAGGTTTATTTTATTTTATGCATGTGAATGTTGCCTGCATGTATATATGTGCACCATGTGTATGCCTGATGTCCTCAAAGATCAGAAGAAGGCATTAGATCCTCTGGAACTAGAGTTATAGATGATTGTGAGCCAGTGTGTGGGGACTGGGAACTGAACCCAGGTCCTTCATAAGAACAGCAAGTGCTCTTTACCACTGGACCATCTCTCTGGCCCCTAATTCTTTTCTCATGAGATAGATGTTCTCATTTCTCTTTTATAGTGGAAGAGACTGGGACTGGAGAAGGAAACGGGGAAGGGCTGTGGGGAGATGGTCCCAGGGAGAACAAGGGGCACTTAAGGAGAGGTGAGATACCAGGGCCAAACCTGTCCCTTCATACTCAAGGATGGGTTTTCACACCTCCGAGGGAGATCAGTGAGGGCGCCAGTTGTTTGTACTCATCCTGTCTAGTTTTCTGCCTTGCAGAAAGGATAAAACTCAAAGGCTATGTTTCTAACTGTGTGAGATTCTCTCAGTGAAGTCGGGATAGGGTATATGCTAAAATAGCCACAATGTTTGTTCAGCTTCCCATGAATGCAAACAGTTGTGACCCCAGCAAACCACAGCTACAGTGACTCTAGGTCAGTCACAGGTAACTAGAAGGGTCAAGAATTTCTGCCTAGAGACACGGCAGGAGGTAGCCCACACCGCTTTGGGTCTCTAGCTCTCTCACCGGCCTTCAGTGTCCTATCTCATCTCTGGCTCTGCCACAGAAAAACGGTTCTTGGGTTGAAGAGATGGCTCAGTGATGGAAAACACTTGCTGTTCTCTCAGAGGATCCAGGTTCAGTTGCCAGTACCCACATGGTAACTCACAACCATCTGTCACTACAGTTCCAGGAGATCTGGTGTCTTTTTCTGACCTCAGCAGGCACTGTCTGCATGTGGCACACACACGCACACGCACACACACACACACAAACATAAGTAAATCTGAAGAAAATTTTTAAAAAGAAAAGTGATTCTAAGGCCCTGAAATACTGTGGCGAGCATTGCCGACAAGTTGCTCAGGGGATGCTTTGTGGCCGTACAACGTGGGAAACAAGGGCAAGCCTGTGGTTCTCAGGGGTCTGAGTGGGGGGGGGGAGGGCACAGGGAAACCAGAGAGGAGATGAAAGAGCCATTGCAAAGCTAAATGGGAGTAGCTGGGGATGTAGCTCAGTTGGCAGTTTGCCCAAACATGCACAAAGTCCCCGGTTCGAACCCCAGCATTGCATAAGTGTAGGTACTGAGGACCTTTAATCCAGGACTAGCTGGCAGGAAGATCAGAAATCAAGGTCAAAAGAAGGAGGGAGTTGGGAGAAGCTCCAAAGAGAAACTAGACTTGAAGCAAAACACCTATAAACTCAGCATTTGGGAAACTAAGATAGGAGGATTGCTGTGAGTTAAAGGAGGTTACCTGAAGTAACTGTAGACAAAGAACTCTGACTCAAAAAAAAACCCAAAAAACAAACAAATGAAAAAACCCTAAAACAAAATTAGAAAGGGAAAAAAGCCATGGACACTTGAAGTGTGAATAAATCACACCAAGAGACAGTGCTGAGGGGACCTTAAAGGAGACAGCCACAGAAGTGTGGCTTCCTTCTTCTGGCCTCTCCCGGCTCTTTGGGCTGGCTTCCCCTCGGGAGAATAGTCACTATGTCAGTGCAGCTGATGCCTCGCTTGGGGAGAGAAAGCCAAGTGCTTGAGGATCCCGGGAGCAGAGCAGACAGGTCTGGGAAGGGACCCACTACGTCAACATTTATTACTGAGCACCTCCTGTGTACCAGGGTAAATCTGGTCCTGGTACGGAAAGAGCTCAGAGGACGCCCAGGGAGAAGAAACAGAGGCCCCTTTGTGTGCTCCTGAAAAGCAGGCAAAAGGAAAATGCCGTACAAGGAGAAGTTATGACCATCTCTCGGCCATAGCAAGGACAACACAAGTTCAGGCTCCACACCTGTCCTGCATGAGTGCCTGGCCTGTCTGCTCACCTTGTTCTGGCTGAGGTCGCTGACTGAGTTCTTTAAAATTTTCTGAGTCTTGATCTACAAATGAATAGAATGGGATTTAAAAACATATTGCCTCGGGGCTATTTTGAGGTATAACCAGACACTATAAATTGTAAAGTTGAGGTAAATTTTAAAAAACATTTATTTTTATTTTATGCATGTGGGTATTTTGCCTGCATGCATGCCTCTTACACCATGTGCATACATTCCTCTAGGAGCTCAGAAGAGGGGATTGGATCCCCTGGAACTAAAGTTATGAGTGGTTGTAGATGCAGAGACCTGAACCTGAGTCCTTTGTAAGAGCAGCAAGTGCTCTTAACCACTGAGCTACCTCTCCAGCCCCAAAGTCTTTTTTAAAATTAAAAACGCATTTTGCCAGATATGGTGGCTTATGCCTATAACCTCAGACTTGGGAAATAGAGGCAAGAGATTTGCCCTAAGTTTGAGCCAGCATGGGCTACATAGAGCTAAGCTGCCTCAAGAAATAAATATGTGTATATGTATATTTATTTATATATGTATATATATGTGTGTGTATATGTATATACACACACATATAGTATATAAAAATACATGATATGTCATCAAACTTGGAAGCACTGAGCACAGTATGATGGAAGTAACTTAGCGCTTTTCTTGTTACATTAGATACTTTGCTACATTAGCTACTTTGCTTTATCCATTGGATGGTTGGGTGGAGGTTTCTAGCAATTCATAGCCAACAAACATATTCAATAACTGCATTATTAAGATGGTTTTCAATTCTGATTGTTTTTAATTTACTTATCTTATTCTATTGCATTGGTGTTTTCTCTGCATGCATGCCTGTGTGAGGGTGATGGAACCCCTGGAACTGGAGTTACAGTCTTGAGCTACCATATAGGTGCTGGAAATAGAACCTAGGTCCTCTAGAACTACAGGCAGTGCTCTTAGCTGCTGAGTCACCTTTCCAGCCCCTCAATTCTCATTGTTTTAAACAAAGCTAAGCCCACAGAGTGGCTCACTGGGCAAAGCATTTGCTGTCCGATCCTGATGGCCCGAGTTCAGTCCTCAGAATCCAGGTAAAGGTGGAAGGGAAGAACCAACCACAGCTCTCTGAGCTCCACCCACTCCATGCACACATACAATAATGCATTTTCTAATTGTTATTTTATTTTATGTGTGTGGGTGTTCTGCCTGCACATCTGTCTGTGTACCACATTTGTACCTGGTTCTCAGGAGGCCAGAAGAGGGCATCAGATCCCCTGGAACTAGAGTTACAGTTGATTGTGAGCCACCATGTAGGTGCTGGGAATCGAACCCAGGTCCTCAGCAAGAGCCATCCCTCCAACCCCTATACTAATAAACTTCTGCCCTGAGCCCGTCTGCCCTTCATTACCTCCTGATCAAAATCCCATGCTCATACTCCTCACTGCCCAGAAGGCTGTTTGGGATCGGTCACTGCCGCCTGTAGCACTCCTCTCCTCCAGCCACAACAGTGCCAGCCCTGTCACACCTGCCAAAGGGCAATTAGAGCCCCTCCTTCCCAGACGGCTTCTCTCTTTCTTGCGAGAAATTGTAAATAGATAGACAGATGATAGATAGATAGATAGATAGATAGATAGATAGATAGATAGATAGATAAATCTTTAAGAGAGAGAGAGAAGGAAGGAGGGAGAGGGAGGCTCAGTGGGTTGTCTCCTGACCTGCACACACATGCACATACATGGGCACAGTTCTGCACACATATACAAACATACTAAAAATATATGTGCTAGGTGGAAGGTGGTTTTATTTCATTTGTCAGGGAAATGGGAATCTTTCATTGGGAGGGTTTTACTTCCCTTATTGGCCCATTGTCTTCTCACTGTCTTTTTCTTTTGGGCTGTCTACTTATCAGTTTGTAAGAGTTCTTTCTTCTTGTAATCACCAGTCCTGTCTCAGATTTAGTGTAAAACTTCTCAGCTTGTTTAACAGCTGTTAAGTGCTCTCACGATTCTCTCCACTGAATGAAAGTTTTGTAACTATTTCATCTTTTAAAATCACATGTAATAAACCGGGCACTGGGGCGCACACCTTCAGTCCAGCACTCAGCAGCAGAGGCAAACAGATCTCTGAGTTTGAGACCACCTTGGTCTACATAGTGAGTTCCAGGCCAGTCAAGGCTGTATGGGAAGACCCCAGGGATGGAGAGATGGCTCAGTGGTTGAGAGGACTTTACTGCTTTTGCAGAGGACTCAAGTTCAGTTCCCAGCACCCATGTGACAGCTCAGAACCATTCTGAACTCCAGTTGTCGGGGATCTGAAACCTTCTTCTGGCCTCCACAGACACACACGTGGTGCATATAGTGAGACCCTGTCTCAAAAACTAAAATTAAATAAAAATAAAATGTATTAATTGGTTGATTGCCATAACACAGTACCACAGACAAGGGCCTCTAAGGACAGAAATTTGTTTTCTAACAATCCTGGGCGCTAGGAGGCTGAGGGTCAAGATGCCATCAGGGTTGCTTTCTCCTCAGGACTTCCCCTGGTTTATAGACGCCTGCCTTCTAGTCATGTCTTCACATGTCCACTCTCGCCCTATATTAGTATTCTGATTTTCTTTGCTTACACAGATAATAAATGCAACCATATTGGAGACCAATCATACTGAATTTATAACCTCATTCTAAACTCAGTTGACCTCTGTAAAGAACTGTCTCTAAAACCAGTCACATTTTCAGGTGTGAGGACACTGATGTACTTTCCATACACGTGTCTATGGCAACAGAATTCTATGCTTAGCAACTAAAGCAAGGCATGAGATGCAGCTTCCAGAAACAAGGATGCCAAACCTGTGTCTGTCCCTTCTAGAACAAAACCCCAGAGCCACGAAGACTGTCTCCCCCTGTTACCTGACAAGTGGCTAACTGTTCTCTTCTCTTCCAACCCCAAGGTGCTCCAGCCCCCAGCTCACGCAGCCACACCCGCCATGTGTGAAGAAGAGACCACCGCCCTTGTGTGTGACAATGGCTCTGGCCTGTGCAAGGCAGGCTTTGCAGGAGATGATGCCCCCAGGGCTGTCTTCCCCTCCATTGTGGGCCGTCCTCGCCATCAGGTGGGTTCCATCTGGATCCAAGATTGTGAGCCACCGGCAGTGAGCCATATAGGACCTGCATTGAAAGAACTATCTTGAGTGATCTTACTCTCTCTGTGACTCTATCACTTTCTTCGCAGAGAGTATAACATGAGATAAGGGAATACATATATCTGTGGGCTTTGTTCTCCTTCAGAAAACCACATCTCTTCTATGAGAGAAAAGGGATCAGCCCATGAGAAATCCCAACCTCCTCTTCCTGGCTCTGCCCACCTTCATTTCCTGCTTCCTTTGCTCATCTGTCTCCTTTCCGGGGACCATTACAATGACTGAATCCCTGTGCGAGGACCCCTGAGCCAATTCACTTTTCTCTCCTTTTCTTTCATGTCACAGGGTGTAATGGTGGGAATGGGCCAGAAAGACAGCTATGTGGGGGACGAGGCTCAGAGCAAGCGTGGGATCCTAACTCTCAAGTACCCCATTGAACACGGCATCATCACCAACTGGGACGACATGGAAAAGGTATCTGAAGCCCCCAGTGTGGTTGTTCTAATGGTGATATCTCATCTTGACTCTCCTCTCCTACGGTCTCTGAGCCCTGTCAATCTTCCTTGGGAATGCTTCCCATAGCCTTCCTCCTTCCCTTTCCACTCCCCAGATAATTTCCAGCCTCAGCCCCCACCCTCTCTCCCTGGACCATGGCAATGGCTTCCCACAGTTTCCCTTGTCCTTGGCATCCATTCAATTCTCTATATTCCCAACTCTTTGTAGCACCCTTTGAGGATCCAGTCATACCTAACTCCCAGCCTCCGCCTCTCCTGCATTACTCTGTCAGGCCAGACATGGGCCCATGTTTAAAATGCTGAATATCTCAGCTAGGGCTGCAAGATAGCTCAGCTATTAAGAGAACAGGCTGCTCTTGCAAAGGACCTGAGTTTGGCACCCAGAACCCACATCAGGTGCCACACAACCACCTATAATTCCAGCACCAGGGAATCCAAAGTCATCTTCTGGCCTCTGAGGACACCTATATTCAGGTGCATGACACACACAGACACACACACACACACACACACACATAAATACACATAATTTTAAAAATCCCCCTTTTAAGAAAATTACTCTCTTAAAAAAAAGATTTGCACTTCAAAATAAAGTAAAAACAACCAGATGTAGTGGCACACGCCTTTAATGCCAGCCCTGGGAAGGTAGAGGCAGGCAAGTCAGAGAGTCTGAGGCCAGCCTGATCTACATCAAAGTTCCCGGCAAGCCAGGGCTACACAGAGAAACCATGTCTCAAAAATATTTAATCAATTAATTAAAATCAAATTTCAACATGTAACGATAATGATGATGATGATGATAATGGATAAGAAGTGAATAAGAAATAATAGCCAGGTGGTGGTGGCACTCACCTTTAATCCCAGCACTCAGGAGGCAGAGGCAGGCAAAAATATCTGTGAGTTTGAGGCCAGCCTGCAGTACAGAGCAAGTTCCAGGACAGCCAGGGTTATTACACTGAGAAACCCTGTCTCAAAAAACCAAGAACAAAAAGGAAAGGAAATAATAAATTACAAATAACATAAATACAAGAGTCACAAGGGAAAGATGTCAAAATGTTAACTATAACAACAGATGGGATATAAGATATTCTCCAGATTTTTTGATTTGTCAACATTCCTAAACTCAACGGTGCTTTGAAAAACTAAAATGAAGCACAGTGCTTGGCCCCCTCCTAACGATACCGATTGGCACGTCTGGGTGGAGCTAAGCCAGCTGCTCCTAGAAGGGCAGGGATTCTTGTCTAGGATAGGTATGCATATGTGGTCATATGTGTGCACACAGACGTATGCACGTGTGTGCGCGCACGCACACACACACACACACAGAAATATGGTAATGTCTGGAAATATAACCAAATTTTGTGCTAGCATAATAGATGCTCTCCAATAAGACTAGGAGTGCCGCTACACCTCCCATGGCACACAGGTCTGTCCCACAAAACACTGACGGAGCCAATCTAAGATGACTGCGTGCTGACGTGCGGAGCCCCTGCTCCAAGCACCAGTCTGGTCATCAGCGAACAGTGAGAACTGGGCCCACGCATGGGCCAGGATCACAGCAGGAGGTGGGGCTGACAATGTGAACGCTTGTTGTGGTGTGAGCGAGCTGATGGCAGCCAGAGAGAGACGAGTACTAGTTACCACTCAAGCTCCTCCGCTCTCCAGAGTCCGCTGCAGGGATTTCAGGGGGTAGGCAGTGTCCTTGGAACCCAGCGGGACTTGGTGTGCTGGAAGAGCAACCATCCAGTGAAGGTGTGTTTATGGTGGGCCACACCACAGCTGAGAGAAATGTCCTGGCTTTTCTCTTCCCCGACTGGCTAACCTCCTGCCCGGGTATTAAATAACTAAACACAACCAAGAAGCCTGAAAACAAGAAGCACTGAGTGCATCCCGCCTCCTAGAACACACAAAACAGGAAAAAGAGGGAGGAGGGAAGAAAAAGAAGGGTCAAATGGTTGACATCAGCACATACATTGGCTCTAGGTCTGGCATGCTTAGGGAGGGGATCAGAGATTCCCAGGGATTACCAGCCTCTCGGGATCCACCCTGTCCTGTGTAGCACTCGGTTGCCCTTCTCCAGTATGCACAGGCCAGCCTGGTCTTTTCCAGACCCCGAGGAGTCTGCTGGGCTTCTCTGGCTTTTGTCCCCTCTAGATCTGGCACCATTCCTTCTACAATGAGCTGCGAGTAGCACCGGAAGAGCACCCGACCCTGCTCACGGAGGCCCCCCTAAACCCCAAGGCTAACAGGGAGAAAATGACCCAGGTAAGCAGCCTGGCCAGGCACTTCTTCCCCATAATGCACCAATGCAGCAAAATGTCTTTACAGACCTGCTGAATGCATGGGCCACCAGGGCAGGTCCCGGGAGAGGTGGACGTGGGATGAAGGAGGACCACTGAGCTTGGCATAGTTCTTGCCCTTGAGAAAATTTCAGAGCATTCTGTAGGCCAGGAGATGCTGTGGTGTTTGTGAGACAGTCCTTTTCTCCTTGATGTCCTTCCAGATCATGTTCGAAACCTTCAATGTCCCTGCCATGTACGTTGCCATTCAAGCTGTGCTCTCCCTCTACGCGTCTGGCCGCACCACCGGTGAGTAGCACTGAACCTTTCCTTTCCTGGCTCCAGGTTTTCTTCACAGTCCTGAAGATGATCTGTGATGGGTTTTTTTTTGTTTTTGTTTTTTTTTGTTTTGTTTTTTTTTGGTTTTTTGAGACAGGGTTTCTCTGTGGTTTTGGAGCCTGTCCTGGAACTAGCTCTTGTAGACCAGGCTGGTCTCGAACTCACAGAGATCCTCCTGCCTCTGCCTCCCGAGTGCTGGGATTAAAGGCGTGCGCCACCACCGCCCGGCCTCTGTGATGGTTTTGAATGGCAGTCTGTAGCAAGTTTATAGCAACCCAAAGGAAAAGAATGAATAGCAAGAGACAAATATGATAGCAGAACATCATCAGATTGGCTCCTCAAAACAGGCGGTAGAAACCCCACTGAGGCAGTCACCTGGGCAGGGCAGTGTCCCCTCCAGGTAAAAGAACAAGTAACAGTAGGTGACATCATCAAACTGGGGGCTTAGAAACATCCAACAGAGACTGACTGGCAGTCAGCTGCAGTCCCTGACTTACAGAGTTTCTCTCCATGGCTGAACTCCGGGCTTCCCTTTCCCATTTCAGGCATTTTTTATAAACCACGGGATAAGCAGTAGTAACCTTTGCTGGAGATGGCTTTGCTTCTAGCTGTTCACAAGGGCACGACACTGTACTCTTCTGTTCTCTTCCCTCCCCACCACAGAGTGGGTGGGGGGACAGCCCATCCACTGATAGGGCCTTGTAAACATGCTTGGATCTGAAATGGAGGCGGGGACAACTCCATTTCCAGAGCCAGCTTCCCAGTGAGCTCAAACAGCACATGACAGTACCAATATAACGCGTACTACAGCAGGGGAAGCCGGGTCAAGTGGGACCCTTACAGAGGTTCCTGCTTAGAACAAAAGGAACATCCAGGAAACAACAAATGAGAAGGTCCCTAAAGCACGCTGAGTGTGAGCCTGCTTGTGAAGTTGGAAAGAATTTACATATCCAAGCTATAATTAATACGTGAAATGATATGTGAACAAGGCTGTTTCCTTATCACAGTCATGCCAGGCACTTATCCCCACACCCTCATCGCAACGACTTTGTGCATACAAATGTAGCCTCGATATAGAAGGATGCCCAGGAAGCAGAGAATATGTGGTCCTCAACAGGGACTTGAGCACTAGCATAAATGCTTTTTAAAATGTATTCTTTTATATGTTCGCTGCTTACCTGCGCATTCAGTCTTCCAAGGCTTTTCACAAAGTCTGTATCAAACAATAGTGTACCTGCTGGGCGGTGGTGGCGCACGCCTTTAATCCCAGCACTCGGGAGGCAGAGGCAGGCGGATCTCTGTGAGTTCGAGGCCAGCCTGGTCTACAAGAGCTAGTTCCAGGACAGGAACCAAAAGCTACAGAGAAACCCTGTCTCGAAAAATAAATAAAAAAAAAACAACCAACAATAGTGTACCTGGAGAGGTGGCTCAGCAGTAAGGAGCACACACTGCTTTTGTAGAGGACCTGATTTCAGGCCCAGCATTCACATTAGGAAGCTCCAACTCCAGGATACCTGACACCCTCATAGAGAGTGTGTAGTCTAAAGTAACAGATAACAGAATGTGTGGATCAGACTTAGGGTAAATTGTCAAATGTCCATTATCATGTATGCAGTTCAAGGAATCCAAGAAATTGAGACATAGCACCTGCTTTCTACAACCCAATTCTCTCATTTTGGCGAAGAGGACACACACACACACACACACACACACACACACACACACACACACACACACACACACAATGACTGGGAATTCTCACGGTGGGTGAATTTTCTCAACTACTAAAGGACGATATGATAATGGAAGATCATTCAGTACCCGACTCCAGAAACAGGTCTGTGAAAGAGGAAAGTGAAGTTTGTCTTTCCTGTCCACAGGCATCGTTCTGGATTCAGGGGATGGTGTGACCCACAATGTCCCCATCTATGAGGGCTACGCGCTGCCCCATGCTATCATGCGTCTTGACCTGGCTGGACGGGACCTCACGGACTACCTCATGAAGATTCTCACAGAAAGAGGCTATTCCTTTGTGACCACAGGTACCCGCCCCTTTTCTCATTCATACTTGAGCTCAGATCCAGTCTCATCTAGTCCCAGAAGTTCTGGGGAATGATGGGAATTCTGTGGCTCTGGCCTCAGGCTGTCTCAGGGTGGACTGGGAGCCCTGCAGTGTTAAGACACTCTCATTGGAGGATGAAGGTCCCCATGGAGGTGCTCTGTGGAAGAAGACAAGGCAGAGAGCTAGCTTCCTTCTGCTGTGCTCTGCCAAACCATCAATGGAGCCTTCTCGGCATTGCTGTCCCCCAGCACCCACTGCTGATGTTCCTGTCACCTCAGGCCCTGTGGTTTTAACAAGGTTTAACTCTCTACTGGAGAGCTGGTGATAATTTTTTTCTCCTTGGAGGTGTCTATAGTTTCTATAAGAACAAATAATATTTTTTAAAAAACCTGAGGGCTAGAGAAATAGCTCAGCAGTTAAAAGCACTGGTTGCTCTTCCAGAGGTCCTGAGTTCAATTCCCAATAACCACATGGAGACTTAACAACCATCTCTAACGAGATCTGGTACCCTCTTCTGGCCTGTAGGCAGACACACAGGCAGAATATTGCATACATAAACAAAACAAAACAAAACTATTTGAGAGGAGAGGGGGTCATAAACTCTACCTGGGTAAGAGGGATTTTGATAGTAATTTTTTTAGATTCTGCCAAGTCTCCAGGGCAAGTTCAAGTCTACCCCATAATGTGTCCTCTAAGACCCCAGGAGCAACGGCAGAATTGTTGAGACAGTGACAGAGCAAGAAGAATGCCCCTTGGGCTCCTGCTTGAGAATCAAGCCTTTTTGAGGGATGGGACATGTAACCCAGCATGAAGAAGAGCCTGGACTCTCTTTTCGGCAGTTCTGTCCTCTTCCTAAGGCTGGGTTCAAAGTATTCTAAGAGTTTCCGGGAGAGCACCTGCTACAACCGCTCGCGCAGAGCCCAGTAACCACTTTGCCATTTGTACACCCTCCAGCTGAGAGAGAAATTGTGCGAGACATCAAGGAGAAGCTGTGCTATGTGGCCTTGGATTTTGAGAATGAGATGGCCACGGCGGCCTCGTCTTCCTCCCTGGAGAAGAGCTACGAGTTGCCTGACGGGCAGGTCATCACTATTGGCAACGAGCGCTTCCGCTGCCCAGAGACCCTGTTCCAGCCTTCCTTCATTGGTGAGGTGCAGCCCATGGGCCCTGCTCGTCACTCAGAGGCAGGATAGAGAATAAAACGCTGGAGGCGTACAGGATAGAGGGTGCAGGGTGGGGGTGTAGAGTAGAGGGTGTGGAGTAGAGGGGCATAATGATTCAGATGAAAAGAATCTTCCTCTGGAAGAAGTTTAGACCAAAAGCGGGCCTAAATTTGAATTCTGCCTATCTCTTCTGCCTGCCTAGTGACTGTAACCTGTGTTCATTTTGTCATCTTCCTGTTGTATGTGGCTGGTGCCCGTCTGGTGCCAGTGCCTAGCAAAAAGCTTTGCTCTGTATTCATTGAACAGCACAGAACACGTAGTGTAGGAAAGGAATGGAGAATTCTTTACAGAAATTCTTAACAGAGTCTTATAAGGGAGAGAAGACATTTTACTGACCCCAAATAACCAGAATAGCATTTAACTATACACAGATGTTATCAATTTATATATCCTCATGCTGCTTCCAAGGTTTGTGGGAAGTTTATTTTCTTTTTTTTAAATATTTATTTATTATGTATACAATATTATGTCTGTGTGTATGACTGCAGGCCAGAAGAGGGCACCAGACCTCATTACAGATGGTTGTGAGCCACCATGTGGTTGCTGGGAATTGAACTCAGGACCTTTGGAAGAGCAGGCAATGCTCTTAACCTCTGAGCCATCTCTCCAGCCCCCAAGTTTATTTTCTTTAAGGTTGCTTTCAACCTGTTGACTGCTTTCAGCAAATGGTTACCACAACACACACACACACACACACACACACACACACACACACACACACACACACTTCTGCATCTGGGACATGCAATCATACATGGTTTAAGATTAAAGCTATGCAGTTAGCTTAGATTGTAAAATGAGATTATATAGGAAGTTCAAAGTACAGTAAAGTTGGTTACATTGTTTTCTTAAAGGCAAGTTAAATAGGCTGAGTATACTTCAGGACAGCAGACGGAATACATAGTTTTAAATGACTTCAATGCATATGAGTAACGTGATTGCAAGGTCTGGCCAA
This sequence comes from Microtus pennsylvanicus, assembly GCF_037038515.1. Classification (NCBI taxonomy): domain Eukaryota; kingdom Metazoa; phylum Chordata; class Mammalia; order Rodentia; family Cricetidae; genus Microtus; species Microtus pennsylvanicus. The sequence goes on from NC_134586.1 coordinate 62,833,866, forward strand.
GGATCACTTTATAAAGGTAAGAGATATTTTCAGGAAAAGCAGTTCCAACAATACAGGGAAAAGGAGTCAAGACAAAGGGTTTTAAGACAGGGTGCAGGGTGCAGGGTGGAGGATGGAGGAGACAGAGTGGGAGGATCCAGGGCAGAGGACTGGATGAGGTGAGGAAAGAGAGTCACAGGAAGTTTGTTTGTTACTTTTACCTGCCCTAAGTTTTCCCAAGAAGGGACAGTGTTGCATAAACAAGCAAATAAATACATATTTTGAATAGAAGACTAAATAAACCAAGATGGAGGAAGAAACAGGATGGAGTTGGAGCCAAGACTTAGAGATTAAGAGCATTTACCATTCTTCCAGAGGACCTAAGGTTCAGTTCCCAGCACCCACATGCTGGCTCACAACTGATTGTAACTCCAAGTCCTGGACATCCAGTACCCTCTTCTGGCCTTCATGGGCACTTGCATGAACACGGTGCACATAAATTCATGTAGGCACACACATATACAATTAAATATTTTTAAAAGGAAAAGCAAGACAGGTGAGATAGTATGATAATAACAAAGTAATGACGAGGGCAGAGGTCAATCCAGACCGCTTCTGCATCACTTAGCATTTAGGTGCAGAGGCCTGTGTCTCGACAGTGGTGCAGAGAGTGAACCTGGGACTGGAGTTGACTTAGTGCTGATCCTGAAGCTCTCTACCTCCGAGCACTGTCACACTGGTGTGCCATCTCCTTCCATCTGTGGCTTTCCTGTGTATAGAACTGGAAATATTGGGGTGTTCTGGAGCGATGCTTCACCATTTAGGGGCACAAGCTGATCCTTCTAGAGATTCAATTCTCAGCACCCTCATGGCAGCTCCTAACAGCCTGTAACTCTAATTTCAGGGAATCTGACACTCTCTTATGACCTTCATGGGCACTGTATTCATGAGCACAAACCCATAGTCAAACACATAAATAGAACAATAGGGTTAATAATAAACTTTTAAAAAATGGAATCAGTGACATGTACTTACCAGATAGTACTAGACAAGGACTAAGAGATAATACTTAATAAAGGAAACCACTCTCTTGGGGAGTGTTTAGGGAAAAGGGGAGTGGCTACTCATAGCTGTAGAGTTTCTCTGGGGTCATTAAAATGCTCTAGAGCTGGAGGTGATTGGGGTGTGGACACAGGAAGATCAGGAGTTCGAGGTCATCCTCAGCTGCACAGTGAATTGAAAGCCAGCTTGTCTTTAAAAATTGTCATTGTGGTGACAGTTGCCCAGCTCTGTGGATATACTAACTACCACTGAACTGTACACTTTAAAAGGGTTAACTTTATAGTAGATGAATTACATCTCCTTAAAGCCGGAGAAAGAAGTGTGTTGCTTCAGAAATGTACCCTGGGTAACAGAGAAAGGTCAGCTGAGGCAGAAAGAAACTAAAGCCAGGGCCATGAGCAGAGGGGATCTGAGGTGTGTCCAGGTGACAGCTGACCAAGGGTGTGAGCCAGGGGAGGGTCCTTTAAAGAGCTGTAGTTACATTCCTTCTGGTGTTCTTGTCTGATGTGGAAACAGTGTCTCACCCTGTAACCCAGGCTAGCCTTGAATTCATCAACCCTCCTACTTCAGCCTCCCAAGTGCCTGGGATTACAAGCGTGAGCCTGATATGAGCTACATTTCTGAAGGCATGGGTGTTGATTAAAAAACTGTCACCTCCCCCAGGCATGGAGTCTGCTGGAATTCATGAGACAACATACAATTCTATCATGAAGTGTGACATTGACATCCGCAAAGATTTGTATGCTAACAATGTCCTCTCTGGGGGCACGACCATGTATCCCGGCATTGCTGACAGGATGCAGAAGGAGATCACAGCCCTGGCTCCCAGCACAATGAAGATCAAGGTGGGTCAGGTCTTGCCTTACTTCCCTTTTGCTGGTCTGTATACAAACACCTGCCTGCCTATACGGGAGATGTTGCTGGGCCTTGGTGTGTGGTGGTCTCCTGGTTTCATCATTATCTTCCCGGGAGTTCTGCAATCAACCACATCGTGGAGGATTATATTCCTTGGGGCAATGATAAAGACATACTTAGCATGGCTCAATCCATAACCACATGGACATCATATGAGAAGATAATATTGAAAGAATTTGAGGTGATGACCATATTGAGAGACTTTGTGGGGAAATCAGGAGGAGGAAGGAAATAGAATGAGAGAGTGAGAATGACTGGGGTCAGAGAGATGGCTCTGCCATTAAGAGCACCTGCTGCTGGGTCAGGCATGGTGGGTTCACCTTTGGTCCCAGGATTTGTGGGCAGAGGCAGGTGGATCTCTTGAGTTCCTGGTCTACATGCTGTGTTCCAGACCAGATGGAGATACACAGTGAGACTCTATCTCACAAAACAAAAAGATGCTTGCTGCTCTTCCAGAGACCCAAGTTTAGTACCCAGGACTTATAATTTACAGCTTATAAGAGCTAATGCTCTTCTGGATACTTGCATGTGCACATGCGCGCGCGCGTGCACACACACACACACACACGGAGGGGGGGAATTTTCTTTCGTTTCTTCTCTTTTCTTTTTGATAGGCATTACTATTTAGCCCTGGCTGATCTGGAATTCCCTATGTAGACGAGACTGGCCTTAAATTTATAAAGATCTGCCTGACTCTGCCACTTGAGTGCTAGAATTAGAATTGAGTACCACCATGTCCAGTTCATTAAAAAAATTAAGAAAAGAAAGTGTCAATACTAAAGTATTGTTAAAATTTAAAAATGGTTTGAAGAGGGATTTGGAAATGGCTGAGGCAGCGGGATACTGCTATGAGCCTGAGTCCCTGGAACCCACATACAGAAGCAGATGAAGCACATTTGTAATCCCAGCACATCTGTAATCCAAGCACTAGGGGGGCAGAGACAGGCAGATCCCAAAGACTGAAGGCTGGCCAACCTAACAGAATCAGCAAACTCTAGGTTCAGTGAAAGACCTTGTGTCTCAGAAAATAAGGTGGAAGAAGATTGAGGAAGATACCAGATGTTAACCTTTGGCAAAAAAGCACATACATGCAAACATACATGTATACGTGTATACAACAACACAATACAACTTGAACAAGAGATGCAAAATTCTAGAAAGGGAATGTGTAGCCATGGGACTGGCTGTCACTTCAAATTCCCAGAGACGTTCTAGACCTTGACTAGGCTTCTCTGATCTACTGAACATGACTTCTTATGATGATGTCCAATCTCAGGGGTCTTGACAGAAAGGAGTCCCATTTTTCTGGTGGCATCCCTGGCTTCTGGTCTCCGAACAATCATACCACTCTCAAGGACTTCTGTCAATTGATTTTTTTTAACAAATTGAGGGCTTTCCAGGCAGTGGTGGTGCACGCCTTTAATCCCAGCACTGAGAAGGCAGAGGCAGGCGGATCTCTTCAAAGCCAGCCTAGTCTCCACAGTGAGCCAGGATAGGCAGCCTGCACAGAGAAACCCTGTCTGGAGAAATGACTCTGCAGTAAAGGTGCCTGCCACCAGGTCTGAAGGTCAGAGTTCATGCTCCAGGACACACACGAGGAAAGGCGATAACTGACCCGCAAGGCTGTCCTCTGACTTCAACAGAAGTGCTATGGCATGTGTACACCTACACCACAACATCTCCCCCCATGATAGACACACGACAGACAGACAGATTGAGGGCTGGATGGGTGGCATACACCTGTGATTTCAGTCCGAGAAAGGAAAAGGCTGCAGGATCGGGGATTCAAGGTTATCCTTATATGCAAAGAATTCAAGGCCAAATAAGACTATGTAAGACCCTATTTCAAACAAACAAAACACTTCAGATGCTTCAAAAACTAGAAAATGAGTTGGAGTTCAAAGTTGTCCAACACGTGGAAATGGTTAACAATACATGCATGAAACTGAGAGCCTCCCATATAAGAGCAGCCATGGCCACATGAAGCTCATAGCAGGGTTTAAGTGGACTAGCACAGAGTGGTGAAAGGAATCATCTCAGGCAAGGGCTGGATTTTGGTACTGATCAGCTATTGCTGAGTAACAAACACCTACAAAATCTCAGCGGCACATAGCAATGAGCATAGTTACTTACACAGCTGTGGACCAGCAGCAAGTCAGTTAACCAGAGTCACCTTTGTCTGGGCACCTCTATGGGTCTGCTCAGCTCAGGTGGAGTCATGAGTCTCAGACTTCAAGACTGATGATGAAGGACCAGCAGCTCCCATAGAGTTCTTCTCATGAAGAGGGAAGAGGAACAGGGAGTATGGCCAACTAGGCAAGAACATTTCAATTCCTGTTTGTGTTGTGGTTGCTAGCATCCACTGGACAAGGTGACAGGAAGCCCAGCCCAAAGTCGGAGAATAGAGGAGCCCACTCTTTCTATGGAGGAGATGGGGGAGTGGCAGGGTAAAGAGCAATTTGGCCAACAATCTAATCATTTACAATTTATATCTTATTTAGTTGTAGATTTATTTATTTTGTGTTTTTTGCCTGCATGTGTGTCTGTGCACCGCGTGGAGGCCAGAGGCTTCAGATGCCCCTGGAACTGCAGTTACATACAGTTGTGAGCTGCTATGTGGGTGCTGGGAACAGAATTCAGGTCCTCTGCAGGAGCAACAACTGCTCTTAGCCACTGAGCCACCTCTCCAGTCCCTAGCCTGTCCACCGAGGCTATCCTTTTCTGGAGTGGGTTGAGAAATTTTCTCATTTCTTATCCTCCTTGCTTATTTTAATTTTGTATTTTTTATTATTGAGGTGGGATTTTGTACTGATCTGGATGATTTAGAATCTTAGGCTCATATGAGCACCTGGTTTTGAAGCGCCACAGTATCTGAGACCACAACATGCAACTCCGTACCCCACTTCTCACCCACTGGGGGCTGGTCATAATTTGCCACATTTTCTCTTTGCAGATCATTGCTCCTCCCGAGCGGAAGTACTCAGTCTGGATTGGAGGCTCCATCCTGGCCTCTCTCTCCACCTTCCAGCAGATGTGGATCAGCAAGCCAGAGTATGACGAGGCTGGACCTTCCATTGTCCACAGGAAATGCTTCTAAAGTCACAGGGGCTTCTCTGAGAACCCCCTCAAGATTGCTGTTAACAACCACAAAACATTAAAACCTTCAAGCCTTACCTGTGTGAGGTTCTTTTGTGCCTGGACGTTCCTATCTGTGTGTCTCAGGGGCAATGCTAAGGGATTTTCGGGTGTTATTCCTCCTGCTGCTCCTTGTTAGATATATCTATGTAATGAGTGTTTTGCCTGTATTTCTGTGTACCACCTGTGTGCAGTACCCAGGAAAGACAGGAGAGGGCATTCTATCCCCTGGAACTGGAGTTACAGATGGTTGTGAGCTGTCTTGCAGGTGCTAGGAATTGAATCTGGGTCTCTGTAAGAGCAACCAGTGCTCTTAACCAGTGAGCCATCTCTCCAGCCATCTTTTTCATTATTCGTTTTTTTAATTATGTGGGGTTTTTTGTGGTTTTATGTGCATGTGCCTGAAAAGATCACAGGATCCCCTGGAGCTGGAGTTACAGGCAACTGTGAGTCACCCAAAAAGGGTGCTAGGCACCAAAGTCAGGTGCTCTATAAGAGGAGCAAGAGCTCTTACCCCCTGAGCATCTCTCGAATCCCTCACACAGTTCTAATCCCCACATCACTGATAAGGGCTCATATCTCTAAAAGCCGAGTTCTTACTCCCACCTTGCCAAATATGTTGTTTTTGTTCTTATCAGTGTTCAAGGAATGAAGAATAAATGGCACTGAAGAAAGAACACTGGCTTTAGTGTCAAATACACTTGCGTTCTCTCGGTTCTAAGGAGTCTTCACCAAGACCTTAACTCTTCTGAACGTCCATTTACATACCATTCCCTGTCATATAGCTATGCTGCTGGTGACTAGGCTACCCTGTTAGTTAGGATCAGAAGGAGGCCCTCATTTCTGCCTGATGTCCCTTTCTTCATCTGCCTAGTCCTGGCCTCCATGATCCTGAAAGTATAGCCTGGCCCCAAGCCATTGCAAACATACATACTTAGAGATAGTGGGGCCCAGCAGCCAAGTACAGAGACCTCAAATTCTTGGGCAATAGCCCACACTTGAATTTTGGGAGCGGTGGGAGGGAGAGCATGTCTCCAAGACTCCTTGGAGGAATGCAATCTTAGGATCTATTTTCCAGAAGCAGATCCTGGATTCGGGATTTGTGTGTGACTTCCTACAGAAGTCTCTGGGGAGAACCCAGTAGGCTGCTTGGAAGAGGCAGAAGAGCCTTGGTCAGCAAAAGCCCTTTGGAGGGTTTGTTGCATCTAACCCACACACATTGCACTTGAATCTAAGCCAAGTTAGAAGCAGAAAGCCAGCATCCACAGTCCCAGCCTGCCAGGGACTGGTGAGGGTGCACCTTGGGAACACAAGAGCTCTTTGACCTTCTATGTGTGCTTCCTCAGGCACTTCTCCAAGAGACTGGCTCTTGAAGGCCAAGCCGAGGGACATACACATACAACACACACAATGCACAAGCTATACACACAATACACAGATAAGCAATACAGACACAGAGAGGATCCAAGGACAGGTAGAGATCAACTTACTCTAAAAGAATGCTCTGGAATCTCCACCTGTCCACCTGGTGGGACAGTGGGCAGACTGACTAGTTCACCCTCCCCATCCTCCATACCCATCTGACTTCTGCATCTCCCATCTTACCTCTACACCACACAAACACACTCTCTTAGGGCTGTTAAACTTTTAATGAATTAACATGTATCTGTGTGAGTATATGCATGTGGGGGTGTGCTTGTGCACAGAGGCCAGAGAGGGCATCCAGTGTTGTCCTCTGTCATTTTCTGCCTGTTCCTTTGAGGCAGGATCCCTCCCTGAATCTGAGGCTTGTGCTTTCTAAGCTAGGCTAGAGACCATAAAACCCCAGCAATCCTTGTGTCTGCCCACCTTAATGCTACGGTTACAGACGTTTGTGGGAATGCCTACATATTTAGCAAGTGACATAAATCCTGGAACCTGAACTCCAATGTTCACAATGGAACAAGTGACCTTAATAGCCCTGCAGTCTCTTCTTCTAGATTCTTTAGCTGATGCCAGGTTATCTGCTGACAAAGAAAGGTACTGTGATTTGAAAATAAGAAGAAAATACCCAAAAAGAGGCTAGAGAGATGGTTCGGTGGGCAAAGCGCTTGCTGTGCATGTCTAAGGACCTGAGCCGGGACCCCCAGAATGCACACAAAGCCGGGCGCAGTAGCACCCGTCTGTAAACCCAGTGCTCCTACAGCGAGATGGAAGAAGAGACATTAGAATACGCAGAAGCCCCTGGGCCAGACATCCTGGCACACACAATGGTAAACGACAAGAAATCCTGCCTTGAAAGAGGCAGAAGGCAAGAACACATGCCCAAGGCTGTCCTCTGACTTCTATAGGTGCGCTCACACATGGACACGTATCTGTATGCACATGAATCTGCACACACCCCTTGTATGCTAAATAAATAGATGCCTAAGAAAGCCACCTTTTGAACATTTGTCTCACACGTTTGAATGATGGCATGGTCTTTAATGTGCTGTCAGCTTTATTTATGACAGCAGCATTTGTAGGCACTTGAGAACTAATCCATCCTTCGGAGCTGCACCCAGAGAGCTAAGCAGGGAACCTGACATACAACAGATGCTTAGCAGAGTGGGATGAGGGAAGGGAAGCGGCCTGGCTAGGGTTCTGGCAAGGCAGCCTCAGCCCCTATGCATTAACTCCTGTCTCACAACCGCCAGGAGAAGGAAGGAGTTCATTCTCCAAAGTCAACGGGAGCGAATGCCATTAGACAACAGCCACAACTTTCCTCTGGCCAGCACCTGAGCTGGATGAAAAGACCCTATTGATATCAGTCAGTAGGAACTAATCACTCTGGGGAGAAACTAGTTTAATTGACCCTAGTTGCCCTTCCTTAGGCATAGAGAGGGCACACACCCCTTGTAGAGGCTAGAATCTAAAATCACTCACAGGCTAATGATTTTAATCTGTCCCCAACCTAGGGCACTATTTTGCAGGCCTTTGAACTAGGGCCTGTCTGGAGGAGTGGGCCTTTAAAGGTTAGACCGCCTCCTGGCTTTACCCCCAGCTCTGCCTGTGCTCTCTGCCTCCTGGTCCACTATAAAGCTCCTGCCTTCTCCACCACATGCTCCTGCCATTCCTCCCCACTCTAGGGGACTGAAATCCTCCCGACCAAGAGCCAAAACAAACCTTCCATCTCTAGCGAGCTCCTGTTGGGTGTCTTGCTACAGCAATAAGAAAAGTAACTGTATTCAGTTCCCATGTCATTCCATGAGATCCTAGCCTCTGGCCACAGGTTCTTTCTCTTAGGAATTTAGAATTGGAACCAAAGAGATGCTGAAAAAAAAAAAGATTATACCAGGTTTTTTGTAGCCCAGGTTTGACCTCAAATTCCTTATGTAGCTGAAAACACCCTGAGCTCCTGATTATCCCGCTTCTCCCTCCAAGGGTACTGTGGTTGTTACTGTTACCATAACTAGCATGATTAATTTTATGAATGGCATACATATAATAAAAAAAGGATAGAAAGATCATTAATAATAATGGCATCAGGATATCTGGAAGACAACTAGGTAAAAAATGGTTTTGTTCATTAATTCACATAACAAAGCCAAAATAAAAAAGAAGACGTGATGACATATGTCTATAATCAAAACACTGAGAAGGCTGAGAAACACTGAGTTCAAGGACAGCCTGAGCTACGTAGTGAGACTCAATCTTTAAAAAAAGAACATGTTTGCTGGGAACCAAATCCAGGTCCTCTGCAAGAACACCAAGTACTCTTAACCTGTTAAGCCATCTCTTCAACCCCAAGATGATTCACCTTAATAGCCCTTTATTTCTTTAGAACAAGGCCTCGGCCTCACATTGAAGGGCTTGAATTGCAACTCTCCTCCCAAGTACTAGGATCACAGACATGAGCTATAATATCTGTCTTCCCACAGTACATTTTTGTTTGTTTGTTTGTTTTTTCGAGACAGTGTTTCTCTGTAGCTTTGCAGCCTGTCCTGGAACTCGCTTTTGTAGACCAGGCTGGCCTCGAACTCACAGAGATCCACCTGCCTCTGCCTCCCGAGTGCTGGGATTAAAGGCGTGTGCCACCGCTACCTGGTCCTCAGTACATTTTATGAGTTTGTAAAACCAACTCTTACACACTTTAATTTTTAGGATTTTAAATGTCTATATTTACCTATATCTGCAGACAAGTTCCTCAATGAACTTCACAACAACCCTGAGGACAAAGAGAGCCTCTCAAACTTGGGAGGTGTGTGTGTGTAAATATTTCCCAGCTCTGAATTTATTCAAGCAAAGAAATGTAAAGAATATTTTCACACAGAAATGGCTACTGGTGTGGCGAAGGGAATGGGTGGAATTTAGCGGCTCCAATCTCCATCAGCATCCTACCTAGATTATCCTAAATTTTACACATATTTAAATTTTTACTATTTTTATTTCGTTTTTACTTATTTAGTGGGGAGAACATACATGTGCCGAGGCATACATGTAGAGGTCATAGGACACCTTTCGGGAGTTGGTTTTTGCATTTCACCATGTGGGACCTGAGGACCGCTGCACTCAGGCAGACAAGCTTAGCAGCAAGCACCTGTGAGTCATCTTGCAAGCCCCCTCTCCCTTTTTGAGACAGACTTGTGTGTCCCAAGATGGTCTCAAATGAATTGTGTAGCCAAGAATGACTTTGAAATTCTGATCCTCCTGCCTCTACCTCTCAAGTTCTAAGATTACAGGTTTATGACATCACACTAGGATTTTTTGAGCTGGAGATCCAACCCAAGGTTTTGTGTATGCCAGGCAAACGCTGTATCAACTGAGCTACCTTGCCACCATCACCCTCAGCCTTCAGTCTACTAAAAAAAAAAAAAGGAGTATAGATAAACAAATGTGAGTTTAGCCAACTTGTATGTATGTATGGAGTCAGGGGACAAGTCAGTCAGGTCTTCCTGCTGACATAGCTCAGATCTCTCCCTGGCTCTGCGGGTCACAGCTCTCTGGCCACTATAGGACTGGAGGTTTTATGTCCCAGAATGTCTCTCCAGTGCCTCCTCTCTTCCCACTGCACATCACATTCTGAATCCTTTGCACCTCTCTCCTCCATGCCATAGTTCATTCCCTCAGAGCCAAGCCTATCGCAGATTCGACACTTTATCCTGATGAGATTCTTCAGTGATTTGAGTGAACATTTTACTTATTTCAAAGTCAAAATAAGAAATGAATAAAAGCTGAATCCTCACTGTAAAAATAATGGCCCAACGTCATGTTGCAATTACATGGAATGAGAAGCATTACTTGTGTAAGTTACTGGATGGTGTTCGCCTCCATAAATGTCCAGTTTCTTCCTTCAGGCAATAATTTCCCAAATTCTGGGGGAAGGAATCACTTAGGGCCAGTAAGATGGCTCAGTGGGTAAAAACACTAGCTGCAAAGACTGACAATCTGAGTTTGACCCTCAGAACCCCGCATGGTGGAAGGAGAGAACAGGCTCCTAGAAGTTGTCCTAACCCTCACACGTGTACCCTCACCACATAAACAGAATGAGCATGATGGAGCACACATGTAATCCCACCACTTGGGAGGGGGTGGCAGGAGGATCAAACCAAATTACACTACATGAGACCCTGTCTCAAAATATCAAAACAAATAAATGTAACTTAAGATTTTTAGTTACAGTTTTTATGGTATTGAGGATCCAAGCCAGGGCTTTGTGCATACTTTACAATTAAGCTATATCCCAAACCCTCCATGTATTTTGATTCGTCTATTAAAATTCAAAGGTTCCGAAGGCACTTGACACCAAGCCTAACAGCCTAGTTCGATTCCAGGAACCCACATAGTAAAAACAGAGAATCATTCCTGCAAATTGTCCTCTGAACTCCGCACACACTACAAACAAGGAAACAAATAAACATATATGTGAGTGTGTGTATGCATGCATACAAACATCAATGTAATTAAAACAACAACGACGAAAGGGCTATAGACGCCTTAAGTCCACCAGTCAGCAAACCGCCGCGACAGCGCCACAGGGTCCCCACAAACAACAGGAGCAGAGCGGCCCGTAGGCCTCTCCGCACCCCTCCACCCACGCCCCGCCTCTTAGAGAGCTAAAAGCTAAAAACAGCCACTTCCTGCCTGGCGGCCCTCTGACGTCAGAGGCGCGGTACGGCAGGAGGAAGTGCTCTCGGCGGAAGTGCCCGCCTCGCGGAGCTTGGTTAGGATGGATGCAGGTCGATTCCTTCTGCGTCGACTCCGAGCGCCCTTCCGCTCCCTGGCTCTGAACGCGCTCATGGACGCGCCACGCGCCAGGGCCATGCACTACGGGGGCGGCCCCCGAAGGCTCGCCATCGAAGGCAACATCGGTAAGGGCCAGAAAGTGGCTTTCGAGCCTTGGCCTCCGCCGAGTAGGTGACTGACAGGCTGGGAAAGGAAACTGGGCTCAGATCCTGCCCCAGTCCGGCCCACTTCACCCCCTTCTGCTGCCACCACCCGACCTGCTGTTTCTTCTTGTCAGGGTTTTTCTCCCACAGTGCACCGTGGGTTTTGATTTTGGGGACATTGGGCCTCAGAACCCGGCCGCCTACTCACCCATGGGGACGTAAAAGCCACGCAAGCTGCAGATAGCCCCAGAATGGTACGGGTTTACTGGCATGTTTCTTTCGCTAGAAATAGACGCTACAGTGTGCCATTTGTTTTCCCAAAATAGGATTGCCAGATTTAGCAAGAATAAAAATAAATGCCCAGTTTACATAGAATTAAAGGTAATTTTAGTGTGCCACACGCAGTATTCGGGACATACACTTCAAAATGACCCATTGTTTATTTAGACTCAGTTCTTAACAGATCCCGCCTTCACTATTTTGCCGTACCCCCGTGTTAGCTGCGCTGTGAATGATTACGGTGTCGTTTTATTTTATTTTGAGGTGGTCACTATGTAGCCCTAGCTGGCTTGGAACTTGCTATTTAAACCAAGGTGGTCTCGAACTCCCAGACATTTGCTTGCTTCTTTTGGAAAGATCTCATTTTTTAAACTTAGAAATATGTATAACATTTTTGGTTACAAGTAGTCCGGCATCTTAAATTAAAAAGAAAAAAAAAACTGAAGCAAAATGGTTCAAGTTAATATTGCTGAATTCTGAGAGCGCTGGCCTCTGCACAGAGACCGGTCCATAATGGGAATCAGCCGGTATGGAGTGCTGAAGACAGTCCTGCAGCAGATAGTGTTTCTCATTTTATTCATACATCAAACCACCCTATTTCCATCTTTCCTGTGCCAGCACTGTTCTTGGCCCGAGGACACAGCCATGAACAGAGCATGTAAAAATTCTCCACTCGTGGGATTTGAAGAGGGAGGGATACAGGGGTCGGTCCCTATTGAACTATAGAGTGAGCAAGGTGAACAGTGAAGGTAGTGTTGAGGATGATGAAGAAAGATCAAGGATGAGAGATTGAGGGTGATTGTTTTCTAGAGTGGTAACTGATGATGTGAGATAGTGAACCGTGTGAGTAGTTAAGGATCCTCAGTCCAGGCAGCGCAAGTAGGAAAACCTGGGGATCGAATGGTGTGTGCGGTGAAGAGGAGGGAATCCATCTCAGCCGGAGTGGGATGGCGGAGGAAAGCAGTGGAGGGAGATGAGGGTAGGTAGATCCCAGAAGCCATCGTGGGTTTTACCCTGAGACAGGAAGTCGTTCAGTGGTTTGAGGAGTTGAGGGACAACTGCATCACTTGTCCAATGCATTGAAAGTGGAAGACGTCGTTCGGGAAGTCATTGCAATGGTGACAGGATAAGTTGGGCCCAGGTGAAGGTTACATTTTAAGGTAGGGCCAGCTGGACCTGGTGATAGCTGAGCCGTGTAGTGTTGGGCGGGTCAGTGGTGAATGCAGTCGTTTTCACTTGGACAGCCTAGAAGACTTAATTTGGATTTTTCTTTTAAATGTGTATTTGTTTGCATACTTATTTTATTTGTGCCACTGAAGTCCATCCCAGCCTTTTAAAAAAATGTTTTAAAGATTATTTTGTTTTTAGTTTTGTTCTGTGTGTGAGCATGTGCAGGTTCCCTCATAGGCTGGAGAGTTACAGGTGTGAGCCACCTGCATGGGTAGTGGGAACCAAATTCAGGTCCTCTGGGAGGTCCTCTTAACTGCTAAGCCATTTCTCTAGCCCAGACCATGTGTTTTGTATTTGTGTCATGTGCCCCCCACCCCCCCATCAGAATCTTGCTTCTGTAGTTCAGGCTGGCCTTGAACTCCTGTGGAGCTCAAGCTGATCTTACAGTCACGCAATAACACACCCAGCTCAGTTTGTCTTAGAAGTCTGGGAAGAACAGATTGTGTTAGTGGTTTCAAGAGTTGGGTTTTTTCCTGGAACTAGCTCTTGTAGACCAGGCTGGCCTCAAACTCACAGAGATCCGCCTGTCTCTGCTTCCTGAGTGCTGGGATTAAAAATGTGCACCACCACCGCCTGGCTTTCAAGAGTCTTAAGGATGTTTTGGGTTTGCTGTGTGGCTATTGGATAACCAAGTAGAAGTTGGGTTGTGAGTGGAAGATGCAGTGCTAGACATATAGGTGGTATTTGAGCCAGAAGACTGTAGTGAAGGAAAGTCCTATGGCCTGAGGACCTCAGTAGGTCAGGAAGATGAGGAGTCCTGGGCAGAGGAGACTGAGAAGAGAAGCCGCAGAGGGAGGAGGAGGAAGAAAGACAGTGACATCCTGGAAACCGAGCAGAGCAGTTAAAGGGAGGGGATGTGGATTGGGTAATACTGTTTGAGTGGAGATTTGGGTGATCTTGAACAGTTTCAGGAGGAGACTTGAAAGCCTGCTTGTCCCAGATTCTAGGAGAATGGGGGTAAAGAATTGCAGGCATGCCATGGTTTGATAGCTGCAAGTGGAAGAGGGTTTGCACTTTTTTTTTTTGGAGGGGGGTTTTGTTTTTGAGACAGGGTTTCTCTATGTAGACCAGGCTGGCTTTGGACTCAGAGATCCACCTGCCTCTGCCTCGTGAGTGCTGGAATTAAAGGTGCGAGCCACCACTGCCCAGCAATTTTTCTTTTTGTGAAAGAGTAAAACATGTTAGTTTATTTTTTTAAAAAAAGGGTCTAGTTGCTAGAATGCATTTTTTTTACATTTTTTATTACATTTATCTACTGTGTTTGTGTGTTTGTGTCATGGCTCCCGTGTGGAGGTCAGAGTAACAGCATTCATCTTTCTGTCTTCCTGTTTTTGGATGCAAAACTGCCTTACCCTCCTGATGCCATGACTTCCTCCCATGGCAGACTCAAACTGTGAAATAAACCCTTCCTTCCTTCGATTGTTTTGTCAGGTAGTTTGCCATAGTAACAAGAAAAATAAGGTAGTGGCAGAACAAGAGGTTCACAGAGGATGACTGGCCCGGTGTTGGTGAACCCGTACATGCTAGTTTATCCTGTTAGCAGCAGGCGGCCGTCTGGGCTACTGTAAAGTTGAAGTCAGTGTGCCATAACCAGATTAGTTTCTAGAAAGATCAGGCTACAGTAAATGAATAAACAAACGCTTCATAGAGTGGACACTTTCCATGTCAGGGTTGTTGCAGGACCCATAGTCTTTTTCCAGTTTGCCCAATGCACAAGTTTCTTTGTTGTAGTTGAAGGAGGAAAGACGACACGGGCTTGAATGGAGAGAGAAAGAAATGGCACTTCAAAGGGTTGTCTCTAGTTGAGATTTCCAGGACTTAGTGGCTTCTTAGAGGTTAGTAGAGGAGGAGGGTGCTCGGGTTTATGGTTTGGATTGTGACTCAGGACACAGAGGATGGATTAAAGGAAGAGATGTTCTGAAGAGATAAGAGTGATACATTTTGGCTGAGGAGTCTATGAGACACACTGAGGAGATCTGAGCAGATTGACTGTGTACCCAGAGTGCAGAGAGACTGGTAATGGTGTAAGATGCCAGGCATGGAGCTGGGGACAGGTAGGAGTAGGTACAGCAGAGTGACCTCGAAGACTCGTCTGACTTGGCTTTAGTCACCAACGGCTCCCATCACCACACACTCGGATGACATGTCCCACACAGAGTTACTCATCCTGTGTGGGCTGGCAGAACTTCCTACCCTGACTGTGTGCACCTACGTGCTGTTGAGATGGCACGTTCAGTACCTTTCCTGGGTCGGAGTCACCAGTGCCCTGTTTAGCTTTGTGTTGTCCTGCCTTTGCTCTCAGTCAGTGATTGCCAGAGTCCTGTCCCAGCTCATCCATGTGGGTTAGTCATTGGTACACAGAGGAAAAGGGATGGCTTCGGGTGTGATCCTGAAGCCAGGCACGGGTGTTTGCTGCAGGTGAAAGTTTGGCACCTAGAACTCCTGAAGTCCCAACAGTAAAATCCCTAGCTGATCTAGTTCTGTTCATCCTGGATCTGTGTCTCCCACTGTCTCCTGAAGTCCATTATTGTGTGACTACAAACCCCATTTGAAGTACAAGTTGCCATATAAGATAATATCTGTGGGCCATCTGAGTCCATTCTGATTTTTTCACTTTCAGAGACCTACTGTGAGAAGAGGAGACAGTAAATTCCTCCAGTTTGGAGACTTGTGTGTAAGGCAGTAGAGGACTTTGCTAAATTCATGTTTTTCCTGCATTCAAAAAAGATATCTTATGCATACTGGTGTGTCTTTTACTTGTATCAAATTTTAAAAATGAGCAAAGAATCCTTGTGGGGAAGAACCTACCTCTTTCTAATACTGGATTCTCTTGTCTCTGTGAGTCACCTCATTCATATCCCCCCATTTCTATTCTTAGTCCCTGGCCGGGCACCCAGCATGGGAAAGGAGTCTGTCTTCATGAAGTGAGCTCCCAGCCTGGCTGGTGAGAGGGCAAGAATGAACAAATAATTACAGTCTAATGCCTTGGTGAACTAGAGCAGGCAGTGATTAATTCTGCCTGGAGATGGAGTGGCCCTGGAGAGAGTTCAAGGAGGTTTCAGAGGAAGCGACAGTGGAAGGCTGAGTCACGTGCACGGTGGGGAAGGAGAGCTCCGCCAGTCAGCTCTCGCCTGCAGCAAGGCTAGTTCTCATCGTGTTCTGAGCTAGGAAAAACCTTTTTTCCCCTTATAAATAGTTTCCCATGAGAAGAAAGAAAAAGAAGGAAAGAAACCAAATAAACTTATTAAGTTTCTTTAACACTTGTTGACTAAGTTTTCCCAGAATGCTTTTAGGATTAGAACTTTTATGGTCCTGGGCTTAGTGTCAAGGTTGGAGAAGAGGAAGGACTGTGAGGGCAGAGCTCAGCTTTAGCTACTGAGCCACTTTAATGTGCTCTGAGAGCTTCTGTGGGGTGAGTGCACACAGCGGCAGGCACGCTCTGAGAGCTTCTGCGGTTGAGCGCACATGGCGGCAGATGCAGTTCCTGACATAAAGACTACATTTTCTTTTCTTTCTTTCTTGTTTTTTTTTTTTTCCAGACAAGGTTTCTCTGTAGCTTTGGTGGCTGTCCTGGAACTAGCTCTTGTAGATCAGGCCAGGCTGGCCTCAAACTCACAGAGACCCGTCTGCCTCTGCCTCCCGAGTGCTGGGATTAAAGACGTGTGCCACCACTGCCTGGCACAGCTCAGTTCCAGTGGTATTCATTCAGTAAATGCTATACCCCATAGTGAGTTACCCAGGCTTTCCCAGTTCTCGGAACCTTCCCTCGCTGTTTACTGTCTTTCTATGATGCTGTTGGCTTCTGGTTACTAAGTCGGCTTTCTAGAAGGCTTGGAGTTGGTGGGAGCTGTGCACAGGGTGCCCTGAACGTCAGAAGTAATTGTTCCAGTAATTGGAACTGTAGGTTTCCCATTGTATTTGTTGACTTTCCAGGTTTTGAGTATTTAACTGGCATGACTCGAAGTCTCAGAGTTCTGACTGCCCTGTCATGAATTGGCACCATCTGATCTCAGGTAGGCAGCTGGCTCTCCCTAGCCTGCAGAGGCTTCCCATCTTTCCCTTTCAAAGATGCAAGCAGAGCTAATGATCATTCATTTCTAATCAGCAGAGCAGCTGCCTTCATCTTTTTGTCTTATTTTTTAACTTTTTATTTGTATTTGTTTGATTTGAGACAGTCTCACTTCATAGCTGAGGCTGGCCTGGAATATGCTCTGTAGCCCAGGCTGGCCTCCAACTTGCAGTAGTTTTCCTCTATTCTTGGCCTCCCAGTTGCAGAGCTTATGGGCACAAGCCACAATGCCCAGTTTTCTCATATTACGTTAAGTAGTTCTCAGGAGCTGGCAAGATGGCACAGTGGGTAAAGGCACTTGCTGCCAAATCCACGGACCTGAACTCAGTCTTCAGGGCCTCATATGGTGTAAGGAGAGAAACCACTCCTGCAAGTTTTCCTCTGTCCTCTGCACACGTCATGGCACACAGGTAAATATCATTTTAAATGTCTAAAGAACTTTTCAGCCTAAATATAAGGACCATCTTTAAGACTTACTGAACAACCTACACTCTAAATATTAGCTACCTAGGCCACATATTTTAAGCTGATATCCACTCAGTACAGGCAGCACCTCAGCCTGTTGGTAACTCTCCAACGTAGCAGGACTTGGGAGCTCACTAGAGAAGTCACTGTGATTAGAGGTGAGACGATGGGCTTGGAAGAGGAAGGATTAAGCTGCTGGCCTGGAGCTGCGAGGGAAGGGAAAGCATTTACTCACCTCTGTGTGGGAAGAGCAGAGGCAGAGCAAGAGGAACAGGCAAAGTTGGGTGGAGGTGGGACAGAGAAGAGCGTGACTGCAAAACTGTTTGTACTCCTCCTGTGTTCTCAGAGGAGTGGGGTGCTGTGATGAATGCCACAGATTGATGTGTGGGCTCCCTGCTGAGACATGGCACTTCTGATCAGTCACACACACTCACTCTCTCCTCTCCCTTCCTCTCCCTCTCTTCTCTTTCTTTCCATTTGGCGTCCCAGAGAAAGACCACTTTTAATAACAGAGATTGAGATTCAGGGCCCTTCTGAAGGCTTTTTCTGCCTTTTTTTCCTAAAGAGAAGGTCTTATTACATAGTTTTGTCTTGCCTAGAACTCAGTATGTAGACCAGGTGGCCTCAAACTCAAAGAGTTCTGCCTGCCTCTGCCTCCTAGGTGCTGGGATTAGAGGTGGGAGCTACCACATTTCAGACTGGTCCATTTTGAAGGGAACTGAAATTAATATTTTGTTTGTGGAGGCAGAACGTGGGGCTAGTTTTGGTTTTCAGTCCTAACAAAGCCCCATCCTCCACCTGGAGAAACAGTTGTCATCGTAATGATGGAGTCACATCTAGAACACCATGCCACTCGGAAAGGATTAGCTAGCCCAGTGTAGAGGTGTCAGCGTCAGCAGAGACTTGGCACCTGAGGGCCTCTGAGAAAACCCTTGACGGCTGGGTAGGAATTGACCAGGAATGGAAAGGGCATGCTCCAGCAGACGTGAGAGCAGTGCAGTCTGCTTTCAGGAGAGAGCATGGTATGAGTAGGGGCGCAAGGCGCTGGGGCCAGCTGGAAAGCTGAGGCATGAAAGGGTAGGGAGGGACCAGGTCCTGTTGTATCCAGACCCCGCTTAGAGGAAGGCAATAGGGCCAGCAAGATGGCTCAGCCCTGACCACCTGAGCTCAACTCTAGGACCCACGTGAAAGGAGAGAACTAAACTCTCATGAGCTGTCGTCTGACCTCCACACACCCACCATTGTACATAAAAATAAATGAGTGTACTTTTAGGAAAAACAAAGGCTGGTGAGATGGCTTAGGAAGCAAAGATGTCTTCCGTCAAGGCTGATGACCCGAGTTTGGTCCCCAGGACCCACATGAAGAGATCCAACTTCCACAATTTGTCTTCTCATCCCCCTATGAATGTCATGGCACGCCACCTCACCCCAGGGGATGGGTGGAGATATGCATGTATGTATATGTGTATATTGTTGTTGATGAAAGCAGTAGGATTTTGGTATTGAGACAGTGTCTCATTATGTATCCTGGCTGGCCTCATACGCACTGTCTAACCCCAACTGACGTAGACTCATGAACTTCCTGCCCCAGCATTCCTGATTGTACAGGGTACCCCGCCACGCCCAGTCCTGGCAGCATTTTAAGATGTACTTCACATGCAACACAACTGTGGTGTGGAGGTTCAGTTGCAGAGAGAATAGCTAGAGTAAGAGAGGCAGGGGACCATACTGCTCCTGTTATGGAGGTGCAAACAGAAAAGGAACAAACAAGGAAAAGTTAAGAGATACAGGCAAATGGCTTTGGGCCTCTGGAGGTCTGGCAGAGGCCATCCTTACAGCAGCAGGTGTTACCTTGTTCTAGGTCTGGAGGGTGGGGGAGCTCCACGTGGTGAGTGGAGGATGAGTTTATTTGGAGAATACCCTGACTTTGAGCTGTGCCTGGGATGTCCAGAAGGTTCTGTCCACCCGGAATTCAGGACAGAGGTGTGCTAGATGTAGGTGTAAATGGAAATCAGTAGGGTCTTGTGGGACTAGGTTGGTTCCACCTCCTTGCCATCACCCCAATCAAGCCACAATCAACTGTTGTAATGACTTCTGCTTTAGCTCAGTCTTCTTTTTATGTTAAAAATCTTTATTCTTTTTTTATTCTATATGTCTTTTACATCATGTATCTTGATCCTATTTATTTCCCCATCACTCCATCAATACCAGCTATTCCCCCCCCAAATAAAACAAAATTTAAGAAAAGGGGAGAACTTAATGTCATCATGGAAGCTGCAAGTGAGTCTCGCTGTAAACCCCTTTGTCCATGTATCTTTACTTGCAAGTGTTCATTTCAAAGAGTCATTGGTCTAATTCAATGAAAGCCTCTGGTTTCTACTACACTATCGATACTGGGCCCTCTCTAGGGCTCCTCTTGGATATCCTGTTGTTGCCCTGTGTTGTGGTGATCCTCAGCTTTGGGTCTATAGGTCAGATCCCTTCTTGTGCTCCAGCAGATTACAGATTGGGGGAATGATGGGGTGGGCCAAGTCATGTCCTTGGGTCTGGGCCTGGGCAGCTGTAGGGTTGGTCCACCAGGTGTGAAGTGCGGACAGCTCTCCTGTGTTTACAGTCTGCATTAACAGGGCTGACTCCATTATGCTTTCCTGGTGAGGGGCAGAGCCTGCTCTCCAAGTGTTGCATCAGCCCATTCTTAACAGGTGAGAAGGAGGGGTCAGAGAGATGGTTCAGTGGTAAGAACATTTTATTGCTATTACAGAAGACCTGGATTCAGTTCCCAGCACCCCTGTGGTGACTCACAATCATCCAGACCTCCAGTTCCAGGGATCTGACACCCTTTTTTGGTCTGTGTGACTTCCAAGCACACAGGTGGTATACTGACATACATGCATACAGGCCAGGACACTCATACACAATAAAAAATAAAAAGCCGAGAAGGAATCTTGTCATTTCCCTGCTGAAACCCACTGCTGACTTACCTTTGCCCGAAGAGCTCAAACCTGTGAGGCCCTGTGTGGCCTGCACTTGACTGCCTGTCTGCCTGTCTGCCTGGCCACCCCCATCCCCAACCACTCTTCTCCCTCACTTCCCATGCTACATCCCTGCCAGCTGCTGCTGGGGTTGCTCCTCCCAGACCTTGGTTCATGCTGCTGCCATGTGTAGGTTAGCCTTCGTCCACCCTCAGCCTGACTACTGCTCATCCTTCAGGTGACATTTCTTCAAAGAGCCTTTTGAGCCTGCTGAGTTGCATCCGAGGCAGTCTGCATTTCCCTTCTCAGCACAGCGTGATTTATTAGTAGCTTCCTGTGTGTTTGCTTAGCGCCCATCATCCATGTCCTCTGAGGATAAAATGCATCCAGTAATTTATTACCAGCATACCCTAGTGCTCCACAATCCCAAGCAATCTTCTGTGAGTGTTTCTAGGCTTGTTGACTCAGCGAGGCTCAGAATGGTCTTTCCTTCAACTTCGAGTTCCTCGAGCCTGGCTGTATAGTCAGATCACTGGTCTCACCCACTTGTGAAGGTTCTGTTTTCAGCAGTTCCTAGATACCCTGCCTCCCAGAGGTTGATTCATTAAAGCTGCAGCCTGAATCCAAAAGCCATGTCTCCTTCCTGTTGCCCGGACTCACTGTGGTAGCTGGTTAGCTGCCCGTCCTATCACCAGGCTGACAGTCATGGCTGCCAAGTTTTGAAGCTGGAAAAGCTGGCCCTTGCTCCCGTGAGATGGGCACTCGTGGCAGAGGTTAGTGGCTGCCTCCTTCACCCGGATTTGGGAAGCATCCCAACACGTGCCATTTGCATTGCAGCTGTGGGCAAATCCACCTTTGTGAAGTTACTCACGAATACTCACCCAGAGTGGCAGGTGGCTACAGAACCTGTAGCGACATGGCAGAATGTCCAAGCTGCTGGCACCCAAAAAGTAAGTTTCCAGCTGTGGGGGGTAGTTGGCAGACACGGGCAAGCAGTCCGTTTGGAATAATTTAATTCATTCTAAGGAGATGAAGTAGCCCAGCTTGTCTATTTTAAATAACTTCATTCCAGAAAGCAGGCCACAGAGGATATGACTTGTTTGAATATATTTAGTTTTGATTTTTGTGGCTTCTGTATGTCTGTGTAAGCGCCTGCCTCCTGTCTGTGGTTTCCCTAGCCTGCCGAGCCATCCAGGCTCTGAAGATGAATGTTGTCATTCTTACCCTTAAGTATTTAAATTGTTGTTATTAAAGCTGACTGGCAGAATTAAAAGTCAATGAGGGCGTCACAGACATGGGAAGGGACTTTACTGAGCATCTGGTCACCCTTTGAGTCACTGCAGAGACAACAACTCACATTTTTAAGGCACTGGTCTTAAAAATGTCTGCCAGGTCTCTTCCGGGCTGGACGGACCCCGTGTGTTTTACTCACACCTCACCACTCAGCCCTAGTGTCAGCTCTGCTGATTCTGCCACTGCCGGAGGTTTGCTTTCGAGCCCTGCCCACACCAGTGTGGGTGGGGAAGGAGTGGCAACTCGCGCTGCTGGCCTCACGAGCTTCTGCAGGCACCTGGAACTTGGGTTGAGTGGCTCGGTCTTGTTTTAGCCACTAATGACTGGTCAGTTTTTCATATGTTGAACCACACTGAACCCCTATGACTGGGGCTCCTTGGTTCAGGTACTCTTGCCTTTTTAAATCGTAGCTTTCTGTGCTACCACAGCTGCTGTGTACAGTTGAGGCTAAGAGGGCTTTCTCCTTCTCAGACCTAATCTCTCAAACACCTCCAGGTTGCGCTGCTGCAGCGTGCAGCACTTCCTGTCCGCTCAGTTTACCGGGAGTGAGTGCTCCCGGTGCTCTGTGTGTAGAACACCTAGAGTGAGTCTGGACTCCAGGGCTTGTTACCCCATCCAGAGCGATGCTGCCTGTGTGGCTGGCATGCTATGCTGATTGGAGGTATGTTTTGCCAGTCAGGCATGCAAGTTTATATGCCTGTAGGTATGCAGATGTGTATTTGTAAAATTTTAGAAAAATTAGGAACAGATTGTATGTTTTTCTAAGTATTCCAGAAGCAAGTACTGACATTTTAAAATAGACTCACAAAATCTTTGCTGCTCCACTTTAGGAATATTGGAGCTGAGTTCTCCACTCTTTGGCTGCTCTTAGCTACTGATCCACCTTACCAGTCTGTTTATTTGCCTTTTGAGACAGTCTTTTGTAGCCTAGGCTACCTTGAGCTCTTTCTTGGTCTTCCTGCTTTCACAGGATCTTGTCACAGACTGTCACACCCTGCACCACTCCTGGCTTTGTTGTTGTTTATTTGTTTGTTTTTTCCTGTGGGTTCTGGGAATCCAACTCAGGTCCACGTGCTTAGAAAGCAAACATTTCCCAGTCTTCCTTTTCTTTTACTTTCTTTTTTTTGGGGGGGGGGGAGTCGGGAATTGGTGAAGATAGTTTAATATAGGTTTGAGCTCAAGGATTAAGAAAAAAGAGACGCCCAAGAGAAGGTAAGATTCTTGAGAACATGGTGTGTGCTTCTCCAGCCTTCTTTCTTCTTCTTTTTCTTTTTTTTTTTTATTGGACTAAGGATTAAATCCAGGCTTCCACACGCTAGGCAAGCACTCTGCATCCTGGGTCATAACTGCTTTGTTATTATTACTTAATGGGCTGCCTGTTTTTCCCTTGATTTTTTTTTTCTATTGTTTGTTACAGACAGTTGTGAACTGTCATGTAGGTGCTGTCTCTCCAGCCCCTGTATATGGTATTTTATGATCCAGTCTGGTGGGGAAAGGAAAGGTATACATGTCCCCCACAGCAAGTCCCACAGCACGCCTGTGGAGGTAAGAACAGCCTGCTAGAGTCATTTCTCTCCTACCACGCAGGCCATGGAGTTTGGATTCATGAGTTTGGGTTCGTGTCTTAAGACTTAGCAACAAGTACCTTAATCTGCTTTGCCATTTCACCAGCCCTTAGTTTAGTTAGTTAGTTAGTTTGTTGTTGTTGTTTTGTTTGGTTTAGTCTTCGGTTTTTCGAGGCAAGGTTTCTCAGTGTAGCCCTGGGCTGGAACCTGCTCTGTAGACCAAATTAACCTTAAACTCAGAGATCTGTCTGCCTCTACCTCTGCCTCCTGAGTGCTGGAATTAAAGGCATGTGCCATCACACCTATCTGGTTTAGTTTTTCGGTTTTGGGAGTTTTTTTTTTGTTTTGTTTTGTTTTTTGGTTTAGTTTGGTTTGGTTTTATTTTTTGGATTTTTGAGATAGGGTTTTTCTGTATAGCCCTGGCTATCCTGGAACTCATTTTGTAGACCAGGCTGGTCTTGAACTTACAGAGATCCATCTGCCTCTGCCTCCCAAATGCTGGGAGTAAAGGCGTGCATCACCACTGTCAGACCTGGTTTAGTTTTTGTGTAAGCAAATTTGTCCATTTTTCTTCACCATGTGTTACCTTTGGTGCTAAAGGCTGCCTGCCTGCCTTTCTCTCTCTCATGTGTGTGATATACATATGTGAGTGTGCACAGGCATGTGGTGGCCGGAACAGGGTATTGTTTTCCTCTGTCACTCTGCTGTATTTCCTTACTACAGTGTCTCATTAAACCTGAAGCTAGGTTTTTCAGCTGGACTGGCTAGCCAGGATTTGATTGTCTCTAATCACAAAAATTATACTTTTTACAAGTCCTCATGCTTTCAGAGCAAGCCCTCGCATCCACTGAGCCATCTCCCCTTCCCCTGAGGTTTGGGGTTTATTTATTTATTTAATGAAGGTCAGAGGACAGCCTTCAGGAATCAGTTCTCCTTCCAATAGATAGGTCCTTGGGATTGAACTTAGGTTGTCAGGCCTGAGAGCAGGTTCCTTTACCCTCTGAGCCACTCGGAGGCTTTGCGTTTTTGTTTTTTATGTCTCCAGTAGCTCAAGATTTTAAAAACGTCCTCCTGTATTTCTTTCAGCTATATGTGACTTTTAAAGTTGTAAGGCTCACCAGGTGGTGGTGGTACAAACCTTTAGTTCCAGTACTCGGGAGTACTCTGAGTTTGAGAGCAGCCTGGCCTGCAGAGTTAGTTTCAGGACAGCCAAGGATACACAGAGAAACCCTGTCTCCAAAAACAAAAGCAAAAGTTGTAAGTTGTTTTCGTGTGTGTGTTAGGTGTGTTTGCCTGTGCACTTGGATGGGGAGAGCATCAGGTGTCCCGCTCTTTGACTTTCCACCTTACTCTCTTGAGACAGAACCTCTCACTGAACCCCACAGAGCTGAGATTACTAGAACCTCTCACTGAACCCCACAGAGCTGAGATTGCTGAACCCCACAGAGCTGAGATTACTAGAACCTCTCACTGAACCCCACAGAGCTGAGATTACTAGAACCTCTCACTGAACCCCACAGAGCTGAGATTACTAGAACCTCTCACTGAACCCCACAGTGCTGAGATTAGTAGAACCTCTCACTGAACCCCACAGAGCTGAGATTACTAGAACCTCTCACTGAACCCCACAGTGCTGAGATTACTAGAACCTCTCACTGAACCCCACAGTGCTGAGATTACTAGCTTTCATGCAGCCATGCCCAACCTTTTATCTGGGTGTTGAGGGTCTAAACTCAGGTTCCCATGCTCATTCATCACTAATCCATCTCCTCAGCCTGCTTATTTTTTTATTTATTTTTATTTTATTTTATGTCTATGAGTGTTTTGTTTGCATGTATGCCTGCGTACCACATGCATGCCTGGTGCCCACAGTGGCCAGAAGAGGACATTAGATCCTCTAGAACTGGAGCTACTGATGGTTGTGAGCTGGCATGTGGATGCTAGACTTAAAACCCAGGTCCACTGGGGCAGCAGCGAGTGCTGTTATCTCTGAGCCATCTCTCCAACCCCCATTTTATTTTTTAGACAAATACTTATCTCACTGTTCCAGTGGTGCTCTTGCTTATTCCTGCATAGAAGTACGCTGTGTTGTTAATGATATTCATCCTCATTATCTTTTCAAACCCTTATTGCTGTTTTGATGGGAAGCGGTTGATTGTATTTGAATAGTATGACTCAATTCTCATATGGAGTCCCTTGCCCAGGCTTTTAGACAATAGTAGCTGCCTCTAAGTAGAATCATTTAGAGGAGTTTTCCAGTATTCATAATTCATCTCTGTCTTCCTGCTTGCTTTGAGTAGAGTTTGCAGAAGAATGTTAAATAACTGCAGGTGTGTGGTCATTACTCTTTTCTGCCCTGGGTGAAGTTCCCTCTAAGGTCAGTATCCAGTCCTCTGTTACTCCCCGTGGAAGGAGACCTTCTGACAATAATACGGGTGCTCACTTCTCAGCAATGAACACTGAGCTTTCTTCTTAAGTCTTCCTGGTACCCTTTGCCGCGGGACAACCGTGACTGCTGCTGTTGCTCTGTTTAAAGGTGGGGTCTTCGGTTACCAGGCTGATCTGGAATTTGCTTTGTAACACTGCTGGCCTCAGACTCACATGGGTCCTCTGCCTCAGCCTTCCCTGTGCTACAACACCAAGCTTTGTCAACTTTTAAGAAGACTATTTTATATTTATAAAGTTTGAGGTGATTCATCAGTGCTGAGATGTGATTGTTTGTAGGGCAGAATCAGTTTAGACTTCTTAGGAGAAGGCAAATGTCTTTTCTTTCTTTCTTTCTTTCTTTCTTTCTTTCTTTCTTTCTTTCTTTTTTTTTTTTTTTTGATTTTCGAGACAGGGTTTCTCCGTAGCTTTTGGTTCCTGTCCTGGAACTAGCTCTTGTAGACCAGGCTGGTCTCGAACTCACAAAGGTCCGCCTGACTCTGCCTCCCGAGTGCTGGGATTAAAGGCTTGCACCACCACCGCCTGGCCTGAAGGCAAATGTCTTACAAATGTCTTATGTTTGGTTTAGTGATCATTGAAGATGTAGCCCAGATTCAAATTCATGGGAAAATGATAGTCTCCTCTTTCTGTTAACTGTGAAACATGAATATTAACATTTGCGATTTTTCTTTTCTATTCCATCTGACTTTCTTTGTGATTTCCCCTTGCATTTTAATTGGGTTTGTATAGGTAGAGGCTGCTTGTTTGTTCCCTGCCGCCCAGATCGAAAATAATCACACCGGAAACTGTATCAGTTATAACACTGTTTGGCCAATAGCTTAGGCATATTTTTAGCTAACTCTTACGTCTTAAATTAACCCATTCCTATTATTTTGTATTTTACCACGAGGCTCGTGGCTTACTGGTAAGGTTCCCAGGCATCTGTCTCCTTTGGTGGCTATATATCATCTCCTCTGGCTCCGCCTTCTTTTCTTCTCTGTCTGCTTGGAATTCCCACCTTGCTCTATTCTGCCCTGCTATAGTCCCAAAACAGCTTCTTTATTAACCAATGGTAACAAAGCACGTTCACAGCATACAGAGGGGAATCCCACGTCAGCTCTGCTCTACATTTGTAGATTTCAGTACTACTTTATTTCCCATTGTGGGTCTTTGTGGAGTCTTCTTTCATTTATTGGAATTAAAGGAAAAACTCCTGTATTTAATTTTTTTTCTTGATACAGTGAATCCATGCCTGCTCTTCCTTTTTTTTACTTCCCTCATTTCTTTCTTTAAAGATTTTTTTATTATTATTTTAAATTATATGTGTGTGATGGTGGTATGTACAAGTGCACTCACACAAACAGGCACATATATGTGCACACAGTTTTAAATTATGTATTTATATACTATAAAAGAAACAAAATTATATTATAAAATATACTAAAAATATAGCAGCTGAAAAATGAACAAAAGTCAGTCTCTATGCTGAGAAAGCTCTTGTCCAAAGTAGGAAACAAAAACAAATAACAAGAGCCAAGAGAATGCCTCACTGATATGAACAGGTCAGAGGACAACCTTGGGTGTAGGTCCCATCCTCCATCTTGTTGGAGACAGTCTTTTTGTTCAACACTGCAGTGCGTGCAGGCTGCTGGCCCAGGGCTTCCAAGGATCCTCCTGTCTCTCTGCCCTCCTCTTGCTCTGAGAGGCTATGCCTGCTACTGTGCCAGATTGTGGATTCTGGGGGTTTGAGTTTAGCTCTTTATACTTGCATGACAGTCACCGTGCTCACTAGCCATCTGTCCAGCCCTTGTATTTTATAGATACTATTGTCTCTTTGTTGACACATTTGAGCCATGCTTGCATTTTCTGTGAGAAGATTCTCCTTGTCGTTTACTTCTAAACTTAATGATACTCTTTGTCAGTTCTTCTCAGCACAATGACTGACCGTCTGTCACATGCTTGACCTAGTCTAGCTCTTTCTATCCTAGTCTTCCACACTGTGGCCTCCTTCAGTCCCCTACTGCATCTGGTTCATCTTTCATGAGAGGTGTTAGAATGAAGAGGCTAGAGAAAGCCCAAGTGGAACCCCATTCCCTGTTTTTCCCATGGGACTTGAACAAGTAAGTTACTTAGCCTTTCAGGGGATTTTCCCCTTTGTAAAGTGGTTCTAATATTATTCACCCCGGGAAGCTGTTTGGAGTATGAAGTAACCAGTGAACTCTGAAATGAGTATTACTTCCTTCTCCACTCCTTACAGCACCCAGCCTATATAGTGTACCTTGTCCACACAAGCCTTCCGTCAGCAAGGATTAAGTGAATGAATGAATGAAGATACGGGGTGCTTTGCTTAAAATTTACACCAGGTGGTGGTGACTCACGCCTTTAATCCCAGCACTCGGGAAGCAGAGGCAGGTGGATCTCCGTGAGTTCAAAGCCAGCCTAGTCTACAGAGTGAGTTCCAGGACAGCCAGGGCTACACAAAGAAACCTTGTCTCAAAAAAAGAAAGAAAGAAAAAAAGAAAGAAAGAAAGAAAGAAAGAAAGAAAGAAAGAAAGAGAGAGAGAAAGAAAAAAGAAAATTACTTTGCATTGAATCAGTGACTGAACCTAGAAAGTAAATCTGGGCCCCTGAATGTCCACCATTTGTTCCCACTTGAACATTCAGAATTGGTATTTCAAATTGCATTTCATGGTTTCTAGAATAAAGAAGGAACTAGGCTTCGTTTGAACAAAATATGATCCTTCTGTGAAAGACACAGAAGTTTGTTTAATTCATTGGTTATTTAGATACTCAAGTAATTGTTCTTTCTTATCTGCCTTGAAGTTTGAAAAATAATAACAAATGGAATCTGAAAGTCAACATGGTATTAAAGTAGAAGATTGTGTAGGTGACAGACAGACTCCACAAGCCCAGTATTGTGTGAGGGAGTTCTGTGTGTGAGTTTTGCTTTGCTCCCTCTGTTGTGTCTCTCATTGGGTGTGTTGTGTCGTCTTTGTCAGGTTCTTACCATACAAGGTTGTACAGTCCTCCCTGCTTATGTAGTTTAAACTAAGCCATAAAGTCCTATCTTTTTCCTTGTTTTCAGCGGAAGGAAACCTCTGGTTATTTTTGACATTAAGTATTGAATGTTCTTGAGGAACGGTAGAGGGTGGGGTGTATCCTATAAAATAATACACCTTCTAGGAAATTCTTCTCTTCTACATTCTCCCCTAGGACAGCACTTCCAAAGGCCTTGGAAACCTGCTACAGATGATGTACCAAGAGCCAGCGCGATGGTCCTACACTTTCCAGACGCTCTCCTTTTTGAGCCGTCTGAAAGTGCAGCTGGAGGCCCCCCCAGGGAGACTCCTACAGGCAGAGAAGTCCGTGCGAGTCTTTGAGAGGTCTGTGTACAGTGACAGGTAAGACCTAACACTGCCAACCACAGATAGCCAACTAAGGGAGTAAACTGTGAAGGGCTTTTAGTAAAGTCTAGCAGCCAGTTGGGAAGGAAGTCCATCTGTTCTGGGAAAGCATGCTCATTCGGGCCTCGGGCTCCAGAGACCAGGCATGGGCTCAGGCCACCAACAGACAAGGCATGGGATGCCTGGATCTGGTCATTGTGGAGAGTTTGAATTTGAATGACTTTGGTGAGAAAATTATCTGCCTTAAGCCCCATGACTCGAGATGCGACATTCTGTATCTTTATCTGCCTCCATCACTGGAAACACTTGGCTATCAGTTTAATTCCAAGTTAAGTAAACTAGTTGCAACTCCTACTGGAAAGCCTCCTGAAATTAGAAAATGAGAGTTTGTGGGCTGGAGAGATGGCTCCTCAGTTAAGAACATTTCTTGTTTTTCCCGAGGACCCAGGTTCGATTCCCTGCATGACAGCTCACAACCATCAGTAGCTCTAGTTCCAAGGGCTCCAACACCGTCTTCTGATCTCTGATGGTACCAGGCACACACGTGATGCATATATAGACATTTAGGCAAAACACCATACACATAAAGCAATAATATAATTTTTTTAAATGAAAGTTCAAGGCCAGGCATGTTGTCATATGTCTTTTATCTCAGCAGTTGGAAGGCAGAAGCAAGTTGATCTCTGTGAGTTTGAGGCCCGCCTGGTCTACATAGTTCTAAGTCAGACAGGGATGACCACATAGTGAAACCCTGTCTCCGAACAAGGAGGGGAGAGTTCATTTGTAAATGAGATGACTATTCTGACTGCAGTTGAGAATCACCCGAGATATGTGGAAGAAACAGTGCCATGCAATCCTTCATTCCAGGGCCTGGGAGGAGTCTGCTCTTTAGAAAGTTAAATGTTTACTGTAGAGATGGTTGGGCTCCAGGATTTAGATAGTTTCCACTGCAAATGTGCTTGTCTTTCTCTCTCCTCTCCTGAGCCATACCCAGGCTAGGAAGTTGAACTACATGAACCGTCTAGGATTTTGGAGGCATTCAGACTTGCTGTTTTAAGTTCTTGCCTCTTAGTGTGAGAATCCTCTCAGAGGGAAATAGACATGTTTTCTTAATTACAGGGGCTTTGCTGTTTGATTAAAAAGGGTCCCAGCTGTAACCCTAGCTGGCCTGGAACTGAGTGTCACCAGGTTGACCCCATACTCGTAGGTGATCCTCCCACCTCTGCCTTCTTGCACATGGCACCATGCATGGTGGAAATGAGTTAAAAACTCTCTGGATCTTGACATTTCCTTGTAAAGGAGTAGGCAGTTGTGTTGTTACATCATTGAAGCTTCTTTCACCGAAGGGGGACATTTTCAGGTAGAAGAAAGACCTGCTATAAATTCTAATCTCAAGTGTATTTAGACTTCCCTTCCTTTAGAAATGTATTCCAGGAACTGGAAGTATGGCTCAGTGGTCCTTTTCATGCCTAAGGCATGAGTTCAAGCCCCAGTGCCAAAGGGGAAAACTCATTCCTTTATTTGTTTGATTGGTATAGGTTTATTGAATATCTCCTGCACTCAGGCACCAGGCTGTTCCCTAGGGCAACACTAGTCCTTAGTCCCTGTTCCGGTGAGGATGCTACTTCACCAAGGATTGCATACATGTTCACAAGTGTGTTGTGTATTTCAGGGGGCAGTGACTGAGGGAGGGAGAAGTGGAAGTGTTTTCTGATCAACTTAACAGAAAGAGCAGTGTGGCTTTAGAACAAAGTTCTGGATTGCTAGGTCCTTCAGCCCTGTTCTACCTCTCTGTGTTCTACCCCACTCCCCCTTCTGCCCGTTACCACCTGCTATGGAGAAACAGGGGAAATGCCTACCTCAGGAGGGCAAAAGCCCCTGATAGAGACTTGGTCATTTTTATTTGCAAGATAGAACTTTTGTCTTCTTGCTGTCTTTGGAGAAGCTGTCAGCATTTTTCAAAACTTGAGTTACAAAAGTCACCTGTTTGTCACCTTCAGAGAGCTGAGATAAAACATTCTAGTCTGGGCAAATTCACTTTTGGGGTTTGTAAATTAGCTTCTTCATGGCCTAGGAGAGCAGTTACAGTGACTTAGGACTGTTGGCTCCTGAGTGACAGTCAGTCACTGAGTACTTAGCAAGTATGATATGCAGTCATCCCCTGCTGTGGGCTGCGAGTCAGGTTGCTTTCCACAGCGACATGGCTTGTGGAAGCAGCACTAGATCAGCCCTTTCAGGGTCACTTTGAAAACCACTCTCCTCAGCGTGACGCTCCAACTTTGCAGTTTGCACATCCCTGAGCCATTCACACAAGGAGTTTGAATTTCATTTCCCAGAAATGGCCAGTTGCTGAGGTTGCCTTAGAAACTGGATGTCATTGTTGTGGATGTAAACTGTGTTTTGTATCAAGCTTAAAAAGTAGAATTGACCCTTTTGAAGCCATGGTGTCTACAGCTCTGACTTCTCAATTTACCGGATCCTCCTCCTGTTGTGGAAGTGAGCAAAGAGGGAAGTTAGTTTGATAGTTCAGCTTCAGCCTTGTTTGCTCTGGTTGGAAACTCAGCAGAGGAAAGCTAGCTAGGCTCCAGTATTCTCTGGCGGGGAGACTGTGCTCTTGGTCTTGTCGAAGTCAGCTCCAGAGCTAATACCATGGGAAGGCTCTCCCTGTTTCTCAGCTACAAGGCATGATGGCTCAGCAGCTCAAGACTCGGAAGCCCTCATTCCGAAACGCAGTGGGGAAGGGCGGCTTCACCCTGCATTCTCCTGGGCT
This sequence comes from Microtus pennsylvanicus, assembly GCF_037038515.1. Taxonomy (NCBI): domain Eukaryota; kingdom Metazoa; phylum Chordata; class Mammalia; order Rodentia; family Cricetidae; genus Microtus; species Microtus pennsylvanicus. The sequence goes on from NC_134586.1 coordinate 62,865,775, forward strand.
TGTCTGGAGTCTGCTCTAGCGGTGGGGACTCTGATCAGGTTTCCATGTACATGGTGTGTGTCTTGGCTCATTTCCCTTCTTAGAGCCCCTTTCCTTGTAGTGGGCTACGTCTGTGAGCTGACGTGTGGGTCTGTGTCAGGTGCTATTTAATCCTGTAGTGCTGAGCGGGACAGGAGCTGGAGAGCTCAGATTTCCAAGGGCAGGAGAGATGGTCAGCAATTAAGAACATTTGCTTCTCTTACAGAGGATCCAGACTTTATTCCCAGCACCCACATCTGATGTCTCACAACTGCCTGAGAGTCTAGCTCAGAGAGTCTAGTGCCCTCTTCTGGCCTACACAAACACCCACATGCATGTGCACAGACCCACACAGACACAGACCCCCCCCACACACACACAAATAATAAAAAAAATTTTTTTAATTATTCAGATTTCCTAAGGACTGATAGGAGCTAGAATGGTTAAGTGATTTGGATAAACATGAACAAGACAGTTACTGATTTTTCGACTTTTCTCCCTCTTCTGTCTTTCATCCCACTTCCCATTCTTCCTTCACCCCAACCTCCCACTCAACATTTCCAAACAGGTATATTTTTGCAAAGAACCTTTTTGAAAATGGTTCCCTCAGTGACGTCGAATGGCACATCTATCAGGACTGGCATTCTTTTCTCCTGCACGAGTTTGCAGACCGACTCTTGTTACATGGCTTCATCTATCTCCAGGCTTCTCCCCAGGTAACTGCAAACTTAAAACTTAGATGTCAGAACTACATGAAACATAGGAGATGAACTCCTGCAAGCTTCTTAGTCTATGGGCCTCACCGGTACTCCAGCACCAAGCACCCATCTCCCAGGGGCCTTCAGCAGCTGCAGCAGTATGTTCAAGCAATTGCCTGTATGTAGACATAGCCCTCTTGGTGGAGAAACAGGCCAAAACACACTAGGCCATGTTTTTACAGCTCCAGGTTTACAGATCGGACACTCAGACCTGCAGCCAACTGCTTTATTTAGCTGCATGTCAGGTCATGTGAGACTTCAGTGGTCCCTTCTGTTTTCTGACCAGGATGTGAGGAAGGAAAGAATGTTTCCTCCCTCGTCCTAATTTATAACCCACACTTTGGTCCTTGAGAAGGTCCTCAGGCACAAGGACTGCTGCAATGTGCGCTTTGGCTCTGATTCTGCAACTTGAACTTTGGAACCAGTTTGGACCATGGAATGATGTCATGACAGGAGACCTCTGGAGACAGCATTGGCCCGTGGCTCATGCTGATGTAGTAACCTTGGCTAGACCCTGGTGAGCTTTCTACTGAAGGAGTCTTTGTCTGTAAAGTAGAACTCTTGAAAGACTCTCAGTGGCAGGATTCCAAGTCAAAGCAAAGCATTTTTTTTTTTTTGAGAGAGAGAGATAGAGAGACTGCTGTTACTGCTGTCGCAGGTATGGTCAGATGCCAAGAATGCCCATCGTTGCAGAAAGCAAGCCAGCTGCAGCCTGGGGCTGAGCTTGTGGACAGAAGGGAGCCTGGAGGCACCCTGAGTGGAGCTGAGAACAAGTGGGAGAGTCATGTCATGTTGCAGGGGCCCCAAGGAGAGGACTAGAAGGAAGGGGCAGCTAGGAGAGAGGCTGCTGAGTACAGCTAGGGCTGTTTGTACGTTTTTCTTTCTTTTTATTTTTTTTTAAGTTTTTGTTTGTTTTGTTTTTTAGTTTTTATTTTATTTTGTTGGGGGGAGTATTTGGTTGGTTTGGTGTATTTTTGTTTTGAGACAGGGTCTCACTATGTTGCCCTGGCTGTTCCAGAATTCACTATATGGACCAGGCTGGCCTCAGACTTACAGAGACTCACCTGCTTCTGTTTCTTCCTCCCAGGTGCTAAGATTAAAGGCATGCCCCACATGCCTGGCTGCATTTCTTTGTTCTAATACATTTCCTCCTCCCTCCTCTTCTGACAACTCTTCATCTTTGGTGTGTGTGTGTGTTCAGTGTGTGTCTACGTGCACGAGTACACACAAGCCACAGTGTTTGTGTGGCAGTCAGAGGACAGCCGCGGTGTCACCTCTCTTCTTCACCTTTCCATGGACTTCAGGGATGGAACTCAAGTCACCAGGCTGCTTTGTGCCAGGCTTTTTCTTTTGGAGCCACCACCCAGCTCCCAAATCATGACACGGAGTCTTCTTATTAGTTATGAATGCTCGGCCTAGCTTATATTTCAGACTAGCTCTTCTAACTTAAATCAGTCTATTACTCTCTTTATCTGCCTTTTGGCTCGGGGCTTTTTACTTATCTTTCCTTTTGTCCGTCTACTTTCCTGCTTCCCCCAGTGTCTGGCTGGCTTCTCACTCTTGCCTGTCCTCTGTTTGTACCTCATTCTCTTGTACTCTCCTGTTTATTCCCTCTGTCCACCAGCCCCACCTCTCCCTCTTCTGCCTAGTTATTGGTCAGTCAGGTACCTTAGGCAGACAAGGTGAAACAAATGGAACACACCTTTACATGATTTCACACCTGTCCTTATATTGTTAAACAAATGGAACACATCTTTACACAGTTAAACTAATATTCCACAGCATAAATAAATGTAATACATTGTTACATAGCTAAATATTCCACAGCACTGCTTGGCAAGTGCCTTTGGCTGCTGAACCATCTTGCCAGCCCCATCAGGACTCTTGGTATAGTTTAGGAAGTTCCTGGATTGTAATGCAAATCACAGCAGGGAGTAAGAGATTCTAGATGAAATTTGGGGTTTAAATAAAATTGAACTAGATATTAGTAAGGCCTAACGGCTGAGGAGATTCTTCTGTGAAGTGTTTTGGCTAGCCGAGGCATTGCCTGACTGCTTTCAGTGGTCCTTGTTGCTAAAGAGAAATAGAAGAGGTACACTGTGAGCCAGGCATAAATGATGCACGCCTTTAATCTTGACAAAAATGTTAAGCAGCACATTGAAATGAATATTATTGATTTCAAACTATCTACATCACTATTGATGTACACAATGATATACATTATAAGTTTAAACAAAATACAATACGTGAATGGTCAAAGCTTCTGGCTACATTTGTAATTCACTCACCTGGTATTATATTCTGGATCTTTTAACTATTATTGTACAAGATAATGGATTTTCAGTGGCCTCTCCTTGCTGTTGTAAGTAAAAATCTTTTGAAATTTAAAAAAAAAAAAAAAAATCCCAGCATTCGAGAGGCAGAGGCAGGCGGATCTCTGTAAATTCAAAGCCAGACTGGTCTACATAGTGAGTTCCAAGACAGTCAGAGCTACATAGTGAGATCCTGTCTCAAAAAATAAGAAGAGACACATCGTGGAGACAGGTGGCTTACAGGAAGGTAGTCCCTGAGTGAAAGATGAGCATTTTCTCACAGAGGATGGCAGGATGCGCTGAGGCAGAGTTCTGTGGGAAAGGAGGGCTCTCTAGCAGGGTGGTGCTATGGAGTAGACAGAGAGGAGATGTAGTGGAGTCAAGTAGAGGAGGCGTTAGATTTCCCATGGACGTCATAAGGTGACCGGACTGAGAAATGGGTTGAAGGCTGAGGCTGGGAGAGGGGACAGTGTTGACCTAACCTATTCTCAGAGAGGTCATCTCAGGGCCAGGGCAGTAGTAGTGTGGGAGGAGCCGAGAGTAAAGCAAGCCATTCTCCCTTACCTTCCTTCTTAATGCCCTTTGTATGAAATGGCAGGGTGCTGTTAGTAATGGTGATTGTCACCAGGGCTGGTTTGTCCCTTTGGAGACTAGTTGAAGTATTTCATCTCATATAATGAGACTTGAAGAATTGCTGCAATTTAACATAGACTAAAGAAGGATAATTTATTCGGGATTGGTTTGAGATTTTAGTGCTGTTAGATACAGGAACCCAGGAATGCCAGAGGATATATAGGACATAGGTTCAAGCCGGTGCCTAGCACAACAGACTCCTGACAAATACACACCTCAGAGTCTGTGATACAGGCTCCAGGCCCTGTCCACCTGTCCTCCCCTAAGTTCAAGGAAGTTGGCAGTCACACTAATGATACTAATTGGAAGAGAAATGGCTGGACCTGTGTTTCGCTACCCCTTGGAGTCGAGAAGAGAGAGTGAAGCTGGCTGTGTGCCTTAGGATTCCCATCCCTGTCTGGGACAGTGAATCATGGACACAGTGCTCAGGGGCTGCATGGGAACAAGTACCACCTGAGTGAGCAGACCCTTCAACAGTCACAGCCTAGCAGGTCAGAGAAGCTTGGCCAGAGTCCCTGCCCTCCCACTTCTACCCACACATCTTTCCCCTGTACATTCTGGTGTGTGCTCCCTGTGGGGACTGAAAGGAAGGGGCCAGGATAAAACTGCCCTGTGGGATGTTTTAAAACATTTGTTAGCCGGGCAGTGGTGGCGCACGCCTTTAATCCCAGCACTCAGGAGGCAGAGGCAGGCGGATCTCTGTGAGTTCAAGACCAGCCTGGTCTACAAGAGCTAGTTCCAGGACAGGCTCCAAAACCACAGAGAAACCCTGTCTTGAAAAAAAAAACAAAACATTTGTTAGCTGGGTATAGTGGCGCAAGCTTTTAATCCCAGCACTCAGGAGGCAGAGGCAGGCAGGTTTCTGAGTTCAAGGCCAGCCTGATCTACAGAACGATTTTAAAGCATCCAGGGATACACAGAAAAACCCTGTCTCAAAAAAAAATATACCAAAATAATGGTGATGATGATGATAATAAATAAACTTAATTTATTTTTAGCCAGGGTAAGTCTCAAAACAAAAACTGTCTTTGTGAGTTCGAGGCCAGCCTTGTCTATAGAGCAAGTTTCAGGACAGGCTCCAAAGCTACAAAGAAGCCCTGTCTTGGAAATAAATAAATAAATAAATAAATAAATAAATAAATAAATAAATAAATAAATAAATAAATAAATAAATAAATAAATAAATAAATAAATAAATATAAAAAGGAAACCATGTCAGTAAATTAAAATTATACCAGCTATCAAAGTAGGACTTTGTCTAGACTTTTTTTTTAAAAAAATATTTATTTATTTACTTATTATGTATACAATATTCTGTTTGTGTGTATGCCTGCAGGCCAGAAGAGGGTACCAAACCTCATTACAGATGGTTGTGAGCCACCATGTGGTTGCTGGGAATTGAACTCAGGACCTTTGGAAGAGCAGGCAATGCTCTTAACCACTGAGCCATCTCTCCAGCCCCCCTTTGTCTAGACTTTAAAGGGAAGAAAAGTTTGCTTAGTTTGGCAAATTAATAGTAAAAAGGGAAATGCTAACTGATTTTAATAGATCCAGGCTAGTATCAATGGTTGTCTGCAGTCAGTTTGTGAATAATTATAAATAGCTTTTGCAAAAATTGCTCTGTCTTTGCATGTATTTGAAAACATGGTTTTACATATATTTTTTAATATTCATTTACTCCAGTTCAGGCAGTATTTTTCAGAGGAGAAAATAAAGTAACTTAGCTGAAGTTGCTTGCCTGTGGAAACGCAGCGTGGTTAGCCTCTGAGGAGGCAGTTGCACAGCTTGTAATAGGAAGAGCTCGTGTCTTTTATACATTTCAGAAGATAGAGGAAAGAATGGATATGTGCATAAACTCTGCTTAGAGCATAATCACAGTGGTTGTGAGTGAGGAGAGTTGAGACGTTGGAATCAGGAATATATTGGGAAAGACGGACAGCAGAGTTCCAGGTCAGCCTGGACTAGACCAGGAACTACCTCAAAAACTAAAATAAAACGGGGAGTGGTGTAAAGCAAATTTGATTGCATGGTTTTGTTTCCTTAAGGGAAAGGGGGAAGAGTCCTAAGTCAGTGGGTTAATCTACCCATACTTTCAGGATACTTGACATTGAAACCGAAATGTTTGGCCAGGCAGAAAGAGGAACAAGGGCAGTTCAAGCAAAACAAACATTTGCAGCATAGGTTTTGCCGTGTGAAGGAGCTTGGCCTATCCCATAGGAAGGAGGCCAAATCTGCCTAAGCAGTGAACAAGGGGGAGCTAAGGAAGGTGAGGACAATGTCGTCTAAGGGGTGAAGGAGACACAGTCCTCAGAAGCAGAGAACCTCAGACTGTAGGCGGAGGCAGACTCAAGTTCTGCAAGGGGACGGGAGCGGGGAGTTAGTGTCACGGCTTGTTTTGTTTCATGTTATCTTTGATCCCATGCAGATGCTTCAGTTAGTATGAAAGATGTTTTCAATCGCTTGCCACTTTATAAGTAGAATGGCACTCACAAGCCAGGCATGGTGGTATATGCCTGTAATACCAGCATCTGGAAAGCTGAGGCAGGAGGACAGCAAATTTGCAACTTTTTGAAGCCTGTGGTTTTGTCTGTAGCTGGCAAAGAGCCTATGGAGCAAAGTATTTTAAGCAGGGACAGAAGTACCATAGAAGACTGGAGTGAGGGACAAACTGGGAGGAAAAAAGGCTTTTGCCAGAATTGTAATGTGCCTTACCTAAGAGCGGCCTTACCTGTGGGTGGGCAGAGGATGGAGAGACTGCAGCTCTCACATGACAGCTGGCTGGCTCTCTCTCTTCATGCCCTTCTTCACCTCCAGGACACAGAGGCAGAAGGCTTTGGAATGTCCAGCTGAAAGGCCTGAGCACCAGGGCAGAGGTGAGAGGACAGAACCAGCTAGAGATTAGACTCTCCCGGCTTCTTGGTGTGGTTGGGAGGAGGAAAAAGAAGGGTCGTGTCAGGTCCCCAGTGTGAGTGACTGGGGAGAATGGTGATTGCGGTTAACCAGCTGAGGCTGCTCCAAGGAAGAGCAGTCTGAGGTAGAGGTGGACAAAATGGTACCAGTGCTCTGAGTAAGAGAACAATGGTACCCAAAGAAGACACGGATATTTTGTGGGTTGCTTGGCCCTGTAAGACAGAAATGTAACAGCTGGGGCATTGTCTTTTAGGTTTGTTTGGAAAGACTGTACCAGAGGGCCAGAGAAGAAGAGAAGGGCATTGAGCTGGCCTATCTTGAACAGCTGCACGGTCAGCACGAAGACTGGTTTATTAACAAGACTACCAAGTGAGTATGTAACAGGCAGGCAGACCCCCCCCCACACGCTGAGCACAAGTCGAGCTCACAGCCCAGAACCGCAAGGACACAGAGGAAGTGCCCCACATCTGTCAGCTAGATGTCATGTCCAGTACAGCCCATGCGTCCCAGGGCTGTGTGGTAGGGTCTCTCTCCCCCATTCCCTTCCTCCCTTTTCCCTAGATTGTACCCTGTTATGAATGCTTGTCATAGTTGACTTAGGATGGAAGGCTGAAATTTTCTGGACAAATGTCCATTTTAATTGACATTTTTAGTTTTTGCCTGTCCTCTTTCAGGCTTGGTATGTTCACTTCAGTTGTTGAAATGTTGACTTCAATAGCAGTTTCAGGACTAGAGAGACGTCTCAGCCTTTCACTTTGCAGGCAGTTTTATTGAGGTCTTTCAGAAATACAGTCTGTGGGCAGAGTCCTCAGGCTCTGAGTGGTCAGTGTGGTAGGAAAGTGACGTTACCTGGCATCTCTGCCTTCTGCTCTAGGCTCCACTTTGAAGCTCTGCAGCATGTGCCAGTGCTGGTGCTGGACGTCAGTGAGGACTTCTCGAAAAACGCTGCCAAGCAGGAAGAGCTCATGAGCCAGGTGGGCAGACCCTCGGCTTTCCGGGGTCTCTTTGTCTGTTCCTTTGCTTTGCACTTCAAATTGCATTGCACACTTCCACACCTTGGGATCTTATGCAAGTTACAATAATTAAATAATTAAAACCCAGCTCTAAGTGTGCTGGGTTAGAAGATTCAGTGGGTTGTCTCTTAGCATCTGCTGGCCAGCCGACTTCCCCCCAAGGTGTTCTAAAGTGAGGGATGGAAGACATATGGGTTCTCTGCCTAACTGCCACTTGGTGCCGTCTGACCCTGGGCAGCTCATAAATGCTTGGGACTGGAGACACATACACTGAGGGGGTGTGGAAACTGCAGTGTGACATTAGGTCTTCTTTTCCTGCAGGTCAACACCTTTATGAGGAACCTGTAAGCAGTAATTAGACATCTCGGCTCTGGTCTGGTCCTGTCTTTCTGAAGCTAGCAAATGTTGACCTTCCTTTCATCCATCTTGTACGCACATCCCCTGGGCCCCTCAAGCATCCCCAGACCCCACACACTCGGGTGTGCGCTGTCTTCATACTGCTGGTTTTTGGTTTTGTTTTTGTTTTTTAATCCCAAGCACTTTAAAAATAAAACTGACTTAAGTTTGTTTTTCTAATCCAGTTGTTCCTTTATTTCAGGATAAATGATGCCTGTTCTCAACTCCATAGAGATACCAGTTTTCACCTAAGAAAAGTCTTAGCTTTTCTTGACCAACTGCTCCTGTGTCCAGGGCAGGGACTGTTCCAGAGCCAATCAAGCCCTGCCTTACATGAAGTGGGTCCACCGTGTACCCCAGAATGGAGAAACAGTGCATACTCCAAGAGCTTTAGCTCCTCCTCTCCGCTGTTCCAAGTACTAAGAAGGGATGGGGAGTCAATCCCTGTCCTGGAGCTAAAGAGTTCACCCAGAAGACAGGGAGAGAACAGCCTCTGACGTTTAGGGTGTGGCTGTCCCAGTCTTCTGCGTACCTTAGCAGTGAGCTTCAGACAGCACTAAGGCACGGAGACCACAGCAGCAAAGACAAGTGTGACTTGGTGCTGCTGCTCTAAGCGCCAGGCGTGATTTGTCGAGGGAAGAAAAACTCAGAGATGTATAGAATTGGAGCGCTTCATTGCAAGAAGCCCAGGTCAGGCTTTACCCGGAGCACCTAGGCCCTCTACAGTTCTGCAGGCACACAAGATCCCAATGAACCAGGGTTTAATGTCTTGGGAGACAGAAATCTTTACCATCCTTTATGGTTTGAGAAAGTGTTGGATTCAGTACTTATATGAGGTTTTCAACAACACATCCAACAATTTCTTTATCCTACATTAAGAAAATGTTTGTTTTTTGTTGCTGCAGTAAACACCATGACCAAAAACAACTTTGAGAGGAGAGGGCTTATTTTAGCTGACTGGTGACAGTCGGTCATCAAGGGAAGCCTGGCAGGAGCTTGAAGCAGAACCCACTGGAGGGATGCTGCCTGCTGAGCGGCTAGGGGCTCCTGGGCAGTTAGCTCAGACCCCCAGTGGGCTGGGCCCTCCCACGTCCATCAGGAATCAAGAAAATGCTTCCCTGACCTGCTCACAGGCCGGTCTGATGAAGGCAATTACTCAGTTGAGGTTCACCCTTCAAGGTTTCTCTAGGTTTGTTTCAATAGCTAAAGCTATGACATAAGGCATATTAGTTCATCCATTTAAATTGTGTAAGTCAGAGTTTTTTGATGAAATCAGAAGATTGTATATCCAGCACCAAGAAGAAAGCCTGTTCTTCCCTCCCCCGATTATCTCCTGCCTCCACCCCAAGCTCCCACAGATCTACTTTCTTTGTGTATAGATTGATGATGAATCTCGTGTGAATCGATTCTCCGTGTGTAGTCTTCTGTGACTCATTTCTGTTGCTCAGCATCATGTTCAGAGGTTCATCCAGATTGTGGCATGTATCCACACTTCCTTTTTATGACTAAGCAACGTTTTATTTTATGGCTGTGACACACTTTGTTTATCCATTCATGGGAATTTGCCATTTTCATTGTTGCCAGCCTCATGCCCATGGAGTGCTGCCTCATTGCGGGTGACAGCAGGCCTTCCAGGACTGACAATGCCGAGCGTCTTTGTGTGTCTTCTCAGTCGACTCACAAGAGTCCTTTTGGTATTTGGGGTTTATGTTTCTTGAAAATTACATGACTTAGAATCATTTCTCTCATTCTCTTGCCTTTTTAAAAAAGATATTTGTTTTTAATGATGTGGGATCTGGGGTGGGGTGGGGATGAACTTTAGTACAGGTACCTATGGAGGCCAACAGAGGGTGTCAGGTCGTCTGGAACTGAAGTTAGAGGTGGTTGTAAGCCACCTGACATGGTGCCTCCTGAGTACTGACATTACATTTTTGGTAGTGTCTATTGAAGCAAGCAAGCGTGTGTTTTGGTGAAGCCCACTCGTTTAGTTTTATCATTTAGGCTTTTATGGTTATATCTAAAAGGCCAGGTAACCTGGGTTCACAGATACTGACTTCTGTGTCTTTATTGTCTTGCTGTTTTAGCTTCTCTCCAGACCTGTGATGCATGCTGAGTTTTTGCATCTGAGGATAGGTAGGGCCCATCTTTTTTATTTTGTTTTGTTGTTTTTGTACATGAGGCTATGATTGTCCCAATACCATTGGATGAAGTCTCCTTACTCTGTTGACTTGTCTTCTTACCCTTGTTGAAACACTGTCATTTTATCTTGGGTTAGGTTGCTACTTCAGGCTTTGGAAAGCCCATAGATGTTTGTTATTTTGGAAACTCGGCATTTTCATTCATTCAGCTTTGAAGGACACACCTGCCGAATCGTCACTTCTGTGTCCAGGAGACACTGTAATAGGAATGGACTGTAGACTGGAGTGGGAACACTGGCTCTTTGCCTGTCTTCAGAGATCCCCAAGTGTTGGCCATCTGTAAGGTACCCAGGAGAGAACCGTGAGGGGACAAAGCAGGTGTCATCTGATGGATGCCAAACACAAAGTGCCCGTGTGGTCAGCTGTGAAGCGGCACAGCTGTGCTGTGAGGGCCCATGAAGGGCAGAAGGAGCCTGAGTGAGCTGGACAGCTTCTCAGAGAAATGGGGACTGTTCTGAAGAGTGAATAGGGAGGCCTTTTGGGTGCCGTGCCCCTCGCTCAAAGAGGAAGCCTAAGGCCAGATGCAGAAAGCAGATTTATAATTTTAAGAATGCACTCCTAGGGCTGGAGAGATGGCTCAGCAGTTAAGAGCATTGCCTGCTCTTCCGAAGGTCTTGAGTTCAATTCCCAGCAACCACATGGTGGCTCACAACCATCTGTAATGGGGTCTGGTGCCCTCTTCTGGCCTGCAGGCATACACACAGACAGAATATTGTATACATAATAAATAGATAAATAAATAAAATAAAAGGAAAAAAAGAAAAAAAATGCACTCCTAAAAGTCTAGTACAAACAGCAGGGATAAATCCTGGTCTCAGCTTTGTGGAGCCCCTTCTCTTTGGAGGAATACCTTGCTCAGCCTCAGCCTAGATATAGTCAGGAGTGCCTTGGTCCTGCCTCAGAGCAATGTGCTAGGCTTTGTTGACTTCCAGTGGAATCCTTACCCTTTCTGAGGAGGGGGCAGGTGAAGGGAGCCGGAGGAGGGGGAGGGAGTGGGAGCTGAGATTGATATGTAAAATGAGAAAAGATAGTTTTTAAAAAAATAATTAAAAACAAAAGAAAAATGTAGAGCTCAATAAAAATCAATAAAATTTAAAAAAAAATGCAGTCCTGGATTGGCATGCTCAAACACTTTTAATCTCAACACTTGGGAGACAGCAGGTGGGTTTCTTGAGTTCAAGGCCAACCTGAGACCCTGGCTCAGAAAAAAGCCAACAACCCTCCTAGGGTGGAGGACAGCTCTTAAGTACTTCCTGCTCTTCCAAAAGACCTGAGTTAAGTTCAGCTCTACCTTCCACAGCAGGCCTCACAACTGCCTCTAACTCCAGTTCCAGGGCATCTGACGCCCTCTACTGGCCTCTGTGGGCACTGCACGCATGTGGTGCACAGACATAGAAACAAAACACTCATAAAAATCCAGTCCTCAGCCAGGAGCGGTAGTTCACACATTTAATCCCAGGACTTGGGAGGCTGAGCAGGTAGTTTGGTGTATATGGTGGGGTCCAGGCTAGATAGGAATGCACAGTGAGACCTCGTCTCAACAGCGAAAGTCAATAAAACAGTCCTTCAGTCTTAAGTCTTGCTGTAATAATAATCCAAGATTTCTTCCCATTTGCAAGTGTTGTCTTTTAGGATATGTAAATATCAGGTAGCGTGTGGTGGCACATATCTGTAATCCCAGCACTTGAGAGGTGGAGTCTGAAAACTCAGAACTTTGAGGCTAGCCTGGGCTTCATGAATCATGTTCTAAAATAAAATCAGATATATTAAGATTATAAATATTAAAATATATACAAATCATTAAAATTATATATACATATATTAGTCACCAACAGTCTAACCTATGTAAAATAGTCATTTTTCCAAATTGGTAGCTGAACACATCTCTGTGGAACTAGATGCTTTAATGAGAATCAGTAATTATGAGTCTTCGTTACTGCAGGAGTCCAGGATGGAGCTGGTAGAGACAGGGATTAGGAAGTAGGGGATGGAGGCAGGAGGATGGGGAGTTGAGGCCACCCGCTGCTGTCTAGTGAACTTGAGGCCAGCCTGGAGTGCATGTACTGAGACCTTGTCTCAGTCTCAAACAGCAATACCAACAGGAGGGTGCTGTGCACAGGGGGGGTTACAGAGAAACTGAGCATCTCTTAAGCAGTTTGCCTACAGTGGTCTCTGCCCAGCGCTGGGTAGCCTGGTAGCTCTCATCACCCAGGTTTGAACCAGTTCTCAGAATCGGTAGCAGATTAGCACGTATAACTAGTGGTGCTTCTTGAAGGTTGTGATGCAAAGCACGCCGCCCCGGAGCTGTTTATGATGTGGATCAAGGCAGTGGAAATTCTCAGACATTGGAAGGGTGAGGGAGGCTGCCCTATGACAACGCCACCCTCCCTGGGAAAACAAGGAGGGAGTAGCTTGTAGCTTAGGATGTCGAGGAAGGATGACCTCAGCCTTCTCCGGCTCACTCTCTTCTTGGACCTTCATCCTTTGCTGGGATGTCCCGCTCCACCACTTAGTGTGCTCCACTTTCTGCCTACTGGCCTGACTCCCTTTTCCCCCCTCAGTTGATTGAAGTATTTGTATCCGTTGGTCTATCCTTGTCTCATTTGTCTTTCTTCTGTCTGAGTGATCATGTATTTGTTTTCTGTTGCCATAAACTCACATAAATACGACATGTACACATGAATTCTTAAAAATACTTATTTAAAAGTGGTGCTTCCTACAAAATGGCCACCAGGCTCCTCACCTAGGAAGAAGAAGCCTCTGCTGTGATTTAGTGATTGTACCTATGTCCTGTCAACAAAATCTGTGCTCTCCTTCCGGCATGTGCCTTGACCACTGAAGAATTACTCAGAGTCTTTCCCTGCAAGCCGAAACAAGTTACTGGAGGTATAAGTTTCAGGGCCCAGTGCTTGCGAGGACCCAGGAAGTTGATGAGAGAATGGTCTCCTGCCTCTAGGGAGACTTTAGGAGGGGCACTTCAGCCAAGGATAGTCTGACCCCCAAAACAGGAAGGGTATGCGCTCACTGCTTCTCCAAAGGAGTGGCAGATAGCCATGACAGATGACAGATGGGTTTTCAGAGCCCAAGCTTCTACTGGGAACCAGCGAGCTGAGGGAACTTCCTGTGTACAACTGTTTTGCGACAGGCTTATTAAATAGTCCAGGCAGGCCTTACCTACCCTGGCCTCCAGAGGTGTCACAAAGGGTCTCACCCCGAACGCTGGCCTGGAGCCCATGATATAGCCCAGGCTGACTTTGAACTCTCAGCAATTCATCGGCCCCGTTCTTCTGAGTGTGGGGACTATATGTCTGAGTCACTATGCCCTGGCCTTGGGTGGCATCTGTAGATTTGGTTGCTTTAGCCTAGAGCTTCTATATACAGATAGTTCCTATGATTCCCTAGGGCTACAATGAATTAGGCCCATGTGTGTCCCCTCCAGAGCAGCTAGGAGGAAGGAGAGCACACAGCATGTTCTACTCCCAGGCTCAAGGAAGAGAGTGCTGGGTGGTTAAGAGCAGACCATGTCCCCTGGCATCTGTGGTAAGTCATCCCTCTGGCCTTTCCAGCTGGAAGACTTGGAGCCTCTAACCTTCCTCTCACTTACCCCACCCTGCAGGCAATCGTCTGCCTCTTCCCATTTTCCTGATTTTCCTACTGCTCTCTGAAGCTCATTTCCACCCAGACTCTTCCCCTTCTATGACTTTCAGGTCCCAATTCTATAAGGCAACCACACACCTGACCTTGTGGGGGCCTCCTGAACACGCCTCTGGGTCCAGGGTCCCTGACCATCAAAGCCCTCCTGTCTTCCCATGTGCCTGCTGCTTGGGCTGCAGTTGCTGATGCTACTCCCCTGGGATGCCCTCCTACCTCCCAGCCACCGTCACAGCAGCAGCGTCTTCAGAAGCCTTGACCCTCTCCCACCCCAGCTGGCCCAGGTGCTGTGCTTGGTATTCCTGACGGATACGTTTGTCTTATGATTCCATCAAGATATCTTTCCTCACATCTTTATTAGCACATTTTATTTTATTCTGTGTGTGTAGGTGTTTTATCTATGCATGTCTGTGTACCAAGTGTATGCAGTGCCCTTGGAAGCTAGAGGAGGGTCTGCCTCCCCCCCACACACACACACAGGACAGTTGTGAGCTGGCATTTAGGGTGCCAGAATGGAACCTCCATCCTCTTGAAGAGCAGCATATGCTCTTAACCACCGAGCCATCTCTCCGGCCCCCAGAAGACACTTTGTTTTTTGTTTTGAGACAGGGTCTCACTCTGTAGGCCTGACTGGCCTTGAACTCATGAAGAACTGCCTTCTGCCCGGCTTGGTCCTCTGGTCCTCTGCGGGGTTACATGAGAGCCACCCCAACTCCTGTCTGTAACTCCAGGGCTTAGTACACAAAAGTGACCAATCCAGGAAGCACTGGGCAAAGGGAAAGAAGGAAGCAAGAAAAGAGAAGTAGGCAGAACATGAGAAGGGGCCCTGTAGTAAGCAATGCAGTGTCCTGCGGCTGCTACCTCTTTCCGCTACCAGCAGCATACTATGGGCCTGCTACCCAAGGCTGTGAGCAGACTCCAGGTTAGACCATGTGACAGAGCTTTAGAGTACATTGATAGACAGAAGTGTGTGCTCTGGGCACTTGGGATGAAGCTCAGTTGATAGAGTGCTTGCCTAGCATACCAGGGTCCTAGGTCCAGTCCCTGCATGGACTACTGCCCAGTGGGGTAGGGCATGTCTATAGCCCCAGCACTCAGGACGTGGAGGATCAGTTCAAGGTCATCAGCCACAGTGAGCTGAAGGCTAGCCTGGGCTATGTGAGATCCTGCCTCGAAGAAAGAAAGGAAAGAGAATGAAAAAAGGAATGAATATTTGGATCCTACTCCTAGACACCCCCATCCCCAACTGACCCTGAGGAACAGCTTAAGAACGTGAAGAACCTATAAGGTGGGGGCTGCCGAAGACAAGAGTAGCCTGAACCCTGACCCTGGAGAAATGCAGCATCAACCCAGTGCAACCCAGCCCTAAATTCTTTTCTATGAGAAAGACAGAAATCTGTCAATGCTGTCCAGAATTTGACCTCCTCTCTGACTAAGCTGGTACATCGTGGGGGTGGTGTTCTCACCTGTCTGATCTGGAGCCCTGCTTGCAGTGCCTGTGGGTGTCAGGTTGCCTACAACTGAGCCTCTCCAGCAAATGTTACCCCATAGCGAGGAACCTCTGTACATGGTGGTAGCTGGCACGAGAAACCAGGCAAAGGAAGTATGAGTATTCTTAGGCAAGTCCCTGGACCTCTCTATTTCAAGTTTCTATAAACTCAGACTATCGTCAAAGTCTGTGTCATCTCAGGCTCAAATGCTGACTTTCCATGAGGAAGTGGCATGGAGTAGACAGAGGCCTTGGGTGTGAGCACCGTGAGCCTGAGTGCAAATCCCGGCTGCTTCTTTAGTTTGAGCTTCTGTTTGTCTAAAAGTTGCAGGCAAAGTAACTTTACAAGGTGGCTTCAAGGATTTCAAAAAGGAGGGACCAGAGCCCTGGCTGCTCGTCCATTGCTGCACCCTTGTGTGCTGCTCCAGGCAGCACCATGCAGGCTGTGCCCGAGGCCAGAGCAGGCTGCTTGGTCTAGAAGGAGCCCGTGAGGTTCTGTGGTCTACCTCGCAAAGGGGTGGATATTGGACTTGCTCGAAGGTGGAGGGCTGGGCGAGGAGGCCGGCAGCATTCACTGCAGCTTCCTTCCTGCCTAGTGGCTGGCTGGGTGCCCTGAGTGTGCCCTCAGATGACCCATGTGCAGGGACTGGCTCCACAGCCAGGAGCAGTTGGGTTTAAGCTGGGTTGTTGGGTTTTTTTTTTTTTTTCCTTTTCTGTTTTTGTCTTTTCAAGCTGGGATTCTGCTGCCCCTACAGGCACTCTGTTCCATCTGTAGACCCTTGCTTCCCCTGGTGTTTGCCAGCAGGGATTCTACCCCCTCACTCTGTTTCTCCTCAGATCAGAGTGCAAGATTTTAGGGGTGCCAGGTAAGTAGACACATAAAGAAGCGAAGACCAAGGGGTAGCGCGTAAGGAGTTTTCCCCAGTGGGGTTGAAGACATGGCTCAGCAGCTAAAAGCACTTTTGCTCTTGCAGAGGACTTGGATTTGGTTCCCAGCACCCATATCGTGGCTCACACCCATGCAGACCCCCAGTTCCAAGGGATCTAGTGCACCTCTTTTGCCCTCCGAGAGCACCAGGCATGTGTATGGTGAACATAAACACATTTTTAAAAACTTTAAAATAGGAAATTTTGGGTTTTGTTTTTTGAGACAGGGTTTCTCTTCATAACAGTCCTGGCTGTACTGGAACTCACTTTGTAGACTTGGCTGACCTCGAACCCACAGAGATTGCCTTGCTTCTACCTCTCCGAGTGCTGGGAGTAAAGGCAAGCACTACCACTGCCCAGCTAAGGAAAGAGTTTTAAAACCAGAACTACCCAGGGCCTGATGGCTGGTCAGTGTACTCCACCTAGAGAGCTGTTTAACTCCAAATCCTGAGATGCATGGAGGTGTGGATGCATGTGCCTCGGCTTTTCCGCAAGTCTGTGATAATGCTGGTGTCCTGCAGCCGTCCTGCGAGAAGGGGCTGCTTAGGCCCATCTTTCTAGGGATTCCAAGATGTGCTGTGGACTGTCAACATGAATAATCCATCCCAGAATGTCTGCTTTTGTCCAGTGTCAGTGATTAGTGTGTGCCTTTGGAGACAACCCAGGCTTAGCCTCACTAATGGGTAAAGAATTGCTACAGTTTTCTCCTTGATCATATGTGTAGAAATAGCAAATTTCTAGCTAGCATATTAACTAGGATTTATTAGTCCCAAAGAGACTGCTGTTGCCCAAAAGTCTTTTCAGAGTTCCTTGGAGCCATTCTGTGGGTCCCTGTAGAGTTGGACTGTGTTTGCCATTCAACAAGGATATGTCAAGTGGCTGTGTGTTGGGCACTGGAGTCTGATGGGTAGCAGGACACATGAATGTCACAAGTGATATTTGTACTTAAGAAAAATGAATGTCTTACCCAAGCTTGACTATACCTTCTTCTCTTGTGTCTCTCAAAATTATTTTTGACTGCTTTCTAAAATTAAGTTCTCTTTCAAAGGATAGAGAATAAAATGACTGATTGGGAATATTCAGAATAATGTGGCTTAGGCAGAAGCAATCTCAAATGAGGAATTCCTGACAGATCTTGAGCTCTGGTAAGACACTCTCCCAAGGACATGACTCAGATAAGAATATTTATTTGAGGGCTCGTTTAAAATGCAAAAGCACATTTTCCTGAGAACCAGTTTTGGCTCCTGGAAGCCAGCCACCTTTCAAAGTAGAAATGACCAAATGGCCTAACCCAGCCCAGATCTGCTGGCTCTTGTCCAATGCCATGAGCCCTCTGGCTAGGACTCCCCAGGCACCTACACATATGATAGCACCTGCCCAAGGAACTCCAAGCTAAATGAATGTACAAGATTGACAGAGCTTAGGAAGAAACCCGTGGTTGCATGAGGTCTCGTGTTGCCAAGATTATTCCATTGATCAGATTCAGTGCTGCCACCACTCAGATCCCCAGACTCTAGCAAGAGTATTCTCTATGCTTTCTGCAACATTAATACTTTCCTTCTTTTTTTTTTTTTTGACTCAGGGTTTTTCTGTAGCTTTGGGGTCTTAGACCAGGCTGGTCTCGAACTCACAGAGATCCACCTGCCTCTGCCTCCCAAGTGCTGGGATTAAAGGTGTGCGCCCGGCTGACACTTTCATTTATGCGCTCCTTCAATTACAGCCTTTGCAGCAGACGTTAAACCCTCCCATTTTGTAGACACACAAACTGAGGATCAAATAGGCAGGTCATCTAAAACACATAGCCAGAGATCACCACATCTAGTTGACCCGGAAAGCAGCAGACCTCAAAGGCCTACATGCCCACCCCAACTGGCAGCTGCTCAGGAAGCATTGGTTTCCAATCGGACTGTCCCCCAAAGCTCAGAAGGTGACCATGGGGTGGAACATTCTAGTCCTTTCAGCCAGAATCTGGGGGCGGAGCCTGTGCATCTCTGCCACTCTATTAGGCCAATCAGAATTTGGTAAGTTCTATACGTGAAATCTCAGTCTGTCTATGAGACCAATCAGCGTTTGCTTCCTTCTCTGAGGAACTGTTTGAAGGCACTGATGTTCCACTTGTCTTTACATGTGCGCGTGTGTGCATTTGATGTACGCGCATGTTCATGTGTTCACATGCATATGTAAGCATGTGTGTACACACGTGTACATGTGTATGGAGGCCAGAGATCAATGTCAGATGTCTTCCTCAATCACTCTCCACTTTATTATTTTATTTGTTTGTTTATTTATTGAGACAGGGTCTCAGTATGTAGCTCTGTTTGGCCTGGGTAGACCAGGCTGGCCTTGACTCATAGAGATCTCCCTGCTTCTGCTCCCCACCCCCTCCCCCAAGTCTGGGATCAAAGGCATGTGCCTCCACACCTGCCTAACATCTTTTCTTTTTAAGATTTATTTTTATTGACTGTGTGTGTGAGAGAGGTGGAGAGTGGGAATACATGTGGAGACCAGAGAAAACCTTAGAAGAGTTGGTTCTCTCCTACCATCTTCTCACAGGTCCCGGGATGGAACTCAAGACCTGTGCAGGAAGCACCTTTATACACCGAGCTATCTCACTGGTCCCCTTTTATGTGTACAATTAAAAGTGACAACTCACAAAATGAAAATAGAAAGGTTTTCAAAAATACTTTTCTTTGTAAAATGATTTTTTAGTGTATGTGTGTTGTGTGTTTGCCCTTGAGTACAGGTGTCTGTGTAAATGCCAGAAGGGCGTCAGAGCCCCTGGAGCTGGAGTTACAGGTAATTGTGAGCTGTCCCGTGTGGGTGCTGGGACCCGAACTCAAGTCCTCTGGAAGAGCAGTCTGCACTCTAACAGCTGAGCCATCTCTATCTCCAGAGCCTACTAACGTTTTCTTTCCCTGGACAGAACATAAACTTGTGTCTACTTTAGGGAAGTGAGTTAGGAATGTTTAGCAGGACCTTACAAATATTTGATATCGTCTAAGTGCCTGCACTTTCAAGAAAGTGGTACGTAAAAGCCTAGGCACATGATTCCTCATGGAAGGTCTGTTTATAACCCAAACCCCCAGAAACCTAAATGTTCAATATTAAAGAACAGTGAAAAGTGTAAAGAATTATGGACTCTAAATGCATTGGACTGCAATATGGCTATTATATTTTATTAATCACACCTTCACTGGTCCTTGGTGTTTCTTCTCTATTGTTCTTTTCCTTCTAGGCAAAATAGAATGTTTCCTAGTTTGGCAAATCTTTTATCTTTTAATTATCTTTTAATTTAGGCTGCTAATGTTAAGTAGGATTTGATTGTATACTTCGAAATATTACCTCCTAACGTAAACAGCTAGCTCACTTTATTTTGTGGCTCTCGAGTTGGTGCCTGCTTACGTGAAAACAACTTGTCTGGTTAAATAGGATTGCATTGCTCTGGACTAAGAGACAGTTTGTTTCTTCAGAGACCCAGCTCCTGATGATCAAAACAGCATTGTTGTAACAATATGCATTCCTTAACTCTCAATGTAAAACCACATTGGCAGTCTCCACCCCATAGAGCAAAACATTTGACAAAGCAAACAATACGCCACCAAAGTCTGCCCCACCTCGACACTAACATAACAAACTCTGTTTCTGTTCTAAACTCAAAATTAAGGTGGGGGCTGGAGAGATGGCTCAGGGGGTGAGGTGCTTGCTGTGCAAGCTTGAAAACCTGAGCTGGGATCCACAGCACCCATGGGAAAGGCCCAGAGGGTGTGCTCCTGGAATTCCAGGGCTGAAGACAGGGATAGGATTTGGGGATTTGCCTGGCCAGCTACTCTAGCCAATCAGTGAATTCCAGGTTTAGCAAGAGACTGTCCTGAGCTGGGTGTTTGACTAGATACGGATATACTCTCCACATAAAGAAATTCTTGGTGTTTTATCTGATGTTTAAATTCAATTGAATATCTTTTATTTTATTTGCTACATGTGGCAACCCTCCCTAATCCTGAAGTTTTTGCCTGTTTTGACATTGGTGCCTACATCTAAGAAGTGCCCATAGGAACCCAACTCCTGGTATCCCACATGAAGCAATTTACCTGCTTACTTCCAGAGAAGGCTCTTGGCCAAGGGCAGCCTCCTTGTGTCCCAGAAGCCTCTTCAGCTTCCTCTGCATTACCTGCTGTGAAAGTGAGCAGCAACTTCTCCACCAAGCGGCTGTTTCTGGGCTTTCTTCTCCCTTCCCTCCTAGCAGCTGCGAGGTCCCTTGTCGGTCTGTGGATCTGAGCAGGACCTGCCTGTCCGCGTGGCCCACTGTGTGGTGCTGTTTGAGTAGCCAATCTCTTATTTCTCCTGTGGCCTCTTCATGTCTTTGACACCCTACTTCCTGTCTTACAGATTTTGATTCATTAATAATTCTATGCTTTTCCACAAGGAAATATTAAAATTCACATTGTCTTGTAGTCTGGGATGGCAATGGGTCATCGTCTAGTCTTGTCACCATTAATCCAGCCCTGCAGAAGACTTGAGGAGACATGGCAACATGGGCTGGTGGCTTCCATCCCGGGCTCATGAAAGGCCACTATGACAGGATTCAGTTTCCCCGGGGAACAGAGCTGGAGTGGCACCTGTGACCGGATCCTTTGCTGTGCACACTTTTGGAAGTTCCCCTCCCCGTTCAGGGAAGAAGGCCTGTGCTCCGCTGATGTCAGCTAGCAGTGTCTCCATCTTACCCCCCCCCCCGCCCCCCGAAGGTTTGCTTACATCTAGTTCAGCTTCTGACCAGCAGTTCCAGGGCCTGCTAAGAATTGCCCTGCTTGAAGCTATGAGTGGGACCCCTGCTTCAAATTCATGGCCTGTACTTTGAGAAGCAGGACTCTGAAACTAACTCCCGACTGGCTGCGTTGCCTCCCAGGCTCTACGGAGGACTGCCCTGCTGATACCCAAAAGGCCAAAATCAAAGGCACGTCGGTGAGGTAGGGAATCACAGAGTGAAAGAAACAGAGACAGGCTGGGGTGGAAAGAGCAGAGAACCTGAGAGGAGACGAGTCCAGGACAGCTTAGATACAGCTTAGTTTTGATTGAGCATAAAAAAGAAGGGAACCAGGCCAGGTGGTGGTGCACAGGTTTAATCCCAGCACTCAGGAGGCAGAGGCAGGTGGATTTGTGAGTTCAAGGCCAACCTGGTTTACAGAGTGAGTTCCAGGACAGCCAGGATGACACAGAGAAACCCTGTCTTGAAAAACTAAATAAATAAACAAAAAGATGAACTGTTGCCCCCAAATGGGGAGTCACCGCCTCCCCTTATATCTAGCACCTGGCTGCCCAAGTAGTCTATAGACCACCACTGTAAGTAATTGATTATTGATGTGTGAGTGCTGTTTGTCATGATTACATATGGTTAAAACACTGTAAGATCATTTCTCTGTGAAGCTGGAAGAGGAGGTAAGGGATTAGCTGGGGGTGGGAGGGTAGGCCAGCTGAGTGCCTACTGTATACCAAGGTCTGAGACAGGGCTTTGCCTAGGGTGGCTCATTTAGTCATTCTGCAAAGGTATCTCTGCAGATGGGAAGTAGGATGTGACTTAATCATACACAGTCACAAACTAATACCTCGAGGATCCAGAACGGGAACTCAGGCATCCAGGGGAAGTGTCTCCATGTACAGAGAGAAGAGACGATGTCATAGATGGGCATGGCAGCTGAATGGGAAGCATGGGATCTTCTAGAGATTCTAAGGACCGGTGCTCCTGCGCTGTGAAGCCCCTGCAAACGTGGCTCAAGGGAATACCAAATGTAAAAAGACTGATATGTTCAAGTCTCAAGACAATCTCCTGCTTACAGAAGATGGGACAGGGGCAGCCTGGGAACCAGATCACATCAGATCATGGGGCAAATAGTTTTCTGTAAAGTCCTTTCACACACAGGCAGGTGAGGGATGGTTCAAAGATTAAAGAGCTTGCCCAATGGTTTGAATTGAACCCACAGTGGAAGAAGCGAGTCCTAAAATTTATCCTCGGACCTCCACTCATGTACCCTGGCATACATGTGCTTACACACACACACGCACAGACACACACAACAGATATACACACAGACACACACACACAGACACACACACAGATACACACACAGATACACACAGACACACACACATACACAGATACACACACAGACACACACACAGATACACACACAGATACACACAGACACACACACATACACAGATACACACACAGATACATACACACAGACACATACACAGATATACACACAGACACACACACATATACACACACACAGATACACACACAGACACACAGACACATACACAGATATACACACAGACACACACATACACACACAGATATACACACAGATACACACAGACACACAGACACACACACATACACAGATACACACACACAGACACACACACAGATATACACACAGACACACACACACAGATATACACACACATATACACACAGATACACACACACATACACACACATAGATACACACACAGATACACACACAGATACATACACACAGACACATACACAGATATACACACAGACACACACACAGATACACACACATACACACAGACACACACACAGACACAGATACACACACAGATACATATACACAGACACATACACAGATATACACACAGACACACACACAGACACACACACAGATACACACACACACACACAGACACACACATACACACAGACACACACACATACACAGATACACACACATACACAGATGCACACACAGATACATACACAGATACACACAGACACACACACATACACAGATACACACACACACACATACACAGATACACACACACACAGACACACACACATACACAGATACACACACACAGATACATACACAGATACACACACACAAGACACACACACATACACAGATACACACACACAGATACATACACGCAGATATACACACAGACACACACACACAGATACACACACAGAGACACACAGACACATACACACTAAAAATTAAAATACTTTTCACTGTACCCAATAAAGTCCTAGGATCTGTAGTTAGGAATATCACCATTTTATTGCAATACATATTTTCTGTGCTGTTCCCTATCACACCCACCCCTCTGTATAAGTTTCTTTCAAAACGCAGGAGGTGGGGGCAGGTGGGTTGAAAAGTTCTAAGTCATCCTCAGTTCCATAGCAATTTCAAGGTCAACCTGAGAAGCAAGAGACCCTGTATCAAAAAACAACAACAAACCAAACAGAAAAATTCAGGCCTTGTGTGAGGGTTCAACACTGACGTTTACCCAGAAGCAGCTCATAGCACCTGACCCAGCCATTTTGCTCTCCCTGCATAGGTGTGACCCTACCTGTACTTCCTGGGTCTGTGGGCTTGTCGCCGGGTACCTCAGATCAGACATATCTGGCCCAGCGACATTCAGCACCATTCCCCTCGTCTGGCCCCTTGGTTTTACTTCTTTGTCTGCCCCCCTCACCAGTCAGCCTCCATGCTATGGATTTTCCCCGTTCTCGAGACCTTTCTCCGCATTTCTTTCTACCCTCTCTTCCACAACTCCATTTCTCCTCGCCTAGATTTCTGCTACCGTCTCTGCTTGCACCCTGACGTCCCACCCTAAGGCAGCCTCCGTCCAGTAGCCCAGTGGATGAGACAGGGACAGACATTCTGAGATGTGAGTGTGTGCTTACTGGTCTCAGGACTTGTCAAAGGCTTCCTGAAGTGTCACCAGAGCTTAACCGGAAAGGATGAGTGGGAGGTAAAGGCAGGGGCAGGAAATGCCTCTGTCAAGTGCACATCGTCGGAGAGATCTCATCAGGCCAGCCCCTGGTGCCTCATATACTCTGAGCCCTTTTCTGCTCACACACGTTGATTTCTACTAACTTGCCCTGTAGGCCGCTCACCCCTTCTACCCCACTTCCCTTAACCCAGATTTCTTTCCCTGAAGTCCAAATCTCTGGGCCTGCTCTAGGGTAGAGAGTGACAGTCCATGAGAATGGGAACTCAATTATGCATCCCCCAGGAGGAGCAGGGCCCTGGAAAGGCAAGATGAATAGCACTAATGAATTCCACGCACATCCACCACATGTCCCTTCCCTGTGCATCAGTTACCAATCCCGCTAACCAAATAGACTCCCCGCTCCTTCAGGCAATCTTCCTGCCTGCTTGTGACCTGCATGGGCCAGTGAGAGGAAAGCAGGAGAGGAGCTAGCACTTAGAGGGAAAGTTTTAAGGGTGGATGCCTGACTTGCCCCACCCCGTGCTCCAGGTTGACGGGAGACGGGGCCATTTGCAGGAGCCTGGGCTGCTGGTGGCAATGGAAACAGGGCTCCCCTGACCTGCAATGTACATGTTTTGTGACAGAACTGTAAAAACTTTTTAAAAACAACACATCTTTATTTATTTTGTGTGTGCATGGATGGATGCGTGTGTGTGCGTGTGTGTGTGTTTCCATATGAAGGTCAGAGGATAACTTTTTAAATTATTATTTTTTTTATAATGTATACAGTATTCTGCCTGCATGTTTTGCCTGAACACCAGAAAAGGGCTTTAGATCTCATAGTAGACGGTTGTGAGCCACCATGTGGTTGCTGGGGGTTGAACTCAGGACCTCTGGAAGAGCAGTCAATGCTCTTTACCTCTGAGCCATCTCTCCAGCCCCCAGAGGATAACTTTTAAGAGTTGGTTCTCACCTCCCACTATGAAGGACCTGGGAATCAAACTCTGATCATCAGGTTTGGCAGCAAATTCCTTTATCTCTGGAGCCCTCTCACTGGCCCAGATAATATACTTGTGTGTGTGTGTGTTTATGTGTGTGTGTGTATGTATGTGTAGGTTTGTGTATGTGTGTATATGTGTGTATGTGTATGTGTGTATATGTGTGTATGTGTGTGTGTTTATGTGTGTGTATGTGTGCATGTGTGTGTATGTGTGTGTATGTATGTGTAGGTGTGTGTATGTGTGTATATGTGTGTATGTGTATGTGTGTATATGTGTGTATGTGTGTGTTTATGTGTGTGTATGTGTGTATGTGTGTGTATGTATGTGTAGGTTTGTGTATATGTGTGTATGTGTGTATGTGTGTATATGTGTGTATGTGTGTGTATGTGTGTGTATGTGTGTATATGTGTGTATGTGTGTATGTATGTGTAGGTGTGTGTATGTGTGTATATGTGTGTATGTGTGTGTGTTTATGTGTGTGTATGTGTGTGTATGTGTGTGTGTTTATGTGGAGGCCAGAGGTTGGCATGAGTTTTCTTCTATCACACTTTACCTTACTGATTTTTAAGAGTAATTTTTGTAAATTGTGGCTCAAGGAAAGAAACAAGTAAGTAAACAAACAAGTAGTTGTAGCAGCTTGCTCTTAGAGCCAGCAGTCATCTCAGATCTGAAAGACAGGTTGCTGTAATACCTTAGAGACAGGCAGGCATAGGAATAGCTTATCAACCTGAGACTCTTGATTTGGGCTATGTTTCTCTCTTCTCTTCTCTTCTCTTCTCTTCTCTTCTCTTCTCTTCTCTTCTCTTCTCTTCTCTTCCCTTCCCTTCCCTTCCCTTCCCTTCCCTTCCCTTCCCTTCCCCTCCCCTCCCTTCCCCTCCCCTCCCCTCCCCTCTCCTCTCCTCTCCTCTCCTCCCCTCTCCTCCCCCCCCCCTCCTCCTCCTCTTCCTCCTCCTCCTCCTCCTCCTCCTCCTCCTCCTCCTCCTCCTCCTCCTCCTCCTCTTCTTCTTCTTCTTCTTCTTCTTCTTCTTCCTCTCTCTCTCTCTCTCTCTCTCTCTCTCTCTCTCTCTCTCTCCAGGATTGAAAGAGTACACCATCACCTCCTGTCTGCTCACAACCACCTGTAACTCCAGCTCCAGGGATCCAATGTATTCTTCTGACCTCCATAATCACCGGTCCACACTCACCCCTCCCCTGTGTACACACAATTTTGAAAAATTATACTTAAAATTTACAGGGCTAAGCCATTAGCAACCAGGCAGTGATGGCACTCACCTTAAATCTCAGGATTCGGGAGACAGAGGCAGATAGATCTCTGTGAGTTCAAGACCACCCTGGGCTACACTAGACTGATCCAGTCTCAAAGAAAAACAGAGCCAGGTGGTGGTGGCTCTCAAGTTTAATCCCTGCACTAGGGAGGTGGAGACAAGTGATGTGAATGGACAAAGAGAGGAATAAAAGGCAGGAGGAGACAGGAGCTCATTGCAGTCAGTCTGAGGCGGGCAGGCAGTCTGAGGCGGGCAGGCAGGCAGTCTGAGGTGGGCAGTCTGAGGCAGGCAGGTAGTCTGAGGTGGGCAGGCAGTCTGAGGCAGGCAGACAGTCTGAGGCGGGCAGGCAGGCAGGCAGTCTGAGGCAGGCAGGCAGGCAGTCTGAGGCGGGCAGGCAGGCAGTCTGAGGCGGGCAGGCAGGCAGTCTGAGGCGGGCAGGCAGGCAGTCTGAGGCAGGCAGGCAGTCTGAGGCGGGCAGTCAGTCTGAGGCGGGCAGGCAGGCAGTCTGAGGCAGGCAGGCAGTCTGAGGCGGGCAGGCAGGCAGTCTGAGGCGGGCAGGCAGTCTGAGGCGGGCAGGCAGTCTGAGGCGGGCAGGCAGGCGGGCAGTCTGAGGCGGGCAGGCAGGCGGGCAGTCTGAGGTGGGCAGGCAGTCAGTCTGAGGAGGGCAATCTGAGGCAGGCAGTCAGTCTGAGGCAGGCAGTCAGTCTGAGGCAGGCAGTCAGTCTGAGGCAGGCAGTCAGTCTGAGGCAGGCAGGCAGTCTGAGGCAGGCAGGCAGTCTGAGGCGGGCAGTCAGTCTGAGGCGGGCAGTCAGTCTGAGGAGGGCAATCTGAGGCCGGCAGGCAGTCTGAGGCCGGCAGGCAGTCTGAGGCCGGCAGGCAGGCGGGCAGGCAGTCTGAGCAGTCAGTCTGGAGATGCAGTCTGAGGATTCGTAGTGAAAGGATCACCCCTTTTGGTCCGAGCATTGGTAGAGGAAAGGACTCTCTAGTGACTGCTCTGCTTCTCTGATCCTTCAGCTTTCGCCCTGATAGCTGACTCTGGGCTTTTATTAATAATACCAATTAGAATTCTTGCTCCTAGTAGTTGTGAGCAGCCTGGCCATGGATGCTGGGGACTGAGTTCTGAACCCTTGTGAAAGCTTCAAGAGCAATAAGTGTCTTAACAGCTAAGCCATCTCTCCAGCCCTTCCACATTATTTTTTGAGACAGGGTCTTTCGTTGAATCTGGAGCTCACTGATTGGCTGGGCTTGTTGGCCACAAAAACCTCAGGGATCTTCCTCTCTCTGTTGTCCCAAGCGTTAGGGCATTCAGGATTTTTGCATGGGGCAGGGGATCCAAACACCAAGTGCCACGCTAGCAGCACTTGTAGCTACAGAATCACCTTCTCCCCTGGGTAGCATATTTTGTCATGTGACATCACTGAAATCCGGGGACTGTTCGCTACTGCGGTATCAGGTAACTGATTCCTACTAGCAACCGAACTGATTCTGCAATCACACTTGGAAGCACCCAAGCCTTTATTCAAGCTGAGCATCTGTCACCCTGGGTCTCTGAGTCAAGCAGAGCCCCTCCCCTGCCCAGACCCCTCAGCTTGAAGGTTTCCAGGTGATGGCACCTCTTTGTCATTATCCTTGTATTTGCCTTGCGATTAACACAGCCGATTTCAGTCAACTCAGATTCAAAATGAAGTCGCAAATCTTGTCATAAAGCACAAAGGCTAAGGCTGGAGAAACAGTTCAGGGATAGAAAGCACTGGGTGCTCTTTCACAGGGCCTGGGTTTCGTTCCCAGTGCCCACAGCATGACCCACAGCTGCCTGTAACTCTAGTTCTGGTGCATCTGATGCCCTTCTCCAACCTCCTCAAACACCAGATACATACGTGTAGGGAGGCATTCATGAGTTTATATAAAAGAAAAATAAATAAATCTTTTGAAATGATTTTTGAAAAATAAATCCACTGCCGGGTGGTGGTGGCTCAGGCCTTTAATCCCAGCACTCAGGAGACAGAGATAGGCAGATCTTTACGAGTTCGAGGCCAGCCTGGTCTACAGAGCTAATTCCAGGACAGGCTCCATAGCTACAGAGAAACCCTGTCCAAAAAAGAAAGAAAGAAAGAAAGAAAGAAAGAAAGAAAGAAAGAAAGAAAGAAAGAGAGAGAGAGAAAGAAAGGAAAAAATCTACAAAGCAAAAGCATAGTCTAGATGTTCACACATATTCCATGACCCATAAAACCCACCAGAGAATCTCACGCACATCCTATGATCCCATAAAGTCCACCAGAGAATCTCACGTACTCACACCATGACCCGTAGAGCCCACCAGAGAATCTCACACACACACCATGACCCATTGAGCCCACCAGAGAATCTCACACACACACCATGACCCATTGAGCCCACCAGAGAATTCACCTTTCTTCAGCAGCCATTCTTGGTTCCACATCAGCCGTAGCGATTAGCAGGAGTCGGACTGTAGAGCAGTTCCTGTTACTCAGTAACCAAATGACTTCGGACCTATTACTCCTTTAAGCCCCAGGGACTTTACCTCTAAAACAATAAAAAGTACAATGCCATACGCAAAGGAAAGCGACACTTTCATGATTTCTGTTTGAACACTCTACATACAGAGCAATGTATTCAGAAAGCTCCATGCAAATGCCGGCTGAGTATAGTTTTGTTTTTCTTTAACAAATAGGGACTGGAACGATGGCTGAGCAATTAAGACACTTGCCCTTGTAGAGGACGAGCATTTGACTCCCAGCACCCACATGGTGACTCATAAAGATCTTTAACTCCAGCTCCAGGGGATCTGATGCCCCCTTCCTGTCTCCTCGGGCACCAGGTACACACACAGTGCACATACTTACATGCAGACAAAATACTTAGACAAATAAACAAATCTTTCAAATAAAAACAAAAACTCATGCCCCCCCCACCAAATATATAACTAAAGAAGTACATTTCCCAACATCTTCAGTCTTGAAAACCACGCAAGCTGGGTCTGTAGAGATGTCACAGTGGGTAACGCTACTTGATAGGCAAGCCTGGAGTCCTGAGTTCAACTCTCAGAATTGACATTAAAAAAAAAAAGTAGAAGGTGAAACCAAGCAAGCCCAGGGCCCGTATCAAAAGCCCTATTCAGCAACCAGCCACATAGCTGAGCTGAAGACAAGATGTGGGAGTCTCTTCCGAGGCTAGTCACATTAAGTGTTTGCAGGTTCAGCAGTCCCAGCAGTACTGGGTGGCTGATCATTGTTTTTAGTTTTTACAACTTTATTTTATTGGGGGCACCCTTACCAGGGTGCACAAGTGGAAGCCAGAGGTCTACTTATGGAGTCAGTTCCTTCCTTTCACCTTCGTGGGAGTTCTGGTGCTAAACCAAGGGCACCAGACTTGGAGGTCACCTGCCTTTCCCGTCGAGCCATGTGCCCCACCCCCATCTTGGTCAATATACACAAGCACTCACGTCTAGTTATGGTGCCTGTCCCTTCTGCTGCACTCGTAAATCAACTTCAATTCTTCAGTGGAGCTGAAGCTCCTGTTACTGCTTAGCCCAAATCCAGAAACCGCCCTATCATCCTTGCAAACCGTAAGGCTTCTTTGTCTGGTAAGGTGCATCCCTGTCCAGGTCCAGCCCGCATGGTAGCTGCAGTAGGGTGCTGACCTCTCCTCTCCGGAGCACACATTCCTACAGGAGGGTGGGCCAGCCAGGCCAGCCGGGCCAGCTCGTAAAGGGCAGATCTGATATTCTCTCCTAAACACCTCAGGGCCAGACCACGACTTTGGCCACAGGCTGAACACACCTCCCAAGTGTTTTCTTCAGCCCAGCACGTCTTCACCTTGACATCAGAGAGGCTGGCAATGTGGCTCAGCAGGTGAAGGTGCTTGCCACCGAGCCTGATGACCTGAATTCCATGCCTAGGACTTACAAGGTAGAAGGAGAGAACGGACTCTCACAAGTTGTTCTCTGACCTCCACATGCACTGTGTGCCCACACATATAACACACACACAATAAGTAAATACATATAAAAAAAAAACTTGACAAGATTTTTTTTTTTTTAGATTGCAAGGCCAGATTGGAAGGGTTTCTGATGGAGCAGGTTCAGGTGACCTGGATCGTAACTTCTCAATGTCAGCGATACTGCAGCTCCTGGACTGCAATTATCTTGAAGCCCTGCACAGAGCTGTGGTTCTTGCTCACCCTTCCTCAGCTGCTCATCTGGCCTGAGCCAGCATGGGAATAAAGCCACAGCACAGAAGGCTGGAAACCCCAAGGCAGAGACCTGAGCATTTTGTACTTCATTTGAGGCACCTCTGAAGGATTTGGTAGGCTGGACACTAGTCAGGGAAGAAACTGGGGAAGTCTATGGGTCCTAGTGGTTTCGGGATACTTCATTGGTTGGCACAATTGACCTGTTTCTTCTTCCTTCAACACACACTGATCTGGTGCTAGGTCTGAGGTGACAAAGGAGAAAGAACAGTGTGGTCCTGGCCCTTCAGAGCTGGCCTGGTGATGAGAAAGGAAATATGCAAACAGTTATAACATGAATAACTGTTCTCTGAAGGGTGGGTGGATGAAGGGTGGGAAGGAACCCTGGCATCCAAGTTATTGAAACCTTCTTGGAAGAATTGGCATTTATGCCCAGCCCTGAAGAGTTTTCAAGAATCTAGAAGGTGGAGGTATGCTGTTGACCTCAGTCCTCTGAGTAGAAAGTGACCACTTGCACCAGATGAGCTGGGCCTGTTTGCAAGAATCCATCAAGATTCAGCATGTTGAATGTTGACATTTCCTCATAGAAGTTGGGGTTGGGAGTTCTTGGCCCCTCACCCAAGCTTCAAGCCCCTCCTTCCTGCCAATTGTACTCAGTTCTGCCCTAATTGCAAGTGGGAGGTGCTAGAGTATATAAATTGGTAACGTTAACAGAGGGTCTTCATCTACTCGACTGTTTCAGGAGTCATTCCTGCTGAGTGAAGTCCAGCTGCTGCTTTGGGGTCACCCATGTTCCTTCCAGAAACCCCTCAACAACATTCTGTAAGTCCAATACACTCATGGGTTCCCAGTGTAAACCTTGGTGGAACCGTACTTTGTTTCATTGTTGGGACCTTAGGATGAAGGGGTAAACCTTTATTTCTCTGTGGGAAAGGAATACTTGAAGCAGGGCAGCAGGGGCAAAGCCACAGAAGAAATGAGATTTAAAGTTCCAGAAAGAGGAGTGGTTGGGACGGCTTGCTAGGTAGCTCTTCTGCCAGGCATGGTCCCTTCCTTTCAGGTGGCTCAATCTTTGCCACCCATTTTGACTGCTCTTGGGCTGATGTGCCCCAAGGCTCATTCTGAGACCTCTTTTCTCTCATTCTCCCCAGCCCTGAGCTCTTCCACACCCGAGACCTGCTTATGAACTGGACCACCAGGCCTCATCTGCTCACTCCACACGGCTGGCCACAGGCATCCCTGTATTCTGTCCTGGTGAACACACACCATCACTCCATCAGGTTATCTAAGCCAAAGGTGGTGCGAGGTGGTGGTGGCACACTTCTTTAATCCCAGCACTTTGGGAGAGAGAGGCACGAAGATCTCTGAGAGTTCAAGACCAGCCTGTTCTACAGAGTGAGTCCAGGACAGGCTCCAAAGCTATACAGAGAAACCAAAACAAAACAAAATCATTTGTGGAGCCAGGTGTGGTGGTATTCACCTTTAATCCCAGCACTCAGGAGGCAGGGGCAGGCCGATCTTTCAGTTTGAGGCCAGCCCGGTCTACAAAGTGAGTTCCAGAGAAACTGTCTTAAAAAACAAACAAGAAACCCCAAAAGAATAATTTGTTACTCAGTGAACCCTATAATAAGTACTTTATTTGGAGTCTCTTGAGAAGATGGTATGTACCCAGTTCAAGGTTGCGTCACTGGTCAATGGCAGAATCAGAGCTGGAGGCCACAATTCTCTGATCCTAAGCTATTTTCTTCACCTCACTCACATCCAGTCCATCGACCGAATAGGCTAGAGAAAGGAGGCGGGTGAATCGCATAACCAGCATGAGTGTAACCACTTAAGAGACATTAAACATGTTTAAACAGGCACCTATTTTTTGCTGTGTGTACATGCCTGTAAGTGTGCGCGCGAGTATTTGTGTGCCTATGTGCCAAGACCACAACTTCTCCATATTGTCGTCTGTAGCTACTCTCAACTTCCCCGAAGCAGAAACTCTTGAGTCCTTCCAAAGGCCATAGTAGGAAGTAGATGTTGCAGCCATTTTCACCACCCACCCAGCTGACAAGCTGGCCTATGGCACAGGTTGTTGAGTATCAGACGTGCCAGAGGGAAGTCCCAGACAACTCTGGCTGTTTCAACTAACTGCCTAGAGCTTTCTGGACAGCAGGCGCTGTTTGAGATCAGTTACCCGCGCCTCCCCCCCCCCCCCAACACATACAAATAGGCGGCCGAATGCTCTTTTTCCAGTTCTGGCTGAGTTGCTAGCTTCAGCCAGGACGCATGCCAGGTACCTGGCTGGGTGAGCACCGCCCAAACTGGTCAGGCTAGTCCACCCCGTGGCTGTTTCTGCCAGGACTTGCCCGTGCGTAGGGAGGGTACAGACCTACCCTTCTCCAAAGCAACCCGGGTAGGTGGAAGGCAGTTGTGGGCACTCTAGCCTGGCAGTCAGACCAGATGGGTGGAGCTGAGTTAATCTAACCTGGAATTTCAACTTGGCCAGTAACAACAGGTGCGGGGTGGTAGGGAAAGCAGCGAGAGAAATGGGCAGTTTGGCAAGTTGGAAATACTCTTGTGTCTTGCCCCTTACCCCCTGCCTGGAATATTACCCAGGGTGACTTTTTCAAAGTGTCTGCGAGGTTTAGGCCTCGGTGGTGACTTGGACCCCTTCGGAGTCAGTCTGGGTTCCTCTCCGCTATGTGCCCCGTCCCTCTACGCTGGGAATCAAGGAGGGCGGGGGGCTTGTCTTGAATTAGTCTTTGTTTTAGACGCTAAAGAGCCTGAACGCCGCGTCAGGAAGGCTGGCGATGGCAGAGCCCTGGGGTCGTCCGGGTCAGGGCGCTTGGCTGTGACCCTCACGCGGATGCCATGCAGCGGGCACTCGATCTCTGCCTTCGGGCACCCACTTCTTGCCGGCTAGGCTGACTCGGTATGCAAACGCGCAATGTCCCCTATTGTCCTGCCTCGGCCTGAGCGAGCAGCAGCCAAGGAGGAGAAAGGGAGTCGGTTGGGCTCGGGGCTGCGAGTGTGGGGCCGTCCCGAGCACGCAGGGAGTGGCAGGAAGTGGGGACACCCAGGCAGCTGGGCCAAGGGCCTAGCTGGGGAGGTCCGCGCCCCGCCCCGCCCCGCCTCGACAGCTTGGGCTTCGGGCCCCGCCGGAGGGCAGGGACGGGCCAGCCCGCGGGGACAGCCGCTTCTCCGGAGGGCCCCTCCGCGAGGCCCAAGGAGGCGCTGCAGGTGCAAAGCCCGGCCGGCCCGCGCGCGCATCGCTCCCTACCCGGGAACTCCGCTCTTGCGCGGTCCCGGGCCTAGCGGCCAGCCTCGGCGGGACCGCACGTGCGCGCCCTCCCGGGCGGGGGAGTCCCCGGGCGAGCACGTGCCGCGGCGCGCGGGGGGCGGGGAGTCCCGCGGCCGCCTTCATTGCTGCTGCTGCCGCCGCCGCGGCCGCCGCCGCTGCCTCTTCCTTCCTCCTGTGCCGTCCCGTGCTCGGCCAGGACTGGGGCGGGGGGACTCCGCGCGCGCAGCGAGCTTGGCCGGGCTAGGCGCTCCGCTCCTGGAGGCGCACACCTTGGGCCGTGGCGGTGGCGGCGGTGGCAGCGGCAGGCTGGGAAACTTTGCCCCTTTGTGCGCTCCGCCCCGGAGGCGGCGGGCAGGTCGGTGCAGCCGGTGGCTTTCCGGCTCCGCGGTGGGGGAGGGGCAGCGCGTGGGGGGAGGGGCGGCGCGGGGACCGTGGCAAGGCCGGGGTGGGCACAGCAGGGTAGCCGGAGACCCGGCAGGGAGCTCCGGGTGGCCGTGCGCTGCTGCCGGGTGGGGGTGGCGGGGCGGGGGCTGCGGTGCAGCGGGAGCTGAGCGGCCGAGGCCCCAGAACAAAGGAGCCGGAGCAGTGGCGGCGGCGGCGCGCGCAGCCTGGCCTGCGCCCCAGCGCGCCCCCTCCGCGCGCCCCTCGGTGGCGCGGGTCGCTTTCCTCTGTGGCCCTCGGGGCTCCCTCTCTTGGGGGCTTGGCGAGGTGGCCGACTTGGGACTCCCCACGGGCGCGCCCCCCACCTCCAGGCCGCCTAGGTACTTGGGGTGCCATCCACTCTAATGAACGAACCTCTGCAAACTTTATTTTGTAAGCTCTGTTACCTCGGGGAAGGTCCTGTGGCCCCCCAGTAAGGGACTTCGCTTGGATTTTAATGAAACTCACAAGCCAGTGGAAGATGTATGTTTGGGGGTGCACAGAGCAACTTTCTCAGAAATCCCACCTTTAGCACCCCTCATCCCCTTGAATGCCTCCCTACCCCCAACTAGTTCCCTGTGCCTCCATCTGAGGCTCTAATGATTTCGTTTGACTCAGACTCTGGCTTCCCCCATTTTCTCTCTTCCCAGAAGCAGGAAGAGATAACACGTGAAAGTTGTCCCTGAGCCCCGAGTGATGTGCTTCCCCTTTCTGTGTCTTTTCCACCCCCAGGCAGCGTAGCCTTCTCCACCATCCTGACCCAGGGAGGGAGAACTGTCAGGAGGAAACTCCTCACCCTAATCTGCCCCACCACACACCCATTGGCTCGCCTCATGCCTGAGCCCCGGGTGGGTGAGGGTGAAGAACCCACCCAGCCAAGATGAAACCTTTCCTGGGGGCTGCTGCTGCTACTGTCTTGTCCCTGATCCGGGGGCCCTGCAGGTGGGAGACTGGTCCTGGAAGGAGCCCTGGCAGCCGGCTGCAGCGGAGGTGAAGAGGGTTCAAGAAGAGACACTCATTCCGGAGGCCGAAGCTTCTTGCCGTCACCCTTGTAGACTTGTTTAGGAGAGAACGACCTGTTGGTGGCATTTGCTGGCATCAGGAGACTGGACAGTAGTTTAACCCAGCACCTATGCTCCCTTCCCTGGCAACCTCAGCATCATGAGCCAGTTTCAGGTGCCCTTGGCGGTCCAGTCGGACCTCCCAGGCCTTTATGATTTCCCGCAGGGCCAGGTGATGGTAGGGGGCTTCCAGGGGCCTGGGCTTCCTATGGCTGGGAGTGAGACCCAACTGCGAGGGGGTGGAGATGGGCGAAAGAAAAGAAAAAGGTGTGGGACCTGTGAGCCCTGCCGGCGGCTGGAAAACTGTGGGTCTTGCACTAGCTGCACCAATCGCCGCACGCACCAGATCTGCAAACTTCGCAAGTGTGAGGTGCTGAAGAAAAAAGTGGGGCTTCTTAAAGAGGTAAGCGGGCCTCTGCTAGGCTCCCCATCCCTTTCTTGAGGGCGTCGTCATCACGAGGGTCTGGTTAAAAAGGCTCATCCAGTTATGCCTGCCCTTCCATTTCTGGTCCCTTGGTCTCCTTTGGAGCCCAGCCTGCTGTTGGAAGCCCAGTGGGTTCCTTTTTCAGGCTGACGGTTTGTATGAGAGTAACTCAGTCCCTTGCAGAGCATGGAGAGCCAACCTCCTCCTCCTGGGTGTTGATGGTTGATGCAGGACAGCGACGTCTAGCTTGAGCTGGACGCTTCAGGTGGACTTTAGGTGGGTGATGTGGGCAGCTGTGGTGGCAGTGAGGCACTGGAGATGGAGGTGGATGAAGTTAGAGTGAAAGTTCTGGGTGACTGGTTGGCTTTGGTGCTGTCCTGATGGAGCCAGGGGTATTTTCTCTTCTAAACCTTTCCTTGGGTTCTTGTTTCTTAAACAGGGAATTTAGTGAGAGATGCGTGATTGGGCTTCTCAATGATATGGGATACTTTCTGGGGCCAAAGACTTTTTGGCATAGTAGTAGGTACTGGATGCCAATTTATGAATGAATGATGTGCTTTTGAGATACTCTCAAGGACTCCCTGTGTTCAGGGTAGAAGATCAGGGGAAGACTTGGGCTGAGAGCAGCCGGAATGGGTGTGGGGGGGGGCTGGAGGGGCAGTGGCCCTGTATTGGGCTTCTTTCCTTTCTACTATGGTGATGAACACTCCACATGAAGTTGGTGGCAGCTATGACAGCAGACAGTTGGCAAAAGTAGGGACCGACCAACAGAACAGATTTTAGGCGGAGTGTGCAGCCGCTGAAGTTGCTCCAGGCAGCGGAACTGGCGCTGGACAGAGACAGAGGCCTACGCAGTCTGCAGGGCTCCCAGCCGTGCCACTAATTTGTCCAATAGCCTAGACTATTCTGCCCCTCTGGGCCTGTCTTTTGGGAAAATCAAGTTGTCCTTGTTGACCTCCAAAGCCCCCTCCGCTGGTCCAGGAGCTGCTGTGCTCTGAGCATAAGGTCACCTGTGGCTGGGCTGGTATGCCGCCACACTTGGGATTTCTCTGCCTGCTGAACGTGGAGCTTTGCGTGCCTCAAGCTGGTAGGGCTTTGGCCAGGAAGAAAGATCCAAGTCCTGGGGGCAGGGGTTCTGTTCCTTCACTCCCTTTGCCCACTTGCTACATACCGTAAGTCATGGCTCAGGCGCAACAGTCTCTGTTCCCTATTTACTTTGACCAGCTAAAGCGGACATCTGGATCAGCTCTGTAGCTCCCCTCCCCCCAGCCTTGGGGCAGTAGTGTCCCGTCCTTCTATACTGCTGGTATTGGACAGTTTTCGTACTGCTCACCTTGTGCCCTCCAGGTCCTTTCTTAGAGGCTGGGGGAGATATAAGCTGGCGTTAGGTTGTGAGAACTGCATGTGGTGTGGCTGGATCCCATCATTTCCTTCTTTCTAACGGGGCACTTCCTTCTGTCCCCGTATCTCTCTCCACTCCTCTGACAGACTCGGGTAAAGATGCCCAACTCGGTGCGCTAGATATTCTTGGTGGCCCTTATGGATGGCGTTATGTGCCGGTCTTGGCAACAGTGGGGCATACCTGAATGAAGGGGGCTGGGAATGCGGCCAGGGCTGTCATCCTCTTGTGTAAGCTGCTGGCCAGGCTGCTGGCCAGGCTGCCGGGTGGTCATGGTAAAGATCCCGCGGACCTGGGGTGGAGGAGTCGTAGAGACAGCCCTGAGAAGTCTGTGCACCCGGCAGACCTTGCCGTGCGTGGTTGGCGGCTACCCTAGGCCCCTGGGGTCAGGTAGAAATGTAGCTGGACAGCCTGTGATACCCGAGGACAGAAGGTCTATATGTAGGTCTGTGGACTGGGGCCGGCTCCAGTTTCCAGAGAAATAACGTAGCACGGTGACAGTGGAATGCGTTTTTTTCTTAGAGTTGATTATTTCATTTTTTATTTGCGTGTGTTTCTGCACCGTGGCGCATACGTGGAAGTCAGAGGACAACTCGGGAGCCAGGTTTCTTCCTTCTACTGTGTGGGTCCTGAAATTCAAAATCGGGTCCCCATGCTTTGCAGCTGACACCTTTACCCCCATCCCCCCATCTTGATGATCCTAACCTTTAATTTTTTTTAATGAGCAGTGCTCCAGAGGTGGGTAGCTTCCCTTTGATATTTAAACTTTGAAGAAAGACGTTTGTTTTTGCTGTCTTTGCTTGGTTTAAGAAAAAAAAAAAGACAAAATGGTAACTCGTGCCTCTCCTTCTCACCCTGCTCCTACAAGGCTTGAGAGCCTGAGAATGGCTGTCTGGACAACACTCCATCTAATGGGCTTGTCTCAGGCACATTCGCAGCCTGCAGCCCGAGATGCGCCTGAGCCTGAGAGGAGCCTGAGAGACTCCGCTTCAGCTGCGCATTTAACTGCCCCAGGGGACTGAAGTGATCTTAATCATTAGATCTTCGAAGTGCTTAAGCAGGGGGGGGCGGGGAGTGTCCCAGGACCGGGACTGGGGAGGTCTTTTTTTTCTTTTGGCCTGACTCTTCGGGTGTGGTGGGGTACTCCATTCCCAGACCCTTAGAAGTCTTAGCATCTGCTTTCATCTGTGTCCCTGCGTTTCTAGTCCTCTGGGCATCCTTCCTTAACTCCATCCTGACTCCACTCTCCCAGCTGCCTTTGGGGTTTCTTTTATGCTGTCTGCTGATGGCTGCTTGGTACCATCCTGTGAGGGTGGTGGACACGGGAGGGAGAGTGCTCATCTGTGTTTTCCCTCTTGCTTCTCTACTTGACTTTCTTTTCCCCAGTGGGCTTTGAGAAGGGTGAGTCAGAATCCCTGAACTCTGTAGTTTAGAATTTGAAGATTAAAGGTGGCTTCCCAGGGGCCTGTGGGTGCTCCTGGGTTGGAAGTAGATATAACACATCCAAAGGAGTTTGTACCTCTACTGCGGCCTTCTTTCCTACTTCCAGGGCTTAGGCCGGTATCAGAGTTTGTTCGATTTGCACCTTTTTCACTTGAATAAAGACAGGCTTCTCAGGGTCGAGTGTGAAGCACACTAGGGCGACATAGTAAATCCCTCTAGCTTTGGTTTTTTTTGGGTGTGAGATAGGGGTAATCCTCCTCAGGGTGTTAATAAGAATGAAATGGAAATGCAAAATAAAATATACATCTTGTCTGGCACACAGTAGGTAGCCAGCACACAATGGCAGGATTGAACTTCACATATAAACAACTGTATTAGTCTGTTGTAAGCCTGTAAAGTACAAAATAAGTGTATCTTGAGACATCCCCTGGCTCGCTGGATGAACAACCGTGGATCAGGACTCTGGAGCCAGGTGTAAGAAGGAGTGTCTGCGCACCAGGAACAAGACGGCACTGTGGTCCTGGGCATGCGCAAGGGAAGAAGGAGCTGAGTAGGTAGGAGAAGATCTGTGCAGGGGAATCTAGGCTTCAGACTGGAAGCAGGACAGTGGATGAACAGCAGAGAAACGGTTTGTGGTTGCAGAGTACTTACTCCCTAGCCCTCAGCCAAATGCATCATCTTCACCTTCCTGATAAGACACCTTGCAGCTTTGGGGGGCCAGGAGATTTTTCCACAATGTCAGAAATGTGATGGGGTCTCACTAAGCTAGCTCCCGAGGAAGGTGTTCAGCAAAGGGAGAAGCAGCGAAAAGTAGAGGTGATGAGATTTCTTTAAAAATAAGTCCACCTGGTTGGGTGAGGCATGAGAAGAGGCTGGGCAAGCGACCAGATAATCGTCTTTGAGGCACTGGTTTAAAACCCCATAGCCACAGACTCCATAAGGATAGTCGGCTGGAAGAAGAGATTGGTTTTTGTTTTTTGTTTGTTTTTTCTTAAAAAGGAAATATGACAAGGGTAGTGAAGGGGCCCAAGCCTAACAGGAGCCTTTTGTGTGGTGCCACAGTACTGTCAAGAGTCCAGGTTGCACCCGTTAGAGTTTGACGTGGAAGACTCAGGATCTGTCTGAGCCTTCCCAGGCACATCAGGAAGCCCAGTGGCCAGAAGGTCCTGTGCCTCGGAAATGCTAGGACAGCTGATTCTCTGTGATGCGCAAGAAGGAAGTGAAGCAGGCCTCCATTAGGAGCGTAACTAGAGACAGGAAAACAAGCCTGGGTCCCTGTGTCCAGGGGAGTTTATCCTGGGAAAAGGAGAGCCAGACTCCACTGCGCATTCACGCCCACTGACCATCTTCCCCAGTGCTCTGAGAATTGCGCTGATAAGATTAGGGCTGGCAAAAAGTCCAGGTTTGGAGATTTTGGAAATCATAAGCATATAAGTTTGGTGTTAATTTTTGTTTGTTATAGAACAAGGTGTTAAAAGGGTGATGAGGCTAGAAAGGCTAGCAGTGGACTGGGAGTGCCGTGATTCCTTTGGGAGCAGCCTGCTGCAGAAGCCTCCTGCATAGATC
This sequence comes from Microtus pennsylvanicus, assembly GCF_037038515.1. Classification (NCBI taxonomy): domain Eukaryota; kingdom Metazoa; phylum Chordata; class Mammalia; order Rodentia; family Cricetidae; genus Microtus; species Microtus pennsylvanicus. Next base: position 62,905,906 of record NC_134586.1, read on the forward strand.
TGAGCGTCTCTGCCCTGTCCATCAAGCACTGGAGAGCAGGGGTTCAACCCTGGGATCACCTGGGGAAAATGTTTAACTCCTAGTGAACGGGTCCCCCCAGCCACCATTTGGCCTAGAGCATACTTGACTGGATTGAGGCTCTTAGAGTGAATCTGATGTTCAGGGTGGAGACCCTCTGCTGCAGACAAGAGAGGCACGGCTCCTGCCCGATTTGCAGGACACGAAGTAGCTTAGTCTCACTTCCACCTTGCTTTGCCGTGGACCAGCAGCGTCTTCTAGGGCTTGCGGGGAGTGCAGAATCTCTGACCTTATCCCAAACCTTTGGAACCCAAATCTGTAGTTCAGCCAGATATGTACGTGCTTTATATAAGTATTAGAACTTGAAGGGTGACTTTCCAATACTCGTGTGACCAGGAAAAAGGGGTAGGGAGGTGGGAAAGGATCAGAAGACCTCACATCCAGGCCCAGAATTCCAGCTGACAGCTAGCGAAGGAGAACCTGACCCCAGATTGACTCCATGTTCTCAGGCTAGTTTTGGGTAGTGCTGCTTAAGGACTGGGTGTGATCTGAAAACAGCCAGGCAAGCTCTCCGGCAGTGTTTGCTGTTGAGATGCCCGATGTGGGAGGTTGTAGGCCCACAGGTCACAAGTGGTTAGCAGAGGGAGGGGTACAGCAGTGGAATCCTGGGTCTGGCTGAAGGCTCTGCAGTTGCACAGCTATGGTGGCTGGGAATTCCAAGAGGAAGTGACTAGGTTGGAAGATGGGAAGGGGGCTGAGGAGAGTGGGCAGCTTAAGCAGCAAGCCTCGGCCAGATTGAGTGGGACCGAAGAGACGTGGAAAAGTCTGCAGTTGTTTGACCTTGTTTTGGGTTTATTTTATGTGTATGCGTGTTCTGCTTGCACATCCGTGCCTGGTGCCCTCAGAGGCAGAAGAGGGGGTTGGATCCCCGTAGAGCTGGAGTCATGGATGGTTTTCAAACCACACGAGTCCCAGGAATCGGACCTGAGTCATCTGCAAGAACAAATGCTAACCTCCGAGCCCTTTCTCCAGCCCTCCTGGGACTTGTTTTAAAAAGAGAGGTGCGTGTGAGGAACTCTGATTTCCTGGTCAGGTGGAAAGAACTGAAGCTCTGAAAATTTTGTCAGCCTGTCTTGAGAGATCTGCCACGTATAGGACAATCAAAGGAAACCGGGCTAGTCAGTTTCCAAAGCAGTAGAGGAAAAAGTCGTGTGGAAGAGGAGTCAATTCCTTCCTGTGGAGGAGTCTGCAGACCTTGTTAGTAGGTTCGAAGCAGGCTGACTGGAGCCATGTTAGAAAAAAGAATGTGATGTTTACTGTTTTTCCTACCCTCGTGAGCTAGCCTTAGAGGTGCCCTGTGTCCTGTGCCTGCATGGGTCTGCGGACTGGGGATACCTTATGAAGGCATCCTCTGGAGTGAGAGATCTTCCCGGGTCTGTGGGAAGTGTAACATCAGGTGTAGCTGCGTATTCCTTAGAAGCTTTCTTGCAGAAGAAATACCTAACCTGGGCCATAATATTTTTTGGCCAAATTTTGTACTTAGTTTGTGTGCATGTGTATCTGTGTGTGCCGGTGTGTGCCTGTGTGTACCTGCGTGTGCCTGTGTGTACCTGCGTGTGCCTGTGTGTATCAGTGTGTGCCTGAGTGTGCCTGTGTGTATCTGTGTGTGCCGGTGTGTGCCTGTGTGTACCTGCGTGTGCCTGTGTGTATCTGTGTGTGCCTGAGTGTATCTGTGTGTGCCTGTGTGTGCACCTGTGTGTGCCTGTGCGTATCTGTGTGTGCTGGTGTGTGCCTGTGTGTACCTGTGTGTATCTGTGTGTGCCTGTGTGTATCTGTGTGTGCCTGTGTGTGCACCTGTGTGTGTGCCTGTGTGTATCTGTGTGTACCTGTGTGTATCTGTGTATATCTGTGTATATCTGTGTGTGCCTGTGTGTGCCTGTGTGTATCTGTGTGTGCCTGTGTGTGCCCTGTGTGTATCTGTGTGTGCACTTGTGTGTGCCTGTGTGTGCCTGTGTGCCTGTGTGTACCTGTGTGTGCCTGTGTGTATCTGTGTGTGCCTGTGTGTATCTGTGTGTGCCTGTGTGTATCTGTGTGTACCTGTATGTGCCTGTGTGTATCTGTGTGTGCCTGTGTGTATCTGTGTGTGCCTGTGTGTATCTGTGTGTGCCTGTGTATATCTGTGTGTGCCTGTGCGTATCTGTGTGTGCCTGTGTGTTCTGTGTGTGTCTGTGTGTTCTGTGTGTGCCTGTGTATATCTGTGTGTGCCTGTGGGTATCTGTGTGTGCCTGTGTGTTCTGTGTGTGCCTGTGTGTATCTGTGTGTACCTGTGTGCCTGTGTGTACCTGTGTGTGCCTGTGTGTGCCTGTGTGTATCTGTGTGTGCCTGTGTGTATCTGTGTGTATCTGTGTGTACCTGTATGTGCCTGTGTGTATCTGTGTGTGCCTGTGTGTATCTGTGTGTGCCTGTGTGTATCTGTGTGTGCCTGTGTATATCTGTGTGTGCCTGTGCGTATCTGTGTGTGCCTGTGTGTTCTGTGTGTGTCTGTGTGTTCTGTGTGTGCCTGTGTATATCTGTGTGTGCCTGTGGGTATCTGTGTGTGCCTGTGTGTTCTGTGTGTGCCTGTGTGTATCTGTGTGTGCCTGTGTGTACCTGTGTGTGCCTGTGTGTATCTGTGTGTGCCTGTGTGTATCTGTGTGTGCCTGTGTGTATCTGTGTGTACCTGTATGTGCCTGTGTGTATCTGTGTGTGCCTGTGTGTATCTGTGTGTGCCTGTGTGTATCTGTGTGTGCCTGTGTATATCTGTGTGTGCCTGTGTGTATCTGTGTGTGCTTGTGTGTGCCTGTGTGTGCACCTGTGTGTATCTGTGTGTGCCTGTGTGTATCTGTGTGTGCACCTGTGTGTGCCTGTGTGTGCCTGTGTGTGCACCTGTGTGTATCTGTGTGTGCACCTGTGTGTGCCTGTGTATGGAGGCCAATGATCAGTATTGAATGTGTTCCTCAATTGCTGTTTACCTTCTATTTTAGAGACAAACTTGCCATATAGTCCTGATTGGCTTGGAATTCATTATGTAGACCAGGCTGGCCTCGAATGCAGAGACCTTTTTGTCCCTTGTCATCATGACCTGACCATGTCATTAAAATATAAAATATATATACATACATATCTTTATTTTATGTATATGGGTGTTTTGCTTGCATGTATTCATGTGCACCAGTGTGGAGACTAGAAGAGGGTGTTGGGTCCCCTGGAATTAGGATTACAAGGACAGTCAGTGCTTTTAGCCATTGGCCCTCTCTCCAGCCTAACCACCTGTTTTCTGAGTCGGTCTTCCATTGAGTTTGCAGATTCAGCCGGCCTGGTTGTCCAGCAAGCCTTGGGATCCTTCTGTCTCCACCTCTCTAGTGCGGGATTACAACACACTGTGCTGGGTTTTCACATGGCTGCTGGCGCTCAAACCTCAGGTCCTCGTGCTTGTGCAGCGAGCACTTCGTTAGCTGGAGCCACCTCCGCGGCCGCTTAATTAACTTACTTACTATTTTTTTGTCATGCTGGGAATTAGACCTCAAGTATGTTAGGCAATTAAGTGCGGACCAAGTTGTGCCCCCAGCCCTAGACTTTATCCTGTAACTGGAACTAGTCTTGGGTCTGGGTCGAGGTCATGTTTGTGAAGTTTCAGGAAGGTTTAGCTGAATGTCTCATCAAAGCGTGACAGTGTATCTTCTCTGGGGAGACAGTATGTAGTTTTTAGCACATTCTCAAGAACATTCATGGCTACCCCAGATTTTAGAAGCATGATTTACTTGAGCCATCCAATGTGAGATCCATAAGCCATGGACGGCTATTTAAATTAAAATTAAATACAGTAATGGTCACAATAGCTATTTTCTAATTAGCTGCATGTGGCTAATGGCTCTTGTTGGACAGTGCAGATAAAGAATGTTCTTTGCTGGAAGTGGTGGTTATACCTGTAATCCTAGCACTTAGGAGATGAAGACAGAGTGCAATCATGACTTGGAGTCTGGCTTAACTCCTTATGCAGCCCAGTCTCAGTCTATACTAATACCCTGTCTCTAAAAGTTACTGCTATAGGAGATCTATTGGGCAGAGCTATGAGCTGCACACAGGGTGTCCCTGTGTGGTCCTCAGATTCATCCTTACTTACCATAGCCCCTTTCAGGTTGGGGAAATAGCCATCAGAGTTGGGGATTATGGCTTATAGCTGTGATATAGAAGAGAACAATGCTCCCCTGGGTTCTAACTGACTACAAAACCCGTTCTTGAAGGCATGACTATGTATTTCTATAGAACACGGTGTGAGTAAGGTGTGATTCCCCACGGGGACCCTCCCACCCACAGTCCTGATCAAAGCCTCTGTGAACCTTGTTCATGTTAACGTCTGGTCCTGCGTTTACTTGTTCACAAGCCCGGTCCAGAGTTAGCCCTTTGCCTTAGGCTGTCTCCTGGAGAAGGCAGAGTGCTGGTAGGTAGGCTGACTATTGGGACTCAAATGTCTAGACTCCATCTCTTTGCCTGTGGGAGAACACTGGAGTGCTCAGGAAGAGAGGATGTCAGAGGACAAGACCCCCTTATCTCTGCATTCCTGTGATCCAGCTGGATTGCTGCCGGCATCTTCCTTGTGATCTGTGTGGGTCCAAGACGGCTGCCATTCCTGAACTGTGTACACTTTGGTGGCCTTGTCTGCCACTTGAATAAGGAGTTGGCAGACTGAATTTCTACTAATTGCTGAGGTAGTGGTTGGACATGGGGGACCGGGAAAGCAGCTCCGTGTGGAATCCTCAGTTGCCTTTTGGGTGAACTCAGGTCTGGGGGCTGCTTGATTGCCTTAAGTAATGCAGAAGGTGGGCTGGGTTCTCAGAGGGCTCTGTTCTGTTCCAACTGCTGAGCTGACTTGTGGGAGTTCCAGCCCTGGGATGCCCTGGGAGTTAGTGGACAGGTTACATGCTTCCCCCTGCTGTTAGTGCAGCGGCTCCAGGGTCTCAGAATAGGATGGGGAATCTCACTGGCAGTCCTCAGGGGCATTGGTGAGACTGGGTGTCTTTATACCATACTGCCCCTCTTCATTATCAGGGGAAGCCTCAAGAGGGGACGTGAAAAAGCTGGGTCAGAAACAAGTGGCCAGGTACTGGACTCTAGTGTTCCACGTCTGAATCATTCATGTGGCGGAGACAGTGGCTGTTCTCGCCTATCTTTATGCTTTTATTGACCTGCCCCTTACACAGGTCACCCGCTTCCCCCAAAGATGCCAGGAATTATTCTGGCACTCTAGAAGAGAGGGAGGACAGGCTCTTGCTTGAGGCCTGGTTGGGGTGAGGGGAGGTACAGTGAGGGGTTCAGAGGACAGGATAAAGAACAAGGAAGACATATTTTCTGGAATGCTTCCTAAGTTCCAAGACCTACTATGTCTCTTCCTGGAGAAGTACAGCTCCTCTCTGGTGCTGCCTCAGTTTCCAAAATCAAGTGGTATGCTTTAACCTGTAGCGAGCCCTATCCAGCAAACCTTTCCCAGGATTGGCATGTGCCAGATCGGGCACTGAACCTGAGCCTGGAGTAGAGCAGTAACGGTGTTAACTTTGTCCTTCATGAGACCAAGGAAACGTTTTCTTACCAGGATGCTGTTGAAAAGCTGGAAGGGAGGAACGCCCTGAGGACAGAGTCTAGCCTTCAACACTCTTGTGCCTCTAGCAGACCAGCTGGGAAGGGAAAGAACAGGCCTTGAGAGTTTGGAGGTAGTGGTTCGTGAGATTAAGGAGGGCTGACTCTCCTGATTTCTGTGCCTGGAGTGCTCGAAGCTGATGGCAGAGCTGTGGAAAGATGTAGGCAGGCTGCTGGGCATACCTGAGGGTGGGCACAGATCCGGAGGGAGCCGAAGTGTGTGCTAGTTTCTCTTGGCAGTATTCCTCCAGGCTGCCCTGGGTTTCTGAGGTAATGCCATAGAGTCTCCTGTTATTTGAGTGGGTCCTGGGACATTTGGTGGTCCTAACGACAGTTGACTTTGACCCCAATGAAATAGTGCAACAGCTTCCCCTAAGCATCTGGGACAGTGGTTCTCAACCTGTGGGTGTAACTCCCTAGGGGTTGCATATCAGATATTTACATTATGATTCATCACAGTAGCAAAACTAGTTACAAAGTAGCAATGAAATAATTTTTGGGGGGTCACCACAATACAAAGATCTGTGTTGTCGCATTAGGAAGGGTGAGAAGCACTGATAGGAGGATGTGCGGGTACAGGCATTGTGGCACTGTGTGTCGGGCTCAGTATACACGTCTCATTTATCAGAGAGGAAGTGAGGGGTAGGCGCTGGGGCCACCTCTTTGTCCATCGGGACAGCGGTGGTGCCTTCGTTGCATCTTGTTCTGCTGTACCTCCAAGGAGGGGCATTTTTTTTCTTTTGCTCCTCCTCTGCTTCCTCCTCCTGGTGATTGCCATTGACACAGACTTCCGCTGCCAAAGCTAATTGTGAGGTCTGATCAGTGAATGAAGGCAAAGGCAGTTCCCATGACAACCTCAAAGAGTTTCAAATATAGAGGATGATGTATGTGTGATGGGCTGCAATTACTTGGGTGGAAACTGATGTGTGGACACCGGGAAACATAGGCTCAGAGGGTGGAGGGGGTGCTAGGTTTCTTTGACAGGATCCTTTGTGTGATGGAGAGGGAAGGGGGTCACAGGTCTCACCTCACGGTCAATTCCTAGTGCCTTCAGTATTGGGTGCTCTGGGGAGGCAGGACATGTGTATGTACACAGAGACAAACCGCAGGTGTTCAAAGAGAAATGTTGGTGGTGCTGTGGACTGGCAACAAGCTGAGGTACCCAGAGAAGGCATCCCGGAGGATGTGGGCGTCAACTGGACAAGGAAGGAAAAGCCCTGTGCAGAAGCACTGTGTTCAGGACAAGGCAAGGAAGAGAAGAGACCTGTCTCTAGTCCCCTATCACCTCTGGAGGAGGTAGATGGACTTGAGCGTTGCAGGACTGTCCGCAGCGGCTCTGGAGTGTGCCACTGCCAGTGACACGACAGGAAGAGCCTTGCTGGGTCGCGGTAGCTGTTTGATCTTGGGCAAGGTGTGTAGAACTCTATTGTTTCCCATCCGTAGAGTGGGTATGCTGGTGGTTTGAGATTTAAATAAGATGCTTTGTGCTGTGTCCCCCTTTGTGGGGCGTCACGAGGCTTGGTGCGCGGTTCATCAGCAGTCTTCCTTCCCCATGGTGTCTAGGCATGCCTGAGTTCCTGTTCGTCTGTGTGCAGTGTGGTTTGTGGATAGCCATGGTCTTGAGATTCTCAGTGTTTCCAGCAAGTGAGCCCATTTACCTCCTCTGTGGCCCCACTCCTGCAGCCAGAACGGAGGAGACTGGGAGACCCCATGGAAGACGGGGGACGGATCATTGTCCTTATGCAGAGGAATCCCACGTGCCTCTGAGTTGATCATAGTGAGACCCATATGTAGAAAGAGGGGCATATAGAGATGAGAACGCTGTCAGGTGGGAAACGAACTGTCTTGGCATCATGTACCTCTCAAGAAGTAAGGTAGCCGGAGTGGGATGAGAATGGGAGGGAGCAGACTGCCTTGGGGGCCACAGGCTCCTGTGGTTTAGCTAAGGGCTTGCTGGAGGGCAGGGTGGGTGCCTGAAGTTGGAGGAGCACAGAGTTAGCCCAAGGAGATGGGGTAAACTCAGCTCCAGAGTTCCCATAAACTATGAGAAAGAGACATGCTGGTCCTTTCCAGGAGAGTGGATGCCACCCCGTCCCTCCCCCGCTCCCCAGGCTTTAGGGACCTCACACCATCTCAGTGCCCAGCCTCCCTGCTACTCCACACTCCTGAGGTAGAACGCAGCTCAGCACATTCCACTTCTGTGTAGAGCCTAGGAAAAGCGGGGAAAACGGCCCCACCCACGTGGAGAACGACAGTAAATAAAATAACTGCTCCGATGTGCTGGCTCCAGAAGAGGCGGTGTGCTGTTCTCCAGGCCACGGAGGACCTGGCAGAGGGGAGGCACTGTTTGGATTCAGCCTTGCAGTGCTTCAGCGTGCGGGGGAGGGGTCAGTCAGGAAGCAGCACAGAGAAGAGTGAAAACATTAGTGTTCTCAGATCTCTTTGACAGGAAGTGGTCACTTTAAGTGACCCAGTTGTCTATTTCCCTAGGCTTGACAGAAAGGGGGCTACAGAGGACAGGAAGGGTCTGGGTTTGAATTCCAGCCCACCAAGTTTGAAGGGCAAATTGTTCAGCATCCTAAGAGTCTTCCTTCTGCACAGGCTGTGTGTAGAGAGGGTAAAATGAGATGATACTACAGGGTGTTTGGCCCCGGGCCTGTGCGTAGCAGGGGGCTGATCAATGTGGCAGCCGGAGTAGTAGCAGTATTAATTGATACTCTCGGAGTTGTGTTTGTCTCTGTGGGGTGCATGGGTATGTAACACAGGGCTTTAGGAAACCAGGAGAAAGGATTCATTTATGCTGGTCAGTAATGTGAGTTAAAAGACACAAACACAGCCCGGCGGTGGTGGGCCTTTAATCCGAGCACTTGGGAGGCAGAGGCAGGTGGATTCGAACCAGCCTGGGCTACGAAGCAAGTTCCAGGACAGCTAGGGCTGTTACATAGAGCAACTGTGTAACAAAAACAAAACAAAACCACAAAAGACACACTCAGTTTGTCACCTAAATTCATGATTTAGGACATGGTCCCTTACCTTATCTTGTCATCTGCCCGCCTTCCTGCTCTGAGAAGGACCTAGTAAGACTGCCCTTTGTCCCACAGGGGAGGCAAGTGTGGGCCCCGAAGCCGCCTCACCAGAGGCAGGCTTGCCCTCCTCCTAAGGCAGCTCTTCTGGTTCTGAGTACCCCCTGGGGACCCTGGGGGAGCACAATTATGCATTTGTGGTGGAGTGGGTAATAGAGCGAGTCACTGGAGCAGGGGCGGGGCGCTCATCTGTGAGTCACTTCTCTCAGGCCTCAGCTTATTCATCTGTGAGAATGAGAATGAGAAAGCACCCTGAGCTCTGGCAGAAACGCATCGTGCTGCCAGGCAGCAACACCTACCTGGTGTCGGTCAGGCCCGTGCCGGCTCAGGGTTTGAAATGGCTGCTGGTTCCATTCTGCAGATGAGCAAAGAGAGGCTAAGAGTGGTAAGTTACCACGGGCTGGGGACGGGATATGTGGGTACTAAAGTGTATGTGAGGTCAGGTGCCTGGGGTATCTGGGAATTACTACAGGAATGTGGATTGCTAGGACTCTGCTATCCCCTCACCCTTTTAGTCTCCTGGCCCTTGCACTTTTGGTATGCTTGATTGGAGTTAGGGTACTAGACTGGAATTCTTGGGGTCTGGGAGCCCAGGGAGGTTTCGCAAGGGGCTGTTTCAGCAGCGGTCGGGAGTGATCTTAGGGTAGTAAAGTGGGTGCCAGGGAGGGCACAGCTGACTTGTGGGAGCATAGGAAGTATGGGCTACAACCCATTTTCCCGAGTGGGGTGCAAGAGGGCAGGGCAGTAGAGCTCAGTAGGGTGGTATGGTCTTCAGGGAGGAGAGACCTGGCAGGGAGTTTGAGCTCCGCTGAGTTCTAGCGCTGTCACCTTTGGTAAGTTACTCCATGCCTTTGCAGTCTGCAGAGCAAGTGCGTGAGGGTGCGTGAGTGTGTGCGTGAGTGTGTGTGTGTGTGAGAGACAGAGACAGAGACAGAGAAGCGCTGCCCTGGATTCTCCTTGGAGGACAAGCTCTTACTTTGCTCTTGGCCGGCTGGAGAGTGGCCGGTTTGGGATACCACCTACCCCTCACCCCTACGTTCCACGTTCCACTGTACTCCAGGTGCACCCACTGGAGGTGCAGGGAAGGCCTTGTGCATATCGCCTGGCGGGGAGTGCCGCGGGATCCCCGGCCTGCCTGGGAAGCAGCCCTTGTGGTATGGCTTCCACGACCAAGGCCCCCGCCTGGCTGCTGGGCAGGTCCTTAGCGGGGAGGGCCGGGCGCGGGATTGGCTGGCGTGTGCGCCGCCCCCTCGCACACCAGCCTGGCGGGGCGGGAGCAGCCGGCAGCTGGCCGCCGCCTCTGCAGTGCCTCCCTCGGTGCGCTCCCTCGGCGGGGATAATGGGAGGCCCGGCGGCGGCCGCTGCAGTAAAGGAGGCCGGCCGAGGTAGCGCGCAGGGCCTGGAGGGGAGGGGAGGCTGCGTGCAGGCCGGGAGCGGGGCCGGGATCTTGAGAGGCCTGAGAGCCGAGCAGAAAAACAAAACACTAGAAGGCGCAGGGGCCCATCCGCGCTCGGGAGGCAGCTGGAGCAGGAAGATGGTCCCGTCCAGCCTTTCTTCCCCCGGCCCCTTCTCCTCCAGTGCGCTGGGGCCTGTGCAGGACTGCTTTGCCGCTTGCCTGCTACTAGTCTACCTCACCAGTGTCTTTGGCTTCTTTTGCAGGTGGAAATAAAGGCTGGTGAAGGAGCAGGGCCTTGGGCACAAGGGGCGACTGTCAAGGTACCCTGCGTGCTTGCGTGTGTGCGTGCGCGCGCGCGCGTGTGTCTATGTGTGTGTGTACACACATGTGTGTACATGGGCGCGCGTGGAGGGGGTGAAGTGTTTGGATTGGATATAAATGAAGGGTCTCCTCTGGCGATCTCTTAATCTCCGTGTGTGTGTGTGTGTGTGTGTGTGTGTGTGTGTGTGTGTGTGTAGAAGCAGCTGAGGGGGAGGGGCGGCGGGAGTGTGGGCGGCCAATGAATTCTCAGGCCTGTGTGGGTTTTGTTTGGATTCTTTTTGCTTTCTCAGCTGGATGGTTTGGGTGCAGTTGGGGTTTGGTTGTTTAACTCTGTGTGTGTGTGTGTGTGTGTGTGTGTGTGTGTGTGTGTGTGTTAAAGACATGCAACCTACTCTCCACCCCTGCCTCTGGAAATCTCTGGAGAATGGCCCTGGCACTGTTGGTTTGCATCCAATCTGCAGAAATCCCCGGGGTGTGCGCGTCGCAGGGAGGGAAGGGGGTGAAAGACAGTAAGGGGGAGGGAGAATTGCACTCCTGAGTCTGAGCTGATAGGGTGTCATTAGTCATGCTGCTGTCACCATGGAGATGGCTGGAGAGAGGAGAGGAGGTGGTGGGGGTGAGGATATTTTGGGTAGGGTGGGGGCTGATGCAACATCATGGCTGGGAAGCCAGCGGGTGTCTGCTGTTATTCTGTGCTACTTGGTGTCTGGGAGACTGGGAAGGCAGTGTTCCCAGGTGTAGGGGAAGCAGAGAAAGGGGCTCTGACCCATTCCAGGTGGGTTTTCAGAGGGTGGAGTGGTGCATTTGGTAGGGGGAATGGAGAGTCTGGGGAGAATCTGACCACTAAGAAGCCATGACTAATCCTTCTAGGCTGGCAAGGACCAGATCAGTAGACTTCCTTCAGTTTCCCCCGCTTTCCAGGGCTGGGGGCCCCGTCTTGAGTTTGTTATTACTCAGTAGTGACCTCTGGCCTGGGAGGTGGGGGACTGGGACAGGAAAACAGTGTGGCTGTCTCTTGAGCAGAGACCAGGAGTGAGTGTGGGAAAGGTGGGCAGACAGACCCAGCGGGGCTCCCCTTTGCATTGAGGAAACCCGTAGCCTGGTTGCTTAGGTAGCAGGTGGGCGAGCTATGAGTGTCCCAGCATGCTCTCAGTCTTTCCTGCAGAGCTGCCTCCTGCTTCCTGGGAAAGCTGTGGGAAGCTTTGAGGAGGTGCTGGAAATGGCACTCTGCCACCTCACTGTCTGGGTGGTGACGCTGACAGGGTGGGGCTCTGCTTCTTCCTGTGTGGGTTGGGGGTTCCTGGGCTAGCTTACAAGGTGGATCTGAAGCCTAAGGTTATTCCCTGGCCTCTTCCCAAGGAAGTGTTTAGGGGAAGGACATGGGTTCTGCTTCAGAAACAGTTTGTTGGGAAGGAAGAGCCAGGTGACCTCAGCTCTCTGAGGGGGCTGGCATGCCGTGGTGAGGCTGGGGGTTGTTGGTAGTCACCTGGGAGGGACTGCGGAGACCCGCGGTACTGATACTGTTTGTGCATGGGCTTCCGGGAGAGCTGTGAGCTCACGTTGGCTCACTTTTGCTCCTGCTGTCTTTTCTTGGGAGCCAGAACCCACAGCTTCCCACCTCCGCTTCCCGTGGCCACCCGCTACTGGCTGGGGGAGTTGTCACTGGGTACACTGTCTCAAAAGTGTGCGCACTGGGAATGTTAAGATCATGAGGCGAACTCTTCTGTCCCCCAACTCGAATGAAAGCAGGACAAAGGATGGAGGCAGATGGGATCAGGGAGGGGTAGCGCTCTCCTCTGAACCTGCCCCCTGCCTGCCTGCCTGCTGTGGTGTTGGCTCTCCTGGCAGACCAGCTTCCTTGCACTCTGCTAGGGTGCTCCCTCCTCTACCACCTGTTGTGCTGCCCTGGATCTGGTGAAGATCTTTTGGAGGCTTCCAGCCTAGTACCTGAGCCGCAGTGTTAGGAAAATCAAGGGCTTCCCCTTCCCTGGGCACAAGAGCTCCATTCCTCCTGCTCCGAGCTTGTATCTGTGCTTGTTTGTGCTGAGTTGCCTGCCTGTGAACCATGGCTTCCTTCCAGCCTTGATGCCACTAGAATCAGGTCTGAGCCCGTTTTGTCCCTATATTTTCTACACATTGGATTTTCTTAGGTGGCCTGTTGGGGGTGAGAGAGTTTTGCCCAATCTGTTATCAGGTCATGGTAGAAGAGCTCCTCCTATGGTCAGGATAAAGGGAGTGTGTATGCATGTGTGTATGTGTACAAGTTCCCACAGGACGGGCACGGGAGGGGCAAGCCCCAAGGGTGAATGGTGTCCAGCAGCCAGAAGAAATAATGCATGTCTCGTTGTGTGCTAAGTGCTGCCAGGAATATCCTGATGCGTGGGTGTGCACAGTGCCTGGCACGGCCACAAAGCTGCGTTTGATGAATGCAAGTTGCCGGTTTACTGTATATTACGCTTTATGTCATTTACCCGTGATATCCCAGGGAATATGCCATAGCATAGTCTCCTGTTGCTGCCTCCTCACCTCAGCAGCCTGGACAGAAGAGAGTGGCCAGTGCCGAGAGTACCAGGCTGCCCTGTGTTGGGGCTCCCACGCTCTGCCTCATGGGAGCACTCCACTGGATAAGGATGTCTGGAAACTATTTTGGTACTGGGCCCAGGATCTCTGCCTTCTGCCTTTCTTTTGACTATTTCAGAAATGCCTGTTAAGGATCTGCTTCTTGACTCCATGCTTACTCTCGATCAGCCCTGTCTGCTCTTTTCTGCCTGCGTCTCCGCTCTTTGGAAGGTCGGGGAATCCCCTTCTCTGAGGTCACTTACAGGCAGCAGTGAGGTTGAAAACAGGTGGACCTGTCATGCTGGAGCAGGAAAGGAACCAGCAAAGAGGATGGCAGGTTTAAGTTGGAATGGAGAGATTGCTTCCCATGCTTGGAGGAGCCGGCGTTAACCACAGAGCTCAGTTCTGCCTCTTTGGCGAGCCCTGTCCATCACAATGCAGGAACCTGGGACTGCATTCTGAGACCACCATGATGGCCTGTTGTCCTTTTGCTGGGCTTGTGAGGAGCGGGGTCTTGGGTGTTCATCTGCTTTTAGCTACAGATGGCCACTTCCACTAGAAATGGGCTTTGTGGTTTTGCCAGGTTCCCTCCCATACCCTGGAGGCTGTGGCAAGTGGTTTGGCTGGCTGGGGGGTCAGAGCTGGGAATATGTCAGAGGCTTTGTTTTGGCTCAGCTTTTGGGTCTTCCAATCCTCTTAAGACCCCTTCCATCCCTGACCTCTTGGGGTTTTTGGCCTCATTTCCTCCCACATCCAGACATCTGGCAGTCAGCAGAACTCCCTGTTTGCAGCATCTCAGTGGCTTCTGAGGAGGTGGTGACTTTCGGGCTAATCTAGACTGGGCAAACAGGACAGGGATGGCTTGCATGAGTAAAACCCGTAGCTTACAGTGCTAGCCAGGACCCTGTCCTCATCCCTGCCTACTTTTATCTCCCATTCTTTGTCTCTCACCATTGGCTGAGCATTCACATGTCCCAGTACTAAGTACAAAATAGGAAAATAAAAGTTACTATTCGAGCCTTACAAAGTCAATAGACGTAAGAGATGTGACTTAATTACTTCAGTCATAGGTGAGGAAACCAGCATTGCCTGTGTTTCCATGCAGTTAATATGTTTGGGCTCCACGGTGTTTGGGGCACATGAACTTTGCACACACCACAGACAGAACCTCTCACCTCATGTGTGCTTGGATGTATTAGGCTTTCTTTTTAGCTTATCGAACCTCAGGGGGCTTGGAATGAAGAGTCAACATGGCAGCCTTGTTGTTAAGGTTAGTGCTTCCAGGATCTGTGGTGGTGTGTTAGGGTCCTGTGTTCTGAAATGGATAAGGAGGAAAGAAAACTTAGCTTTGAGACGCAGAGAAGGCTAGGTAAAATACTGTGCCCAGGCTGTCCATGTGAACTTGAAACTACTTCCAGTTCATCAGGCGCTAGAGTCTCCTGGCTGTGGTGGTACACACCTTTAATCCCAGCATTTGAGAGACAGACAGGTGAATTGCTTGAGTTGAGACCAGCCCAGTCTGTATCGTAAGTTCCAGGAAGCCAGGGCTACATAGTAAGACTTTATCTGAAAAAGTTTGGGTTCTAGAACGGGAATAATGTGGCTCAGTCGAAGAGCATTTGCCATAGACTCTCGCTCTCCAGCACTGCCAAAAAAGAACAGAAAAGGTCACCTTGTAAGCACTTACCTGCATATAGTCATATGTGCCTGTAATCTCACAATTGAGAAGTAGATGCTAGCCTCGATTGTGTAGCTAGGTTGAGGCTAGCGTGGGTTATATCAGACCCTATCTTTAAAAAAAAAATAAAGTTCTGGCCTTTATAGACTTTGCTGCCTAACTAGCTGAGAGCGTGAGCAACAAGTAGCCGAGTTTCTTTGTTACTTGGATCTTGGGCTTTGCCGTTAACTGGGAGAGTCCCTGGCCTTCGTTTCTTCTGTACAGCAGAGGGTTTGCCTTCCAAAGTTAGTTGTTCTCAAACTAAATCTAGAAACAGACCAGATTGTCTTTTTAGGTTTTCTTCCTTTTTTTAATTTCTAAGACTGGGTTCTGCTTTGTAGAGTTAGCCAACAATTTGTATGGTTTGTCTGGGGTGTTCATCCGAACATCCCGTGAGCTGTTCGCAGGGCGGTTCCCATGCGCTTGCTCTTGGATGTCCTGTAACTGACGGCTACTGTGTGTGTGATGCGGGACTGGGTCAGACTGGACAGCAGTGTTTGAACTTGCTCCTGGCGGTGCACGGGGCTCTTGCTTGCGTGTCCACACCCTTTCTGGACAGGGCCTCCTCACTCTTCCTCACACCACGTTTGTTGCAGAGTCTCTTAGAGCAGCCAGAAGACTTACTTGTACCTCAGATCCTGTAGAAAGGCTCCTTCCTGCATGCCCAGGACTCTGCTGGTGCAGTTTGAACACATGAGCCCCTGAAGGGTGTGCCCACCCCCACCCCTTTGTGTGGATGTGTGCGTATTCCTGGAGACCAAACTTGACCTCATACATGCAGGGAAACCATCTACTGTAATATCCTCAGGCCTCTTTTCGCCCAGGCTTTTAATTTATTCTGGAGCCCAGCAGGCCTGAACCTTAGAATCTTTCTTAGTCTTCTGAGTAGCCAGGGATACAACCCTGTTTATCAGGTCCAACTTCATTTATGATGTTAAAAAAAGCTTAAGCTATCCTCTGTGGTGATGCTGAGGATTGGACTTGGGACTTAGTGTGCAAGCATTCTACCGCTGACATCTTCAGGCCTTCACATGATGAGCCTTCCTAACCTAGAGGTGCAGCCCTTTCCTCTTGGGCTGCTCTAATCCTGTGATTGTTGTAAGGATGGACGCCCCAGTCATCTTGGTAGCTTGAGCTGAAGTGCCTTGGCCCTACTTTCCCCAGCTGAGGCTCTTCAATTTTTTGTTTGCATTGTTAAACATTCAAGTAAAAATGTGAATTTTTATCTTAGCTGCCTAGAGAAAAAGGGCCCAGATTGTCTTGCTGCAGAAATATTACTTAAGGGACCAAAATGCTGAGTGTAGGAGGATTAGGGTCTAAGCAAATCCTGGCTGTGTCTGGCCAGGAACTCGTATGCCCTTGGTGCTTAAGTAATTGGATTTCTGAGCCCCGCCCCCACACATCTTCATGAGTAATCCTGACCTCATGAGCTCTGCTTGGAAACAAAGGCACTGAGAGGGTTTACAGCTTGTCTCTATCAGAGAGCTCCCCAGCTCTGCCCTGGCGACTGACTTTCCCACCTCTGCAGCATACCCTGCCCTCTCTCAAATGCTTATCCCAAAGGGACATTTTTTTTCCTGACCTGCAGGCTTTGTTCCCAGCGCTGCTAAACAGTTTACTAGAGGGACCGATGCCTGGCCTGTCGACTACCTTCCTGTCCCTCAGGGAGGCTCCATCTCAGACCCTGCTAACTGCTCTGCAGAAGGGGACAAGCAGGGAGGGCAGACACACCTGTCACAGGCAGAGGTCGTGAGAAGGGCTGTGGGCCGAGAATCTGCTCTGACTGCAAACCTTGGGAGTATTCCTTAGACCAAGTCAGGTCTGCTGGCTTGACCAGGGTGCAGAGAGTTCTCTCTGAACCTCCTGGTCCTAGAGAGGGGAGACTAGGTCTTCAAAATATGAGTCATTGATTTCCTGTCCCCCAGCTTCTAGGTTAATGGATTTTTGGTGGAGCTGGAGATGTTCCTGTCCACATTAAAATATCTATGTTTTATATAATATAAATATATATAATGTATATACATATATAATTTTAAAGGGTCTAAGCCATAGTTGGTTCTGGAGCCAAACATGATCATGGCCTAGGAGCACAGGTTTAGGTAACCCCAAATTCTGTGGCCCAATGTGGTAACTGTTCCATAAAGTTCTTTCTTCAAACTGAGCAAAGCCATAAATCAGAAAGCTTTACAAATGTACTGTGGGAGCAGCAGGCAGGCTGCAGTGAGGTGGAGAATCTCTGCTGCAGGTCTTGGTGCTATCTGATTACATTCTTGGGTTTGGGGCTTGATGGAAGCTGTTGTAATCGTGTATTCCTAAAGAATGTCCCTAGTAGTCAGAGGGTGTTCGGTCACAGAGGAGGTCAGTAAATGGCTATTTAGGGGCTAGGGTGGCTCAAGATACTTTATTTTTTTTTTTTTTTTTGTTTTTCGAGACAGGGTTTCTCTGTGGTTTTGGAGCCTGTCCTGGAACTAGCTCTTGTAGACCAGGCTGGTCTCGAACTCACAGAGATCCGCCTGCCTCTGCCTCCCGAGTGCTGGGATTAAAGGCGTGCGCCACCACCGCCCGGCTCAAGATACTTTAGCAATGGACCTGCAACATTTCCAAACTCAACCGCCTTTGAAGTGTTCTAATCAGTCAGGCTGATAGAGTGCGCAGTGTAGATATGGTTTCTTTCTTCATGTCCCATGCCCAAGAGCTGTCCCTCTGGTTTTCTCCGCGTTTCTCTAGCTTACTCTTCTCTTCTCCGCACTAGGACATTCTTTAGGGCCTCAGCCCACCCTTGTCCCCACTGCTCATGCTTTAAGCATTGCTCTCTCCCTAGTCTGAGCACGCTTTGTGACATGACCAGGATTCCTTGGGTCAGAATCATCTAGGAAGAGTACTGTGGGCTGCCTGGCCAAGATAACCATATGTTGGGTCACACTTATGGGTATGGGTATTCTGTAACTTACAAGTATGGGTATTCTGTAACTTACGGGTATGGGTATTCTATCACTTATGGGTATGGGTATTCTATAACTTATGGGTATGGGTATTCTATAACTTACAAGTACGGGTACTCCATTCTTATGGGTATGGGTATTCCAGACTGAGATAGACAGAAGAACGTGGCATGGGGTCCCATATAATAGTGCTGGAAGGTCTCCGTAGGTGACCATGTGGGTTCTCCCTCCTTACTGGCCTCATCCCACATCTCTGAATCTAGTCTTATCCCGTGGTGGAGCTCTCTCTGCTCACCTCTGCCCTATGGCCTTTTCTTCTGTTATTTTTCGCTGGTTTCCTGTTTTCTAGCTGTGGGCTTCCAGAGGCATCATTTGGCCCCTGGGTAGTAGTTAGGGCTTAGCTGTGGGGTTGTGTGGTTGCCGTGGCGTGTGTCTTGGGGCTGTCCTGGCAAGGAAACCAGTCTGAACTCCTTGGCTAGGAGCCAGAACCCAGGGTTCTGTGTCCAGCGTCACTGGCCCTAAAGTCATTTAGGAAGCCTGGTGTGTTCCACATTTGCGTGCCCAGGACTACACACACGTGCACTTGCGTGCATGCTCACGCTCGCATACACAGTCATCAGAATGATACCTTTGTTTCCCACTAGCTCTCCGACCGAGATCTGGGGAAGTGGAATACGGAGGAGGAGCTGGGTGGGTGCCAGGACACTCCGTCCCTAGACACTCCCACCCCAGCTTCCACCACGCAGGCAGGGCCTTGCTTCAGCTTGTCTTGAGAGTCTACAACAGCCAGTCCCTCTGGTTTAACAAGTTTAGCAGCTCTTGGCCCCTGCTGCATTTTAGAATGATCTGAGCAGCTCTTCAAAGAGGGGATGTTGGTGTTAGTGTCTGGGCTCCGGATACTCTGATGCTGGCTGAGTGGAGCAGACCCAGGCGCTTCTTGAGGCTCTCCTGATGGTTAGAATATGCAGTCGGGCTTGAAAGCAGTTGCCTCAGTCAGTTTGGCCCTGCGTGTTTCCCATACCTGTGGGTTGCACCCAAATGATAGGAGTCTGGGAAAGTTAAGATCAGATCATCAGACACTTTGTACAGGATTGAATGTCCTGTCCCATGAGACTGATCTGTGAGCTTAGCGATTATTAAAGTGTGATGTTTAGAAGGAGGCTCTGGAGCAGGTCATGGAAATGGAATTTTCTCACCTCAGCCTTTAATTTTTAAAATCTTTTTTTTCAGTCTGTATGTGTATTCTCGTGTTTGTAGGTGCGCATGCATGTGTGTGCATGTGTATGGAGGCCGGAGGCTTACTCTGGTTGTCGTCTTCCGTCTGCCTCTACTTTTCATATTGAGTCAGAGCCCCTCCCTGGGACCTAGCGCTTGCTGGTCTGGCTCCATGGGCTATTTCTCTGCCTCCAGAGTGCCAGTGTTGCGAGCAGGCATGGCATTTTAACTTTCAAGCTCTTAGCTGAAGTCTAGTACATACGTAGGACTAGTATGTACGTAAGTCTAGTACATACAGTGTGGCAGATTCTCACAAACACACCTTATGTAATCAACATCTGGCTCTGGAAATGACTCTTGCCCTGTTCAAAGTGTTCAGAGTTTCTGTGGCATTTGGGCAAAGTCAGGGTGTGCCATAGTGTGGCAATATATGCTGGCTTTGGGCCTGGAGGGTTTAACTTGGCCTCTGCCAGGAATACCTTTAAACACCTTCACAGACCTGTGTGCTTACCCCGGCACACGTAGGTGTCTTGGCCACTTTAGTTCGCTTTCCACCTGGGTATTTATGCTGCTGCTGATCCCCAATCTTGACTTAAAAATAAAGCCTATATCCTTTCCTGGCCCTTTATTTCTTTTTGTTTTTTTTCGAGACAGGGTTTCTCTGTGGCTTTTTGGAGCCTGTCCTGGAACTAGCTCTGTAGACCAGGCTGGTCTCGAATTTACAGAGATCCGCCTGCCTCCCGAGTGCTGGGATTAAAGGCGTGCACCACCATTGTCCGGCCTGGCCCTTTATTTCTTAAAAATGATACCAATAACAATTATTCTTTGGAAAAACTAGAGGGTGGCAGGGGAGGGAATTTGCTGACAACTTTACCTGGAGTACCTGTAGAGACCTCGTTCTCCGACCCATGTCCCAGTGTGGTGTGGTGGGACAACCCCCGGTCATTTATGAGCACACTGCCCATGCAGGGGTGAGCACAAGGGTAAACGGTTCATAGTTCTGCCCATTAGTTCTTGAGGTGAGTCTGGGTCAGGCGAGGTAGCCAGGATAAATTGGGCCACGAGCTTGACACAGGAGCTGATGTTTCATAGTGGACAGGGCTGGGAATGTGTCCTGTGTTGTGTGTTTGCTAGGTGCTTGAGAACATCCTTCTCTTTAGTGGTAGTGTTTCTCTTCTTATGTGTCCATGAATGGCTAGGGTGTTGCCACTAAGCATGGTGGCGTAGATTACTGAGGTCTCGGGGTTATGTGATTTCTTTCTCTGTCATGTGAAGAAGTGCTCTCATTCCACTTTAATCTCTCCCGTGAGAAGTGGTTAATTTTGTCAATTGAGCATGGCTTGAAGATCACATAGTTTTCTTCTCTTGTCTTCTCTCTCTCTCTCTCTCTCTCTCTCTCTCTTGCAATGACTGTTAACACTCTGATTTGCTTACATTGTGAGATTAACGTGTAGCTGTTGTGTTTCATTATTAGGTATTGGTAATAGACAGTAACTTCATACAGTGTATGGGGAAGTTTTTTATACATTGGTGCACTTTTAAGTAATATAGCTGAAATAATTCCATTCTTGTAGGATTTGAAGACATGTCATGAAACCATGCGGTTTAGTAATTTTTCCTTGGAGTCGTACGCACTGCCCTTGCTCCCCAAGGTCTCCCTGGCATCTTGAGAGACGGATGTTAGCTTTCTTTTCTTTGTCCTGTGCCTGTTGGTATAAAACATTTACCAGGTATTTCTGTCAGTGATATATTTTTAAATTATTCACATAATGTATATGCAGTTAACTGCATTTTATTTCTTCCATACTATGATTTTTTTACTCTCTTCATTCTTTTTGTTTAGATTTGTTTTATGTTTGTATTTTGCCTGTATGTAAGGACATGCTCCATGTATGTACCTGGTGTTCTCCAAGATCAGAGGAGGGCATTGAATCCTTGAACTAGAGTCCTGGATGGTTGTGAGGCACCATGTGGGTGCTGGATGCTACTTCAAGATCAAGTGTTTTTAACTACCAGGTCATCTCTCCAGCCCCATTTTTGAAATGTTTTTATTAGCAAGGGCGAGGGGGTGTGTCAAGATCTGTCTGTGTAGCTCTCTCTGAACGTCTTGGAACTCTCTGTGCAGACCAGGATGGCCTTGAACTCACAGAGATCCACCTGCCTCAGCCTCCTGTGTGCTGGGATTTAAGTGTGCCCCTGTGCCCAGGGATGCATCTTTCTACCTGAGCCTCCTGGGTGTCTGCCAGAGCTTTGAGGTTTCCCTGGGTCTGTGTACACGTTCTGCGCCATCATTGCAGTTGTGAGTGTGCTTTCCCCGCCCCGCTGCTTCCCACTGTGGTGCTAGTGATTGGACCGGGACCTCGCCGCTCCCAGGCTGGCCCTGTACGGCTTATACCCTTAGCCACTGTGGGGCTTTGGTTGCTTTGTGTGAGTGTGTGTGGTCCACTCACCTGTGTGTGCCAGGGGATAATATCAGCTGTCCTATTGCTCTCTTATTCCCTTGACACGGGAGGCTGGCAGTCAGCAGACCCCAACAGTCTTCTGTACCCCACACAGCGCTGGGGTTAGAGGCATGCATGGCCACGCCTAGCTTTTTTGTGTGGGTGCTGGGGAGTTCATCGAAGGCCTTCATGCTTGCAGAGCGAACACTTCCCTGCTGAGCTATCTCCTCAGTCCCAGCTCTTAGGCCTTTAGCTCACTGCTGAAGGCACATTGGAGATGCCTGTTTTATATCAGCTGTCTGTAGTGCCTTCCTGTCTGTCTGTCCCTCTGTGGCAGTACTGTAGTACTTGGGTCTAGGTTCCTTGTGGTAGGGTGCCCATCAATTTCACATCCCCAGCAACTGGCACAAAGCCTAGCATGCAGTAAATGCTTTTAATAAATGCTTGTGGGATCAAATTGGTGAGAGAGACAGTGAGCTTCACATCTTCAAAGTCTGTTGCCTGGGCCTTGGCCAGGAGTGGAGCCTGAAGCAGCTCTGGCTCCAAGCCTGGAGGCTGGGATCTGGGTAACAGATGGGGCATCCTTCCCTCCTTGTCCTGGGTAATTTTCCCACAGGAGACTTCAGGGAGGAGTCTACGCCTCATAATTACCCATAATGACCAGTAACCCTCTTGTCACTCCCCGATCAGGGCTAATCGTGGGGAGACCTGTGCTGTCTGTTCCCAGATGCCTACAGGTAGCGCAGAACTAACTGGTCCTCCGCTGGCTGCAGAGGAGATGATTTTCTGTGGTAGGAAGCCAAGCTTGGGAGGCTGCTGGCCAGGTGTGCTCCCAGCTCTGTGTGCAGGAACCTTGGTCAGGGCGGTATCTTACTTCCTGCTGGTCTGTTCCAGAGCCTGCCCCCCCCCCCCATGGTTCTGAGACCAAATTTCTGCCTGTCAGTGTGCTAGTCTTTCCCATGGTCATTATATTTTAAGCTTCTATTGGGAATCAGGAAATGGGAAACCTTTGTTTGTTTGTTTTTTTCCTCTTTTTCATTTGTATGTGCTCATGTGGCCTGGTTTGTGGAGGTCAGGGGATAACTGGACAGGTCGGTTCTCTTGTTCTATGACATGGGATCCTGGGGATTGAACTCAGATCATCAGGCTTGGCAGCAAGTACTCTTTCCCAGCTGAGTAATCTCGCCAGTCTGGAAAGACACAGTTTCTTTATGTGACTGTACCGGAGTGCTTCTCTGTCCCTTGCCTTGCTAGTTGATGAGATTCAGTCCTCAGGTCCTGGTTTCTGCTGTCCCGAGAGCCAAGGTGATGATGGAGATACTGCCCTTGCCTGGCGATGCTAGGTTGCTGTGGCTCATGAACAAAGGATTCTCTAGGGGCCTACGTAGAGCCCGCAGTCTCAGGTAGATGGGAGCTTCCATTGCTGTGAAGTAGGGGTCAGGATGTCTGTCCTGATGGGCAGAAGGTGGGGTTGGAGGTAGAGATGTGAACAGGTCCTCTATTCCTCTGCTCGGGTTGTACTTCCTGTGTCTGGGATAGCACTTTAACCATTGTCTGGGAGGCCCTTTCTTCTTGTCCACTGATCTCTCTGGCAGGGCAGCAGACTTAGGTTTCTCCAGCTCTTTTGCTCCTCTGTTTTAAATTTTCGGGAACAGCTGAAGGCAAGAGTACACCAGGAATGCTGGGGTTTGGGGAAGGAGCCCTCACCCTATTCTGTCTGTGAGCACCTGAGTGGGCGAGATGCTGTGTGCCAGGTGGCCCCCGAGGGTCTTCTCCTGGCAGCCACTGCTGTATTCCTGCCAGCCCTGGAGGTGCCGATCCCTCGGGGAGCAGGGCAGAAACTGACAGATGAACCTCAGTGAACCTGTGGAGTTGATCCAAATACTTGCTCCTGGGCAAAACGCGTTCCGACAGAGGCGCTGTGGTGCTGGGCCACTCTGGATGGGTCTTACCATAGGATGAAGCTTGCTTCTACCCTTACCTGTCTGTGCACTTCTTACCCTACTGTCCTCTGGCAGCCTGTGAGAGCCATGTTTCCTTAGCTCCTCAGCCATCTGGAACCTTCCCCTCATCTGTGTTCATCTTCATTGGGTCATGGAAGGGGGGCTCTCAGGGCAGTTCCAGTTGAATGGGTCCCCTCACTGTCGGTAGGAAGCTGACTCCTATGCCCCTGAGAGTTTGAGAAACAGGTGGCCTGGGAGCTGACTTGTGAAACACGCGCATACGTAAGAGGGTAAGTGTGAAAGCTGTCACACTTGAGATCTGGCCAAACTCTGGAAATAGTTCAAAGGTTTTGCTGTTGTTTGTTATAAAGAATGTAAATTTATTGCAGAAAAGAAAAGTCCAGGAAGAGGAAAGCTATCCTGATTTTTTCCCATTTATAACTCATTAATATTTTGGTCTTTCTAGAACAATATTTTTCATTTTAATGTCTTTATTGAAATTTTTTACATTACCAAAGTCATACATGTTTGCTGTATGTACTGTTTTGTAATGGGATAAAATGATATAAAAAAAAGTCTGCTTTTTCCCCCCTACATTGAGTTGGGATATATGTGTGTGTGTGTGTGTGTGTGTGTATGTATGTATATATATATATAATATATATATATATATTATTTGCGAATAGGTTTTTTTGCTTATTTTTATTTTGTGATGATTTTTATAAATAAGAGACCTTCATGTATTGTTGGTATCAACTCTTTACCTCAGGAAAATATAGAAACGTCGTTTTTTGTTTTTGTTTTTCAAGACAGGGTTTCTCTGTATGGTTTTGGAGCCTGTCCTGGAACTTGCTCTGTAGACCAGGCTGGCCTTGAACTCACAAAGATCCACCTGTCTGTCTCTGGAGTGCCAGGATTAAAGATGTGCACCACCACCACCTGGCTGTAAATGTCTTTAAGTAAGAGTTTGGCTTTATTCTGCCAAGCTTCTTAAAAACAAACTTTAAATGTCTGTGTGTGGGCACATGTGCCAGAGCACATCAGGAAGGTCAGGGACTTGTAGAAGTCCTTTTCCCCTCCACCACGTTGATCCCGGGGATCCTGCTTAATCCCCCTGGTGTCGCATCAGCGGGTGTTACATGCTGAACCATCTTGCCAGCCCCTACTCTGACTGTATGATCAGTCAAGCCCCATCAGCTGCTCCCCCCCGCCCGGGTTGTGACAGGACAGAAAATGGCCACTACTCTAGGAAACTAGTGGGAATTAAAGGGCGACTGGGCAAGTAGCAGTGTCACAGACTTTCTGGTATTTTAGTGTTTATCCAGGTAATCTGGGACTCTTGGTTCATTTTCTATCTAGTTCAGGCCTGGGCTTGGGCCCGGGGCTCTGCCTGCACTGCTGCTGGCTTCTGGACCACCTTTTGCATAGGTAACGGGGTGGGTGGGTGGGGGCCAGAAATGCTCACATCTGACTACTGGTCAGAGCTGCCTCAGGGGCATATTGTAGCACTCTTCTGAGCTGTTTCCTGGGGACACCAGGCTGTAGGACTAAGTCTCATGTCTGGCTAGGTGACTTGGCTAATAGGTAGGCCTGTCTGAGCCCCTAGATTCCTTGTCTACAAATGTGGAGAAATTCTATTTCTTTTAACTCCATCGAAACAGATTGTTGCTGTGTGGCCCCGAGTAGCCCCAGATTCACTGTGTAGCCCAGGCAGGCCTGGAACTCCTGGTGATCCTCTTGGTTCAGCTTCTCCCCTTGCTAAGTGGTAGGGTTCTAGTCATGTGGTTCATCTGTTAGCATCTCCTTTTTAAAACGACCGTCTCGTGGGAGGTGTGCTTGGCTGGACTTTGGGGCAGCCGTCACTCAGGCTCATGCAAGTCACTGTTTTCTGTCCAGCTGCTGCAGTCTTTATTTCTGGGGATTCATCTTTCCTACTTCCGTTCCCTTTCCCCCATACCTCCTTGGATTGAAACTAATTTTCCTCCTTATTTTGCAGAAGTGCTTCTGAGATCAGGTTTTTTTTTTCTTCCTGGTACTAGATATTGTTCTCATTGATACTAGTTTATTTTTGATTTTGCAATTGCAGTTTTGATTTTCTCCCTTCTGACCCTAGGGCTATTTAGGCAGCTTGTTGATAAGGCTTTCCAGATGTTTCTGGGGTTAGAGGGCTTTGAGGGTTGTGCTCCTGGGCTACTCTGCTCAGCATCCTTAGCTGTGAGCTGCTCCATGTGGGCCTTGACTTTCTGGTCAGAGCCTCTGCCTGCGAATGAAGCATCCGGCACACCCTGTAGGTGCCAGAAGAGGAGTGGTTGCTGCCCTGTCGTGGAGGGAGGGAAGGAGTCTTACAGCCAGAGGACGGTTCCCTGTTTCTACACAATGCTCAACTGTGACACAGGTGGCCCCTTTCTTCTCTGTTGTTCACATACCAATCCTGGGCGCGAGGAAGACATGAGACCTGGTGGAGGGGCCTGTCTGTTAAAGAACCCTTTGTCACTGACAGCCTGTGACTTTGACCACTGGCCTTTTTCTTTATATAATGCAGGAAATGTAACCTCATCTCAGAGACTGGAAGGCCTTTTAGGATCACCTGTTAGCTTGCCTACTTTTAAGAATGTGCAATTTCAGCATAATTTCAGTTTCCAAAAAGTTAGAGGAAGACTATAAAGAACTCTGTTCATCACATTTCCTCCCCTCTCTTCTCTCCTCCGTGCTGGCATTGAACCAGCTTCTTCATAGTGTTGAACATGTGCTGCAGTACCGGGTTCACATGCCCGGCCTGTTTCTCCGTAATTTTTGAGTGATTGGAAACAAGCAGCAGAAGCCCTGGTGTCGTCTGAAATCACGTCAGCCGCCAGAGCTGTGGGGTCTGGAGAGATGGCTCAGCGGTTACAGGCACTGAGTGCTCTCGTGGTGAACCTGGGTTGAATTTGCTGCACCCGCATCGCGGCTCACAGCTGCAGGTGATCTGAGTCTTTCTTCTGCGGTCCCCAGGCACCTGCATGCATGTGGTACACAGACAAAACATTCATGCTCTTAAGAAATAATAAAGAGTGTGACTGAAGCCGCCTGTGAATCTGCAGAGCCCACACTGGTGTCGGTGCCGTTCCTGTCGAAGACATTTTGGCCCATCACATACCATGTTCCCATGGTTTGTTTGTTTTTTTTATTTTTTTTAAATCTAAGTTGCTTAGGCTGTCCTCAGACTTGAATTTATGATCTTTTTTCTTGCCTTAGGCTTCCCAAGTGGCTGGGTACAGGTATAAGCCTGTATCAGCAGGCCTAGGTTTTATTTTCAGATTTTTTTTTTTGAGAGAGGGTCTCACTGTGTAGTCCAGGCTGTCCTGAACTTGATCTGTAGACCAGGCTGGCCTCAGACTCACAGAGTTCCAGCTGCCTTTGCCTCCCAAGAACTAGGATTAAAAACGAGCGCCACCACCACTGGCTTTTACTTTCATATTTTTTCTTTAAGTTTCCTTTCATCTAGATTCTTTTTCCTTTTAAAAGTTCTTAGCTTAAGTACGAACCACCTGATCTTGTCTCATCATTGAAGGGCAGTGGAGTTGGTCCTGGTTGGCACTTGGGTGGGAGGAGTTGTTTGTTTTTAAGTATATAATAATGCTGATAAAGAATAGGGGCCCGGCTCAGTAAATGGCTTGCTCTGGGGCGTGCAGCAGGGCCGTGTAAGCGGAGCAGAGGTAGAGATTGGCTCCCTGTACTGGGGCCTAGAGTCTGGGTCACCAGCTAAAGTCCACAGGTAGAGGGGTGGGGCAGGACCAGCTCCAGGAACTGCCTTCCCTGTTCTTGCCTTATGCCCATCTGTCTGCAGTGCCAGGCCATAGCCTGCGCCGCACCCCTTCCCTGGCTGACTTGGTGTTGGCTTGGGATCAAGGCTGAAGCTTGGGAGGGGAGGACTTTAAAACTCTAGTGTCCCCTGAGAGTGGTGCTGGGGACAAAATCTCCACCCTAAGCCAGTGCAGTTATCCTTCCCAGAGGAGGAACACCCTCGAGTTAGGGCTGGACTTTGAGCCACACTCTTCCCCAGCCCCGTGGTTTGGGGCCTCTGGTCAGGGACCTGTTCTCCCTCACCTGAGAAATCTGTCTGAGCGCTGCCTTGGGCTCACCTGCTCCGCCTTCCTTCGCGACTTCCTCCGGGTGCAGGACCCCTGCAGCGGTACATTTGCATTACAAAAGGTCAGTGGCAGTCGACCCTCGGGTTCTCTAGCTGCAGCTCTCACCTGGGTGGTGGGTGTTAAAAAAAGAAAGAAAGCAATTTGTACGTTTTTTCAGCGAATGATCACCCTCACTTTCTTGTCCACACCCCTGCTGAGAGGGTTTCCTCCCTTCAAAGCCCTGTGGTGAACTGTGAGGAGGTTTATCTTTGGTCTGAAAGGAGCCTTCCTCTGGGCCCCTGGGGTGGGGCGGGAAAAGCCTTGGAGTTGAAACCACTTTTTTTTTCTGGCGCTCCAGCCCGTCTTTCTGCTGTTGCTGTTCCCGCACTTGTGATTGTGAGCTGTTCCCGCACTTGTGATCGTGAGCTCACCCTTACAGCAGATGCCCCCTCCAAGTCCTCTTCCTCCAAGTTCTGCTCCTCTAAGTCCTCCCCGCTCCTTGAGCTGGTGCTCTGTTTCTGCTTTGCCTTACAGCCTCTTATGGAATTGGAAAGAAAGGTTTTTGTCTAAAGGCGTTTGCACACACACAAACACACACGCACGCACACGAGTGTGCATATGGGAGTCAGGATAATCCCTGGAGTTGGTTCTCTTCTACCCTGTGGGTTGAAGTGCCAGGCTTAGTGGCAGGTGCTTTTTACCCAGAGTCATCTACTGGCCTGACTTTTTTTTTTAATTTTACTTTTATTGAGATAAAATTCATGTAACGTGAAACTGAACCATTTAAACTACACAGTTTAGGGAGTAGGTTTCAGTATGTTCAGAGTGTACTCCTCATATTGCTTTCTTTCATAGGTATCGTACCTCACCCCCAAAGAGACCCTGCAGATACAGCCCTCAGCTCCCTGGACTCACCTAGCCCTCTTAGTCCCCGTCCTCCAGTAATGATGCTCTCCTGTGGATTTGCCTAATCTAGACATTTTTATATAGATGGAGTCATAAAGTGTGTGACCTTTTGTGTCCCTCATTTTTATGCTGTGCGTTTTCAAGGTCTGCCTGTGTATAACAGTTCACAATTGAGACTATCTCATTGGATGGCCAGCCCACATTCTGTTTGCCCATTCCGCTGTGGGTGTCTCAAACCTGTTTCCCAAGCAGTGCCTTGCAGGCCTCCTTAGTGTCAGACCCTGGCACTGTTGTCCTCGCTCCAAGTCTTGACGGGCAATTTTCTCCAAGGCTTGCTAATGCCACCGTGTCTGAGCTGTCATCCAAATGAGGTGAGCCGCGCACTAAGCTGAGAGAAGCCCCACCTGTTATCAGGGTTGCTTCCTACAGTGTCTGCGGCCAGTTTCAAACAGTTTCCCCACAGCCCACCTGGATGGTCAGTGTGTGCTTGAGGACATGGCACCCCAGGACATGTCTAGAGATTGAACCACGGGCTCTGCGCATGCTGTGGTGGTTGAGGGAGAGGGGGGAAGTACCAGAGGCAGGGTTCTTAAATAGTTTAGAAAATATGCAAAGCTTTATGGCATGTTAAGGAGAAATTTAATGTTTAAAAAAACACTGGATATACTCAGTGGTCCCAATTTTTTAAATTAAATGTATGCTGTATTAATCTATTGTAAACTCCTAACTAAATTTTTAAAAAGGCACCAAATCCAAACCGGGCGTTCTCAGTCTCCCTGTGTCCGCTCTTCTTTCCATCTGACAGTGAGGGAAGCCTCCCGCTCTACAGCTCCCAACAACTTCACTGAACTGTTTTTTCTCTTCTCTTTCTCTATGTCCTCACTTTATTCCCCAGAGTTGTACACCGGAGTTTTCCTGGCTCTGTAATGAGTTTAGCATGTGCCTTTGATATTCTCCCAGTTGCCACACGTAAAGCAGATTCACTCAGAGACAAGTCCAGGGTCAGTGGCCCTTTCCTTATGTATTGGACGTAGGCATATGCGCTCCTACACATTTTAGTGATAGAGATGCAGTGTGGGTGTAAGACATTGAAGTAGCTATCAACGCCAGTCCATGAGACAAGGACCCTGCTCTGTGGCCACAGTGTCCCCAGTGCCTCACAGCAATGCTGACTGTATCGAAGAGATGAATGGTTTATACTTCTGTATGGCTAGATGGAGGCGATGTTTTAATGGGCTGGTTGCACTCGTAGGTGGAGTTTTTTCGTGGGGGGCTGCTGCAGCTATGTTTTAACCTCTGACATTCAGTTTTTTGTATGCATGATTCCATGTCATAACTTGCATAACATAGGGTGTTCT
Source organism: Microtus pennsylvanicus (assembly GCF_037038515.1). NCBI lineage: Eukaryota > Metazoa > Chordata > Mammalia > Rodentia > Cricetidae > Microtus > Microtus pennsylvanicus. The sequence goes on from NC_134586.1 coordinate 62,935,587, forward strand.
GCTAGCTTCATCCGTCTTTTCCCTTGGTATTTAAGGGTTTCAGTGAGTACCTAATCTTCTGTTGTATTGTCTCATAATTTATCTCAGTGTTCTGTTCATAGCGAACCAGCTTTCACTAATCTGTAGAAAAGACGTTTTAGAATGCGATCTTTAAACCTAAGTTCCTAGGCTCAACATTATTATGGGAGGGGTCCTTCTCACTCCGGTTACTCATTTATTTACACACCCAATCATCAGTCTTTTAGTAGCTGAAATAAAAGTAAAGACCCAGTTGTGAGAGGGTACCCTGGCCTGGGAACTAGGTCCATGGGCCTGGGATCAGTGGACTGGAAGAACCTTGTGGTGTCATGTTGGGTGAAGGTGCTGAGCAAAGCTCTTTTATGTAGTTGCTTCAAGATTCGTGTGTGTGTGTCTGTGTGTCGGCCAGAGGACATCCTTAAAGTATCAATTCCACTTTGTATTGAGACACAGGATCTCTCTGAACCTGGAGATGACTGTATAGGTCAGGATGGCTGACCAGGGAGCTAAGCCGCCTATCTCTACTTCCCCAGGACCCCACACCCAGCTTTTTTATGTGGATTCTAGGAACCAGAGGTGCTATGCAAGCACTGGACCAACTGGATCTGTCTCTTCAGCCCTCCTCTACATTCCTGGAAAAATATGGCTCCATTTGAGTCCTTGAGAAAGGAATACGCAGGGGAGCAAGCTCTTTGAGAATTTGAGAGAGACGAAGTATATTAGTAACTTGTCTGCAACTGGGGGAGTTTGTTCTCCCAAAGAATTATAATTGGATAGCAGGGAGGGGTAGGCATCAAGGAGGCTGTGGCTTCCACATTGCTGCTGTTGATGTTGGAGTCGACTTTAATACCACTCGCCAATTTTGAGCTTGGTTAGTTTGTGCCTCGTTTGGCTTGTCTGCCAAAACTGATGTGGAGCCAGATGCACTGGAGGGTTACATTTAAGCCGGAATTGCTTGCTTTGTGTGTGCAGTTTGTACCTTCTGTCAAAACTGTTGGCTTCTTGCTTTTCTTCCTCAACCCTAGTTTCTCTGACATTCCTGAATCCCCTGGGTTAGTCGTGAGGCCATTCACCTAGGCTGACTCTGTCAGGGGACTGTGGTGGTAGCAATGTTTGCTTGCTGGTTTCCTGAGCCTTTTAAGAAAGCTTTCGGGGGTAGGAGGTGGTGGAGAGGCTGGCTGTGAGCAGAACTAGGCGGGACCTCACTAAGCCGTGGGTGCGGGTGCGCCAGTCCAAGGACATGCACTGTGGGGCTGGCCCGAGGGCCCAGTGGCCAGGAGTGCAGGCTGTATGCCTCTGTGTGTGTGTGTGTGTGTGTGTGTGTGTGTGTGTGTGTGTGTGTGTCTGTGTGTGTGTCTGTGTGTGTGTTTTTGCACAGCAGGGATGCAGAGGAGTCCAGTTGTGCCTGAGAGCCACCCTGACAGCCTTGCCTGGCCATAGTGAGCTGGAGACTTTGCCTTCTACTAGTCCTTTGATGTGGTTGGCTGTGTTTCCTCCATACTGGCTGGAGGCTGTGGCTTAGTAGGGCCCCCACAGCTGGGGGCTCTCTGCCAGGCACTGCAGCAGGTTGGGGTTTGAAATTGGCAGCCATGGTACCCATAGCTCATGGGTGAAGGTTTCGGATTCCTTCCAAGGCACTCTTCATCTCCCAGACACTCCTGGTTTCTTACTGGAGTCGTGGATGAGAGACCAGTTTGTAGCAACAGAAACTGCATGAAAAGAGCCCACAAGCCCTGTCTCTGAGCTTCCCTTTATGTTCATAGACTTGTACATGGTGTTTGCCCTCCTAAAGGAAAGTCAAGTATGATAAGCTGAGCAAGAACATTTTCTCCATGCTCACTCTGATGCACGTGAATGCACGTCATACATACGCAGTGATGAGTAATTTTAAAAAGCAAGTTTAATATGCACACTCAGCGGAGTCGAGCACTTTTCCTGTGTGTGTGCCCGCAGTGTCAGATCTGTTGTGCTGTGCACTGTTAAAGGGATGGAGTTAATAATGCAGTGTTTTGAGTTGTTTTCTGCCCCCCCACGAAAGTCTTCACTTCTCCATCAGGAGAACACCCTAAGGATGGGGGTGTGTAGCTCAGTTGGTAGAGTGCTTGCCCACATCCAGGAAGCCTTGGGCTCAATCGCCAGCATAAAACTGGGTGTTGTGGCACATGCTCATCGTTGACGCCTGTGCAAGGTAGTGACAGAAGACCAGAAGTTCAAGGTCATATTCTGTCCGCAGAGAGTTTGAGGCTGGTTTGGTCTTCAGGAGACCCTATCTTTATCAGTTAATCTGTAGGGAACATGGGCATTCTGAAGTGTCATTGTTTTCACTGAACAATTCCTGTGTTTTTATATTTTATAGTTTCTATTATCACCTTAAATGACATATCAACAAATGAAGTGTCATAATTTTTCTTGTACATTAGTATGTATGCACCATATGTCAGACAGGTGAAGCTGCTTGCCTGCGTGTTTTCTTCTAGTCCATCCCTGTCTTTGCCTCGGACACCCAACCATTGCCTTGAATTCAATGTTATCTTTCCTTTGGTGATGTTCTCATTATGCATTTGCGTTCCCTTATGTTTAACTTTGTTTGTTTAGTAGAAATCTTTAGAATCTTTAGAATATATATACATATATATGCACATATACATATACACACACTTTTTTTGAAGGTTAGTCTTTGTATTTTTCTTTCATTTGAGACAGGGTCTTACTATGTCATGCAGTCTGGCTGTGGACTCAGAATACTGGGATTAAAGGCGTGCATCACAGTGCCCAGCATAAGGCCAGTTCTTTGTGTAGGAGAGCAATGTGTGCGCGCTCTCTCTCTTCTCTCTCTCCCCCTCCCTTCTTCCCTCCCTCCCTCCCTCCCTCCCCCCTCCTTGCATGTGGATGTCAGAGAATAGCTTACACGGCTCAAATCTCTCCTGCCGGCTCCTGCCGTGTGGATTCCAGGGACAGCGCTCAGGCTGTCAGCCTGGTGGCAGGTACCTTCATCCACTGAAGCTGCTTATCCTTCCCCACTTTTCCTAATTCATCATAGTCTGTGAGGTCCTTCCCCAGTCCTGTGCTTGGTTATTCCCACTGCTGCTGCCGGCTCTTCTGGTTCGTGATTGGTAAGGGTGTCCACACGTATTGCTGCTGATGGTTGGTGCATGTGTGAATTGTGGACATGCTGCCTCTGGCGTGCGTGTACGTGGTTTCTCTGGAACTGGAACTACAGGGCCACAGGACGTGTATTTGACATTAAACATAGTCCACAGATGTTTCCAGAATGATCGTCCTCTGTCTTGTTTGCTAGTGCTGTCAGGAAGAGCTGCCGCTGAACCCCATGGTTAGTGCTAAACTAACACCCCCGTGTGCTGCTGTGGGCACACGCCATGTGTTTAATCCTCATCGTGACTTCGTGAGGATAGATGGTATTATTCTCCCCTCAATTTACAAAACTACAGAGATTGCTTAAAACTACACACTTCGTATGTGGTGGTGACAAGAGTCTCACTGTGTTATATTTTGTTTGAGTCAGTCTTGCTATATATGTAGCTCAGGCTAGCCTCAAAGTTCAAACCTTCCTGATTCAGCCTATGAGTGCTGGGATTACAGACTTGAACCACCACACCTGGCATCCATATTTAACCATTTTTAAACTTTTTGTTGTTGTTTTGTTTGTTTTTTTGGCTTTTCAAGACAGAGTTTCTCTGTGTAACTATGGAACCTGTCCTGGACTCACTCTGTAGAGCAGGCTGGCCTCGAACTCAAAGAGGCCTTGTCTCTGCCTCCCAAGTGCTGGGATTAAAGGCGTGTGCCATCACCACCCAGCTTTAACTTCTAGTTTATATCTATGTGTATGAGTGTTTTCCCTGCATATGTGTGTACCATGTGTATGCCTGGTACCTGAGAACAAAAGAGGGTTAAGATCCCCTGGAACTGGAGTTACAGATGTGAACAGCCATGTGGGTGCTGGGAATAGAGCCTGGGTCCTCTTAAAGAGCAGCCAGTGCTCTTAACCTCTGAACCATCTCTCCAGCTGCTTGTGTGTGTGTGTGTGTGTGTGTGTGTGTGTGTGTGTGTGTGTGTGTGCGCGCGCGCTTCTGTAGTGAGTACTTTTCATGTTAATTCCCCATTTACTTTCCATGAAGATAAACTGAACACTTTAAACCATTCCTGTGTTTCTGGACCACTCAGGTTGCTCGTAGTTGTTGTTTTTTTTTTCCGAAACAGGGTTTCTCTGTGGCTTTGGAGCCTGTCCTGAAACTAGCTCTGTAGATCAGGCTGGTCTCGAACTCACAGAGATCCGCCTGCCTCTGCCTCCCGAGTGCTGGGATTAAAGGCGTGCGCCACCATCGCCCGGCTGTTCGTAGTTCTTTTCTGTTAATGTGTATGGAAGCTGTTTTGGCGTTCGTAGCATTTTAATTTCTTCTATTGCCTTATTGGTTTTTTTTTAATATTTATTGAAGTGAGACTCGGAGTACTTGGTGATTAAAAATGGTAGCACTGTATGATCAGGAAATGATACCGTCTCTATGGTCAGTGTCCTTATGTCTGGTGCCTATAGAGCTTGAGCTTATGAGACAGGGCTGAGTGTGGGGGTGCTGAGTGTGATGCCCAGCGTGCTCTGAGGATGCTCCGGGAGATAGTTCTATAGGTTTGCTCTCAGCTTCAGTCTCTTCCTTTCTTCTTTGCAACCAGAGGGCAGGAACTCCCATAGTCCTGTTCTCTGCCAAATATAGCAGAGGTTGTCTGTCACAGACAAGGCAGAGCTTCAGCGTTTTCCTGAGCATCACCTAGTCGCAGAGTTTCAGCGTTTTCCTGAGCATCACCTAGTCGCTGAAAGCTCTATATTGGTCCTTTTTGTAATAGGAAAGCCAGGAGGTTTTCAGATGCTTCAAGATGCTTCATTCATAACATGAATAGTAACCATGAGAATCATGTCTAACCTCTCCCGACAAGAATTGACTCTGTCGTTGTGTGATGGGTCAGAAAGTAGACATAGCCTTCTTGAGTTTCTAGTTTGCAAAGGTGACACACCCCTGGATCTCACTAGTGAGTGTGCACGTATGCACGCACACTCTTCTGCCAAAGTGGGCAGCTGTATGCGTCCTCTGCCAGAGCCCCCTAAAAGCCTCTCCATTACAAATCAGCTTTGTCAGCAAACCTCAGGAGAGGAGGACCCTCTGAAGAGATGAATAATTGATCATCTCTAGATAGGATATGTCATAAACAGGCTCCCTACACTATGAGAGTAGGGCTAGTTTTCATTTGAGAACTCAGCTGATGGAGAGGGTGGGGCTCAAATCTCAAACCCTCCAACAGCTGCTAGCCTGGCAGAGTGGAGCTGCTGAGCTGGGGTTAGGGTGGGAGGATCCGGGTGGGGAGGCAGCCTCTATTGCCTCAGATTCTGGGAGAATTCACCCTAGAGAGTCCACCATGGAGAGATGGGTGTTTGTGCTCATTCTGGCTGCAAACACCCTGGATGAGTTTCTGCTAACGTGGTGTGTAGCTTACAAGCAGCAGGCTAGCTCTGTGGCTTGTTCCTCTTCTAACTCCTCCTAAGACTGAGAAAGGACAAGCAGCAGCAGTTCGCTCTCCTGGTACAGCTCTGCCTAAGCACCTCCCTCTGCTTCTGTTCAGTGGAGTATCGCAGGGACCATGTGTACTCACTTGAACGGTCAGGAAAAGCTTGAGGCTGGAATTGGGTCTGCAGCCCTCGATGGTGGTGTTGACTGACTGAATTATCTGGAGAGTAGAGAATCCCACCCTTTCCCAGCCTTGCCCAATGTAGCTTTTCCCAGCATCGGGGATTCTGGAATCCCTCAGGTTGGGGGGCTGCTGCTGTTGAACCCCTGCAGTTATTTGGAAGACCATGGTAGAGATTAGGGGCCCCAGAAGGGAGTTTGCTGAAGTCCTGGCCAGGCAAGATGCAGAATGACATTCCAGCAGAGGCCCCTGTGGCCCTGAAGGGAGACAGGAGTGGTGCAAAGGTGAGCTCTAAACTTCGGGTGCACGCAGGTCCTCAGGAGACATAACTTAGGTCATTTCTACACCCCATTGATGTTTATCCTGCCGGTTCCCCCTGGACCAGATGAGGGGAGCACACCCTAACCTGGGGAAGACCTAACAGGGGACCTGAGACTTGTTGACATTGAGTCAAAGAAGAGACCTAACAGGAGTAGGAGGGCCCCAGCACAGTTGAGTGGGGTTTGTACCCAGAAAGTAGAGAGGTCATTAACTGTGCTTGGAGCCTCAGCTGGTCTTCCAAAGCTTGGGGAAGATAAGACAGATGCCAGTCAGCCATCTCTACAGGAGGTGGAGAGGCACAGGTTCCAGAGGTGCCTAGAGCCTCATCCCTTAGCAGCTCATGGCACAGTTGACTCTGCATCCCAGCAGAATGAGACTATGCACATGGTGATTCAACTGTGGCACAGGCTCATCTGGAGTGAGCAAGGATCGGTCAAGGAGACTTCACCCAGTAGAAGTATTTTGTTTCTTGTCTCAGTGTTACTCCTTTACCCCTGTGACTTGTTTCTTGCCCATTCTTCTGTTAGTGCCTTAGCTCAGGCCTGATGTCACAGATCTGGATAGTGACGGTTGTGTCTGCTTAGCCTTTAGGTCACAGCCTTTGGGACTTACAGGGACTTTTCCCTCTGGGAACGAATGTTAGTCTACTCTGTGCTGTTGTCCTCATATAGCTGTTTTCTTCCATTTAGGATCCGGTGTGTGGTTGGGGATCTCAGAGCCTGGCAGGTCTCCTCATCGCATGCCTGCTTGATCCTTCCACCTGTGAATTCTTCTCCCTCCTTCCCTCTTCCTAAATACCTGTCTGTCTTTCCTGCCTAATGGCAAAGATTCCTCTGAGAGGAGCCTTTCTAGACTCTGCCATACATGCTTGTCTGGAGAGAACTGGCATCTCCTTTCCCTACCAGCCCCAGTGCACCTGAGTACACAGTGCTATGCTTTAAGGCTGCTCCCAGGCCTGTTATCACCTTGCATCCGTGTTAGAAATGGCAGCTTACTGCAGCTTCTTTATGTTTGTGATTTCAGAGGAAAGGAAGCCTGTGTTCAGGAAGGGACTGTGCCCTGTTTAGGCTGTGTTGCCGCCTTCCGGTACCCATCGGTAAAAGCATACTCAACCTAGATTTAAGGGAAAGGCAGGAAAGGAGGAAACGGGGCATACATAGTATAGTAGCTGAGCTAGTAAGAGCTGTTCTGAAAATTGCCCTACATATTTCTTACTATGGATTATGATCGGAAAGTCTGAGAAAGCCAGGGGGCGGTGAGACCTTCTGAAGCTGCTATACCTCATTATGGTGAGTGTGGTCATTAGCTGTTAGTCTTTCGTTTGAGTGCACACTCTGGGTCTCCCGTGTATAATTTGCATGGACCTGGTGTAAGTGCAGGGTTGTATTTACGCAGTTTGATTTTCTCTCTCTAGCCTCTTGACCTTTTGGCACCTGGTCCAGCCTGTTAGTCCGCTGGCAGGTGACAGGTTACTCCACATATGACTAGTTTATCCCTCCTGTTTTCAGCATCTGTGTCTTCTTTGAGAACAGCTGTGTTGTTGCTGGTGGTCAGGGTCTGGCCTAGGTGTGTCTAGGTTCTTGATCTCTTCTTAAAGAAATTGAAATAAAGGCATACTCAGATTGCAGAAGGAGCAAGGGAGCTTTATGCAAAGGAAAGTGACAGACCAGACCAGAGTGGTGGCGGGCCATGTGGGTGGAGACACTGAAGGGCACTGATATTGGAACTTCAAGAGAAGGAGGGGTTTGGGCACTAGGGGCTTTGGGTAGTCTGTTTGTATTGACAGCTTTTATAGAACCATTTCTCTATTTTGCGTGTCCTTCCCCATAGTGTGTGTGTGTGTGTGTGTGTGTGTGTGTGTGTGTGTGTATCCAGTTAGACATAAGATGGTAAACAGGGGATTCTCCTTAAAAGTTCACAATGACAACAATTTAATTTGTTTTATTACACACATATTTCAAACCAGTTCAGCCCAGAATGGCCTATTTTCTGTACCCAGACCCAATTCAAGTATGACTGGATTTGATCTAAGATTTATGGTCACTAAAGGCGAAGAGAAACTCAGTCTGTTGTTCAGAGAGGGGTGTATGTGCAACTAGGTGTGAACAAGGACTCTTTATTAGTGATGGTTTCTAGGTTCAGAGAGAGGTGGTATGCGCAGTTAAGAAAGAGGGGTGTCAGGTTACCAAGTGCCTTATTAGAAGAGGGGATATGCATAGCCCAAACTAAGTGGAGTCCCAGGTTGCTAAGTCATTTGCTATGTCTGCCTGCCTCACTGTGGCAGACTGCTAGACCCCACCCCTGTCAGCTGGCTTACCAACTCATACTCTGAGTGTGGCTAGGCCGTGGTGACAGGCACTTGCAAGCAGCACTCTCCATAGCTGGCGGCAACAGAGTTGTGGCAGATGTTGTGAAACTTGAGCATCCTCGGATAGAGTTGTAAATCAAAAGCCTGCAGGGACTTTGAAGGTAGTCAGTGAAGTTATAATTGATTCGGGTGTAATGAGTAATCAATCCTTGACCCCTGGCCTTGGCTTCAGAAGGCTACACTGGTGTTGAGATGGGGAGTGTGCTATATCCTGTATAAGCAGTAACTCCTCTCTGCTATAGGCGAATGTGCCAGGTAGAAATGTAGGACCTAAAGAAAATCAAGGCTAAGCCAGGCGGTGGTGGCGCACGCCTTTAATCCCAGCACTCGGGAGGCAGAGGCAGGCGGATCTCTGTGAGTTCGAGACCAGCCTGGTCTACAAGAGCTAGTTCCAGGACAGGAACCAAAACCACAGAGAAACCCTGTCTCGAAAAACCAAAAAAAAAAAAAAAATCAAGGCTTCATGTACAACTTGAGCTTTAAAATTTGTCTAAATAAATAAACGCTAACTCTGGACAAGCCAGCTACGCTGGAGCTGGCAGCTCTTGAGGCTCTGACCTGGGCATCATGGTATCAGTGTAACTCCCCTGCTTTATTAGCCACAGGACTAATGGTAACGTAGGCTGTAAGCCGTTGGGCTGATGGTCTCCTCCGGAACCTGGATGCTGGTGGTACCTCTGCCCAGTCAAGAACCTACCTGCTTTCCAACTTTGGACTGAAAGTCGGGGAACATGCTTGTCCTCGGTGCTCAGTGGCAGCTTCTGTTGGCAAGTTTGCTCCCGGCTCTCCAGCAGGTTCTGAGAAATGTATCAGTGGGGTTCCTTAGCAAAGAAACTGGAATTTGGGGTGTTCTTCTTTTTCCTACCATGCTGGCTTTTCTTCCTTCCCCTCTATGCCTATGTCTCCTTTTCCCTTTATTCTCTTTTTGGTCTGAAAAGCATTTTTCCTTCTGAGGGAACTGAGTGGCACGTAGCCAGCCGTAGTTGGTTCTTATTCACACACCAAAAATAACTTATAAAATCCCTTTTCATTGTGTTGACCATTTTGGGGAAGCCTCAGCTCATGTAACATTAGTCTTCCTGGCGTTGTTTTTGTGGATCTCATAACTCTTTGATGGTTCTTCCTGGTTATGCATGCTCCTCCTCCTGTCCCTGTACATGGAAGCACATAAAATTGGGTAGCTTCAGGTCTAAGCCACACTTCTGTACATTTCTAAAGTATCTTATGGCTGCTGCTCTAGGCATCTAAAGATAGTTTTCCAGCAGATATTATATGGCCTTTGGGGGATAGGAGGCTCTCCTTGTCCCAGGAGTGTTCTTCTGTACCAGCCCTGGGTAGGGAAGGCCCAGGAACCCTTAGGATTTAGACATTGCCTTGCCTTGACTACCACCAGTTGCTTAGTCATATAATAGTGATGGTGTGTGATAGATGCAAGGGACTTGGAAGAGTCCTGGAGAAAGAGGCAGAGTGGGTGAGAGCAGAAGTGATGCTTTAAGAATAAACCACAAAAGCCGGGCGATGGTGGTGCACACCTTTAATCCCAGCACTCGGGAGGCAGAGACAGGCGGATCTCTGTGAGTTCGAGATCAGCCTGGTCTACAGAGCTAGTTCCAGGACAGGCTCCAAAGCCACAGAGAAACCCTGTCTCGAAAAACCAAAATAAATAAATAAATAAAATAAAATAAACCACAATAGCCATTGGAGAGGCCAGAAACTCCGAGGACCACGTGTTCAAAGCTGAGACGTAGAGAAGCCAAAAGCAGTAATGAGATGGGATCTGCGGGCTGAGACTCATTGCCACAGCCTGGTTCCTAGTAGCCACTGCTACTGTGGAGCTGTGACCATGTGTGACCGTGTCGGGGACTCTGGAGCTGTGACCGTGTGTGACCGTGTCGGGGACTCTGGAGCTGTGACCGTGTGTGACCGTGTCGGGGACTCTGGAGCTGTGACCGTGTGTGACCGTGTCGGGGACTCTGGAGCTGTGACGCCATGTGTGACATTTTTAGGGCTGGTATGTTAGTCATTTTAAAGCTTTTTTGTGTGCTACCCAAGGATCTAAGGCATTTTTTAGCTTTGTATTTTGGCAGGATCTTAAAACTTATACAAAGTTGTAAGAATTATACCTGGAACTCCCATGTCCCAGAATGTTTGTTTGGTCTCATTTGCTTCATCATTTTCTCTATATGTATATTTTCATATATACATCCAAACATTTTGTGACTACCTGAGATCAAGTCAGAAATGTTGTGTCCCTTTCCTGCTAAATACGTGTGTGTGTTTGTCCTAATAACCAGGCATTCACTGTCTTTAGAAGAGGTTTTGTGTGTGTGAACATGAGTGTGCCGTGGCCATGGAGGCTAGAAGGAGGTTGTCAGATCCCTTGGAGCTGGAGGTACAGGAATTTATGAGCCGCAAAGTGTGTGCTGGGATTTGAGCTCTAGCCTTCTGATAGAGCAGTAAGTGCTCTTACCTGCTGAACAATTTCTTCAGCACCCAAATTAAATTCTTTAGTTATTTAACTATTACCTTTTGGAGGGGGCATACTGCGGATCAGCCTAGGGCCTCCCATGTGCTTGGCGTGTGATCTACCACTGAGCTACAACCCCAGAAGAATTTTCTTATCTAATTATAATGATCCAAGTCAAGATTAGTATGGTCAAAGCAGTGTCTGGTCTGTGTTGCTATCAGATCGCATCGGTAGGGTGAGTGCTACTCTCCCCAAGTTTGAGAGCTAACTTATAAACATGCATTTTGTCTATAGAACTTGGAAGAAGCTCTTTCTTGAGTATAGGTTTTGAGAGAACACTTCAGGTATTGTGTAGAACACTGCAGCTTTGTTTACCTGATAGTTTCCTTATGAGTAGATTCAGGTTCTACATTTTGGCAGAAGTTCTCTGAGCTGTCAGCCTTCTGTGTCCTGTGCAGGCCACAGTGCTGATGTTGCCATATTGTAACAATAACTGTACTGAGTAGTTGTGATTGAACTAAGAAACACCTTAGGCCTTAAGACACACCCTTGAGTCCTTCAGGCCTTTTCTAAGGAAGGTTACCTGAAGGGGTAAGACTCCCAACTGTGTTCCTATACTGAGTAAAGAGGAAAAAGCCAGTTATATGTCAGCATTTCCCTCTCTGTGTGTCCGGTCTACTGACCTCTCACCCTTACTGGCGCAGCTGTGTGACTCACTGCCCTTAGACTGTATTTACAGTGATGGATTGCACCTTCAGACTGTGAGCCTAAATAAATCCCCTTCCCATAAGTTGCTTCTTGTCAGTTATTTGGTCACAATGATGAAAATTACTGTTATATCTAATGCTGATCGTTTGGTTAAGGTGGTGTCTTTACCAAATTTCTCCTTTTTGTCAGGTACTTTTCCATTCCTGTGGAAAAACAAAACAAAATAATAGAGATAGGAAAAAATTTTTGAAAGTATTTTTAACAGTTTCAGAGGATTCAGTCAGTAGCCACTTGGCCTCATCGGTGTTTGAAGCAGAGAGTCATGGTGGGTAGCAAGTCTCAGAGCCAAGGGGCACACCTCGTGGAGCCAGGAAGTAAAAAAAAAGGAGCTGGGGTCCCTCGATCCCAATTCTTCTCCCAATTCGGCCTAGTTCCTCAGTTTCCACAGCTTCTGGGTAGTACTAGCCACAGTGGACCTTTGCGGGTGCTGCAGAGCAGGCTATGGGACTGTGCCTCAGCTGCTGGGACCCCTGCAGGGAGGTTCTCAGCAGTTGTGAGTCCTGCACCTCACCAGGCTCCACCTCTGCCTGTGATTTGGAATCTGTCATTCCTTCTGGGGTTCTCCTGGCCTTCCCTGCAATGGAAGGATTTTCCAAGGGATGTTGAGTCTTGCAAACTTAATGCCATGTCTTTGTATTTGCTTTTGCCTTTCCGGGCTAGGTCCTGTGGGCCTACTTCAGCCTCACCTTCCTTTCTGTATGCTCTTGTGGGCATGAGTGTTCCTGACTCTTTCCAGGCAGGCTCTCAGATGCCATCTCACAACTGGCTCTGATGGAGCGGGGCTGCTCTCAACGTGGGGCAGGGTCAGACTCAGTATGGGGCGGAGTGGATCTCAGCGTGGGGTTTCCCTCAGGCCTGGGGCTGCATTTGGGAACTGCACTAGCTCTCCTAACAAGATGGTTTATCAGGGAGAGAAGGGAACGGTGGGTTTCCTCCTTGGTGGGAAGCTCTGGCTAATCCTACCCAGGCTCAGTGGGGAAGCTGCTTCCCTAAATCGTGTACTTCCTAGCTCCCTATTTACCACACAGCATTCCACGTTCAGTTTGTTAGTTCTCTTACCCCGCTGACACACAAACAGTAGACAGGGCCCTGGCGTGACCCTGGTTAGTGGAAGCTTAAGGGCCTTTTTGAGTGTTCACGGGTTTTGTAATTGATCTGAGTGACGCTGAGAATGCCACGTAACACCTCTTTGTGTGTTTGCATGTGTACACACCTGTGTGTCTGTGGAAGTCAGAGGACAGCCTTGGGTGTCATAGCTCAGGAGCCGTCCATCCCCACCCCCACCGTCTCACTCTAGAGCTTGCCAGGTAGGCCAGGATGGCTAGTCAGCAAACCCTTACGGACTGGACTGGCCTGTCTCTGCTTCCCCAGCTCTTGAGATTATAAGTGTGTGCTACTACTCCTGTTGATGGTGTTGGTTTTTTCTTTCTTTCAAATGTGGGTTCTGGAGATTTGAGTCGGTTTCTCATGCTTACAAGGGAGCTGTTGCCCTGCCCCCTTTCTGGTCTTTTAAAGACCTTTCTATTGTGGCTGGTAAAGCCAGCTAAATGGTGGGGATGCATGGAGCTAGACCAAGGCGCAACAAGTACCAGGGAGAGAGTCTGCAGGAAAAGAGGGGTTTGGAAGTATATGTGGGGAGTGTGAAGCGGGGTGATACTTTACAAATAGTGTGGTTTATGGTTTTCCTTTTCCCCGCCCCTGTTCTCTCTCTCCAGACAGGCTCAGAGCTCAGCCCAGTTGATGGACCTGTTCCAGGTCAGATGGACTCAGGGCCAGTGTACCATGGAGATTCAAGGCAGCTAAACACCTCAGGGGCGCCGGTCAATGGTGCTAGAGAGCCCGCCGGACCCAGTCTGCTGGGAGCTGCAGGTCCTTGGCGGGTAGACCACAAGCCCGACTGGGACGCTGCCTCAGGCCCTGCTCACACTGCTCGTTTGGAAGATGCCCACGACCTGGTGGCCTTTTCGGCCGTGGCCGAAGCTGTGTCCTCTTATGGGGCCCTTAGCACCCGGCTCTATGAAACCTTCAACCGTGAGATGAGTCGCGAGGCTGGGAACAGCAGGGGCGCCCGGCCTGAGAGCTGTTCTGAGGGCAGTGAAGACCTCGACACGCTACAGACAGCTCTGGCCCTTGCGAGGCATGGCATGAAACCACCCAACTGCAACTGCGATGGCCCAGAGTGCCCCGACTACCTCGAGTGGCTGGAGGGGAAGATCAAGTCTGTGGCCATGGAGGGAGGGCAGGAGCGGCCCAGACTCCCAGGCACTCTGCCTCCTGGTGAGGCTGGCCTCCCAACCCCAAGTACCAGACCACTCCTTAGCTCTGAGGTCCCCCAGGTACCTCCTCTGGAGGGCCTGCCTCTGTCTCAGAGTGCCTTGAGCATTGCCAAGGAAAAAAACATCAGCCTGCAGACAGCCATCGCCATCGAGGCCCTCACACAGCTCTCCTCTGCCCTCCCTCAGCCTTCCCATTCCACTTCCCAGGCGTCCTGTCCACTCCCTGAGGCCTTGTCCCCTTCTGCCCCTTTCAGGTCTCCCCAGTCCTACCTCCGGGCCCCCTCATGGCCTGTGGTTCCCCCAGAGGAACATCCATCCTTTGCTCCTGATAGCCCAGCCTTTCCTCCAGCAACTCCAAGAACTGAGTTTCCCGAAGCATGGGGTACTGACACCCCTCCAGCAACACCCCGGAACTCCTGGCCTGCGCCCCGCCCAAGCCCTGACCCTATGGCTGAACTGGAGCAGCTATTGGGCAGTGCCAGTGATTACATCCAGTCAGTATTCAAGCGGCCCGAGGCCCTGCCCACCAAGCCCAAGGTCAAGGTTGAGGCCCCCTCTTCCTCCCCTGCCCCGGCACCATCCCCTCTTTCCCAGAGGGAGGCTCCCCTGCCCTCCCCAGAGCCTGACGCCCACCAGAAGGCCCAGACGGCACTGCAGCAGCACCTCCACCATAAGCGCAGCTTGTTCCTGGAGCAGGCCCATGATGCCTCCTGCCCTGCTCCCACAGAGCCTCAGGCTCCTGGCTGGTGGGCCCCACCAGGCTCACCGGCCCCACGACCTCCTGACAAACCACCCAAGGAAAAGAAGAAGAAGCCCCCTACCCCAGCTGGAGGTCCTGTGGGAGCTGAGAAAACCACCCCTGGGATCAAGCCCAGTGTCCGAAAGCCCATTCAGATCAAGAAATCCAGGTCCCGGGACATGCAGCCTCTCTTCCTGCCTCTCCGGCAGATTGTTCTGGAAGGGCTAAAATCCCAAGCCTCAGAGGATGTGCAGGCACCTCCGCCTGCCCAGCTCCCTGCCCCGCCTCCCGCCTCCCAGGGTGCTGCCTCCCAGAGCTCTGCCGCCCCTCCACCCCCAGAACCTTCTCTTGCGCTATTTGCACCTAGTCCCTCTGGGGACAGCCTGCTGCCCCCTACTCAGGAAATGAGGTCCCCCAGCCCTATGACAGCCCTACAGCCAGGCTCCACCGGTGGCCCCCTTCCTCCTGCTGATGACAAGCTGGAAGAGCTCATCCGGCAATTTGAAGCCGAATTTGGGGATAGCTTTGGGCTTCCGGGCCCTCCTTCGGTGCCCATTCAAGACCCTGAGAACCAATCAACATGTCTCCCAGCTCCGGAGAGCCCTTTTGCCACCCGCTCCCCCAAGAAGATCAAGATTGAGTCTTCGGGGGCTGTGACTGTACTCTCGACCACCTGCTTTCATTCGGAGGAGGGCAGCCAGGAGGCCACGCCCACCAAGGCCGAGAACCCACTCACACCCACCCTCAGTGGTTTCTTGGAATCGCCTCTGAAGTACCTGGACACGCCCACCAAGAGTCTTCTGGACACGCCTGCCAAGAGGGCCCAGGCTGAATTTCCCACCTGCGATTGTGTCGGTAAGTCCGTTTGAGAGTTAGGGATGGACAGGAGAGCAGCCTGTGGGCTTGGGTTTCTAGGGTCTTTCATTTGACAGATGGTTTACCTGCCTCTCTGCTGTGTCCTGGGAAATGAGCTGACAGGCAAGTGGACAAAACCCTGAAGGAAAACTGGGATCAGTCTAAACCGAAGGCTGTCTTCCTTCCTTTCCTGTTGCTGCAAAGCGATTAAAGGCAAACAAGTTCATCTTGGCTCACAGTTTGAGGGTGCAGCCAGTCATGGCAGGGAAGTGAGAGGAGTTTGAAGCAGCTTGTCACGTGGCAGCCGCAATCAGGAAGCAGAGAATGATGAATATGTGTGCTGCCCAGATCCTGTTTCTGTTAGCGTAGGGTGTCAGCCAGGGAATGGCGCCACCCACAGTGGGCTGGACCTTCACTTCAATTAATTTGACCAAGACTACTGCCCAGAGGCCCATCTCCCAGGTCACTCTTTCTAGGCTCTGTGGTGATGTCACTTCCTGCAGGTGGTGTCTTTGCAGAGCCCTGCAGGGCCATCTGCTAGAAAGCAGCTCTTCTAGTTGTCAGGAGGTGACCTTGATCCCAGGGGAAGTAGTAGGTTCTTGGGGGTTTGGAAGCAAGTGATGTCTGTTATCTTGAGCTTTTAAAGGACTTCTGGCTTAAGGTGTAAGGAGAGACTATCCAGGAACTATAAAGAAAATGCCACAAGCTGTGCATGAAAACGTGTGCGCTAAAGTGGGAGGGAAGAGGGAGCGGATGGATGGATGGTCCTGGAAGAGAAAGAGGTCTTGGGTCTTCACTCAGGGCAGGTGGCTTGGAGGGGAGTGTTTACTCAGCTCTGTAGGCCTGAGCCTGGAATGGCTGTGCAGCAGGAGGGAGCGTCTAAGTCAGGGGCTCTAACTGGGGTAGATCTGGGTCATGTGTGTCCCCCCGTGTCCTGGATCAGGGGGCTAAAGAGCCCATCAGTTTGTACGCCTTGCCCTTGGGGGCCTTAGAACCACTCGCATGGACTAGACAGTCTCAGAGGAGGAGGTCCTCGGTGCGGTGGCAGCCTGGGGTGTGCTCTGCTCCTGTGCCCCGTTGCTCAGGAAAGGTCCATGAATGACACTTGCGTCTCAGGTACTGACAGAGCAGACACACCAGTGTTCTTGACAAACACATTGGATTCTTGTGCCTGTGCGATACACAAAGGCTTCTTCCTAACTTGTTAAAATGTGCACGCAGTAAATAAACAATGTGATTCCTAAAGTGCTTGTCCCGGTTAGTGAGGAGGGTCTAGACTCCCGTGCGCTGCAGCTACCCCAGACTCCAGGGTATAAGACTGGGGCATGACAGGATTCACTTGGAACAAAGAGTTCGGCCGCGGGTTTCTTTGAGGGGTGAACAAGCCTACTAGCTCTGCTTCTTGTTAGATGGCCCCGAAGGCCTCCTGATCCCTATGGTTTGGGGGAGAGAAGCATGTTCAGATCACGAGAATTCCTCCTCTTGCCTTTACGTGTTTGTTTGTCTGTCTCACTTCCCTGAATGTAGTGCCCCATGCCCTTACCTATTACTTAGGATTTAACAAATGTGTTAATTGTTAAATCTCATTTTATGGCTCTGAGGGTCGGACAAGGCTGTCTTAGAATCTGAATTCCAGCCCCATCACTTACTAGCTGGGAGTGCTAGGGCCATCTCTAACCTTCAGATACACCCTGGAGGTGAGTTTACTGATGGAGGTGATGACCTGGAGCAGGAAGCTGCTGACAGCAACAGTAGCATTCGTGAACACTAGACCAGGCACTTCACAGTCACGACAACATTTAATCCACACTACAGTTAAATGATGTGGGTGGCTCCATGGTAGCTGATGAAGCAAAATCAGGTCATAGAAACGGTGGAATAGAGATTTGAACTTAAGCACTTGGGCTCTTAATCACCACCCAGGCCATACTCTTTGTTGTTGTCATGTTTGTGTTTGATGCAGGGAAGTCAGAGAGAAGTTCTGTGCAGTTGGTTTTCCCATTTAAGTGGGTTTCAGGGGTCAAATCCAGGTCCTCAGGCCTGTACTACAGACCTTTACCCAGAGGCAAGTCTGTAGGCTCCCCACCATGCCTTATTGTGATTGAAACTAATTGAAAAGCAAGCCCTAACTACAGCGGCTGGATGGGGGGGTTTGCCTTCAGTTCCTGAAGGGCCTGAGGCTCCTGTTGGGAAAAGACATCGAGTGTTATTTTCGACTGTTCTGGGTAGACTCTGTTTGTGAAATTCAGGCTCAGGAGAAAGTTTTTCAACAAAACTGCTCACTCTGAGATCCATGACAGATGGGGACCATCCCATGTTCCAGAAATGTATCCCTTAACTCTTGATAGGCAGAATTTGCAGGTTTATATAAGAAATTTAGCTGGGCAGTGGTAGCATATGTTTTTAATCCTAGCACTCTAGAAGGCAGAGGGATAAGGAACTCTGTGAGTTCAAGGTCAGCCTGGTCTACAAGAGCTAGTTCCAGGACAGCCAGGGCTGTTACACAGAGAAACCCTGTCCCAAAAAACAAAACCAAAGTTTGCAGGGATGTAAGTCCATTAAGCACTTGTATATGCTTAAGAGTACTCTTGCAGGGGACTGGGGTTCAGTTACCAGCCCCACAAGAAGAAGTTCAGACCCATCTGTAACTCCAGTTCCAGAGGATCTGACTCTCTCTTCTGGCCTCTGTGGGTACTGGGCACACACACACAGTGCACATATATAGATACAGACAAACGCTCATACATAGCATTTTTAAAAAACCAAAATAGGACATCTCTTATAACATAGTACAAGAAACTTACCGTTCATGTTTCTTACTAACTCTTGACAAGTGTGCAGTTCAGGCCAATGCAAACATCACTGGATAATCAGAATAGCAAGAGCATTGCCCATATGTGAGAATTATGGAGCAACATGTGGTGGCATGCACCTTTAATTCCAGCACCTGGGAGACTGAAGCTGGAGAGTTAGGAGTTTGAGGCCAACATGGGCAACATAAGAAGTTATAGGCTAGTTGGTACATGTAGAGAGACTGTCTTAAAAAAATAAAACCGTATGGTTTTCTTAGGTATTTGGATAGGATGCATCTAAGTTTGTTCTCTAAATCTTGGATACTAAAACTAAAGGCAACCATGAAATTTCAAAACAGATCTAGACAATGTGGAAGTCATTGGCTTTCTCTGAGAGGTGGTGGGGTCTTTAACTACCTTTGCGGTGGTATTGAAATATTCCTAATATTTTGAAGTTTGCATTAGAGAGATCTTGTTTGCTGTTAACCATCCTGTGACACTTGGCAGAGGTGGACAGGGCCCTGGACTTCAGGGGTTACCTGTGTCCATGCTCAGGAATGGAGAAATGCCCAGAGGAGACAGAGTAGAACAGAGAACAAATCCAAATGACCTCTCAGTGGAAAAAGCACCCTTTGAGATCTACTCATTTCATAGGTGAGGAAGCATCTGTGTTGGCTTTTAATCGTTGTCTTAATGTATCCGAGGAGCAGCCAACAGGAAACTGTGGGAACCGACTAACCCAGAGCCCGGGGAAGGAGGTTAGATGGTGAGGGTCAGGGAAAGATAGGGCAGATGTCATAGAACTGCTGCATGTTAAGTCTGTTTCCTGCCTAAAGTAGGTACAAGAAAGGCGTCTCTATTGTCTGGAGCCAGGTGAAAGTCTAGGGGAGGGAAAGACATTGTTCAGTACATGTGGCTGGTTGTGGTGCCTATCGGGTGACATTAGAAAATTTGTCCCCTTCCATTGCATTCAGTTTGATGGGATAGTCTTTTTTAAAAAAAAAAAAAAATTAAGGCAATAGAGTATTTGGGTAAAAGTGGAAAATCTGTTCCCGAGTGAGAGGGTGTCAGAAAAAACCTGCTGACAGAGGTGATGTCATGTCCGATCGAGCTTTAGAGGGGCAGCAGGACAGGACAGAAGAGGTGCATGGTACGGGCAGGCTGTGGGTACAGGGAGGTGAAAGGGCTGCAAAAACCCGTGAGAATGTGGTGGAGGGAGGCGAGAAAGACAAGTTCTGGTGTGGCTGGTATGTATGCTCACTGGGAGCGGCAGGAGAGCAGTTTCAGGGCAGGGAGGGATGGTGATACTGAGAGCAGAGAAACCAGTTTACAAGCTCAAGCAGAAATTATGAGTGCCTTTAATTCCAGCACTGGGAAGGCAGAGGCAGAGGGATCTGAGTTCAAGGCCAGCCTGGTCTTCAGAGCAAGTTCTAGGGCAGCCAGGGCTCTGCAGAAAACCTGCCACATCCCCCCTCCCCGCAAACATAACTGCTGGGTAGGAAGGAGGGAAAGATGGGTAGAACTTCAGCAGCCGTGCGGCAGGAGTGGAAAGGAGGAACAGTTGATGTGACCCCTGAGATTCCAGGAGAGAACTACAGGCCAGCCTTGCAGATGTGGGGGGGATGGGGGGGGCAAGATCAGATCCATGAGTTGGAGATTCTGCTGCAGTTGATGGTGGTTGAAATTTCAGTTGTGGCCATTTCCAGGCTGAATGTGTAGAGCGGAAAGAAGCCTGAGGGTAGAGAAGACCAATGTTTAGGGGCGAGGGCTCACACTGGAGGCTAGGGTCATATGTGAGGGAGTGGAGAAGGCAGGTGAAAGCCCCTGGAGAGTGGTGAGCATCAGTACTGAGTCAGGATTCCCTGACTGTTCTGTGTGCTCTCCTTTGCAGCTAAAGCCTGTGCTTCTTGATTGCAGGATTGTCTCTTGTAGTTCTGAAGCATCGAGGCTAGCAGGCACCTAAATAATTTTGGGTTAACTAGTCAACTTTATTCCACCTCTGTATTTTATCTTGACAGATGTGTGATCAGCATAGGTATAAACTTTTCACGTTTTATCTTGGGTCAGTTAATGGACCTATTATATAAAGGTACTTAGATGAATTGCCAGTAACACAGACTGCAGATTACCTGATCATGTTTAAGAATTTCATCCAGAGCTGTGCAGTGGTCCTGCGCGCCTTTAGTCCCAGCACTCGGGGAGCAGAGGCAGACAGATCTCTTGAGTTCTAGGCCAGCCTGGTTTACAAAGTAAATTCCAGGAGGCTACACAGAGAAACCTTGTATCAAAAAACAAAACAAAATTCTATCCAGTAATCCTGATCCAGGGCAGGTCCTGATCATCTGCCTGCCCCCTGCTGTGGACTTTACCAGCTCTCAGGAAGTGTCATGCTGGTGGACACTCTTGGAAATGGATCTTATGTGACTGTATATTCATGCTGCCCATAACATTGCATTGAAAAGCTGAGGCCTTAGCCGGGCAGAGGTGGCCCATGCCTTTATACCAGCACTTCAGGAGGTAGAGGCAGGCAGATCTCTGTGAGTTTGAGGCCAACCTAGTCTACAGAGCTAGTTCCAGGACTGACTCCATAGCTACAGGGAAAGCCTATCTCAAAACAAAATAAAACAAAAGGTCAGGCCTTGTACAGATAAACACTGTGTGATCTGGGCCTGGCTGTGCACAGTCTGTGTACCAGTGTCATGAACGCTGGCTGTGCACAGTCTGTGTACCAGTGTCATGAACGCTGGCTGTGCACAGTCTCTGTGTACCAGTGTCTTGAACGCTGGCTGTGCACAGTCTGTGTGGCAGTGTCATGAACGCTGGCTGTGCACAGTCTCTGTGTACCAGTGCCATGAACGCTGGCTGTGCACAGTCTGTGTGGCAGTGTCATGAACGCTGGCTGTGCACAGTCTGTGTACCAGTGCCATGAACGCTGGCTGTGCACAGTCTGTGTACCAGTGTCATGAACGCTGGCTGTGCACAGTCTGTGTACCAGTGTCATGAACGCTGGCTGTGCACAGTCTGTGTACCAGTGTCATGAACGCTGGCTGTGCACAGTCTGTGTACCAGTGTCATGAACGCTGGCTGTGCACAGTCTGTGTACCAGTGTCATGAATGCTGGCTGTGCACAGTCTGTGTACCAGTGTCATGAACACATGTCCCTATATGCATTCTGCTTTTGGCTTCCCCTACTGGGAAGTGGAGACCTTTATGTCTGTTAGATTTCTGTTTAATTGCCAGTGTGTTCACACGCCACAGCGTGCATGTGGAGGTCATCTTGTGGTAGTTGCTTCTCTCTCTCTTTCTGTCATGTAGGTCTTGGGGATCTAATCAGGCTGTCAGGCTTTGGCAAGTGCTTTTCCTGCCCCCATAGTGTGTGTGTAAAGAGGGAGGGGGAGGTGGGAGGTCATTCAGAAACTGGGGGTCCCTCCTTATTCTGAGTGGTTTCATTTGCCTCTGGCTAAAGATAGGGGGGAAAAAACCCTTTCATTTCTCCCCCAGCCTGGTAGGAGTTGAACAGAGCTTTCTTTCTGTCTTAATGAGTTTAAGATTAAGTGCACAGGGTTAAGGAAAATACCTCGAGCATTCTCCCAAAAACAGTCTGTTGAGCTCCTGAGCTCCTATATATTTCAGAAAGAGAAACCTCGCCTCACCTCTTGTCTCACTGTCCCCCGCGAGGAGAGAAGGCAGACTTTCCTGAAGAAGAGTTGAGTCATTTCTCTCTTTCCCTTGATGAAAAAGGAAGAAATGTCACATAGGACTGAAAGGGAAACAAATGGTGACCCAATATCCAAATAGCAAAAATATTCCTTTTCTGAAACCCAATGAAAGAAGCCCAGAGGAACCTAATGAAAGAAGAAAATTTCCTCGCCTAAAAACTGATGCTAGCCCTAATCCTAAGCCACCAGGGTTTGTCTGCCAGCAGTTGTTGTAATATGAGGCGGTGGCAGGGCTGCGGGGTTGAGTCCCCAAAACTCCAGCCGCCTGGCTCGGCTAGCTTATGCCCCAAATAATTACACGGACACTGTATTCTTTTAAACACTGCTCTGGCCCATTTCTAATCATCTGTGTAGCGCCCCTAGGTGCGCTTACCGGGAAGATTCTAGCCTAAGTCCATCCTGGGTTGGAGCTTCATAGCGTGCGTCTTCCCTGGAGCAGGTAGCATGGCGTCTCTCTTGCGTCTGCTCCGGAGAGGAGAGCTGCGGAGTCTGACCTCACTTCCTCTTCCTCCCAGCGTTTTGTTCTGTTTACTCCTCCCACCTATCTCCTAACCAATGAGCCAAGCAGTTTCTTTATTGCTTAACCAATGAAATCAACAGATTGATATGACACTCCCACATCAAGCAGTCAGTGCTCACAGCACTGGGTGTTGGGGAAACAATCCTGGGGCCTCAGGAACTCCACAACTTAGAAACTAGAGACCACCAACAGAGAAGGCATGCTTGGGCAAAGTGGGGAGCTCACTTGAAGGACTTCATCCTCCAGCATCTGGTGGGTTAGGTGCTCAGCCCTGGTTGCCTGGCAACGAAGGAAGCCAGACACTGGGAGCCAGCTCTGTAGGTGAGACCCAGCAGTGTCAGAGGCCCTTGTGCAGAGACTAATATTCACTGAAACTCCAGATAAAAGTCCTCCTCAGTGCGGGGCTCTTAGAAACTGAGTGAGATGAGCCGGAGTCCCCAGGGACTGTGCCTCCAGGACAGAGCTTCTGACCCAGCCCTCAGCACACGAAGGTAGAGACTTAGGCATTAGCTCCATCAGACATAGCACCTGGGGCTGACGCTCCTCAGTTGGACTCTCCCGACCAGAACCTGCTCAGCCCCTGTCCCTTCAGCCCTTGGAGCTGTCTTCTCTGGCTTAATATCTAAGGGAAGAATTTGAGCGTGGTTAAGTAAATAAAGGTAATATTCTATTTCGGGCAAATGAGTCTAGAACCATGACTCTTACTGAGAAGGAGGGCTGCTTTGTCCTTCTCTAAGTGAAGACGTTTTGAGCTGTGGGAGCAGTTGTGACGGTGCTAGCATCCAAAGGCCACAGATGATGCTGAGCCTCAGCCACTCAATACGGATTATAAGAATTATTCGCTCTGCCGTGTCCATTGCAAAGCAGTGTGAGAAGCGGAAAGTGAGATGCCTTGGGCATAGACTTCCCTGTCAAAAGATTGCTTAATATTGAGCCTTATGACACAGGTCTGTAATCCTGAGTACTGTTGCCTGAGGTAGGAAGAGCAGAAGTTCAAGGTCTGCCCAGATTAGTGTGAGGTCAAGGCCAGCCCATACAATTTAGCAGGACCCTGCCCCAGAATAAACAGCAGAAGCAGGGGTGTGGGCAACCCCAAATTTCCTGTTGGAAAGATCACCTGTGGCGTGGGGGCTCCACAGACGCATTTTCGGAACTGGGAGTTTTTCTCAACAGGAAGTACGGAGGGAGGGCCGATTTCTGGGCTCACGCCTTTATCCCAGCACTCGGGAGTCAGAGGCAGGGGGATCTCTGAGTTTATCCCTAGGGCCGAGGCTGTGTTCTGCTGTAGTTGTAGTGACCTAACTCACAGCACTGAGTGGTGCTGTTCTGTGTCCCTGTGCTACATGACAGAATCTCGTGCTTTTCCACTTGCCCTCTTTGGTGAAGGGCCCTTGTGAGTTTGTCGGCCTGCTTCTCTCTTACTGAGTAGTGGAAGTTTTTATGTGGGATATATCTGTTGCCGTTCTCTGAGTATTGAAATATTCTTGAGTAACCAAGATTGGTGCTCGGTTAAGTCACCATTCACGCGTGTAAAGGTCTCATTAAGACATGTCCAACTTGCAGGAATGCAGACTTTCCGGGACGGCTGGGAAAGGGACTGTCAGTAAATGCTAAATGGTTCAGATGTATAGAATAACCGAGCGTTCTTCTAATCCGCGGTTCTCAACCTGTGGGTCACAACCTCTTTGGGGGGATCAAATAACCCTTTCCTAGGGGTTGCCTAAGACTGAAAACACAGATATTTTTATTACAATTCATAACAGTAGCAAAATTACAGTTATGAAGTAGCAATGAAAATAGTATTACGGTTGGGGTCACCACAACATGAGGAACTGTATTAAAGGGTTGCAGCATTAGGAAGGTTGAAACTACTATAAACAAAAGCTTCATCAAGCATGTTGATACATGCCTATAATCCCAACATTTGGGAGATAGAGGCAGAAGTGTAGGTTCAAGGTCATCCTTGATTACAGATTGAGATTGAGGCCAATTTAGTCACCCAAAATGAATCCCTGCCCCAGAAAACAAAACATCAGAATAAGTAAAATACAAAATGTACTCATATTGAAATGAATTTACTATATTAAGCATCTTTCTTTTCTCTCCTTCTTTTCTCCCCTTTCCTTTCTTCCTTCCTCCCCTCATCCCTCCTGTATTCTCTTCTTTCCTCCCTTCCTTTCTGGCAGGGTCTAACATATCCCTGGCTAGCCTGGAATTCACGATGTAGACCAGGCTGACCTGACCTAGAATTCAGAAATTCCCCACCCTGCCCCCCACCTCTACCTCTTGGATGCTGGAATCAAAGGCTTGTGCCACTCTCTGCTTATATTAAACATCTTATAATCCAGAGAGGGAAGTTTATTCACAAGAACACTAGCAAGGGGCTAGAGCGACTCAGAGGTAGCCACAAGAACAGACTGCTGCATGGGGCTGGAGAGATGGCTCAGAGGTTAAGAGCATTGCCTACTCTTCCAAAGGTCCTGAGTTCAATTCCCAGCAACCACATGGTGGCTCACAACCATCTGTAATGGGGTCTGGTGCCCTCTTCTGGCCTTCGGGCATACACACAGAATATTGTATACATAATAAATAAATATTTAAAAAAAAAAAAAAGAACAGACTGCTCTTCCAGGGGTCCTAAGTTCAGTTCCCAGCACCTGCATGGTGGCTCCCAACCATCTATAATGAGATCCGGTTCCCTCTTATGGCCTGCAGGCAGAACACTGTATACATAATTTAAAAAAAAACAATAGCAAGAAGCAGATGGTACAGGAGATGGAATAAGTTCAAGAGGCACTAACTCCTTCCTCTCTAAACGTCCTGTTAGTGTTAGCAAAAACATGGTAAGGATTATCCACGTTAGAGGTGGCGTGGTGGGGGAATAAAAAAAAAAAGAGGAAATAGTGAAAATTAGAAAGTAATGAACATGAAAAACCAAATGTCAGAAGACCAAATATGTTTTAAAATAGAATCAACTCCCCTGATGACCTGCAAGTTCAGAGTGGTATCACCAAGTAGGCCGTTAAACCTTATTTTGCTGTGGGCAGCACCATTTATCGATTACTGATTAATGTATTGATTGTTATATTGTCTATGCACATGATCTAAGCCTTGCAGAGTGTGTTTCCTGCAGCCGGGTGGCACATCACTACCTGCAGAGAGAGCTCCAGCTGCAGCTCTTTGCAAGGTGCTATAATCCTGGCTGCAATGTCATGCCGTTCTGCAGGTGGCATTTGTCAAAGGGATCAGGACTAGCTGACCCTTCATTGTCAAATCTGCACTCTGAGTTTCTGTTGATTAGTCTGCTTCTGGATGCTGGTTTCCTGTGGGCTGAAAGTTAAGATCTAAGGACTTGCTTAGTTTGTGGTGAAACGGCCCCTGCCTCAGGTTCTAGCGTCCCCTCTCTTAGTGATGCCGTGTTAATCACAGGCGAAGGAGGCGAGAGCCAGATACTGCTATTGTGAAGTTACTTCTTCCCTTTTGCATCCAACATGCATTCTGAACAAAGTTCTCCAGGTCCCCGTGATCCCTAAGTGGACTAATTTTTCATTGGTAATGACAGAGTCATGATTTTTGTCACTCTGTCTGTCTTGTATTTAGTTCCTGGCATTTTTCTGAACATTAGCAGGTTTAGAAAACATTCTCTCTAAGTGAAATAGTCCAGTCACAGGATGAAGACTACCGACCACATGGTTTCACTTAGTTGAGGTTTCTAACATAGTCCAACTTACAAGATTAGAAGACAGAATGATGGTTATCAGGGATGTGGAGAAATGGGAAGTTGTCCAATGGGCGTAAAGTTAGTTAGTTATCAGACATTATCAAGTTCTAGGAAGCTACTCACAGCATAGCACCTGTGGCTAATTCTGTGCTTGCAAATAAATCTTAAGAGGGTAGGTTTTACATGAAGTGTTACGTAGCCCACCAAAGTGCATCTCGCCCTCATTTAGATACTTTTACCAGAAATCCAAGGGGACCTGTAATCTCCTCTTTAATGACAGTTTTCAGAATGTAAACAGCGCTTAATGCGTGTTGCATCAGCTGGAAGACTGCCTCTGAAGTCGGGGTAGAGCTTTGTCATGATGTCCTCTGCATGGTGTCAGCCGGGCACGTGCTACGTTATCACCCATACTTAACATTTCCTGCTATCCTCACACTGTCTTTTTAAGAATATTGTTGGAACTGGAGAAATGGCTCAGTGCTTAAGAGACCTGTTGATCTTTCAGAAGACCTAGGTTTGGTTCCCACCATCTATATGTAGTTCACAACCATCTTGTAACTCCAGTTCCAGAGTATCTGATGCCCTCTTCTGGCTTCTACATGTGGGAACTATGCACGCACATGGTGCACATACATACATACATGCATACATACATACAAGCAAAGCACTTGTATACATACATCTTTAAAATAAAATAAAAAAGAATATTGTATATATCATGAGCTGGAATTCAGCGCTGTTTAATTAAAATGTCCTCAAAAAGGATGTGCTGTGGCTCAGTATTGAAATAAGAAGTTACTGTGTGCAATTAAGAGCACTTGCTGCTCTTCCAGGGCACCTAAATTTCCCAGCACCCTTGTTGAATGACTCACAACTGCCTATAACTCTAGCGTCAGGGGATCCAATGCCCTCTTCTGGTCTCCTTGAGTACCTGTCCGGACATTCATAATCAATCTCTCAATCTCTTTCTCTCCCTTGCACACGCATGTGCATGCATAAACACTGTTAAATTGTTTTTCTAGATACATTTGATGTTTAGCAACACACAAGTGGACACAGTGTACATGGTCTTGAGAAATGGTACCGGTTTGTTTAGCCCACATTGTTCTCAGTGCATGTACTGGTAGCTGGGTCTGTTTAAACAAGTCTAAGAGCGTTTTCAACAAGCTCAAATTGGAAGGATATAAAGGTGTTCCCATGGTTTACAAAGCCGTTTCCCTTTTGTGCTGCATGTAAACATGGTACGAAGAACAGCAATGAAACATTTTTCCGTGGTTATAAGGAAAGGTTCCTCTTCATCCTTGTGTGGTTGTCTTATCAGTTAGGCATTCTCTTCCAATGCTTATGTTTAGTGTGGTTTTGCTACAGCTACCTTTTTTTGTGCTCAGCCTCTCCCAAATTTGACTGGTTGGAAACTCCTTCAGGCCAGCTCCAGTGCTCTTTGGACATCCCCCACCCCTTGCCCAACCTCTAGGCATTCAACTTGTACTTTTTGCTTTCTATACAAGATGTTTAGAGTACATGCTGTACTTTCCTGGCCTTAGCTCCTAAACTGACCATTTCTCTGAGCCCTCCTGGTCCTTTACAGGATGAAGACATTTAAAATAAAGAGCTGGGTATGCACTAGTTATGTGATAGAACTTTCCTAGGGAGACACAACACACACGCATCTGCTCACCCCAGATAGGGATCTCACGAAAAAAAACCACACCAAAGTTTGGATACCACCAAAGTCCAACTTGGTGAACCAGTTCATTTTATTGGCGCTACTTACAGGAGTATGGGTGAGGGGTCACTTACAGGAAGAGAGATGACTCAGAGACAGCTGCGTCCAAGGCCCACCCAGCATGGGTGACAGCTCAGAAAATCTGGGAAACTTGAAGCACACTGCACAGCCTCAGGCAGCTCAGCAAGTTGGAGAGTCCTTTCTGAGTGACTCTGTGCTTCTTCCGGGCAGCTCGGCTGATGTCTGCTTCTTCCGGGCAGCTCTTCTGCTCTCGGGAGTCTTCTTTGTAGCTTTGTAGTTATAGCTTCAACTCTTCTCCTTGGAGAGGGACTCTCAAGTTTTATTGCTTACCCTGGCAGGGTGGGGCCAAGTGAATCTGGTTGGTTTTGGGGACTTTCCTATTTGAGTTGCTTGCCTTGGTGCTAAGAGAGCTTCCTGCAGGATGGAATGTTTCTGTCACAGAGGAAACTGTTATACAACAGCATCTGAAAGGGGATGTTGGGACCCTGGCCTTCCTCTTCTCTGCTTCCCAGCTGCCATAAGAACAGAACTCCTGTGCCATGCATGCATTCCCACCGTTGATACCCGTGCCCAACCATCAGGGTCCAGTGACCATGGGCTAAAATCTTTTGACACCATGAGCTGGAGCAAACCTTTTCTCATTGTAAGTTGGTTATCTCAGGTGTATAGGTCTCTGTGTTAAAGCTAACTAACACATTAAACATATGTAATTCAAATTAAGTATAGGCTTTTCACATAACTGCTTTTCATAGTTGTATCTCTTACTACTAGTGATGCTAATTCCTAACTCAGGAACCTACAAAAGCACCGTATGTAATGGTGACTATATAAAGCAAATATTGGGTCAGTGAAATGGCTCAATTTATTGTGTAAGCCTGTCAACCTAAGTTTGACCTCCAGAACCCATGTAAAGGTTAACAGGGAGCAGATTCTATACAAAGTTGCCCTCTGACGCCAACATGAGTGCCATGGCACATATGGGCACACACAAAATGAGATTTTAAAGCAAAAACTATAAAATGAGATAATTTACATAATAAGAAATAGGCAGGGTTGGGGTTTATGTGTGTGTACACAAGTTTCATAATTAAACATACGCATTGGGTCAGATTTCTTTTCATAGAATGTTCACCCCCTGCAAGAAAACATACTCAGAAAAGAGGACTCTCAAAAAGAAATGGTGTTTTAGGACACACCTGTACTGTGTTGTCAACTGCTACACGTGGCGTTGGTTTTTCTTGGCTTTGGGGTGTCTTCACTGTGTTTCGGCAGCCCTCCCAGAGAAACCTGACCAGCTGGTTTCCAGATTGAGTTGGTTTGGGATGAAATTGCCAGGCTTCAGTTTGCAGCTTCACCTTGAATGTCTCCTTTCTCTGCTGC
This sequence comes from Microtus pennsylvanicus, assembly GCF_037038515.1. Classification (NCBI taxonomy): domain Eukaryota; kingdom Metazoa; phylum Chordata; class Mammalia; order Rodentia; family Cricetidae; genus Microtus; species Microtus pennsylvanicus. The sequence goes on from NC_134586.1 coordinate 62,964,972, forward strand.
CAACCGTATGAGTTGAGGTTTTCTGATCTGGGACAGAAGGTAGTCTTCAAAGCTACCCTGGTGTTCAGTGGCCTTGCAAGACCCTGTAGTTAGTTCATTACTTTGAATTTTCTCTACATAGCAGAAACTGGAGCAAAGCTCAGAAGTTCTGACATATTCTCACATTCTGTTTTCTGTATGCAGTGATACAGCTGTCTGCTAGCACCTATAAAGAGAGTTCAGACCACTAATTCCAGCCCCCATGTTCTCAGTGCTGCGCTCTCCTGGCTTCTACCACGCACCCTCTGTCATGTTTTATTTTTGTGTGGTTCAAAATAGGGCGTATTTGGAGTAAGTGGTGTTTTAACTGTGGTTGAAGCCATTCATGAAATGTTGAGGCCGTGCCTTCTGACAGCTCATCGAATCCTCAACTGTTTTGTAATGTATAACCATCATTTAATTGCTTTGAGGCTTATAAAGGTTGTGTAACTTGTTCACAGCCACACAGTTGTTGACAGAGCCTGAACAATAGCAGCCTATTGAGTTCCTGTTGTGTGCCAAATACAGGCTAAGCCTTTTATTTTACACACACAGGCACAGGGATTAGAGAGGCTGGGAACGTAACCATCATCGTTGCCCAGGCTCCTGTCCACAGATCCATATTTGTTCTTCTCTGTATCATTAACAGTTGCATAATAGGATGGTTTCTTTCCTTGATACCTGGGAAAGCCCAATAGGGCCTTATGAGACACACAGCCTGTGAACTAGGCCTTTCAGATGAGCTTCTGAGCTGAGACAGTGGCTCCATGGGTAAAGTGCTTGCTGTGTGAACATGAGGGCCAACCTTTATGTCCCCAGGACCCACATGAAAATCTGTGGCCCCACTGCTGGGGTGGAAGAGACAGGCAGTCATTGGCTAGCCAGTTTAGTCAAAATGATAAGATCCAGGTTCATGAGAGGTCTTGTCTCAAAAAAAAAAAAAAGTGAAGGTCTAGGGATTGGCTCAGTGAGTAAACTGCCTGCCATGCACAAGTACTGAAATTTGGATCCCCAGAAACCACACAAATGTCAGGTGGGCATGACAGCCTACCTGTAATTCTAATGGCGGAAGGGTTCCCAGGGATCCTGGGGCAGCTGGCTAGCTTGACTAGCTGGATTGGCCAAGTCTAGGTTCAATTTTGAGACTTTGCCTCAATGAATAAAGTGGAGGTAGATCAAGAAAGATGCTTGTCCACTTCAGGCTTTTGCACACATAACACAAATATATCTTCACAGGTGTGAGCAGGCACATACACAAGTGGAAAATGATCGAAACCCAGTATTGATGCGTGTCTGTAGCAAAAATAATAAAAACCCAGAGACAGATATTGGTGTTCAACCTGAAAATCAGAAAAGCAAAGCAGCCAGCCCCTGGCTCTTACTTCTACCTCAGACCAAAAATAGGAGATCCTGTCACCATGAATCCTGAAGGTTCCACACCCCACACTCCACTGAATTCCTGTGTCTTTCTTCCATCTATATTCCTCTCTCTGCCCAGCCATATCACTCCTGTCTCCACCTCCCTACTGCTGGGATTAAAGGCATGTGATCCCAAGTGCTGGGATCACCTTTCTGTGAGCTCTGTTTCTCTTTTAGACAGATTCAATCTTGTGTAGCCCAGGGTGGCCTTGAACTAACAGAGATCCATATGCCTCTGTCTCCCGAGTCCTGGGATTAAAGGTGTGTTCCCCCACTCCCTGACCTGTATGGCTTCTAGTATGGCTGCTTTGCCCTCTGATCTTCAGGCAAGCTTTGCTTATTAAATCACAAATAATATACCACTATATTTCCCCTTTTGTCAAAAATAAAAAGAAGGCTATAACTAATATAAGAAAAACTATACAATAAGTGCAAAAATTATATAAATATATATAGGCAATAAATACATCAATGGTACTTAGTTAATTTTCATTTGACAAATTTGGAGAAAATACTCCCTATCTATCCCATCTTGGTGAATCCAAAGTCTTGTACCTAACTTACTTTCTATCATAACTTGATTTCTGCATCTGATAAACAAGGAAAACTCATAACTATCTAGTCTTCAACACTCTCAGAGACCCAAGAAGGAAATAATATTAACTGAGGAATCAGGAAGTGCAAGCAAGTGACTTCCAAAAAATGTCATGACAGAAACAGCTGGCAGCCTGGATAGTCACCCAAAGTTCCTCTGCAACATTGGGGCACCCATCTTCGCCCTACAGGCCTAGCATATCTGACAGACTTTTCTATGAAGTGGGATATTCTGAAAGGCTGTCTCTCCTTATCTTGATAATGTTTGGCAGTCACTTTCTTTTGTGTTTTTGCTTGTCCAATTAGGACAACATACTAACAGTTGAGGCAAGGACATTTTCTTGCCCAGTGGCACAAAGAAAGTAAACTCCATGTAGAGTTTTTCAATGCCCATTATCATCTCTGAAGTAGATTGATGCTGTCAGGAGCAGACATGACAAAAGAAAAAAAAAAGAACCTATGTTATATTCTGTAGATCTCTGAAGCATTTGAAGATGACCTGTCTATCTAAAATATATCTTTGTTTGACCTTGAAAACATACCTAATGTAATTACAAGTTAGATTATACTAGGTGATTAACTGCTAACCTGCATTTTCTTATTGTCCTAAACAGTTGGTAATAATAATTTTCAAAGACTAGAAATTTGCTTTACATTTTTAAATGAGTTGTATATGTATAATACCTTGAATGAGAGTAGAAATATATATATATATACATATACATATATATATATACAGTATGTTCTAACAAAATTAACCACAAATCTGTATCAATATATAAAATTTGTATACAGCTGGGTGGTGGTACATACCTTTAATCCCAGCACTCAGGAGGCAGAGCCAGGTGGATCTCTGTGAGTTTGAGGCCAGCCTGGTCTATAAGTGCTAGTTCCAGGATAGCCACCAAAGCTACAGAGAAACCCTGTCTCAAAAAACAAAAAAAAAAATGTATGCAATATACAAAAGTCCAATCCAATGTAAAACATTTAAAACTAGTAGTTGCTTTTTAAAAATAGATCCAGTAATCTACTTTTTTATCTTATATCTACAGCCTCCCTTTTTTCTTTTCAGAGTAGATTGAATAATCTACCCTTTTATTCTATCATACCTATATTTCCCTTTTTTCTTTTCAAAACAAGATCTCTGAATCTGACCTCCTTTGTTTAACTTTCCTCCTGACTGTAATCAATAACAACTTGTAACCAACCCCCCTAAACAATGACAAATATCCATAACATATTGAACAACCAAAACTACCCACCCCACCTCTTGGGAATGTGGGCGTCTAGTCAGAGACTGCTCATTTATTTCCCGGCCACCCAGACCCAAAATAATAACACAGAAACTGTAGTATTACTATGCTGTTTGGCTTATTAGCTCACGCTTCTTATTGGCTAGCTCTTATATCTTAAATTAACCCATTTCTGTTAATCCGTGTATTGCCATATGGTTGTGGCCTACCAGTAAATTTCCATCTGGTGTCTGTCTCTTGTGGTGGCTACATGGCTTCTCTGTGACTCTGCCTACTCTATATATCTTTTCTAGCCTGGCTATATTCTGTTAAACCATTGGCCAAACGCAGCTTCTTTATTAGCCAATGGCAATAAAACATTCATAGCATACAGAGGGAAATTTTACATCATGGGCATTATATTCTTAAATTTACTTCCTGCTGTCTGGGGGTGATGGCACCTTTAGGGGATCCTGAAAAGAAAAATTTGGGTTGTCAAGTCCTGGGAGAGGTAGTTTTATTATATGTTGTTCAGTCTCTGCGTAATGGGCAAGTGCAGGGCTTGAGTCCTGGCTGGAGGAGTCTGTTAGGCTAGATCATCTTAGCTAGCAACCTCAAGGTTGTTGTGAGCAGTTTGTAATCCAAAGGCAGTCTTTAGGTGGTGTTTTTCAGCTTGGTCATGTTATCATAGTCCTGGAGGGATCATCGACGTGGGATCATCATCATCCTCTTTTTGGAAACTTCAAAAGTCACTATTAGACATGCTCATGGTTCGCTGCAGAAAACTGATAGAGACTCAAACCTGAAATCATGTACAGGAAGACAGATGAAACCTTTTTCTAGAATTGGTACTCTGTATTACCATTAATATGGCAAAAAGTTTATATATATATATATATACATACATACATATTTATCATATAAGTTTTATACCTTAATAAAAGCTATTAAAGAGTTAATATAAAATCAAAGGATTATGAGATTAGCGGCAATATGATAGTCCTTAAATATTTGTTTTTCTTCTGTCACATATCATATGGCTCTTCTGACATGAGACAGAGATTTTTTAATTTCACTTTAATAAGCATGCTTGGGTTTAGAGAAGGAGAGAGCCACACTCCAGCTCCAAAGCCAGCTTTAATCTTTAACTGGACTGGGACTGAAAAAGACCATTTGCATTATATGTCTGTAGAGAACAACAGAAACAAACATTTGGGAAGATTGGTGAAATTTTGTCCTGTTGGAAATGTGATATACCAATAGGCCAATTTACTCTTTTTCTTGAGACATTTTTTTTGAATGATTTGTCCTTTTTCTTCAGCTGTCTCATTTGTCAAGTAGTCTTCAGATTCCTTAGCTAGATAACTCTCTTCTCCTGAAAAGACAGAAACAAAATCCTTTCCCAATCCTAATTTTGGGGGAGATTCTCTTTTTGGCAAGTTATATTTAATCAAATGAAAAACCTTTCTGAGTTTTATAGGTTAGTTTAGATAAGAACCATGCTGTTGAATGAACTATCATTTCTTCCCATTAAGAGGCGTCTCTTGTTCATATCAAATCTTTATCAGTTTTGATGGTATCTTCCTAAGAAAACAAAAGCAAAACCCCTTCCCCAGCGTAACACATGTCCTGGTTTCCACTGAGGTCAGTACATCTTTAAAGTATAATGGCTGATTTAATTCTGTAGTTTTTTTCCACTATCCAGTGTCTCTCTGCAGCTGTTGTTCCTTTCTCACTAGAATTTAGAAAATTCAAAGTTAATAAAGCATTATGCAGTCTATTTCTGGGGTATTTATTATCCCTCTCTGTTTAACATATCCTTTAGAGTTCGATTTCATCTTTCTATAACTGCCTGCCCTGTAGGATTGTGTGATATACCTGTAATATGCTTTCTATTTTAACAAGCAAAAACCTTTTTAATTTTCTTAGAGACATATGCTGGAGCATTGTCTGCCTTTATTTGTACAGGTGTACCCTTGATGGCCATAACTTCTAGCAATTGTGTGCTTACTGAGTCAGTCTTTTCCAAACTCAGAGCAGTTGCCCATTGAAAACCTGAATAGGTATCAATGGTGAGGTGCATATATTTTAGTTTTCCAAATTCTACAAAATGGAACACACCCATCTGCCAGATTTTATTCCTTTGAGTACCCTTTGGGTTACTTCTGCAGGCAGTGGTGTTTGGTTGTATAAAGAACAAGTAAGACATTTCCTTATAATCTCCTTGGCTTGTTGTCACATGATGGAAAAGTGTTTTTAAACCTTTGCTATTCACATGATGTTTTTTTATGAAATGTGAAGGCCTCCAGCACATTTCGAATCAATAATCAATCAATTTCTGCATTACCTTGTACTAGAACCCCTGGCAGACCCATATGGGATCGGATGTGTGTTATGTATATGGGATGATTCCTGTTCCTGATTGTATCTTGTAACAGAATAAATAATAAAGTCAATTCTATATCCTCTGGTGTAAATTCAGTTTTACTATGCAAAACAACTCTTTCTGCATATTGTAAAACGTAACTATGTTGAGAGGTTCTTTAAAATCTCTTAGAACCATGCGAATAGCATGTAATTCTGACTTTTAGACAGAATCATAAGAGCTTTGATCCACTTTACTTAAATTTTATGATTTGTAACCTGCCTTTCCTGATTTATTTGCATCAGTATAGAACGTAGGGGCTCCAGTTGTTGGTATTTCCAGTACAATGTAAGGAAGGATCTAGTTAGTTCTCTTTATAAGTTGAGTTCTCTTGCTTTTGAGATAGTTGTTATTAATCTGTCCCCCAAAATTACTACAAACTCTTTGCCAGGATTCACTTTCTTCCCATAATTTTTCAATTTCATCATTATTAATATTAATTATAATTTCTACTGGGTCTATTCCTGATAATTGACAAAGTCTCAATTTTCCTTTTAGAATGAACTCAGAGACTTTTTCCACATATGTTTTTTTACTTGGTTTATGTGGTCAAAAGATCCATTCTAAGATAATATCTTCCCTTTGCATTAAAATTCCTGTACCATATTTGGAGGGTAAGATGACCAAAATGCAGTTAAGATTCAGATCTACATGATCCACATGTGCCTTTTATATTTCCTCTTCAATCGAAGCCAATTCTCTCTCAGCTTCAGCTGATAATTCTCTGGGATTATTTAAATCCTTGTCACTATCTGAGGTTTTGTTTAAATTAATCGGGTCATCAGGACCTATCCCAATAGTGTGCCAGAGATGGGAAATATCTCCTAACAATCTTTGGAAGTCATTAATACACTGCAATCAGTCTCTCCTAATTTGCACCTTTTGGGGTCTAATTTTTTATAAACCTATTTTATAGCCTAAATAATTAATAGAATTTCCTCTTTGAATTCTTTTTCAGGAACTATTTATAATCCCCCAAAAAGCAAAAATTTCTTTACTTCAAGCATTCTTTCTAAAATATCTATGTTTGAATCAGATAGGAAAATGTCCAGGTAATGGTAAACTATAGATTCAGAAAATTGATTACTTATCATTTCCAATGACTGCCTTACAAAATATTGGCACGGGGTGGGGCTATTGAGCATTCCCTGTGGGAGAAACTTCCATTGATATTTTTTAGCAGGCTGAGAATTATTTTAAGTAGGCACTGTGAAGGCAGATTTTTCTCTCTTTCTTTATAAAGGTATAGTGGAGAAGCAACCTTTTAAATCAGTAACAATAAGAAGCCATCCTTTAGGTAATAGAGAAAGCAAAGAAATGCCAGACTAAAGAGAGTCCATTGTTTGAATCACCTTATTGGCAGCTCTTAGATCTGTTACCATTCTCCATTTTCCAGATTCTTTTTAACAACAAATAGGAGAATTCCAAGGGCTGGTTGATTCTTCAATATGCTGAGCATCTAGTTGCTCCTGTACCAGCTGTCTAAGCCTGCAGTTTCTCTATTGTTAAAGGCCATTGCTTAATCCATACAGGTTTGTTTGTCCACCATTTTAAAGAGAGGGTTGTTGGTGCCTGTGAAATATCAGCAGCTGTTGTACCCTGTTCTTGAACAACCTGAATGGCCAGTGACCGTTCTTAATAATATCTTATAATATTTTTTCAGAAACATATGCTAATTTATGGTTTGTTTCTAAGATTGGGGGAATGTTAATGTGAGTATTACATTGCTGAAACAAATCATGTCCCCACAAATTAGCCACATATGGTTTTAATATTCCTCACTGTCCTTCTCGCCCCATACAGTCAATCTGTCTCAGGCTCTGCTTTACCTGAGATAAAGTTTCAATTCCTAAGAACTGAACATTTATGTTCTTAAGAGGCCGATTTGGATGCCAAGATTCTGGGGGAATTATTGTTATATCCGCACCAGTGTCTACCAGGTCTTCAATGACAACATTTATTTGTATTTTTAATTTTGGTCTTTGTTCATTTATAGAAGTTTGCCAAAATGCTTGTTTTATGGTTTCTCCTAAATTTTTTGTTCTCTCTTCTGTAGCTGTTCTGTTATCTAGAGCAGTATGGCTTCTTACAATAGATATTAGGTTCTTTTTTTTTTTTTTTGGTTTTTTTGGTTGTTTTTTTGGTTGGTTTTTTGGTTTTTTCGAGACAGGGTTTCTCTGTGGTTTTGGAGCCTGTCCTGGAACTAGCTCTTGTAGACCAGGCTGGTCTCGAACTCACAGAAATCTGCCTGCGAGTTTCCTCTTTGATGGCAGGAAATGACTGAACCAGATTTGGCATAGGGGCCTGCGAGAGGCCCCGTATGTAGTTTCTCTGACAGCAAATGAATATTCCTCATTGACCTAAATTTACTAGTTCAATGCCTGCCTTTGCCACACCTTCTGCATAATCCAGAAGAGAGGGGCATTCTGAGTGGATTATGCTTAGGAAAAAAAACATTGTTTCTAGGAACACCCTGTTTACAATCCCTTTTAAGGTGATCTTGTTTGTCACAATTGAAGCACTTGACATTTCAATTTTTCTCAGATCTCTGGAAATCACCACTCCTATCCATTATGGTCATGAGAATCAATATTAATTGTTTCTTGGATCCATTCCTCCAAAGGTGCTGACCTTGCCTTTAACAGCCTAATTATCCTTTTGCATTGAGAATCAGCATTTTCAAAAAGCCAGAGATTCAATTTGTCTAGCTTCTGAGTTTGGTATCATTCTCTTTACTGCTGAAGTCAATCTTTATAAGAAATACATAAAGGCTTCCTTTGGGCCCTGTATAACTTTACTAAATGGCTCAATTTCCTTTCCTGTTTTCTCCTATTCTGTCCCAAGCATTCACAGCTGCTACTGCGTGGCATAAATCCAGGGTGTGGTCATCATATACATCTTGCCTTCCTAAAGCAGCATAATCTCCTTCTCCATGAAGTTGATCTTGGGAGATTTCCCTACCTCTAACTTTACTCTGTTCAATAGTCTTAGCCTGACTTCTCTGAACCAGGTACTCCATTCTAATCGTGGACCAGGCTCTAAAACACCCGTAACCAATTCTATCCAGTCTTTATGGATAATTCTTTTACAAACTGACCACAAGTTTAACATTTGCTTCACAAAAGGCGAATGCATGCTATATGAGACTATTGCTTCCTTGAATCTCCTGAAATCTAACATTGGCATCAGAGCCCAGTTAGCTGTAACAGAACCTGAACAGTTGCTCTGCAGGCAGTTCCTGTAAGGTTATTAGTTGTTTGTTTGACAACCTTAGACTGTTCCTCTCTATTTTTGTAATGCAATGCTGAAATTGGTTCTCCTCTGTCAATTCCTCTGTCCTGATTTGAACATCTCTGTGATCTATCCTATATTTTAGCACTTGAGGTAACCAACTTTTTAGTGATACAACAAAATGATAAAAACTGATAATGTTTACAATTGACATTACATAAGTCTATCCTCCCATTTAGTCTTCCCATTTTCAAAGTGTTCAGCGTATTATCATACAGAGACACAAATCCCGCCAATGTAATAGTGTTTTCCATTTTTTAATGTGGGAAAAACTCTCTTTTAGCTAACTCCTCCTTTTAAGAATTTCCAATTTTCTTATCAAATCTGCCAATGATGTTGATGAAGATATGAGGCTTATTGCTGCTGCATTGAACAGTAAACGCCGACTGGATTTCAAGGCACTACCTAGTTTAACAGCAGCCGAAGAATGGGGTTCCGGGAGAGCCCACCAGGAGACAAAAAAAGGACAAACCAACCGGCAGGGCAGTAGCTCCAGTGTGTAGCTCTGGCCTGTGCTGGTGGCTGAAAAAGCCACAGGCAAACGACTTTTTCGTGAATTCATAGTCCAAACATTGGGCACCAAATGTAGCACAATTAATAAAAAACCAGAGACAGATATTGGGGTTCAACCTGAAGATCAGCAAAGCAGCCAGCCCCTGGCTCTTACCTCTACCACAGACCAAAAATGGAGAGCTCCTGTCTCCATGAATCCTGACTCCACACTCCACTGAATTCCTGTGTCTTCCTCCTTCATATTCCTCTCTCTGCCCAGCCATATCACTCCTGTCTCCACCTCCCTACTGCTGGGATTAAAAGCATGTGATCCCAAGTGCTGGGATCACCTTTCTGTGAGCTCTGTTTCTCTTTTAGACAGAGTCAATCTTGTGTAGCCCAGGGTGGCCTTGAACTAACAGAGATCCATATGCTTCTGTCTCCCGAGTCCTGGGGTTAAAGATGTGTGCCCCCACTCCCTGACCTGTATGGCTTCTAGTATGGCTGCTTTGCCCTCTGATCTTCAGGCAGGGTTTATTTATTAAAACAAATAATATACCACTATACTTATTAACCACGCATGCACATGCAGGTGAATGCATGCCCATGTATGTATATAATACATATAAAAGAAACGAAGGCATTGTAGTCCATGAGAATACAGTTAAGGACTCAGGGACAGTGCAGTTGTGTGGCTAGAGGCTGGGGTGTGGTGTGGTGGGGGTCATGCTGTGTGGTGGTGGGGGTGATATGGATTCTTGTTGACATTATGTTCTGTCTACTGTCTAGAATGTCAGCAGGGAGAGCCTTGAGTAGACTTCTGTGTGGGGAATGTACCTGGTGGCATGGGAAGGATGCTTTAGCGTAGGAGAAATGTGCTTTGAGGACAGACAACTGTTCTAGGCTAGAGAGCTGTCAGTGAGCAGCTGCTCGGCTGCACTCAGGCATAGCTGACAGCTCTTTAAAACAAGAATGGAGGATAAGACTGAACTCAACGTGTTGGTAATGACCCATGTATGCATTTATGCTTGTGTATGTACAGATGTATATGTTATATATAACATTGGAAATATGCCCTCCATTAAAATACCTGAAAGTAATTCCTGTACATAAATCCAATCTCAGTTGCTTAATATTCTGTGCTGTAACGTCCAGTGTTTGTGGTGAGGCTGTAGGTTACCTCTGATAATTTCTCATATGAGCGTTTGTGTGTCATCCCAATTCCCCAGCCTAACTCCTGTTCTTCAGTTGAGATGACTGTGTAGCCCAGGATGGCCTGGAACTTGCTCTGTAGCCCAGGCTGGCCTCAAACTCACAAAACATTTTCCTTGGCCTCCTGAGTGCTGAGACGGCAGTCCAGGCAACTACACCTGGCTTGTGCACACAGGCAAATACAACCAAATTCCTAAACAGAAATTCTTTGAAATGTTTGGAATGGCTGGGTCAGACCAATTGTGCAATTGTTGTTTTAGCCCTTGGCTGTGTTGCTCTCTACACTGCCTGGTTCCTGTGCCCTCTCCAGTACACTTAGCAGAGACTTTGACAGTGACCCGTCGAAAAGGAAAGAAATGTCTTTAGATGTGTACAAACCACTTGTAATTCTCTAAGAATCATCCTCTCCTGCTTCTCTTTTCTCTTGGTTCTGTCCTTACGGAGCTGTGGTGGAGCTCGATAGATTAAGGAAATTAGTGTGTTGTTCCAGATATTTTTCCCCAGCATGATATTTGTCTGCTGTTGACTTTTGGTTGTGATTGCTGTAAGGTTCCCTTTACTTATATTTATCAGCGTCTTTTTTGTTTTAAATCAGTGGTTTGTGGATTTTGTCATGTTTGAGTCCTTCCCTCTTCTGTAACTGTTTGAATAATCTTCTGTTTGCTTGCTTGTTTTTCAGTGCCCGCACAGCTTTTTAAAAGTTTATTTATAGAGTGTGTGTGTGTGTGTGTGTGTGTGTGTGTGTGTGCATGTGTGCATGTATGTTGGAAGTGCCCTCAGATGCCCGAGAGAACATTGGATACCCTGGAGCTGGAGTTACAGACAGTTGTAAACTGCCTGACAAGGGTGCTGGGCATGAACACTGGTCCTCCGGAAGAGCAGCCAGTGCTCTTAAATTCTGAGCCGTCTTCAACTCTGATTTTGTGGGTTGAGGGGGTGTGGGGAGTTGGGGAGAGTAGGGGAGTGGGGGAGGGGTGGCTTTAAATTTCTAACTATGAATCAAATAAATCTGCCCAGTTGTTCCAAAAATCAAGCATTGAAAATTTCATCCCTTCCCCATGGGACATGCCATAAGGTAGATCGTGTGGGGCACTTGTCTGTCCAGCAGGAGCATCTGCTCTTTAAAGGGAGCAACTGGGTATCGTGTTTTGTCTCTACCGTATAACAGAGTGTATATACTATACAAAATGAGTATGGATTTGACTTCTTGAGATTCTGTATTTTTATATGGATGAGTTTTTGCCTGCATGTGTATTTGTACCCTATGTATGGCTGGTGCGCTTGGAGGCCAGAGAGAGCATCAGACCTGGAGTTACAGATGGTTCTGAGCCACCGTGTGGGTATCGGGAACTGAACCTAGGCCCTCGGGAAGAGCAGCAAGTGCTTTTAACTGCTGAGCCATCTCTCCAGCCTCTTAGGCTTTTAACGTTTTTTGTTTTTACATTATAAAGTTATGAATTCTTGACATAAGACAGCTTACAAATCTTTATTTAAAGTTCCGTGAAAATTTATCAAACGAATGTCCACGTCACTGCCTTTTCTCTTGAAAATGGCATTTTCTTTTCTTTTTTTCTTTTGGTTTTTTGAGACAGGATTTTTCTGTATAGCCCTGGCTGTCATGGAACTCGCTCTGTAGACCAGGTTGGCCTTGAGCTCAGATCTGTCAGCCACCATCTCCGGAGTGCTGGTGTGTGCTACCAAGGCCCAGCTTGAAAATGGTGTTTTCTGAGGTTGGAATTCATTGAGTGTCCTGTCTCATTTTGCCACTTCCGGATGGTTTTGTAAGCAGCATGGTTTAGTGGTACCTATCTTTGAATGTTTAAATGGAGTAGTCTAGTTTCACTGGTTCAGGGTTTGGCTTCAGTCTCTCGTTGTGGTCTTGTGGTATGCGCTGGCCGCGGGGCTACGATTGCAGGTGCGCTTCTGACTCACGCCAGCTGTGGCTGGTAGATTCATCCTTTCTACAGTTGCTGGACTGTGCACATGTGTTAGTCAGTGTGTGCTGTTACAACATAGATGCCGCACAGTGGACAGGTTAATCCAGCATCCTCACAGTTTGGCAGCTGGAGATGCACAGAGGCCCTGTAACTGGTGAGAGCTTCTTTTCTAGCTGGGATACGAGCTCTTCCCTATGTGTCCTCACTTGGTCCAGAGCAGGGAACAAGCAGAATTAAGATTTCTGGGTCGTGTGTGTGTGTGCGTGTGTGCGCGCGCGCGTGTGTGTATGTGCATGCATATGTGTGTGGAGTCTAGAAGTCAACATCCAGTAACTTCTTGATCATTTCTGCTTTTCTGAGTCAATGTCTTCAGTGTTTGTGGAGGTCATCAGTGTGGCTAGGCTGATGAACGCAAAAGATCCGCTTGTTTGTTTGTTTGCACACACACACACACATATGGTCCCACTTCCCCAAATTGGGGAAGTGGCCGTGCCCAGCTTCTTAGTGGTTGCTGGGGATCTGAGCTCCTAACTCATGTTTGCACTGCAAGCGCTTTATACCCACAGACCCCTCCCCAGACCCTGTCTCTCCTAAGAACTGTGCATTGAGAGAGAGAAAGAACCAGAACGTGGACACGCATGCATGCTGATATCCCCAGCTAGGTGCTGCTCGTATGGGTGGTAGTAGCTGAACTCTGATCCTCTCCCTCGCCCCAAGGCTCTGCTTCCATGGCCTAATTACTTCTTTGGAAACTCTCTTCTTAGTGCCATCACACTGGGGCGCACTTCAGCGTGTTCTGCTGCGCACAAATTTTCCACCCTTGTGTGTTGCTCCCACTTTTAACTGTTGCTCATAATACTGTGAAATCCTTTCACACTTGCTTTGGTGCATGTGACCAGAATTTTTTATGGAATTAGATCACAAATGATGGCTTGCAGCATGGTTTTATTCTAAACTTTTTATGTGTTTAGTGTGTGTGTGTGTCTGTGTGTGTGTGTCTGTGTGTATGTCTGTGTGTGTGTGTGTCTGTGTGTGTGTCTGTGTGTGTGTGTCTGTGTATGTCTGTGTGTGTGTGTGTGTCTGTGCGTGTGTCTGTGTCTGTGTGTTTGGAAGTCAGACGGCGGTTTGTTAGGAGTTGGTTCTTTTCTTTCAACTCATGGGTTCCAGGGATCAAACTCAGGTCATGCAGCTTGATGGCAAGTGCCTTCCCCATTGAGCTCTGTCTCACAGACCCCAGCTCTTACTTGTTTAAAAGACAACACATTTTATTTGTTTGTAATTTTATTAATTTCATGCATTTTAACATACTCTCATGTTGTCATAGTTACACACATTTAAAAGTTAGAGATTATTGTTTGTACACTACTTGCTAGTCTCCTAAGCCCTCCTCAGTGGGCTTCCACCAGTTTCCTGTTCCAAACTTAACAACTTACAGTGTGTATGGCTTCCAGTTACAGTTTACCTGTTAGCCTTACAGTATCCATTCAGGACACGTGCCCAAGTGATTATTGCTCTTGGAGTCTGACACTTTCACTTTGAAAAATTCATTTAAACTCATTTAAAAAGGTACAGGAGTCAATAGTTCATTTTCTTTTAGCAGATAAACTTCACCTAGCATGCATGACATTAGCCATGTCACAGTAAGTGGTGAGTACACACACAGTGTATGGCCAGTTCCTGTCTAGTCCTAACATTTTCATTGCCCCAATGAAACCCCATGCCTCTAAGCTGCTGCTCCTCATGGTTTCCCTTGCAGCCGCCGCTCTCTGTTACAGGTGACTCTGTGGGGCAGTTTGCGTGAATGGATTCATGCACCGTGGAGCCTTTGTGGCGTCTTTTCCCTTTACAGTGTTTTCGAGCCTCATAAATGTCAGGGTGTACCAGTCCTTTGTTTCTATATTATTTTAAAATTTTTATTACATTTTATGATGAGGAATGTGTGGTTGCAAAGGTCAGAACTTGCAAGAATCAATTATTTCTTTCTACTGTTTGGGTCCTGGGGAGGGATTCAAGTCTCCAGGCTTGCATGACAAGTACCTTTACCCACTGACCCAGATCACCATCCCCATTTCTGCTTTTTAAACCATGGTAAAATATATCTAACAAAGTTATATAGCCAGGCAGTGGTGCCCCCACATTTAATCCCACAGCCAGGAGGTAGAGGTAGATGGATCTCTGAGTTCTAGGGCAGCCTGGTGTACAGTGAGTGTTCCGGGACAGCTAGGGCTACGCAGAGAAACCCTGTCCCGTGTGTCGACATGCATGTCGTTGAGGTCATTAGACACATGTGCTGCACTGCTCGGTCTTCCCCGCTGTCTGCAGAACTGTCAGCTAAGCAGACCTGTACCTGTTGACGTCACTGCCCACTTCCTGCTCCTCTCAGCCCTTGATGACCTCTACTTTAGATGTCTGGTTTACCTCCTCGCTTGTGAATTTGCCTCTTTAGATGTTTGTTTTTGCGACTGGGTCTCTCGTAGCCTGGGGTAGCCTTGAATTTGCTATGTAGCCGAGGTTGCCCTTGAATCCTGATCTCTCAGATACTGGGATTACAGGCATGCATCCCCAAATCTACCGTGTCTACTGTATTTTACTAAGGTCTGTGTGATAGCTGTACCAGAATTTCACCCCTGCTGGGCCTGGAGGCACTGCCTGTAAGCTGCCTACTCAGGAGCCTGAAACAAGAGGATTTCAGTTGCAAATCCAGCCAGGGTAACTTCAGAAAACACTGTCTTAATTTTCTTTAAGGGCGCTGGGAATAATAATGATCGAGTTTTTGTGTGGTATGTATTGTAGGGTTTTATTGCTGTGAAGAGACACCATGACCACGGCAGCTCTTATGAAGGAACACATCTCAGTGGTGCTGGCTTACATCTCAGGAATTTAGTCCATTGTGATGGGAAGCATGGGAGTCCAGGCAGACATGATGCTGGAGAGGTAGCTGAAATCTGGATCTAGATCCACGGGCAGCAGGCTTTAGTGACACACGTCTTCCAGCAAAGCCACACCCACCCCGACAAGGCCACATCTCCTAATAGTGCCCCTCCACTATGGGCCTATGGGAGCCATTTTTATTCAGACCATGGCAGTGTGCTTAAAGTCCTGCATCCAACCCCATTGCTACAGCAGAGAACTTACTCCTTCCTGGGGCAGTGCTCTTCTGATGGATCTGGATGTAGCACATATTTCTTCATCTGTTGATGGGCACTGTGTTTGGGGATGCTGCTGCCGTGTGCCGTGACCCTGGCGTTTGGTTCCCTTCTGTAGTGTGTCTGCCACAGCTCGCGGACTCCTGGTCAGAGTGTGTGTGCAGAAGCAGAGTCGCTTTGTCCTGAAGCACAGAACTCAGCTCTGTTGGCTGATGGGGAGCTGAATCACAGATGGTAGACCAGTCTTGACGATGCTTGAATTTACCAGATTTCTAAGTTTTCCTGTTTGGTAATATGTTTTATTGTGAATTTAATTTTATTGTGTATTTCCTGATAGGGACTGAACACAGTTTTTACATGTTTATATGCTGTTTGTAATGTACTTATTAACTTCCTATTAGTGGTTTGCCTTTTTCTGAATTAGTGTTGCCTTAATTGTCTCCCAATAATGCTTGCTCTTGGTATTTCTGCAGAACAAATAGTGGAGAAAGATGAAGGCCCATATTACACTCACCTGGGATCTGGCCCCACAGTAGCCTCTATCCGGGAACTCATGGAGGAGCGGTGAGTGATGCCCACATCCAGGGAGAATGGGGCCTATCGGGTAGAATGTGGATGCTAAGCACCTGAGGCTGTAGGGTTGTGCTGGGTGCACTAGGGAGAAGCCCCATATCTGGACGGTGGCAGGTTCAGTGTGGGACTCTCACTTCCTGTCCAGGTTTCTTTCCATCCATAGATATGCCCTCATATGTCCCGACCTCTTCCCTTGTTCCTGAGGAAACACAGCTGTGTGGTGTTAGGTTTGTGGAGTTAGTTTCCTGCAGCCTGATTTTCTTGGATAGCGTTTCTCCAGCGTTGCTTACCCTGCTCCCTGTGCTGCTGACATCCTGCAAAGGGTGCTTAGGGCTCAAGTTCCAATCAGCTGACTTTTCTTGCCTTGATTTCCCACCCCCACCAAAATTACTTCACAAATGAGGTCTGTCCTGAATTTTTCTGTATGAAATTTTCTGGCTTCATGCACACATTTATCCAAGAGGTCTTGAAAGACTCTGGGGTGCTCGGGGCAGGGTGCATGTTGGTACAAAAGTGGCTTGTTTTTAGTTCACTTTAGTTGAAAACCCTGAGTTAAGTTACATCTGTGGATTTTTAATTTTTGATGCTTTTAAGTAGTTGAAGACATCATGAGTTTGTATTAGTACTCAAGGGCTGTGGGGTCACTTAGCAGCTCCCCTTTTTCCTTATCTTTTTTTGGGGGGGGTGGGGAGATGAAAGGTTTATTCTAGTTTACAATTTGGGACCCAGTCTGTTATGGCAGAGGGGCATTGTGACTGGACTCTTGCGCAGTTTCGGCCACATTGTTTCTGGAGTCAGGAGCTCCTTTTTTTTTATTCTTTCATGTAAAGACTCTATTTACTTATTTGTGGGTTTTGTTGTTGTTTTAAGACAGGATCTCTCTATGTAACCCAGGCTGTCCTAGAATCCGCTATGTAGACCAGGCTGTCTTCAAACTCGAGATCCATCTACCTCTGCTTTCTGAGTTCTGGGATTAAAAGCGTGCACCGCTGTGCCTGCTCACAAAGAGCCTTTAACGTCTGCACAGGCCGCAGCAGATAATAGGACTGTGTGTGGAGCTCTGTAGCTAGGAGTGTGGATGCCGTCGCTGCCTGGGTCCCACCTGATCCCACTACTGAGTCCCCCTTGGGTCAGTTGTGTGACTCAGTTTTCTTTTCTACAAAACAGAGAGGGCACAAGGGCACACTATAGGAATGCTATGGACGTACACTGAGCTGGCATAAAAATTGAAGCATGGGTTTCCAGTGTACAGAAAAGGGTAGCAGTCTTTGCCGTGTGTGTGTGTGCTGATATTTCACAACCAATCATTAGAACTTTAAATAAAGCAAAATAAAGGTAATCTTCATTTGCCGATGCATATGCACACCGTTTTGTGGAGGGCTTAGTGTCTTAGTTTTTACAAGACTGGGAGCCAGGTCTTCTGTGCCGAGGGGAGCTGGGCTAAGGCTGTCAGTGCAGCAGGGAAATGGGATGGAGAATCTGCCATAAGCGGAGCTCAGTGGAGGTCACTGATGTGCAGTAATCATTTCCTGTGCCATCTGGAAACATTTCTATTCCAAATAGCCATCAGAGGAGCCCATTTGATCAGACACCCCCCCCCCCGCCCGCCGCCATGCAATCCTGATTTAAAGGGCCCCGCCTGAGCCCGGGACAAGAGACTTAGATCCATGTGTGTTTGTATGTGTGCCTGCTACAGCCGGCAGACTACAGCAGGCCACATTTGGACATGACTTTTTGTTGTTGGTGGTGGTAGTTTTTTTTATTGTTGTTTTGGTTTTTATTTGTTTGTTTGAGGCAGAGTTTTGGGCATCCCAGGCAGACCTTAAACTTTCTGTGTATCTGGAACTGTCCTTAATGTCCTAGGTCCTAGTCCTCCTGCCTCCACCTCTCGGGTGTTGGGGTCTGGTCCGCTACTCCAGACTTGGCTGGTGGCTTTGGTAAGGGGCTGCAGGTCTTTGTTTGCTCAAGTCTGAGTCGGGAGAGTGTGTGGTGTCAGCTGTTTGGCTGTACTCCTTTGGGGGAGGGAATGTTGGTCATCTTAGAAGATTTCCAGACGGCTAAGTCTAAGTAATTTTAATCGTAGCAGCGTGACTCTGAAGGAAGTGATAGTGTTAAGATTGTCCTTTTTGCCTCTCTGCTTTAAAAATAACAGCCAGCTATAGATTCTTCAGAAAGCCATCCAAGGGAGGAACCCTGGGAGAACTGGGAATGCTTATATTTTCCTCAGCACCTGGCTTGTTTCACTGTAAGAGCTCCATAAGTCATGCAGCAGGTTTTGCCTCCATCTTCCTATTGCCTGCCCGCGAGCTGAGAGCCAGATTCACTCACCCCACCCTGGGAGGAAGGTGAGGGCTTATCTTCGGTGGTGGGAGTCTGCTTAGGCCTCCCGTGAATCTTGCTGACACAATCCTATGAGTTGCTATTAATGCCTTTTTTCTCATATGATAAATTCTTCCAGGCTCAGCTCTTAAAAACAGCACAAAACCTGTGGCCACATTTTGTACAGCAGCTCATCTTACCCTGTCTTCATTGAGTTTGTCTTATAGATGTCTTCTCATTCTGGAACAAGGAGGGAAGTGGATGAATGGTGAATTTCTTACGAGGGTGTCAAGTTTGTGGCTTGTCCCAGCTGACTTTGGACCTCTCTCTTCACTTTTTCTTAGTAGTATGACTGCTTTATCAGGGCTTGGTCAAAGCCAGGGAGGGAACATATACTGACATCAAGAAGACCTTGGTGTTTTAGCTATTTGTAAAGCACAAAACTGAAGGAGAGGTGGAGTTGAAAGCAAATTCTAAAATGTCCCAGTGGATTTATGGGCATCATATTAGGATACCCAGGTCCTGGTGTTAGTAGATAATTGGAGTCAATAGTCAAGCTTCAAACGGTAGATGGCCCACTACCCAGAGCCTTGAGTTCTATCAAGGAAGGGTCCTCTGCAGCCCAGCACTGCAGAGCCTGCACTGCTCACAGGTCCTCTGAGCTTGGGGAGGACTGATCTCATTAGTGTGTCCGAGCAAACCCTGGGGAAGCCCAGCTTTGATGCATCTCAAATTCGAACAGGAATCCAAAGTTGCTGAGGGCTTGTGAAAGCAGGACACTGGGACCCACCCCAGAACCTCCCTCCCTCCCTACCTCACTCCCAGTGAGACCTCTGTTGACGAGCCTGGAGCCCCCCTACCTACCTCACTCCCAGTGAGACCTCTATTGACGAGCCTGGAGCCCCCCTACCTACCTCACTTTCAGTGAGACCTCTGTTGACGAGCCTGGAGCCTCCCTTCCTACCTCACCCAGTGAGACCTCTGTTGACGAGCCTGGAGCCCCCCTACCTACCTCACTCCCAGTGAGACCTCTGTTGACGAGCCTGGAGCCTCCCTTCCTACCTCACCCAGTGAGACCTCTGTTGACGAACCTGGAGCCCCACCCTTCAAGAGCCATAGGCTAAGTTGTTAGTTGTTCTTGCTGATGCTTTAGCTGGACCTTGCAGACTCAGAGCCTGGTAATTTACACTCTTCGTGATAAGCCAGGAAGTAAGATATTTAAAGAGAAAGAACCAAAGCAGAAATCAGTTATCAAGTTCTGTTCTGAGAGGAAAAGGGGCCAGCAAGATGGCTCAGTAGGTAAAAGCCTTTGCTGTCAACCCTGAGTGTGATCTGAAAACGCTCAGGGTGAAAGAGAAACTGGCTCCCACCAGTTATCCTCTGACCTCCACACATACACCATGGCACACTCCCTTCCCCCAAATGGTTTTAAATTTAAAAAAAAAATCTTAATGTGTATGTATTGGTGTTTTCCCTGCATGTATGTCTGTATGAGGGTGTCCATCGGGTGCCCTGGAACTAGATTTAAGGTTGTGAGCTGCCATATGGATGCTGGGAATTGAACCTGGGTTCTTTGGAAGAAGTCAATGTTCTTAACCTCTGAGCTATCTCTCTAGCCCTTTTATGACCCTTTTTTTGGTTTGGTTTGGTTTGGTTTGTTTTTTTTCGACAGGGTTTCTCTGTGTAGCAGCTCTGACTGTCCTGGAACTTGCTTTGTGAACCAGGCTGGCCTTGAACTTGGAGATCCTCCTACTTCTGCCTCCCAAATACTGAAATTAAAGGCATGTGCTACTACCACTTGGCTTTTTTTCTTTAAAAAAAAAAAAGGAACAAGAAAGTTTATCTTGGTTAGTCAACTTAGTCCCCCCCACACACACACACCCTTTTTTGTCTCTAGTGAAAACTTTGAGGTGCTTTCTCACAGCGGCGGTGATGGTGAGGAAGGAGCTGGTCAGGAAGCCAGTACCAGTGCCGGCACTGGTGTCCTCAGCTCACCCTGCTGTGGGGAACATGATAGTCCCTCTCGGTGAGAGTGCTGTGGCAGTCTTATGCTAGTCTTCTGACGGATCCCTAGACAAACCTGGGTCCCAGGCCTGCCCTTGGGGGCTGTGTCCTGATAAGCCTGCTGAGCTGAGACCTGTCCAGGCACCAAACAAAGGCAGTGCTGTCAGGTCCAACTACAGCGGTGCTGAATGGTGTCTGCAAGCCCTTCCTATAAGGCACTGGCAGCCCTCCCCCGTTAATGTGGTCAGAAGCACTTCTCACCCTCCCCTAAGATCTGAGCGAGATAGACAACTTAGTTCAGTGTTTGAAAGGAAACTCTGTTTCTTTTTCCATGAGGGAAATGCAACAAGGAGACTTTTAAGAGATCTAAGTATTGGCAGAACATGGTGCATGCCTCTAACCCCAGCCCTTAGGCATCTAAGGTCATGAGGACTGTGAGTTCCTAGACCAGCCTAGGCTACATAGTGAGACTCTGTCTCTGAAGAAAGGAAGGAGGGAGGGAAGGAGGGAAAGAGGGGGAAGGATGGAGAAAAGGAGGAAGGGACGGAAGAAGGAGGGAGGGAAGGAAAGAAAAATAGAAAGAAGAAGAAGGAAAGGAAGCCATCAGTACAGAGCAGGGAAAGCAGTTTGACCACTGATTTTTCCACAAGACATTCGTTAAAGGCAAGATAGACATAGGTATTAGAGAAATTATAGATTAACGGGAACTAATCATTGCCCACCTTTGTACCACTGAGCTGCATCCAAGATCAGTGTGCCCTTGTGCACTGGGTCCTGGGGTACAGTGATTCATCACAGTGGAGCAGATGAGATGAAGAATGGGATGTCTTAAAAGTGCAGTCATTGGGATAGCATTATGCCTTATTAAGCGTCATGATCAAACGGAACGCACTACAGAATACAAGGACTTTACTTGTATTTTTAAAGTCTGTTTAAAAAGCCTGCCCATGTCGGTGTCAGAGGATGGCTTAGCAGAGTGCTTGCTCTGCAATCCCAAGGACCAGAGTCTGGGTGTCAGCATCTACAGAGCAAGCCAGACATCTTGCAAATGCCTCTAATTCCAGCCGCAAGGAATCTGATGCCCTCTGACTTCCATATTCTCACAGGTGTGCACACTCATACAAACACACACATACATAGAATAAATCAATCCTTTAAAAAATACCATGTTAATTGATTAAATTAAAGATGATTAGTCATCTGTCTTTCTAGGTGTTAAAAATTCATTTGCTAAGTTAATTGACGCCGAGCTAAAGGCCCTCAATCCTAAAGGGACTTCCTCAGTGTACCCTTCAAAAAAAGGACATCTTTGTCTCAACTCCAGCTGCCTTCATACAGAGAGATGGCTGGAAACACTCTCAGTGAAATCCAGACTGAGCAAAGATGCCCTAGCATGTCAGGAGATCTGTTAGTGCAGACAGACCGGAAGAGTATGCAGGCCAAAATGGCAAGGGATCCTTGTCTGCAGAGGACTGTTGGAGGAGGGACCTTGTTGGTTCCCGGCCGCCCTGCTAGTTTAGACTCGAAATAATCACAAGAAACTGTACTAACTAAATCATGGCTTGGCCCACTAGCTCCATCTTCTTATTGGCTAACTCATATTAATTTAACCCGTTCTATTATCTGTATATCACCACGAGGTCATGTCCTACCAGCAAAGTTTCAGCACATCTATCCCCAGCAGCGGCTCCATGGCGTTTCTCCGACTCCGCCCTTCTCCTCCCATGCTATAGGCCAAGCCAGTTCTTTATTCATTAACCAATAAAAGCAACACACAGACAGAAGGACCTCCCACACCAGAGGATAGTGAAGAGCTAGTAAAAAAAGATGACTTTTATGTTAAAGAGGTTTACTGAATTCTTCCGTCACACTAAGATCCTTGACATACATTATCAAGCCTGGGAGGTAGAGAACTATCTTAACATCCGGTTTACATGTGAGAAGACTGAGGCCTGCCAAGCTCAGTAATGTGGCTACAGTTATATAGCGAGAGAGCGGCTGTCTGACCATCAGTCTGTATTTGAACCAGCCTTGCCCTTATAGTTGTCCCAGGAAGTAGGCACATACAGAGGACTAGAGGGAGACCTTGTCTACTGTATGCCAGCATTTGTGTTTGGCAGGGTTGCTCTCCCAGCATCCTTGTATTCAGAGGTTAGTGCCGGGGGTAGCTGTAAGAGACCAATAGGCACCCCTAACACACACACTTTTGTTATTTGTATATTGAATATATTGAATTTTTATAAATAGTTAACTCAGGAGGCCTTGACTGTAGTGCTGCGTGCAAACGCCTATGGGATCAAGGTCAGAAGGAGTCGGGTACTAACTGTCCTTCTGTCTGGACAGAAACAGAAACGTTGGACGAGAGAAAAGGAGTGGCGTGTAAACCAGGCCTGGGAACCTGGGTACACTGTGGCCAGTTGCTGCCTTTTCTCTGCCCGCACAGTAGCCAGAATCCCAGGCTAAAGCACCCTGCGGCCCAGCCTCTTAAGTCGCGTGCTCTCTGCATATTTACCGTGCTGATGTGGCTTCTGTCTCCTCTCTAGGTATGGAGAAAAGGGGAAAGCTATCCGGATCGAGAAGGTTATCTACACAGGGAAGGAGGGGAAGAGCTCTCGAGGTTGTCCCATTGCCAAGTGGGTGAGTGTTGGATCCCCACAGCTAAGCTATGCCTGGGTGTTTCTTGTCCCCTGGGCCCACATGGCCTGTGCAGGGCCAGTGAGTAGGAAGTAAACTTATTTACCATCATGGGGCCCTGGAACCAATGACCCTCAATAGCAGCTGATTGTCTTTGTCATACTTCCATGCCAGCACCAGGAACTGTGCTGTCAGGAACTGTGTGTGACCTCTGGGAAAGGGCTGTGGATACAGGAAGGCAGGAGCTGGCGATGTTGCTGACCTAGCCCATTGTTAGATCCCGCCCGTTACCCTGCCCCGAGGATTTTGTTTGGTTCTTCTTTTCTGTGTGTCTAAGTGGCTGGTACTCTTGTCTCCTACCTGGGAGCCAGGGAAGGCTGACCAGTGTGAGCCAAGCTGAGGGACAAGACGAGGTCTCTCGATAGTGTTAAGATGAGGCTTGCTCCCACCTGGGCTTCTTGTCAGGGAGAATGTCACTGACACAGTCCCCAGTTCACTCAGCCTTGTCCTTCTGGCGCTCACATGGCTCTTGAAGTCGTGGGTATCTGTTGTTGCTGAGCTGGCTTAGAATAAGCTGGTCCATGTGGAAAACAATCTCTATATTCAGTGCCTTGGGCACCCTGGAGGCAAGGTCCCAGAGACCTGGAAACACAAGGCTAACCAAGAGACAGCTGTTCTGCTCCTCCTGCTCTAGGACTTGAGGGATGGGGCTGGCCGAATGCCGAGGCTGGCTTGGCCTGGAACACATCACCAGGAGTGAGTTGAAGCATTTCCGGTGAAGAGGGTCCGCATGCAAAGGCAGGAAGGCCGCAGGAATGTGCATGACTTGGGTGTCGCCTGCACACTCAGCCTTCTTTTCTCTGGGACTCCTTGCCTCTGCATCTCTGCATTTAGTGAAAATAACAGCTGTCTGGACTTAAATTACCCCATACTTGTCTTCAGCATTTCCTAGGCGTTATTGTAGGACTTTTCACAGCGAAAGAACCTGGTGCTTCTTAGGAAGTGTGAAGCATGTTGCCTCCACCCCCAGGGGAGGTGACCCTTTAGGTAAAGGTCTAATGTGGGTGGGGTTCTGCCTACCTCTTCAGAGAACCACCTGGAAAGTGACATCAGCCATGCATGGACAGTGAGCAGAGTTTGACCATATGCCTGGATTTAACCCTGGTCCAGGGACAACTGTCATATCAACCTCCTCCAGATACATGTCAGTGCCTACAGTGGGCCTCCCACGGGCTGCCAGGACCCAGGCAGCCATGTGAGGAGTCCTGCAGTAACATTCAGCCCGTTACCTTGTTTGTGTGCTCCTAAACTCCAAGACACAGTTTAGTAAGTGATAGTTGATTGTTGCAGGGAATTGGTGGATGACATCATTAGGACCCTGCCTGAGACCCTGACCTCATGATCCAGGCTGCATGTCGTTTAGCATGCAAAATGCAAAATATTCTGTCAGATTTGCAGTAATTGAGAAGTGCTAGTTGTCAAAGGATAGATTGCATATGATTCTTCATATATGAGGTACTTCAGAGTCGGGTTACAGGGGCAGAAAGTCCATGCTGAAACCTGGGAATATAGCTCAGAAATAGAGTGCTTGCCTCGGACGCACACACCTTAGGTACAATTCTCAGTGCAACCAAAAATAAAAGTCAAATCATGAGGTTGGCAAGGTGGCTCAGTGGGTAAAGGCTTTTGAACATAAGCCTTGCCGTGTGAATTCTGTCCCTAGATCTTACTGGGTGACAGGAGAGAGCTGGCTCCCAAAGGTTATCCTCTGATTTACAAGGGCATGCACAGACACACTCAATGTTTGCATTTTTTTAATTAAAAAAAAAGTAGAAGGATGATATCGGGTAGAGGAGCATCAGAAGGGAAGAGTTGGCGCATTGGCGTTTTATGAAGTCTTAGCTTTATTGGGAGTAGAAGTTCTAGAGGAAACAGTAGGCATGCAGCACGGTGAATGAGCTGAAAGCCACTAAGATGTACGCTAAACGTGGTCGATTTTATATTATGCATAATTTCATAGTAACATAAAGTGTGGTACTTGTGACTTTGAAAGGGCGTTTGAGGGCTGTTGAGGTGTCTCAGAGGTTAGGACTTTCACTACAGTTAGAGGGGATCCAGGGCCATTTTTGGCCTCTGGCGGCTCTGTGCTCACGTGGTTCACATAAACTCACGAGTACACACAAACACACACACATTAGTGTATAATGTACAAGGTACAATGGTGCACACCTTCAATCCCAGCGCCTGGGAGACAGACAGACCTCTGTGTTTTCAAGGCCAGCATGGTCTACGTAGTAAGTTCAGGACCACGTAGTAAGATCCTGTCTCAGAGGAAGTATGGCACAGGCTATGTAAAACTCTTCATTTTCACTTTTTCATACAAACCGGAAAAGCTGGCTGCCCTAGGTTGAGGTTCCCTGTGTGGTCAAGGAGAGCTAGACTTCCCAGCTTTCAGTGAACGGACGCCCACTAAGCCCCGACTGTGCATCAGGCCCTTTTCCTTGTGGTGCTGCCTACACTGCCGCTCATTTCCGTGTAACCTGCACAGCGTCAGGGCAGATATGACTGCACCTGTCTGCAGGCCGGGTCCTTCCCTGACCTTCACACCCACAGAACTGTGGATTGTACGTTGATACCATACCTAGCTTTTTGAGGATGTTCAGACTGTTTTCCCTAGTGTTGTACCCTGAGTGTAAGCACACAGAGACGTGCAGTGCGTTCTCGGCAAACGCGCCGGGACATCATACAACTCTTCACTATATTTCTGGCTCACAGGTTCATTTATTTTTACTTTTAAGTTTTTGTTGGTCACTAACGTCTTTTGGATTTTTGAGACTGTGTCTGTGTAGCCCTGGCTGTCCTGGAACTCACTCTGAGACCAGGCTAGCCTCGAACTCAGAAATCTAAGTGCTGGGATTCAAAGCATGTGCCGCCACCACCCGGCGGTCACAAATGTCTTAGACTTTATCATAATTAGTTTCTATTTTTCTGTTTTAAAATTTTGTGTGTCTTCTTCCCGAACGGTACTGACCTCAAGACCCACAGCTCCAGGTCTGTGGGGTAGTGAGGGGCACACACCATGCAGAGCTGTGTGGTTGCTGCAGGGTAAAGCTCAGTCCTGCATCTGTGCAGGTGATCCGAAGACACACACTGGAGGAGAAGCTGCTGTGCCTGGTGCGGCATCGGGCAGGCCACCATTGTCAGAACGCCGTGATTATCATCTTGATTCTGGCCTGGGAGGGCATCCCTCGCAGCCTTGGAGACACCCTCTACCAGGAGCTCACCGATACCCTCCGGAAGTACGGGAACCCTACCAGCCGGAGATGTGGCCTCAATGATGAGTATGTGTTGGAGTGGCAGTGGGTGGATGAGGGAACTGCAGGGTCCTGGGTAGCGGGTACTGGGATGCTGGGCAGCCCTGGGCTCTGGCCCCAGATCAACAGTAACCTCTCTCCATTGGATTTGCCTATCCTTTCATTGGGATGTATTTAGTTTCAGTAAAGTTATTCTTAAGGTATATAGTTTGGAGGGTTTTGTTTTATTTTTGATGAGACAAGGTCTTGCTATTGTATCCTTGGCTGGCCTGGAACTAGTTGTGTAGACTAGGCTAGCATTGAACTCAGGGAGACCTGCCTGCCTCTGCCTCTGGAGTACTGGGATTGACGTTGTGCTCCATTACCCCCAGCAGTTTGGAGGATTTTAGTAACTATCCATAGTCACATAGCCCAGTCAGGGTTAACAGTAGGGGTCCCTGAGATGGCTTAGTGGGGTTAGGCAGTTGTCAAGCCTGACAGTCTAAGTTCATTCCCCAGGAACAGTAGGAGAGAATGCCCACATATACACATGTGTCTACATGTGCAAGCACCCTGTGCCCTTCACCCACAACCCTTCCCCCAGCCCTCAACAACCATGTGTCTTTCCTGTCCCTTTAAGTTTGCCTCTGCAAGAATGTCACTGATAGACTCAGCATCACGTGGCCTTCTGAACAGACTTATTTCACCGAGTATGAGTGTTCAGAGAATAACCTGTGTTGGAAAACTTGGAAGAGTTGTAGGGTGGAAAGAGGAGTCCTTGTCATCAGAGGCTAGTGGATACAAGTCCTCTGCGGGGGCAGGGCAGTGCCACCAAAGACAGATCACATTTGTATGCCTGGCCTGTCTTGTGTGTTGCAGCCGGACCTGCGCTTGCCAAGGCAAAGACCCCAACACCTGTGGTGCCTCCTTCTCCTTCGGTTGTTCCTGGAGCATGTACTTCAATGGCTGCAAATACGCTCGGAGCAAGACGCCACGCAAGTTCCGCCTCACGGGGGACAATCCCAAGGAGGTGAGGAAAGCCGTGCTGGGCACAGAGCAGCCCCCCCCTCCCCCCCGCACCCTCACCAGCTCTGCAGAGCTGGGACTGACATGCCGCAGTGCAGAAGGGCAGAAATGTTTCCTTGCTTGGGATTTCTCAGCAGCCTTACCTGCTGGGAAAGTGTTTTCAGGTCGTATGAAAACTAAGGACTTCCAGCTATGGGTCCTCAGACTCTTGCCACTTAGCAGCAGCTTTGAAGAAATTATTCTGAATACTTCTGACAAAAATGCAGATCTTTCATCTGAATGTGATCTGGCCATTTCTTCTCTTCGTGGGACATTTTTAAAGGGTGTAGGGATTAGAGGAGGAAGGAGGACCTTCCTCTCTGTGGATGACTCTGAATCATTATTGGGCTTGGTGAGGTATCCCATCCTCCACTGGGCTGAGCAGACATTTTTGGCATTATACAGACTTCTAGACCCTTATTTGTTAGTTTTTTTCCCCGGAGCTGAGAACCTAACCCAGGGCCTTGCGTTTTCTAGGCAAGCACTACCACTGAGCTAAATCAATCCCCAGCCCCATATCTAGGCCCTTCTTGTTTCCGTGCTAGGGGCCTATCCTGGTTCACTGGGTGGTAGCCCACATATACAGTCACAGTTATAATGAGGACCTCTCTATGACTTCTCACCCTGTTCTCCCTTCCTGGGTCTTTCCCTTATCCCCATCACAACAGAACAAGGGCCTTTGGGTCTCTACTGCAGCTTCCACCAAGGGCAGAAGATCACTGAGTGTCAGCTGAGGCCATCTCTCCACTGCCTTATTTTCTGTGCTCCGTGATGCCGTGGCCATAGCAAGAGGTGGTCTCAGGAGGAGCACACTGTCTTTTCACCTCTGCTCCCTTCCCTTCCGCTTGTGCTCCTGTAGGAGGAGTCAGGGGACTGGCCCCTCTGTTAGAGTACAGGCAGGCATCCTGATGCCAGTCTTGGCCTTCCAGAGCTTGAAGATCCTAGTGCCAGAAGGACCTCCCACTCCCCTGGGGACAGGGACATCCACTGGGCACCTCTTCTGTGCTCCATAGCCCATGTACACATCTTCCTGGCTTTGTTCTTCGTAAGTAAAATGAACCACATTGAGGGATTAGAGAGATGGTTAAGAGAGCGCCATGCAGATACTCTTCCAAATGTTCTGCATTCGTGTCTGAACTCCAGGTTTAGGGAACAAAACACCTTCTTCTGGCTTCTGCAGGTGCATACCCTTGCCATAAACACACACACACATATAAATCTTTTTTTCCCCAAATTCAGAACCTTTTCCCAAAAAACTTTTGTTTGTTTGTTTGTTTTGGGTTTTTGTTTGTTTTGTTTTTTGAGACAGGGTTTCTCTGTAGCTTTGGAGACTGTCCTGGAACTAGCTCTTGTAGACCAGGCTGGCCTCGAACTCACAGAGATCCTCCTGCCTCTACCTCTCAATTAGAGGCATACGCCACCACTGCCTAGCCCTCCCCCAAAACTTTTAGATAATTTTGTAAAATTAAAATAGACTCTAATTTGATAGCTCTTTGTAAGCTAAGACCCCCTTCTTCTGAAGGGGCAAATGTGGCTGCTTCAGTAGGTTAAAGATCTCCAGGACCTATGACTTGTCAGGAATAAAGAGATAATGGCTTAGTTTCTCCTCAGACCATCCCTGGTCTGTCATCACCATGCCCTGAGCCCTTGTGTTCTGGGTTCACACACATCCCAGTTATCACAGGACCACCCGTTTGCCCTGGCAGTGTTACTTGGCTTCACAGAC
This sequence comes from Microtus pennsylvanicus, assembly GCF_037038515.1. NCBI lineage: Eukaryota > Metazoa > Chordata > Mammalia > Rodentia > Cricetidae > Microtus > Microtus pennsylvanicus. Next base: position 62,994,352 of record NC_134586.1, read on the forward strand.
AGGAGAGTGACTTGTTCAGACCCACGTGTGGTTCATGGTGAAGGAGGAGGGGTTCCTCCCCAGGCCTGTGCTTCCCCAGCTCGTCAGCCTCACCTTGACGCTATGTTCCTTTGGCCTCGCTGTGCTGGTGGCAGCATCCGGACAGCAGCCAGAGCAGGCCAGGTGGCCAGGCCCTGATGCGGTACCACATTGGTTGCACTGACTGACGACTGGGCCCTGCTGTCAGCGACTCTGTGCTGTGTGCTTGCCTGCGCTTCCTTCATACATGCTCCGTGGTCATGCTCATGGCCTCGCTTCCCTGCGAGCCCCGGTGGCTAAAGGCCAGAGAGGCAACAGAGATGCCAGCTGCTTCACATAAGAGAGCGGTCACTAGGTACAAGCAGTCATCCTGTGGACCTTCCTTGATACTGCAGACATTTTTCTGTCCAGTACAGGAACCACCTGAAGCCACTGAGGGACCCAGGTCATCACTAACTTGCATTTCAGAAGACTGTAGCGGCCAGATCTTTGGATTTGTTTTCTGACACCTGACTGGTGACAGGCTGTGTGTGGGCCAGGCCAGCTGTGCGTCTCTAGCATAGTCCTTCCCTTTCCTCTAACATGGGGACAAGCATCCCCCCTGTGACCCACAGGATTCAGCTCCGAGAGCAAGGGCCTGCTGTCTTGTGTTGGGCTCATCGAGCTGCATGTGACTGACATAGTAGCGGGGCCGTCAGCGTGACTGCACCTTCCCGCAGTGAGCCTCAGTATCCGCAGCTTTAAAATGGACACAGCAGAGGCATACTCTAAATCTCTGCGAGTTCTTGGCTTCCTGCCTGCCCGGTGCTGCTCAGCAGTGATTCTGGTGGCGGTCATTCCTGGCAGGAAGTTTGCCAGGTAGGGCAGCTCTGAATGAACCTACCTGTTCTCTCTGCAGGAGGAAGTGCTCCGGAATAGCTTCCAGGACTTGGCCACTGAAGTTGCTCCCCTGTACAAGCGGCTTGCCCCCCAGGCCTATCAGAATCAGGTACCGGAGCCTGGACCTTTGTCTGTCCCATTCTCAGGTTCTCTGCAGCTGGAAAGCGGGAGGGCTCAGCCTAGCGGTCTCCTAGAGCCATTGTGTGCTTTGTAAGATGCCTTGTTTATACAGCCTGCACTAGCTCCCCATCCCCTCTCCCCGGTCGTCCCCTGGCACCTCTGGCCTGGCTTCCTCGGCAGAGGTTTGAGTTCCTCTCCACCTAGGCTAGCACAGTTGAGCTAACCTAGGAGAGAGTGATTCCTTCAGGTTCTGGGCATCTCAACTGGAAAAGCTTCTTCTCATGGCCCAGAATCGCAAGGCAGTTGTGAACCTTAACCTGCTTTTCACTGAGACCTAGATCCCAGGTACAGCATCAGGACGAGTCACTTGGGCCTCCTGAACACTGTTCTTGACCTTCACACAGGTGACCAATGAAGAAGTGGCGATCGACTGCCGTCTGGGGCTGAAGGAAGGGCGGCCCTTCTCAGGGGTCACAGCCTGCATGGACTTCTGTGCCCACGCCCACAAGGACCAACATAACCTCTACAATGGGTGCACAGTGGTAAGGAAGCCTGGGTCCAGTGGAGGAAGCCAGCTATGGGTTTACTCGTTATAGGGAAGGACGTAGAACTGGATTCTCAGAGTCCTGGCTAGCGTTGGCTAGATGACCTGCTCCTGCCCTTCTTTGGAGAAAACCCTCGCAACAGTAGGTGGACTGGTGACTGGAGTCGTGTGAGGAACCAGAGCCTACGGGTGCATTTACTCAGAGATGAGGTTTGCGGATGAGGCACGGAGGAGTCTTCCATGCGATGCCTGCTAGGCCACACTGGTTGTATATAGAGCAGGCAGGAGAAAGAGGACTTGGAGAGTGGGTGTGAGTGCTGGAGAAGAGGGGCGGTGGAGACTGGCTGAGGTGGGGACCCCCTCAAGGGAACGGGGCTGGTGCCGTGCTTACTTTCAGCTGGACTGCAGAAGGCTGGAGGCTCAGACCTGAAATGCTAGAAAGGGCGGGGCCTCTAGGATAAAGAGAGCTGCAGATGGGGACACTGGGGAGCAGGAAGGAGCAAAGTACTGGTAGGTCACCTGACCTCCCAGCTCCTGTGATCTTTACTACTTAAAGATTAACTATTAGTCGCAAAATTTCTGAAAGTTTTCATGTCTTAAAATTTGTATGTGTGCATGCCAGCGGGTCTGCACATGCGGGCAGCTGGGCATGCATATGCATGAGTGCATGGAGGTCAGAGGTCAGCCTCCTGTCTTCCTCAGAAGCTGTCTGCCTTTGGGGGTTATAGTCTTATTCTTAAGTCAGAGTCTCTTGGTACTTGGAGCTGGGCAGTTAGGCTGGTGGCCAGTAAGATGAGATCCACTTATGCTTGGATTTTTAATGTGGGTCCTGAGGATCCAAACCCAGCTCTTCGAGTTTGCACAGCAATAGCATTATGCACTGAGCCCCATCCCCTCGTGATAAAAACTTTCGGAGTTGGGACTTGGAGAAGTGGCTCAGCTGCTAAGAGAACTTGCTACCCTTTCAGATACCCCAGTTTGTTTCTCAGCAGCCTGTAACTCCAGCTCCAGGGAGTCTGATGCCCTCTTCTGGCTTTTGTGACACCTGTGGCATATATTCACATGGGCACAGACACACTTATAAATAAAAAAATAATAATAATTTAAAAGAAAACCAAGTTGCTGGATCGTGGTGGAGCACACCCTTAATCCCAGCACATGGGAGGCAGCGGCAAGCAGATCTCTGTGAGTTCGAGGCCAGCCTGATCTACAGAGCAAGTTCTAGGACAGCCAGGACTACACACAGAGAAACCCTGTCTCAAAAAACCAAACAAAGAGACAGAGAACTTGTCTGAAATCTTGTAAAGAAAGCCACAGTCAGCATTTGGTGGCCATCCCTTCAGACAGCTGTGTGTGACTACGGCCATGTACAGCTATATAAAACTCCACATACACGGGGCCACAGCGTGTCTGCCTGCTGTCCCAGGGCGTGCTTTTCATAACTAGTGCTATTAAATGTGTTGAAGCCTCATGTGTAGCTCTGATGCCCGCTTTTTAACCAGTCCCCCCCCCATGGCCACTCAGTGATTGATTGCACACAGTTCCCCCACCCATGTGCCATGAGGAGGCCCTGCAGCTCTGTGCTGGAGGCCCGGTGTACAGTGACAGTCACAAGTTTTAGTACTTGCTCTGTGACACCGAATCCTGCGGTCTCTAATATCCATCTGCTTCAGTGAGGTGTGCCTCTTACACACTTAGACACTGAAGAGGCGGAAAGTCTTGCCCGCTTTCTCTTGCCCCTTTTAATCTCATCTTTGAGGGTACCCCCATCTGTGTCCTTTGCTTATTTTTTAATCATGATTGTGGTTGCTGACAATCCTAAGGTTTCTTAGGTGTGTTAGGGATAGAGGCGGCTCCCGTAATGCCTCCCCCTTTGTTGTATTTGACTTTTGCTCTGTTGCTTATGGCATAGGGTGTTAGAGAAGGGGGAAGGCACAAGACTGAGGGCCAGTTGCAGCTGGAACACAGGCAGAAGTCGGGTCCCTAGAAGGCAGTCTGAAGACTGACTTGTGCTCTGGGAAGAACCAAGCTGGGGAGAGTGACACCAAAGTGGGGACCTGAGCAGCCATGCAGTCAGCACGGTAACAGTCTAAAGCTTCTGTTTGGCACATGAAAGAACACAGTGAAAACAGAAAGAGCAGTACCAAATGGACAGCTCATCATCTTTGACTAAACAAAGCTGGCCCCAGAACAGCAGTGCTGTGTGTGTGGAAGCATGTGTAGTTGGGCATACATGCCACAGAGCAGGTATGGGCCCTGTCCTCGAGGGGATGAAAGGCGTGTGCCACCACATCCGGCTTACAATTATTTTTTTCTGAGGTCATTTTTAATAAAAAGAAAGGTTACCTTAGAAGCAAAGAAGCTGAGCGGTCGGGATTCAGGGAGAAGGTTTTGCCCATTCGTATGGCACAGCACCACAACAGTGGACTACGGGCACAACAGGTGCCCTCGTCCCAGGTGAGCCACACTGGGGTATAAGAGGTAATGCGTGACTGAGCCTCTGAAAGCTGCCCCCCCAGGCTCTGTGCTGTTCGTTTTTAGAACCTTAGTGGTCAGGAGAGTGCGATGGGACAAGGTGAATGGCTGGTGGTAGGACTTTGTGGAGGTCACATGGTTGTAAGCCCAGACCCCTCTCTCCAAACATGGACTCCAGTTGCATCTCTCCCCGTGGGGCAGGTCTGCACCCTGACCAAGGAAGACAATCGCTGCGTGGGCCAGGTCCCCGAGGATGAGCAGCTGCATGTACTGCCCCTCTACAAGATGGCCAACACGGATGAATTTGGCAGTGAGGAGAACCAGAATGCCAAGGTGAGCAGCGGGGCCATCCAGGTGCTCACCGCATTCCCTAGAGAGGTCCGGCGTCTGCCTGAGCCTGCCAAGTCTTGCCGCCAGCGGCAGCTAGAAGCCAGGAAGGCAGCAGCCGAGAAGAAAAAACTGCAGAAGGAGAAGCTGAGCACACCAGAGAAGATCAAGCAGGAGGCTCTGGAGTTGGCTGGCGTCACCGCTGACCCAGGTAAGCAAGGGGGTACTATAGCACAGGTGTGGGCCCTGTCCTCAAGGGGTATCACCTCCCCCTCACGTCACACTAGCCACTTAGGAGGGGAGGTCCTGAGGCGTTTCACTCTGTCCATCAGAAAGGAGTCTTATGAAGCACCAGGCACAGCATTTGGCTTCTCCAGTGAGCGCTCACTGTGTCTGGGGAGAAGGCCGTTATTTCAGAGTCCACTATAGGAAGTGGCTGTGAGTGAGCGCCCACTCCTCCCTGACAGGAGTCCTCGCTGTGACCCTAAGCCCACACTTGGGAAGGTGAGCTTCAGTTGAAGCTAAGGCATTTTCTGGGGTCAGACAGAGTGATGGCAGAGAGGACATGGCCTCTCCACAGCTATCTCTCTTCACCTTGAAGTTTTTTGGGGGATTCCCAGGGAGCAAGTCCCAGCTGGGCTTGAACTCACCTCAGCACCTCATCCATCCTGGCTCTGCAGAGAGAACAGCTCTCAGGCAAGGAAGGCAGTTCTAGCTAGCCCTGTCCATTGCACCTAGACCTTGCCAGGCTGTGGTGTCTGCCCCCGTTTCTACCTTGCCTTCTGCCTTCCCCAGGCCTGTCTCTGAAAGGCGGATTATCACAGCAAAGCCTGAAGCCCTCCATCAAAGTGGAGCCTCAAAACCACTTCAGCTCCTTCAAGTACAGTGGCAATGCAGTGGTGGAGAGCTACTCGGTGCTAGGCAGCTGCCGGCCCTCCGACCCCTACAGCATGAGCAGTGTGTATTCCTATCACTCTCGCTATGCACAGCCCGGCCTGGCCTCCGTCAACGGCTTCCACTCCAAGTACACACTTCCCTCCTTCGGCTACTATGGCTTTCCATCTAGCAACCCTGTCTTCCCCTCCCAGTTCCTAGGCCCCAGTACCTGGGGACACGGGGGCAGTGGGAGCAGTTTTGAGAAGAAGCCAGACCTCCATGCTCTTCACAACAGCCTGAACCCGGCCTACGGTGGTGCTGAGTTTGCCGAGCTGCCTGGCCAGGCTGTTTCCACAGATACCCACCACCCCACCCCTCACCACCAGCAGCCTGCTTACCCAGGCCCCAAGGAATATCTGCTACCCAAGGTCCCCCAGCTCCACCCAGCATCCAGGGACCCCTCCCCCTTTGCTCAGAGCTCCAGTTGCTACAACAGGTCCATCAAGCAAGAGCCAGTAGACCCTCTGACCCAGGCTGAGTCTGCGCCCAGAGACTCTGGAAAGATGGGCAGAGCACCCTTACCCGAGGCATCTCAGAATGGGGGACCCAGTCATCTGTGGGGACAGTACTCAGGAGGCCCAAGCATGTCCCCCAAGAGGACTAACAGTGTGGGTGGCAACTGGGGAGTGTTCCCTTCTGGGGAAAGCCCCGCCATTGTTCCAGACAAGCTCAATTCTTTTGGGGCCAGCTGTCTGCCCCCTTCACACTTCCCAGACAGCCAGTGGGGACTGTTCACTGGCGAAGGCCAGCAGTCGGCCCATCCTGGAGAACGGCTTCGAGGCAAACCCTGGAGCCCCTGCAAGTTTGGGAACAGCACTTCAGCCTTGACTGGTTCGAGCCTGACTGAGAAGCCGTGGGGGGTTGGAGCAGGGGATTTCAGCTCTGCCCTGAAAGGTGGTCCTGGGTTCCAAGACAAGTTGTGGAATCCTGTGAAAGTCGAGGAGGGAAGGATTCCCACACCGGGGGCCAGCCAGCTGGACAAAGCCTGGCAGGCCTTCGGCATGCCCTTGGGCTCCAGTGAGAAGCTGTTTGGGGCCCTGAAGTCGGAGGAAAAGCTGTGGGATCCATTCAGCCTGGAGGAGGGGACAGCTGAAGAGCCCCTAAGCAAGGGGGTGAAAGAAGAGAAGAGTGGCCCAGGAGTGGAAGAGGAGGAGGAGCTGTGGTCAGACAGCGAACACAACTTCCTGGATGAGAACATTGGCGGAGTGGCCGTGGCCCCTGCCCACTGCTCCATCCTCATCGAGTGTGCCCGGCGAGAGCTTCATGCCACCACGCCACTCAAGAAACCCAACCGCTGCCACCCCACCCGCATCTCGCTGGTCTTCTACCAGCACAAGAACCTCAACCAGCCCAACCACGGGCTGGCGCTCTGGGAGGCCAAGATGAAGCAGCTGGCTGAGCGGGCGCGGCAGCGTCAGGAGGAGGCTGCGCGCCTGGGCCTGGGCCAGCAGGAGGCCAAGCTCTATGGGAAGAAGCGCAAATGGGGGGGTGCTATGGTGGCCGAGCCCCAGCACAAAGAAAAGAAGGGGGCTGTCCCCACCCGGCAGGCGCTGGCCATGCCCACAGACTCAGCGGTCACCGTGTCCTCTTACGCCTACACAAAGGTCACTGGCCCCTACAGCCGCTGGATCTAGGTGCCAGGAGCCAGCGTACCTCAGCGTCGGGCCCGGCCCGAGCTGCCTCTGTGGTGCTTTTGCCCTCATGCCCGGGGGCGGGTTGGGGGTGCAGAAGTCTCTCTATATCTACATATATGGATATGCCTATCATATATATGTATTTATGGTCCAAACCTCAGAACTGACCCGCCCCTCCCTCCCTACTTCCCCAGCACTTTGAAGAAGAAACTACGGCTGTCGGGTGATTTTTTTTTTCGTGATCTTAATATTTATATCTCCACATTGTTTTTATTTTTCCCCTTGTTTTGAGGGGCTTTTAATTTCTCTTTGTTTTTAAAACTTTATCCTTGTATATCACAATAATGGAAAGAAAGTTTATAGTGTCCTTTCACAAAGGAGCGTAGTTTTAAATTCCATTTAAAATGTGTATTTATTGGGTTTTTTTTTAAAGCGACAATAGTAATGGTTACAGATGGGCAGGAAAGGCCGTCAGTGCTTCCTGCCGGGCGAGCCCAGTCTCCTGGGAGCTGCAGGTTCTCCCAGCTATCTGCCCCCCACAAACCAAGGTTAGCATGTAGCCCTGGTCTATCCCTCCTTCCCACAGGCCGGGGAGCCTTTGGGACCACCCCGTTCCCCTCTGTGGAATGGGAGAAGCTGTAGACATCTGGGGGCCCGGCCTGGAGATGCTGGTGTTTGATGTCCCCAGAAACCAGGTTGGAAGTAGACAGCTTCAAGCTTGCTAGTCTCCACACTGAATCCTCTCTGTCCGTTATTTATCAAGTCATATGATGTCCTGGTTCGCTAGGCAGCACCTCACGCTGGAGCAGGAGTCCAGAGGCTCCTAGTAGCCCTTCTCGTCTCATTGGTAAAGCCAGTGAGTACCAGGCTGAAGGAGGCTTAGTGGCAGTTTCTTTACAAAATCGCCCCAAAGTTTGTCAATACTGAAAAAGGGCTACTGTATCTTTGAAAACAAGAAGTTGAACCCAAGCTGTGAAGAGCCAGCGTGCTGTACGGTGCTGTATGGTGCGGTGCTGTGTGGTGCCGTGTGGTGCCGTGCGGTGCTGTATGGTGCGGTGCTGTGTGGTGCCGTGTGGTGCTGTACGGTGCTGTATGGTGCAGTGCTGTACGGTGCTGGAGCCTGGTGCTGTACGGTGCTGTGTGGTGCTGTACCGTGCAGTCAGTGCTGTGTGGTGCCGTGCTGTACGGTGCTGGAGCCTGGTGCTGTACGGCGCTGTGCGGTGCAGTGTGGTGCTGTACGGTGCTGTGTGGTGCAGTGCTGTATGGTGCGGCGCTGTGCGGTGCAGTGTGGTGCTGTACGGTGCTGTGTGGTGCTGTACGGTGCTGTATGGTGCGGTGCTGTGTGGTGCTGTACGGTGCTGTATGGTGCGGTGCTGTGTGGTGCAGTGTGGTGCTGTACGGTGCTGTATGGTGCGGTGCTGTGCGGTGCTGTACAGTGTGGTGCGGTGCTGTGTGGTGCTGTACCGTGCAGTCAGTGCTGTGTGGTGCCGTGCTGTACGGTGCTGGAGCCTGGTGCTGTACGGCGCTGTGCGGTGCAGTGTGATGCTGTACGGTGCTGTGTGGTGCTGTGCGGTGCCGTGTGGTGCGGTGCTGTATGGTGCGGTGCTGTGTGGTGCTGTACAGTGTGGTGCGGTGCTGTGTGGTGCTGTACCGTGCAGTCAGTGCTGTGTGGTGCCGTGCTGTACGGTGCTGGAGCCTGGTGCTGTACGGCGCTGTGCGGTGCAGTGTGGTGCTGTACGGTGCTGTGTGGTGCTGTACAGTGTGGTGCGGTGCTGTGTGGTGCTGTACAGTGTGGTGTGGTGCTGTGTGGTGCTGTACGGTGCTGTGTGGTGCTGTACGGTGCTGTGTGGTGCTGTACGGTGCTGTGTGGTGCGGTGCTGTATGGTGCGGTGCTGTGTGGTGCTGTACAGTGTGGTGTGGTGCTGTGTGGTGCTGTGCGGTGCCGTGTGGTGCTGAGCCTGGTGCTGTAGTATTGTGCTGGGACTTTTCTGACTCTCAGGGCAGGTGGCATCCTGCCAGAGCTCAGCAAGCCAGTGTGATGGCAGGTCACTCATCGTCCTTATTCCTGGATCTTCACATGGGACAATGGTGCAGTCCTCCCAGCCCACGCAGGGCATGGCCTACACTTCATTTAAAGTGCAAGGGTCAGGCGTTTTCAACAGGTTGCTAATGCTTTCCTCCTCTGAGGAGGCCAGTTCTCCATTGGATCTTTCTCTCTTCCTCCTCTTCCACCTACCATGTAACACCCCCATTCTAAAATCCTGGTGCATTCATTTGATCTTTGAAATGAGAGCGTTGGTGCTTTAATTTCTGCGATGTTGTCGAGAGAGGTTGGGCCTGACAGGCAGAAGCGGCGCCGGTCTGCAGCGAGTCTGAATTTATGGTGTGTTCATTTTCCGATGCTGTTAGCCATGTTACCCAGCTGCTCATGTGGACGTGTGTGGTGAGCGGGGGGCTTCATCAGGACACACACAGAGTAGCGGCCAATCCCTGAGGCAGCATTTGTCAAGTGCTTCTAGCCAGGTGTGGTCTTCATAGACGGAGCGTAGCAGTCCCACGACAATGCTGAAGGCAAGTCCGAGTCCCCAAGCTTCGCGGTGCCTTGTGCCAGAGCTGAGAGCCGAGCGGCTGGGTGTTGACGGTAGCCCTTCGGAAGCACTGGCAAAGAGTGCTAAAAGGTGTCCTGAGCATTTTTGTGGTCTGGTTTTAACTGTAAATAGTGAAAGATTTTTTTAAGCACTTTTGCCTAGATTTAAACAGCAACTTGAAAAGAATAAAAAGTACATTTTAACATGGAATTGTGGGAGAAACTGTAAATAGTAGCTGCATATTTAACGTGCTTTGTCAATCCACCTTTACCATATTCTGTAAAGTTGCAATTATTTTACAGGACAGAAAAATGAAATATTATTGCTTTTGAAATAAATACCCAAGAGCTTATCAGGATTTAGAATTATTCAGAATTCAGATTTATAGGAAAGCCTCTGACCTTCTGTTTGACAAGCTAAAGGAGTCAGAGTCTCTAAGGCGCATGCTAATTTTCTAGTTTTGAGGGAAAGTTGGGTCCTTTAAATGCTATTTTGCTTAAATCGCATCAGTGCTTTTATGCAGGTCTCATCTGACTCCGTGCTTAGGTAGATGCGGGGGTGCCTTGAAAAACTTCATTTTAAATAATCTTAAATATGATATTTTACAAAGCATTTGGAGAATGTGACCGTGTATACGGCCCGTGGAAGCCCCAGGTTGGCTGTTGGCTTGCAAGGTCCCAAGTGTGGTCCAGGTGATTCTGATGTCGGCAGTGTGTGGATCTCTCTGACGTGTATTCAGTATGCTCCAACCCTCCTCACCATTTGGTAGCAAAGCCATTAGATGAATGGAGAAACCAGTACAAGCTAAAAAGCATGTGATTTCCATCCCCCAAGCCTGCACAGCCTTGGTTCAGAAGCTCTAGGCCAGGACACAGGCTGCTGTGAGGTGAGGCAAAGGCGTTCTGTGTTGGCCTTTCGGGTCATGGCGAGCGCTGTTTCGGGGCTCGGTGCTGTGGCTGTGCTTGAGCCCATGCTGACTTTCACACACTACATGTATAACCTACCTCAACTCTGTCGTTGAAATGAGCATGCTTTAGACGTGTATTTAAGACGTAACTATGCACAGTTCTATATCCCCCACCCCTTGCTGCTGAAGGCTTCTTAAAGAGAAAAATCAAAATTTTTATTTTTTACTGGCACTATCATTTTTTAAGTCCTGAAGATGATTGACAAGACATTTTTATCATGAAAAGAAAAAAAATAAAGCCATTGCAACTCAAGAACCTGACAGCGTGAGCGAGTTTTAAGAGTACCATTATAGCAAGGGAGATGATGGCATTGAAGTCCGCTCCCAGTGTGCCCGTCCATGGCCACAGTCCACATGCAGCGTTTGGTGTCCCCTCCCCCATTGTTTTGTTTTGCTTTGTTCTGTTCTCCCTGACTGCTGTGTGCGAAAGGACTTGGGAAGTTGTATCCCAAGAGATTTTCTTTTGTAATAACAATCGCTTTGCAGCAGGTTCTCACAGAATAACCGGTGCTCACTGGAGAAGCCACCTGTCAGTAGCTCTGCTGAGGGTGGCGCATGGATTGAAGGGTTCAGCTTGGGGTCTGGTTTTTAGCAGAGCCTACGCACCTGACCCCCAGCCCTCCCGGGTGCTGCTTTGTCTCTTCACCGAGGTGGCCCTGGTGCATGGGAAGGGCTTCTGCCTTCCCTGGGCCTCCACCTGCTCTTGGGGAAATGGCGGTTTGCAGGGCTAGGGATGTGGGTGCTAGATGGAAGAACAGAAGTAGCAGCGGTCTGTTGCTTCGTGGCTATGGCAGTGGATGTGTGAGGGCGGTTGACAGTAGCTGAACACCCGTGTCACAGAGTGAGGAGTTCCTGACTGCCTCGAGGTGTCAAAGCAAGGCCGAGCTGGTGGAACACTGACATACCCTGATGTGCCTCAACCAATCTCCTTCCTTTCGTTACTGAAGTGTGTTTTCTGGACTTGGAAGCATTTTTATGAATTGAAATAGTCTAATAAATGGTGCTATGGTGTTTCAATGTGACTGTCCCTGATCTTGTCTCCCTGAGGTGCTATCAACGTTTGAAACCACAACCAACCAAAAACAAGGTGGGCTCCGTCTCTCGGCTTTTCTTTCCTTCTCTTTGGGTGCTGTCTTTGTAGACCTCTGTTTACTGCGCTGTGTCTGCTCGGAGCAGTGTTCTGGCTTTGTTGGTTTTGTTTGTTTGTTTTTGCTTTTTTTTTTTTTGGTTTTTTGTTGTTGTTTCCCTTGGTGGCCAAAGCTAGGCACACAGAGAAAGGAGCTTGCTCCTCCTAAGGACGGCGGTGGCCTGCCTGCCTGGGTGGGCTCTATGGGTTTGTGCTATCTTCTCAGGCCATATTAGAAAGGGGGTGGTGGCTTTTAGGAAGGAGGGTCAGGCCCTGCCTCTTCTAGTATGGCAGGTATTCTCCTGTGGTCCAGGGTGCTAACCCCAGAGGGGCCAGGCTGAGGTCCAGGGGGAATGCCTTCACCTGGCCCCAGTGGGGACAGGGTGGGCAAGCCTTTGGTTCTCGCCACTCCCTGATAGCTCCTGGTGCTGAGACTAAAGGCAGGTGCTTTCATTGTCCCTGATGCCACCACGGCTGCTTTTAGTTGGTGCTAAACTTCTCCTGTGTCCACATAAGCTGATGTAAATTTTAAGAACTCGACAGGAAGCTCCATTTTTATATCATTCACTGTCACAATTTTTTTTAAAATACCTCAAAAACAGGACATTGTGACAACTTAGATTCCATGAGGGTGTGACACCCGAAGGTTGTCCATTAAATGACTTCCTTGCCCTCGACACAGCTGAGATCACTCTCTCTGTTCATCAGCAGTTAAATGGCAGAGTGCCCAAGGGAAGGAGTGTGGTTGGATTGTTTTCATACTTTTTAGTTTTGCTTATGAATAAAATGTGAATCTACTTTGCCCATCTCATCGCGCTTTCTGTCACGGTTGCTGTCATTTGAAAACTCCCACACCTGGTTTTATCTGCTGTCCCTACCAGGCAAGCTTCACCACATACCCTGGACCAAAATAACACATTGGCAGTGCATGACCCAACCCAGGCTCGCAGCTCCACTTGCGCCCATCTTCACCGAAGCGCTGCCTTCCTGGCAGCGCTGCCCGAGAGGGCAAAGCAATAGGCTTCTCACCTGAGCAGAGGGAAGCAGCATTGAAGCCGGGCTCCGGACTGTGTGCCTAAGGATCAGTGAGCTGTTTGGCCTGCTCCTCGTTTGCTTCTGTTCTGATATCAGGGATGCTTTCTGTCGGGTGTCGTCCATGCTCTCCTCGCTCTGACTGCCCATCATTCGGGGGGAACCCTCACTCTTCATATGGGGACTTCAGATACTAATTGGCTCATCTGGACATCCCAAATTTTCTTGATTCCAATGCAGGTTTGTTTGTTTGTTTGTTTGTTTTTGAGGGGGGAAAGACAGACAGGAGTGGTGTCATTTCTTTTCTCGTGTTTAAAGAAGCAAGGACCGGCTATCTCAGCATTCTAATGCTTTAGACTTGATCTAGAACCCTTGTAGCTTTTGGATGTGTTTTATTTCTTATCTCTTTGAATTCCTGTTTGGTTACCTGGCTTCCAATGGAGGTGAACTTAACAACCATACTTGAATATTCCGTCTTGACTTTGTAAACTGTGGCTACTTGAAATGAAGTTTATCTGGGGTTGATGGATGAATGGTAGGTTTTTGCAATGTCTCAAGGCAATAGGATGTGTATTATTAAACTGTAGATATCTTAGTACAGTAAATTTATGCTGATAATTTTATTTTGTATAATTTTTACCTTTTTGTTAATATTTTCCTTCCACTTTATTGGTTTGTCTCCTGAGCTACCGCCTTCCTTTCCCTTTCCTTCTCCCCCAGTGTTTCAGTAAATTTAATTTAGGGTGCCTAGAAATTGCAAGTATGTATCCTTTTTTGATTTGTATTTTATTATAATTTACACAAACAACTGGGTTTGTGAACTGTATTACTCCTGGCATCTTTAAAATATTGTGGGTGTTTTAATAAATTTTATATTTATTTTTTGCACTCAAATTCTGTGTGAGCTATTTTTTTCCTCTCTCTCACCTTGAGCCATAACTAAATTGTGACGTAAAGGTACCCTGAGGTCTTGCCCTCCTGTATGTATTATAGACACCCAGATGGAGCCTGCCTCAGAGCAGTGGGGGACCTGCTCTCACCTTGCCTGGGCCTATCATCTGAGTAGATGGAGATCAGAGCTCTGGGGTGGCCTTGGTCAGCTTTTCTCTGCTTTCCCCCCTTCTAGTCAGTTTAAATTCAGCTATCCGCACAGCCACCTTAGAGCTGCTAAAAACCGCCACACGCTGCTGGGTTCTGAAGACTGAAGGCTGGGCCCAGCTTCTGCTGTCCCTGGACAGAGGGGGTGCCTTTGGTCCAGGCTGCAGTTCTGGCAGTAGTTGGGTTTGGGGAAACTGAGTTGAGAGAGGATAAATGGGCAGGAAGCTCTGCCCTATGCTCTTCCATTTCCTCTCCCTAAAATGTCCCACCAAGCAGATCTAGCAGCAGAAATCAGCCACCCAGCAAACTAGAGGTTCGGTGATTTTTCCAGAGGAACCATCTAGAAATGCCCAGGCACACTGTCCAAGGTCCTGTTTATATCTATGCACCGTATGCCTGGTACCCTCAGAGGGCAGAAGAGAGTGCTGGATTCCCTGGGACTACAGGTGATTGTGAGCCACCGTGTGCATGCTGGGAATTAAACCCAGGTCCTCTGAGAGCAACCGGTATCAACCACTGATCCATCGCTCCAGTGCCCCCCCCCCAACATACCAATTTTGGTTTTGTTTTTCTGCTTCCAATTGCATTTGAAGTTTGGCTAAGTGTCTCATTTAACCCAACTTCCTGGTCTATCCTGATCTTCATTTTGTCGACACCCCTACCTAGCCACACTGCTTGGTCAACAACTTTATTGAAAGTTCTACTGCTGGTAGGACTGGAGAGGTAGCAATTAAGAACACTTACTGTTCATTCAGGAAACCTGAGTGTTCAGTTCTTAGTACCCTCATCAGGCAGCATCTATAACTCCGGCTCCAGAAGATCTAGTGTTCTCTTCTGGCCTCTGAGTATCTAGGTACATGCATACACACACACACACACACACACACACACACACACACACACACACACTGCAAAAGCAGCTCCTCTGATGTGATCTATGGCTAAAGTGGTCATTAGGAGTTATTTTAGTACTATATCTACTCAGCAGAATAACAATATTAGGTTCTCTCCCCTGGGGCTTATGCCCTATCTAGATCCAAGTTCTTGGTCCCATTAGCAGTGCCAGGCATGGGTTCTATCTAATGGATTGGCCCTTAGAGCCAATCAGAAAATGGTTGGTTGCTCCCATGATACTCTCACCACTGTTGGCAGACTACTAGTTATTGTAGCTGGCAGGGTTCACGGCTGGGTGACTACTCTTCTCCTCCAGGACCATCTAGTAGACTATGAAAGCTAGCCAGTTGGGATGAAGCTTCCAGGTGAGTACAGTTCAATTTTTCCATATTATGTGATTCAGGTATGTGCTGTCTTAAGCATTAAGGTTTTACCATTACGTGCACAGGATAGCCGAGAGTATTGACAGTAGCCTATGATGCTTAGGGGACCCTGCTGGCCAACAACTTCTTAAAAAGAAAAACCCTCACATGGTCAACATGCAGGGAATAAGAAACTGCAGAGGGCTGTCCTGAAATGGAGTGTTCATAGCAAGAGCACACACACGCATCAGGGGTTGTTGTGCAAGAGGGGAGTGTAAGACCCAGAAGTGGTGGGTGACTTTGAGGACATGGTATTTTCCAGACAGCGGGCGAGCAGTTACACAGAACTCAGTGGCAGTTGTGACAGCACGCACAAGACCATACAGTCTCAAGCCAGACAAAATCCCAGCATGCACGGGGCGCTTTGGCCTCTGATAGCTGCCAGGAGAGGGGTCCGTTTTCTTTAAAGCCATGGCTGCACTCCCAAGGGTAGTGGGTGGGCTGCACAAACTGCACTTGACGGGAAGGAAACACCAAGTTGAGTGGGTAGGGTATTGAGCGTGGGGCGGGCGGGTAGAGGAGCTGGGTGAGGGGAGGGGAGTATGGAGTTCTCAAAGAACTGATAAAATTCTATTTTAAAAGCTTTACTGCTGGCCCTGCAGACTGCTTAACATTGAAGAATTGTCAGTCGCCTCACCTGAATACTCTGCAAAGAAGAGAGAGACCTTCAGCATCCTGGAGGAGACCAGAAGAGGGGTTCAACCCCCCAACCAGTGGTGTGCCTGTCCACATCTCCAGAACGCCAGATAAGACAAGGGCCTTGTGCAGCTGCAGATGTTTAGTGCCTCCCGCACCTTGGGCAGTTGTGCAGACACGCCCTGCCCTAGGAGTCCCCACCTCCACCTCCACGCTGCCTTCATCCCCGACACACGCTCATCCCTGCCCCAGCCTCACCACTCTCCCACTCCTGGTTTGTACCATGTGAGCAGCTCAGGGAGGTGTCTTGTGGCTCACCCCACCCCACCCCTGCAGCTTCTCATCCAGAGCTTGCAGGTTCTACTGTCTATCCCATGTCCTGTCACACTTCTGCAGCTAGAGATGCCTTTGGCTTCAGCTTAGACACCATCTTCAGGCAGGCTAGGAACGCTGACTTCTCTGAAGGACTACACTTCCCTAAAACCCTCTGGTCCTGGGGGGTCTCAGGCACCTGCAGTCTTCCTATCACCCGAAGACAATTCCTTCACAATGCAGCCTACCAGACATGTGCAACCCACAGCCCATGGGCCACATGCACCCAGGATTGCTCGAAATGTGGCCGTAGGCATGGTTAGAAATCATGACAGGCTTTTTGACATTTTTTCCTTTTTATTTTTACTTCCTTTTATTATATTTGGTGGGGGGAGACCGGGAGAGATGTGTGCTTGCTGAGTGTATAGAGGTTAGAGGCCCACTTCTAAGAGTGAGTTCTCTTCCTCCACATGGGCTGCAGGGATCTAGCTCAGGTTTAGACCAACAGGACCAACAAGGCCAACTGCGCTTGTGCCAGCTGAGCTACCTCCCGGGTCTGGCAATTGTCTGAGGACCCAGTCGCATGGTTTTCAAGCGTGAACTTTAGATCACAGCATGTCCAAACCTCAGACACCAATGCAGGCCTTCCCTCCGAGCCCCTTGCTCAGCTGCCTGGCCTCAAGTTTGACTACCGGTACCAAGGCTGTACAAAACCGTGTCTTGCCCTGGTCCCCTGGTGACTCTGGGCTGCCGTGTGGTGCTCCGTGGCTATGTGCCAGAGCTGAAGTTACAGGTGCCGTGAAATCCAAGTTGCCTTCATGTTGCCAGACTCCCAGCCACACCCCGGGTGTCCTCAAGCTGCTCTTTCCTGGTACAGTTAGCCCACAGTAGATCCTGGAGCTGGCTACAGATGACTTCACAAACTAGCACAGGTCCTATCACTACCAGACACCTTGCTCCATGGCAGATCCCTCCAAAGCTGGGGCCCAGACGGTTCTTCACACTCTGGTCTAAATTTAGGAAGATACATTCTTATGTGCCACACACACAAAAGAACTCGAGTTCAGATGCCCAGAGCACCTATAGACTCGGCACAAAAGATGCCCGACTGGTAAAAGTGCTTGTCACCAAGCCTGGTTCAGTCCCCAGGACTCAGCGGAAGGAAGAAGCAACACAGGGAAGTTTCCTCTGACCTCCAGTGTGCACTGTGGCACCATGTGTATGCACACACCACATGTGACATCATGTGTACGCACACACACCACATGTAGCACCATGTGTACGCACACACCACATGTAGGACCATGTGTACGCATACACACAACACATGTAGCACCATGTGTATGCACACACACAACATATTATGATTTTCAAAAGAAGTTATATGGCAGGTGGCACATATGTCTTTGATCCCCTCACTCCAGAGGCAGAGGCAGGTGGATCTCTGAGTTCAAGGCTAGTGCTGCGGGAGCTCCGGCTCCTTCAGCTAGTAGCTGCTGAGATACCAGCCCATTGGGGCGTGGTCTCTTTTAAAAGCAGCGATTGCCCTCAGCTTGCTATCTTGCTTCCGGCTCCTGGCTCCGCTTCCGGCTACTAGGCTCCTTTCCTGATCATGCAGAGGGCTGTTGTCTGGGACGGTGATCTGTAAGTTTTTTCCCCTTTAAATAAATAACCATTCTATTAATCATAATTCCGAACCAGTGTGGAACTGTTTGTGACTTACGCCTTCAGGCTAGCCTGGTGTACACAGTAAGTTTCAGAACAGCCAAAGCTTTGTGAAAAGACCCTTTCTCAAAAGAAAGAAGGAAGGAAGAAAGGAAGGAAGGAAGGAAGGAAGGAAGGAAGGAAGGAAGGAAGGAAGGAAGGAAGGAAGGCAGGCAAGCTATTCAGAAGGGATGTGGGGACTGGGCAGGAAGGCAGGCAGAAGCCACACGGAAGGGGCTGACAAATCCTGCAGAGATCCCCCGTGCTTGCAGCAGGCCTGACCATACTTTGACCAATCAGTCAGAATTGAGAGCAAAGGCACAGAGTTGGCCACGGAACGTGAAAGGACACTGGGGAGCAGCTTCTGGAAAACAAGAGTGAGGCAGGTCCTGGGGCTGGGTGCCAATCACCCTGCTGCACCCGCTCACCATCGTGGATCCAGAGACATTGGTGACAGCGACCACTAGAACTTCCATACAGAACACCAGACTTCCCAGAGTCCAGGGTGAGCGTGTGTGGCTGGCTAAAGCAGCACAGTTCCTGGCCAACTCACCTCCCGCCCGTCAGATGCAGAGGATGGGGGCCTTCAAACCCCGGGTGAGGCTCACTATTCCTCAGCTCCACAGGGTATGAGAAACTAGGGGTTCCTTATTCTTGGAGAAGTAGGGGAGGGAAAATTTTTAAACTTCTTTATAGAACCAAGAAATCTAGGGTCAGGTGTGGTGACACACCTTTCTTCCAAGCAGCAGAGAGGCAGAGCCAGGAACTATTATCTCTGTTAGTAGTTCCAGGCCAGCCAGGGCTACACAGTGAGACTCCGTGTCCAGGAGCAGGATGAACTCTGCAGAGATGAGCCATTGCGAAAGGAGGACACGGCTTCTGGAAGGGGCCTGAAGCATGACTCATGCCTGTTGTGAGCAATAGGTATCTGTGGTCTTTAATTAACTTCTAAATAGATAACATACCTCCTATAATTATAATACATAAATGTCTATGAACAAAAATAGATACATTTTTTTGGCAGGGATTCTTCTGGAAGATGGCTGTGGAGAAGTGCACTCAAGGTTTCAGCATCAGCAGTCGCGTGACCGGGGCGCCGTCAGCACTTGGGGACAGAGGTAAATATCCGAAGGCCATGCATTCCCTTGATCTCTTCTTTTAGTGCCTGAGGAAGAGATGTCACAGTCAGTTCTTGTGTCTTGCCGTTGGCTACAGTGTTCTACACAGCTGTCTGAAGGATACTTTGCACATGTTTTATTAAGCAATTTTTCCCTTCAGAACATTTTTTTGCCTATGTTTGTGTGGTGTGTGTATGTGTGCATGCTTGCATGTGTGTGGGTGTACATGTGTGTGTTGTGTGCATGCTTGCATGTGTGGGTGTACATGTGTGTGTGCATGCTTGCATGTGTGTATGTGTGCATGCTTACATGTGTGGGTGTACATGTGTGTATGTGTGCATGCTTGCATGTGTGTGGGTGTACATGTGTGTGTGGTGTGCGTGCTTGCACGTGTGTGGGTGTACATATGTGTGGGTGTGCGTGCTTGCATGTGTGTGGGTGTACATGTGTGTATGTGTGCATGCTTGCATGTGTGTGGGTGTACATGTGTGTATGTGTGCACGCTTGCATGTGTGTGGGTGTACATGTGTGTGTGTGCGTGCTTGCATGTGTGTGGGTGTACATGTGTGTGGGTGTACATGTGTGTATGTGTGCATGCTTGCATGTGTGTGGGTGTACATGTGTATATGTGTGCATACTTGCATGTGTGTGGGTGTACATGTGTGTATGTGTGCATGCTTGCATGTGTGTGGGTGTACATGTGTGTATGTGTGCATGCTTGCATGTGTGTGGGTGTACATGTGTGTATGTGTGCATGCTTGCATGTGTGTGGGTGTACATGTGTGTATGTGTGCATGCTTGCATGTGTGTGGGTGTACATGTGTGTGTGTGCGTGCTTGCACGTGTGTGGGTGTACATGTGTGTATGTGTGCACGCTTGCATGTGTGTGGGTGTACATGTGTGTATGTGTGCACGCTTGCATGTGTGTGGGTGTACATGTGTGTATGTGTGCACGCTTGCATGTGTGTGTGTACATGTGTGTGTGCACGCTTGCATGTGTGTGGGTGTACATGTGTGTATGTGTGCACGCTTGCATGTGTGTGGGTGTACATGTGTGTATGTGTGCATGCTTGCATGTGTGTGGGTGTACATGTGTGTGTGCACTGTGTCCATGTGGTGTGTGTATGTGTGCATGCTTGCATGTGTGTGGGTGTACATGTGTGTATGTGTGCATGCTTGCATGTGTGTGGGTGTACATGTGTGTATGTGTGCATGCTTGCATGTGTGTGGGTGTACATGTGTATATGTGTGCATGCTTGCATGTGTGTGGGTGTACATGTGTGTATGTGTGCATGCTTGCATGTGTGTGGGTGTACATGTGTATATGTGTGCATGCTTGCATGTGTGTGGGTGTACATGTGTGTATGTGTGCATGCTTGCATGTGTGTGGGTGTACATGTGTGTATGTGTGCATGCTTGCATGTGTGTGGGTGTACATGTGTGTATGTGTGCACGCTTGCATGTGTGTGGGTGTACATGTGTGTATGTGTGCATGCTTGCATGTGTGTGGGTGTACATGTGTGTGTGCACTGTGTCCATGCGTTTGGAGGCCTGAGGCTGACACTGAGTGTCTTCCTTGGCTGCTCTCTGCGTTACAGATCAAGGCAGAGTGTCTCACTAAAGTGGAACCTGCTGTTTCGCCAATCAACTATCCAGCTTACTCCAAGGGTTCCCCACTTCTGCCTCTGGGCGCTGATGTGATGCTGAGTGTGGTCACAGAGGTCTGTGATGCCAGCATCTAGTTTCACCCAAGCTCTGAGAATCCAAACCCAAGTCCTCGCACTTGCACACAAGCCCCTCTACGCCTCTTCCCAGTAGCCGGGTCTCACTGGCTAGTCCTGGCTGGCCTGGGTCCTCCAATTCTGAGGATTCCTGGAGGCAGAATCACCATTTTTGGACTGAGGTAGAGGTAGGAGCCAATGGCTGGCTGCTTTGCTTTTCTGGTCTTCAAGTTGAACCCCAATATCTATCTCTGGGTTTTTACTACTCATGCTACCTAAGGTGCACACCACCACACCCAACTCCCTTTACAATTGTTTTTATTCAGTAGTATTTAAGTTTGTAGCCAGGGTGGCAGCACACGGCTTTAATCCCAGCACTCAGGAGGCAGAGGCAGGTGGATCTCTGTGAGTTCAAGGCCAGCCTGAGCCTGGTCTACAGATTGAGTTCCAGGACAGCCAAGGCTACAAAGAGAAGCTCTGCCCGGAGAAAACAACAAGAACAACCCCACCTGTGTTTGCTGTGGTGTTACATATCCATAGCCCAGCCACCAGGGTAAGGGAGCGTGGTAAGTTGAGCTCAGGAGTTCAAGTCCAGCCCAGCAATACAGGAAGACCCTGAACCTATAGTGTGTGCGCGGGCACACACACACACACACACACACACACACACACACACACACACTAACGACAGCACACACACAGACATACACTCCTACCTGGGTTGTGGAGTTAAAACAACACTGAGTACCCCTGGCCCAAAGTCAGCAAGTGAGTAAATAGGTCAGGATATGGACCCAGATGTTCTGTGGTCCTGGATACAGCTAGTTTCAG
This sequence comes from Microtus pennsylvanicus, assembly GCF_037038515.1. Classification (NCBI taxonomy): domain Eukaryota; kingdom Metazoa; phylum Chordata; class Mammalia; order Rodentia; family Cricetidae; genus Microtus; species Microtus pennsylvanicus. The sequence goes on from NC_134586.1 coordinate 63,015,734, forward strand.
TCATGTTCCTAAGTGGCTCTACCCAGGCCAACTCTATGTTCAGTGGAAGCCTCAACTCTGCCAACAGAAAGGACCCTGGAAAAAGCCTCATAGGTACAGTCCGGCCAGTTCCCTCTGCTTGCTGCAGGCCCAGGATGCCCTCTAGTGGCTACTTCTGTCTCTGCAGCTGGGTTAGTGCCAGCCAGGTGGGAAACGGAGGCAGGCAGATCTCTGAGTTCAAGGCCAGCAGGGTCTAAAGAGCGAGTTCCAGGACAGGCAGGACTACACAGAGAAACCCCATCTCAAAACAAACAAACAAAAAAAGAACATCACAACAACAAAATCCCCAAAATACCGTGGGTAAGAAGACTCAGCTTGAAAGCCAGTTGTTGTGGCGCACGCCTTTACTACCAGCGCTTGGGAGGCAGAGGCGATCAGATCTCTGAGTTTGAAGCCAGCCTGGGCTACATAATGAGTACCAGGACAGCCAAGGCTATATAGAGAAACCCTGTCTTGAAAAACTAAAAAGCTTTACCTTGGATAAGCGTGTTTGAGCATGCCTGTGCACACAATGTTGCACCAGGTATTGAGGAGACAGGAAAGAATGAGCAATGATAATGAAGAAGAAAGCCACAAGAAAGAACTCAAGGCCAGCAGCAATGTCACCGTGAGGGTCAGGAAGATGGCTCGCCAAGTAAGAGCATTTGCAAAGCAAGCCTGACAATTTGATTGAATTTGATTCCCCAGAACCTAGGTAAAAGGGCCAGATGTGGTACACATCTGTAACCCTGGCATTCTTCACAGCGGCATGGGAGGGGAAGACAGGAGACTTGCCTGGAAGTTAGCTGGCCTAGGGTACATGGTACATTTAAGGAGGGCTGCATGTGTCCTCAGACTGTGTGGGTACAGGGAGGTTAATAACTTACTCAGGGTCACGACTGGAGCTGCAGGCCAAGGGATGCATGCAGGTTAACAGCACCCAGGCTACACCAGTATCCAGTATCCAGTCACACCAGGTAGCATATGTGTTTGAGAACAAAACCCACGTCCAACAAGCTGTGGGGAAAGCCCCCAGCCAGGTCTTCCCTGTCCTAGCTACCTTCATTCTAAGCCTGGAACCCACACACAGCTGACTGTATCTGGAGGGGCTCTGAGAATGTTGAAAGGGCTAACGTGTCCAGGGTGCACGTAGACATGTCAGGACACAAGTCAGAACCACCAGCAACTGGAAGAAGGTGTTGGAGGGTAGGTGAGATGACCCAATGGGAAAAGGTGCTTGGCAAGCCTGACTACCTAGGTTCAAATCCCAAGGACCCACATGGTGGAAGGCAAGTTCTACTTTAACCACATAGGTGCTGCAGCATCGTGCCCCACCCCTAAAAGGACCGCAGAATACACAATTTTAAAAAGAAGGAGTCAGAAAATGGAGGGGCCCTGGGGCCCAGCCAGGAGGATGGGAAGTAGCTTTTGAGTTGGGTGCAGAAGGGAACTAGGCCAGAGGTCCAATCAGGACATCCAGAGGGAGGGAGGACCCTCCGACAGTAGAGCACATGTGAACCCAAGATAAAGGGGCTGATGGCCAGAACTCTGCTTTTCAGAAGCTAAAGCAGCTGACAGCGCGCAAGAGCTCTGAGTGACACCAGGCACAGCTGTGGGGTGGCTTCTGAGACAGAGGCCCAGGGTCAGCGCTGGTATAGGTTCCTACTGAGGAACACAAACCCAAATCTACAAAAGCGTGTCATTTAGCCCTGTGAGACCAGAAAACACTGAGCGGGCCAGGCACAGCGGAGCACGTCTCTAACCCTGCTCTGGAGTCCACACAAGCCAGTGCCAGAGGGCACGCCTCAAAAATCCCTAACATGGCTGAAGCTGTACAGCAGTGGGCAGAGCACTCGCCCAGCACGCATGAAGCCCTGGGTTCCACCCTCACCACCTCACACTAGCCGTGGTGATGTGCATCCGGAGGTGGAGGCAGAAAGATCGGAAGTTCAAAGTCACCCTTGGCTGTATAGTAAGTTCAAGACCAGCCTGGACTACCTAGTCTTTAAAAATACCCAAACAAGGCTAAGGATCCAGTTCAGTAAGTAGATTTTTACCGAGGGGGTCTAAGCTTAGTCCCCAGACTTCATAAGCCAGGTGTGGTGGTCCATACCCTCAGCACTTGGGAGGTGGAGGCAGGAGAGTTAGAAGCACAAGACCATCCTTGCCTACATAATGAGTTTGGGTCTAGCCTGGGCTTCATGAGACTCTCTTTAAAACCATAACAAAAACCCAAACCAAAGAAACAGTAAACATTGTAGTATTATCAAAGAGGTTGAGAAATAACCGTTGGGTGGCCTAGTTCCAATTCTGAATTAATTTACATTTGCTCAAAATCTCAGCCTAGTGAGTCTCTGGTTTTGTGTTTCTAGGGTCTCAAGTCCTGTCCTCCTGACCACATTCTAATGGCTGCCCTGCTGTGCCCTGGAACCGACAGCGATAGCAACCATGCCCTCTGCTGTGCGCTCAGATGCTGAAGGCCAGAGGGACAAGGACCGTCAGCAGCCACTGACCTGATTGACCATCTGGTGCTGCTGGACGGTCCTCTTCTCTTTAAACTCTTCGGACTCAATTTTAATCTCGTACATCGCCCCGCAGCCTCCTGAACAGACAAAGTCAAAGGCATCTCGGTTACAACAGATGGTAGCAGGCAGTCCCAAGAAAGGACAGTCCTGACAGCATTCGACTAACAGGTCCCAGTAAGAGCAGTTTCCCATCTGACATTCACTCCTGGCCTCTCTGCTACCCACACTGTGGAGTGTGGGCAGGAAAAAGGGAGCCCAAGGCCTGGGAAGCATTGGGAGGTAGAAATTCTCTCTTAGTAAGCCATGGGAGATGGTGGGAGGGTCAATTTCAGTTTCCCACCTTCCACAGACCTGTTAAAAATACCCTAAGGTTTTATCCGATTGTGTGGTCCCTCCATTGGTGGCTGGCAGTGACTATCAACTTGACAGAATCTGGTATCACTTAGGAGGCAAACCTCTGGGCATGTCTATGAGGAAGTTTCTAGATTGGGATTGCTCACCCCTAAACTGGATACCTGGACGAAAGGAAAAGAGAGCTGAGCGCCAGCATCCCCTCCCTCCCTCCTTCCCACTTCGCCCCTCTCCGTTTCTCTCCCCTTCCCTCCTTCCAGACTGGACATGATGTAACCAACCTGTAAGCAACCACTTCAAGCACAGTCAACTATGCTTTCTTACACCAATGAACGCCCTCAGGGCCCTCTCCTAACATATAATAAAATAAACTTCTTTGTGTTTTGTTTTGTAAGTCAGGGTCTCAAACAGTCTGACCTCAACCCCTCCACATAATCAAGGATGGCCTTGAACTCCACCTCCTGAATGCTGGGATTATGAGCCAGCACAACACACTTGCTCAATTTTATGTTTCTGGGACTCAAAGCTGGCCTGTGTACACATTAGGCAAGCGCTCTACCAATGGAGCTGCATCCCCAGCCCAAGAAAAGCTATTTCTGAATGTTCTCCCTGCGAGCTTTCAGGGAAGTCGGAGAGCCCTCCTTGCAGTGGCCATGCAGGGCCATGTCTTATCTAGCTGCCTGCACCCGTGTCCCTCTCTGGGCGTGTCTGGGTAAGGCCCCCATCTTCCCTCTGCTTCTAGTGCAGAAGCTACACCGCCAGCCTGGTCCTGACAGACAGCAAGTAGAGGTGGCCTGAGGAGAACAGGACTAGCCTGGGCTTGGAGAGTCTGCCCTGGGTCCTGATTCTGCCTCTGGTTCTCCTGTTTCCTTTTGATGCTTTGGGCTTGACTCTTGGATAAAGTATAAAGTAGGGTAACTGAAAAAACCTACCTTGGGCCTGTTCTAGCTCTCCATTGGACTGTGTCAGAAGAATTGGAGTGGGTGGATTACAAGTCCATCTCAAAAGTGAGAGACTATCCTGAGCTCTTGGTGCCTCTAGAAGGGCAGGCTTGGTGGTCAGCAAGAGAGACCTCATCTAAGCAGGGCTAGCCTGGTAACCCAGAGTTTTCTCAGCCAGGCCTTTGCCTCTGACGTTTCTAAGTCCCCATCTCCATCTGGCCCAAAGCAACACAAACGGAGAAGTCACTATGGAAGGTTCCCTCCTCCCAGCCTTTGGACTTCAGCCTCTCCCCAGCTAAAAACTCAAAACCCCCAGCAAAGCCCCATGGCAACTGTGGGAGAAAGCCTCACCTGAGATGTCCGTGACTTTGATAGCTGTGGCTCGAGGAAACTTCTCCTTGAGAACCTGGGTCACCTTGAGCTCCCCCTCAGTCTGGGAGGCAAACATCCGATGTACACAGTGCAGGAGAGGAAGCTGCGACACACAAAGAGGGGGGCTGTGGGACTGTGAGCTGTGACACACAAAGGGGGGGCTGTGGGACCGTGAGCTGTGACACACAAAGAGGGGGGGGGCTGTGGGACCGTGAGCTGTGACACACAAAGGGGGGGGGGGGCTGTGGGACCATGAGTTGTGACACACAAAGGGGGGGCTGTGGGACCGTGAGGAGCTGCGACATACAGAGGGGGGCTGTGGGACCGTGAGCTGTGACACACAAAGAGGGGGGCTGTGGGACCGTGAGGTGGTACAACCATGGCCCCTGCTGGGTGGGGCAGGGAGCGCTGGCTTGTAGGTGGCATCCAGTCACCCCTCAGTCTCACCACAAGGTCCAGAGCAGGTGCTATTCTAGACCCCCAGGGCTGTATCCTGGGTCTCTGTGGTAATTTATGTGCATGCAGTTGCCCGTGTGTGCATGCGCACTGGGGGTCAGAGGACAAACACAGCTGTCATTCTCAGCCACATCACCTTGTATTTGGAGACAGTCTCTTGCTGGCTTGGAGCTCATCAAGTAGGCTAGGCTGGCAGGCAAGCCCCAGGGAGCCCCCTGTCTCACCTCCCAGCAGTGGGATTACACGTGTGTGCCCTCACACCTGGCTTGTGTTTTCAAATTTTTACTTTGAGTTGTCAGTGTGTGTGTGTGTGTGTGTGTCTAAGAGTTTGTGCACATGAATGTGGCGCTTCAGAGGCTAGATGAGAGTACCAGATCCCTGGAGCTGGAGTTATAGGCAGCTGTGAGTTGATTGACATGTTGACATGGAGGCTGCAAACAGTTGGGGTCCTCGGGAAAAGCAGGGAGCCCTCTTACCACCTCACATGGGTCCTGAGGACTGAACTTGGACCATCCTCGAGAGCACGTTACCAGCTGAGCCTTCCGCCCAGCTCGCTATCAGCTAGTCTCACAAGGCTGAGATAGAGTCTGCCTCTCCACAGCAGCATCCCAGAGCTGACCCCAAGACAGGCCCTGAAGCAGTGAGTGAGCAAATGAGAGGCTTGGCCGGGGGACATAGGCCAAGAAGCCTAAGAGATGGCCGGGATTCAGGCCAGATGAAAGCCTGGAGTTCGATGGTCTGTGTGCTGCACGAAGGAACAAAACCAAGGCTGTAAGCCTGGGTGCAACTGCTCCCGTGACAGAAGCAGCCACGGTGGCCTAACCGGATGGCAGGCAGCATGTAAGGTCACTAAGACGCAGAGTCACAGGCTGACAGAATCCCTGATGACCTGCCCTAGATGACAGTCCTGGAAGCAACACAGCTCCTCAGCATGGGAGGCAGATTCGATACCATCAGGCACGGGAGGAGAATGATGGAGGAGGTAAAGCTAAAGATGAGGGGGAAAAGACTAGGCACCGTGGCTTAGGACGTTATTCCAAGAGTCAGGAGGAATGTCACAAGTTCTAGGCTAACCAGGGCTATAAAAACCAAGAGAGGGTGGGAGAATTAGGAGAGCTGCTGT